>NW_016107315.1:5064797-5074295 GCF_001604975.1 Cebus imitator
AAAAAAAAAAAAAAAAAAAAGTTGTTATTGTCTGTCTGTTTTAGTTAGAGCCTTTTAGGTATAACGTGGCTTTGATTTGAATTTCCTTTATGACTAGTGATAATGAGCAACTTTTTATGTGCTTCTTGGCCATTTACGTATATTCTTTCTTTTGGGAGATGGAGTTTCACTCTTGTTGCCCAGGCTGTAGTGCAGTGGGTGATCTCGGCTCACTGCAACCCCTACCTCCTGGATTTAAGCAGTTCTTCTGTCTCAGCCTCTCAAGTAGCTGAGATTACGGGTGCCCACCATCACCATACTCAGCTAATTTCGTTATTTTTAGTAGAGACAGGGTTTCACCATGTTGGTAAGGCTGGTCTCAAACTCCTTACCTCAGGTGATTTGCCCACCTTCACCTCCCACAGAACTGGGATTACAGGTGTGAGCCGCCATGTCTGGCCGCATTTGCATATATTCTTTGAAGAAATGTTTATTCACATCCTTTCCTATTTTTTTGTGTGTATGGTATGAGGAAGAGATCCACCTTCACTTTTTTGCATATGGATATGCAGTTGTTTCAGTATCATCTTTGGTTGTCTTTTGTCATGTGTTTGCTGTTATTAGATAGAAAGAGACCCTCATTCTCATTTTCTGACGCTTTTTTTTTTTAAAGTGACAAGTCACCCAGGCTGGAATACAGTGAGGTAATCATACCTCACTGCAATCTCCGCCTCCTGGGCTCAAGTGATTCTCTCACCTCAGCTTTTTGAGTAGCTGGGACCACAGATGCATGCCACCACGCCAGCTAACTTTTGTATTTTTGTGGAGATGGGGTTTCCCCATGTTGCACAGGCTGGTCTCAATTTCCTGGGCTCAAGCAATCCATCTGCCTTTACCTTCCAAAATGCTGGGATTACAGGCATGAGCCACTGTGCCTGGCTTCATTTTCTGCCTTCTTGTTTTCTACCTTTCTAATTCCTACCTGTGGTTAAGGTGATTTATATATGTGTCTGATGGTAAACTCTTGTTTTTAAAAAATTGCATACTATATATTACATCTTTTCATGCTGTTTTGCTCACATAACAATAACAATAACAACAGTAATAAGGCAGTAACTTCATCATTATCAGAAATGTGTCATCCAGGTTATGGTAATACTGCTCAGATTAAATTACTGGGATTCTGTTTATTTAAATGTCTTTCCCATTAAAACAAACATATGTTAAGTAAGCACTCTGAAGCAGCGGTCTCCAACCTTTTTTTGGCACCAGGACTTGTTTTGCAGAAGACAATTTTTCCGTAGATGTCGATGGGGGGCGATTTGGGATGAAACTGTTTGACCTCAGATCATCAGGCATTAGATTCTTTTTTTTGTTGTTTTTAAGACATAAGCTTGCTCTGTCATCCAGGCTGTGATGCAGTGGCACTATTTCTGCTCACTGCAACTTCCGCCTTCTGGGTTTAAGCTATTCTCCTGCCTCAGCCACCCAAATAACTGGGATTATAGACACCCACCACCAGCTCCAGCTAATTTTTTGTAGTTTTAGTAGAGATGGGGTTTCATCATGTTGGCCGGGTTGGTCTTGAACTCCTCAGCCTCCCAAAGTACAGGGATTACAGGCATGAGACACTGTGCCTGGCCAGGCATTAGATTCTAATAAGGAGCATGCAGCCTAGTTCCCTCACGTGTGCAGTTCACAATAGAGTTTTTGCTCCTACAAGACTCTAATGCCACTGATGCTCTGACAGGAGGTGGAGCTCTGGTGGTAATGTTCGCTTGCCACATACCTCTGTGCTGTGCGATTCCAACCACGGACCAGTACCAGTTCTTGGGCTCGGGACTGGGGAGGCTGGGTGTGGTGGCTCATGCCTGTAATCCTAGCACTTTGGGAGGCCAGGGCCGGCAGATCACCTGAGGTCAGGATTTCGAGACCAGGCTGGCCAACATGGTGGAACCATCTCTACTAAAAATACAAAAATTAGCTGGGTGTGGTGGTTGGCACCTATAACCCCAACTACTTCAACCCAGGAGGCAGACATTGCAGTGAGCCGAGACTGCACCATATCACTCTAGCCTGGGCAACAAAAGCGAAACTCGGTCTCAAAAAAGTTTTTTAAAAATGGCTGGGTGTGGTGGTTCACGTCTGTAATCCCAGCAGTTTGGGAGGCCAAGGTGGGCAGATCACGAGGTCAAGAGATCGAGACCATCCTGGCCAACATGATAAAACCCATCTCTACTGAAAATACAAAAATTAGCTGGTTGTGGTGGTGGGCAGCTGTAATCCCAGCTGCTTGGGAGGCTGAGGCAGAATTGCTTGAACCTGGGAGGCAGAGGTTGTGGTGAGCCAAGATCTTGCCACTGCACTCCAGCCTGGTGACAGAGCAAGACTCCATCTCAAAAAAAAAAAAAGCTGGGTGTGGTGGTGCACCTGTAGTCCTGTTTAACAGGCTGAGGTGGGAGGACCACTTGAGTTTGAAGTTAGAATGTGCCATTATCTTACCACAGTGCTCTAGCCTGGGCAACAAAGCAAGACCCTGTCTTTAGGAAAAAGAGACCGTGTGCAGTGGCTCACGCCTGTAATCCCAACACTTTGAGAGGCCAAGGTGGGTGGATCATCTCAGTCAGGAGTTCAAGACCAGCCTGGCTAAATGACAAAACCCCTTCTCTACTGAAAATACAAAAATTAGCTGGGCGTGGTGGTGGACTCCTATAATCCTAGCTACTCGAGATGCTGAGGCAGGAGAATCGCTTGGACCTGGGAGATGGAGGTTGCAGTGAGCCAAGATCACGTCATTGCACTCCAGCCTGGGTGACAAGAGTGAAACTCTGTTTCAAAAAACAATAAAAAACAAAAGGCTGGCTGTGGTGGTTTACGCCTGTAATTCCAGCACTTTTGGGAGGCCGAGGCGGGTGGATCATTTGAAGTCAAGAGTTCAAGATAAGCCTGGTCAACACGGCAAAACCCCGTCTCCACTAAAAATACAAAAATTAGCTGGATGTGGTGGTGCGTCTGTAATCCCAGATAATTCGGGAGGCTGACATTTCAAGAATTGCTTGAACCTGGGAGGCGGAGGTTGTAGTGAGCTGAGATCATGCCACTGCATTCCAGCCTGGGTGACAGAGTGAGGGATCGTCTCAAAAAAAAAAAAAAAGTTTTGATACTTCCTTTTTGGACCCCAGTATGTCTGTAATCCCAGCTACTTGGGAGGCTGAGGCAGGAGAATTGCTTGAGAACCCAGGAGGCAAGGTTGCAGTGAGCTGAAATCGTGCGACTGCATTCCAGCCTGGGCAACAGAGCAAGAGTCCATCTCAAAAAAATTAAGAAGCCAGGCGCAGTGGTTCATGCTTGTAATCCCAGCACTTTGGGAGGCCCAGGCGGACAGATCACAAAGTCGAGAGTTTGAGACCAGCCTGTCCAACATAGTGAAACCCTGTTTCTACTAAAAATACAAAAAAATTAGCTGGGTGTGGTGGCATGAGTCTGCAGTCCCAGTTACTCGGGAGGCTGAGGTGGGAGAATTGCTTGATCCCAGGAGTCAGAGGTTGCAGTGAGCCAAGACTGCGCCATTCCACTCCAGCCTGTGTGACAGAGTAAGACTTCGTCTCAAAAAATAGAACCAAATTTTTGTTTCTGGTTTGTTTTTTTTTTTTGAGGTGGAGTATTGCTCTGTTGCCCAGGCTGGAGTGCAACAGCGCGATCTCCGCTCACTGCAACCTCTGCTTCTCTGGATCAAGCAATTCTGCCTCAGCCTCCTGAGTAGCTGGTATTATAGTGCAAGCCACCATACCTAGCTAACTTTTTTGTATTTTCAGTAGAGACAGGGTTTTACCATGTTGGTCAGGCTGGTCTTGAACTCCTGACCTTGTGATCCACCGACCTTGGCCTCCCAAAGTGCTGGGATTACAGGCATGAGCCACCACTCCCAGCCCGCATTTTCTTACTAGGCCCCAGCTTGTCTGTAATCTCAGCTATATGGGAGGCTGAGGCAGGAGAATCGCTAGAACTCGGGAGGTGGAGGTTGCAGTGAGCTGAGATCACGCCACTGCATTCCAGCCTGGGCAACAGAGCAAGTCTGTCTCAAAAAAACAACAAAAGTTTTTATATTTCCTTTTTAGACCCCAGTTAATCATTGTGCTTTCTCTCTGTGGTGGATATATGTCAATGTGATTGTAATGTGATGCTGGATAATTCTGCATTTAGTTTTGCATATTGTGGCCTCCTCAAAAGCCTTGTGTGCCAGTGTTTTCTCACATTGCGCAGGGACATCGTGTGGGATCTTTCTTTTCTTGGGTGCTGAACTTTCAGTGATGCCTGGTTCACTCACTGATGAATCTTGTCGCTTACAGGTCCAGGTGCAGGTACAGCAGTCTCCGCAACAGGTCTCGGCTCAGCAGCTCTCCCCACAACTCACTGTTCACCAGCCTACTGAGCAACCCATCCAGGTCCAGGTGCAGATCCAAGGCCAGGCACCACAGTCAGCAGCCCCCTCCATTCAGACCCCGTCTCTGCAGAGTCCCAGTCCCTCGCAGCTGCAAGCAGCTCAGATCCAGGTGCAGCACGTGCAAGCGGCCCAGCAGATCCAGGCTGCAGAAATCCCGGAGGAGCACATCCCACATCAGCAAATCCAGGCTCAGCTGGTGGCTGGCCAGTCTCTTGCTGGTGGTCAGCAGATCCAAATCCAGACCGTGGGTGCCCTTTCCCCACCACCATCCCAGCAGGGCTCACCCCGGGAAGGGGAGCGGCGGGTTGGCACAGCCAGTGTCCTCCAGCCAGTGAAGAAGCGCAAAGTGGACATGCCCATCACTGTGTCCTACGCCATCTCAGGGCAGCCGGTGGCTACCGTGCTGGCCATTCCACAGGGCCAGCAGCAGAGTTATGTGTCTTTGAGGCCAGACTTGCTGACAGTAGACAGTGCCCACCTGTACAGTGCCACTGGGACCATTACTAGCCCTACAGGAGAAACCTGGACCATCCCTGTTTATTCTGCCCAGCCCCGGGGGGACCCTCAGCAGCAGAGCATTACCCACATTGCCATTCCCCAGGAAGCCTACAACGCAGTTCATGTCAGTGGCTCACCCACGGCCCTGGCAGCTGTAAAGCTGGAGGATGACAAGGAGAAGATGGTGGGCACCACATCTGTAGTAAAAAACTCCCATGAAGAGGTAGTGCAGACCCTTGCAAACTCTCTCTTTCCAGCACAGTTCATGAATGGCAACATCCACATTCCAGTAGCTGTGCAGGCTGTGGCAGGCACGTACCAGAATACGGCTCAAACTGTCCATATATGGGACCCCCAACAGCAGCCGCAGCAGCAAACTCCCCAGGAACAGACGCCACCACCCCAGCAACAGCAGCAGCAGCTCCAAGTTACTTGTTCAGTAAGTGAAGACTTAACCAGGAGGACAGGCAATCTGTTCCCTCAGGGCCCAGTGCAGCACAGAGCTTGCCTGGTAACCTCTGGCTTATTTACTGCTATTAGTTTTACAGTGATACAGTATTTAGTATTTGGGAGAAGAGGGTAAGAAACAGCACGTGAGGCTATGCAACAGGAGAAAGGTTTGTCCTGGTACCTGGAGGTAAATGAGATGGCCAGGAATTGCTTTGGAGTTTTGGGGAGGTTTGGGGTTTAGGTATTATGGACACTTCTTTAGTTTTTTCTCAGGAAGAGTAAAGTTACAGGTATAGATGAATGGGACACCCCAAGTGTGTCCCAGGAGCTGCTTCCTTGTATCATAAGTAAATGGTTCTAGCAAAACACTTGTAGTTTATCACATAGATTACAAACTCATCATTGGAGAAGCTGTGAGATTGTTTATTCTGTTTTTCATCTTTGGACCCACAGCGTGGGTGAATTAGAAAATCTGAAATACCTCTTAATGAGCCTGTTAAAAGTGATCACCGTTGGGAGTCTTGAATATGCCACCTATGTGGTAGGACCTCCCAAGAGTGTTATTGTGTTGCTTGAAAACGGGCCAGGCACAGTGGCTCACACATGTAATCCTAGCACTTTGGGAGGCTGAGGTGGGCAAATCACCTGAGGTCAGGAGTTTGAGACCATCTTGGTCAACATGGTCAAACCCCGTCTTTTCTAAAAATATAAAAATTAGCTGTATGTGGTGGCATGCGCCTGTAATCCCAGCTACTCAGGAGGCTGAAACAGGAGAATTGCTTGAACCCGGGAGACGGAGATTGTGATGAGCCGAGGTTGGGGTGAGCCAAGATCGCACCACTGCACTCCAAACTGGGGCAACAGAGCAAGATTCTGTCTCAAAACAAAAACTATTAGTTTTGGGTTCTGTGGCAGATGCCTATAATCCCAGCAGTTTGGGAGGCTAAGGTGGGAGGATTGCTTTAGCCCAGGTGTTTGAGACCAGCCTAGGTAATATAGGGAGACCCTATCTCTACAAAAAATTAAAAAATGTAGTCTAGTGTGGTGGCATACACCTGTGGTCCCAGCTTAGATGGGAGGATTGCTTGAGCCTGGGAGGTTGAGGCT
The DNA here is from genome assembly GCF_001604975.1 of Cebus imitator. Taxonomy (NCBI): domain Eukaryota; kingdom Metazoa; phylum Chordata; class Mammalia; order Primates; family Cebidae; genus Cebus; species Cebus imitator. Next base: position 5,071,276 of record NW_016107315.1, read on the forward strand.
GCTATGGTCATGCCACTGCATTTCAGCCTGGAGGAAAGAGTGAGACCTTGTCTAAAAAAAACAATTGGTGAAATATCTGGTCCCATTAGAGTGGGATATAGGTCCTTTGGTCTTATGGGACTGATGAAGGTGGTGTACCTCAGTGGGCAAAGGCTCCTGGGAATGCATGTGTGGGAGCTGGCACAAACAAGTTAGATAAGGGACTAAGAAACATGGGCTCTAAGTGATTAAGCAAAGGTTGACCAGGTGGTTTCATAGGGGCAACATTTTATTATCCTAGGTGATACTGTTAAGGACCTGCTAAATATCTAGCTGTTGGTCCTAGAAATAGAACAAGACGAGTTTTGCATCATACAGCTAAGAGTCTTGTGAAAGTCAAAACTTACGATTTCTATTCCTTTAAATTATTTATAAGGCAGAATACTTAATGACATACAAAGACAAACTGGGAATTTAGCAACTCTAGGTTAAAAAGGAAACAGTGGTGTCTTTGTGAACAAAATGGGGTTTGAACTGTAGTTAATTTATTTTTGAGACAAGAGTGTGGCTTTGTTTCCCACGTGGGAGTGTGGTAGTGATCATAATTCATGTAGCCTCAAACTCCTGGGCTGATAAAATCCTCCCACCTCAACCTCCCAAGTAGCTGGGACTATAGGCACACACTACCACACTTGGGATCGGGGGGGGGGGTGGTGTGTGTGTGTGTGTGTGTGTGTGTGTGTGTGTGTGTGGTATGTATATATATATTTGTAGAGACAGAGTCTCACTATGTTGCCCAGGTACACACTACCACACTTGGGGGTGTGCGTGTGTGTGTGTGTGTGTGTGTGTGTGTGTGTGTGTGTGTATATATGTAGAGTCTCACTATGTTGCCCAGGCTGGTCTTGATCTCCTGGCCTCATGTGATCCTCCTGCCTTGGCCTTTCAGAGTGCTGGGATTACAGACATGAGCCACTGCACCCTGCGTTGAACTGGTGAACTGTAGTTTATAGTTGAGATAAATAAAAGAATGGAACAGCATAATTATGAAACCAAGGATAGACAGAAGGGACATGACATGGCCTAAGGCAACGTGAGAAGGGAACTGTGGGAATGGAGTTAGTATGGCGGGGGGGGGGTGCTGGAATGAGATTGTTGTCTTCCCAAATTAGAGTTCAGTTTGATCTAATCTGTGGTAGGAAGTCTGGAATTACCTAGATTTATGGTAATAGGAGGAATCAAGTAGCTGTGTGTAGAATTGACTCCGTATAGGAGAAACCAGCCAGTAGATATGTAATGGGTTCTCTATGCTCAGCTTTTGTTCAAAGAAATGGAGCCCGTTAGGCCTCCCCTAGCTCTTCTGGGCCTGATTGTCCAATTGCAAGTCAGGGCCTCATTTAGTACTTAATGGTCTCTGTTTATAATTTACATGTCTGGGTCCTCTAACAGAAGATCCTTTATGGACTTCATTTTAGTAGGCCAGTGTTCTTCATAGGCGGTATCTGATTTGGGAAAGTCTTATAATGATTAACATGAAGTATTATTACCAGAAAAGGAAACATTGGGGAGGATCTCAATTTTCCGTCCCAAGGGAAAGATGAGTTTGTCTATATATACCGCAAACATCCCTCTGCCCTCCTATGCAGACTCTATGCTAGGATCTGGGGAAAAGAGATGAATAAGACAGTCCACCCTTGGACCACTTTATGGTCACATGGGGAAGACAGTCGAGTTGAACCCTAAGGGGAGCTGGAGACAAAATGTGTGTTCCTTCATCTGTCACAGGTTGGAGAGGACCATACCTTTTATAAAAGCTCTCATAGGTCCTATCTTTAAACCAGATTTATGGTGAAATCTCACTTCCTCATACCCACCTCCATCTATTGCCCCATTTCTTTGTTCTGCTTTATTCCCAGAACTCTCAAAAAGCATTATCTACACAAGCTGGGCTCCATGTGCTGTAAAATTTTCCTTCCCTTTTCTTTTTTTTTTTAATGGAGTCTTGCTCTGTCACCCAGGCTGGAGTGCAGTGGCGCAGTCTTGGCTCACTGCATCCTCCGCCTCCCAGGTTGAAGCAGTTCTTTTGCGTTAGCCTCCCTAGTAGCTGAGACTACAGGTGCACATCACCATGCCCGGCTCATTTTTGTATTTTTTTAGTAGAGATAGGGTTTCATCATATTGGTCAGGTTGATCTCAAACTCCTGACCTCAGGTGAGTCACCCACATCGGCCTCCCAAAGTACTGGGATTACAGGCATGAGCCATCGTACCCGGCCAAATTTTCCTTTCACCTCATGACTAAATCTGTTCTTGTCAAGGTCAGCAGTGACCCCTCCTTCCCCAGCCAGTTTAGACCAGCAGGTAGGTTTTTAACCTATAGCAACACACAACATAGCAGCCTGTTATTGATACTCTTTTCTTTAGACCTCCATGGTATTACACATTCCTGATTTTTCTCCTACCAATGTGATTCTTCTTTCTTCTCAGGAGCCTTACTGGTGCCTTCTCCTCCTCTCCCTGAATCGTACATGTTCATGTTCCTCAGGGTTCAGTACTTGGCTCTCTTCTCCCTAAGGGATTTCTTTCTATTGCCATGGTTTTCAGCATCCTCTAGATGATTCTTGCTGCTGCTGAAGATGATAATCACTGATACTATCCACCAGTACTGTTCATGTTTAACATTTTCTTCTAATTTTCACATTAACCTTATGAAGGGTGTACTAATAGCTCCATTTTACAGATGAAGAAACTCAGAGATTAAGTGAGAAGGCCACAGACACACTTAAAAAGTGACAGAATTGGCTGGGTATGGTGGCTCACGCCTGTAGTCCCAGGACTTTGGGAGGCCGAGGCAGGCAGATCACAAGGTCAGGAGTTCAAGACCACACTGGCCATTATGGTGAAACCCTATCTCTACTAAGAAATACAAAAATTACCGGGCGCGGTGGCTCACGCCTGTAATCCCAGCACTTTGGGAGGCCGAGGCAGGTGGATCACGAGGTCAAGAGATCGAGACCATCCTGGTCAACATGGTGAAACCTC
>NW_016107315.1:5074505-5076348 GCF_001604975.1 Cebus imitator
AAAAAAAAAAAAAAAAACAAGAAAAGTGACAGAATTGGCTGGGCACAGTGGCTTATGCCTGTAATTCCAGCACTTTGGGAGGCTGAGGCCGGCGGATCCCGAGGCCAGGAGCTTAAGACCAGCCTGATCAACATGGTGAATCCCCGTCTCTACAAATACAAAAATTGGCTGGTCGTGGTGGTGCATGCCTATAATCCCTGGTACTTGGGAGGCTGAGGCAAGAGAATCACATGAATCAGAGAGATGGAGGTTGCAGAGAGCTGAGATCATGCCACTACACTCCAGCCTGGGCAACAGAGCAGTGGTCTGAAAAAAAAAAAAGTAGAATTGAGATTCAACCCTGGATGGGCCAGCCCTGCAGCCTGTATCTTAATCCCTGTGTAGCACTGACACATAAGTTCAAGTCTCTGGGCCATGCCTTCCTCTGTTTGGAACCTTTTCCATATATTCACCTGTCTATTTAGCAAAAAATCCTACTTGAATTTATTGATAATACCTCAGATCTTAATTGGCATCACTTCTAAAACGGTCAGAAACTTCCATGTCCCAGAAAGTGGTGCTGCTCTCCACCCAGTTGTTCAAACCAGAAACCCAGGAGTCATCGTTGTGTCTGCTTTCCCTTACTACTCACAGCCAGTTCATCAACAAGCCATGTTGCTTGTACAGAATCTCTTACATCATCTCCACTGTCACCACTCTAGACTAGGCCACCAGTAGTTGGTTCCATTCTTGTTCTTCGATTTATTCTTCATAGAACAATGAGAATAATCATACAATGTAAGATTATGTCACTTCCTAGCTTAAAACTCACCAAGGCCTCCCATTATATGTAGGAACAAATGTACATCACATGAATCCAGGAGACATAGGTTGCAGTGAGCCAAGATGGTGCCACTGCTCTACAGCCTGGGCGATAGTGCGAGACTCCGTCTCAAAAAAAGAAAAAGTAGAAGAAAGGGCAAGAATGTCTGGGCCTGGCTATAGTCTTGGTTTTGAGCAAGACAATAATTGGTAACAAACTTTTTTTTTTTTTGAGATGGAGTTTTGCTTTTGTTGCGCAGGCTGGAGTGCAGTGGTGTGATCTTGGCTCACCACAACCTCCGACTCTCAGGTTCAAGCGATTCTTCGAGTAACCGGATTACAGACATGCACTACCACACCCAGCTATTTTTTTATTTTCCGTAGAGACAGGGTTTCTCTATGTTGGTCAGGCTGGTCTCGAACTCCTGATCTCAGGTGATCCACTCGCCTTGGCCTCCCAAAGGGTTGTGATTACAGGTGTAAGCCACTGTATCCTGCCGACAAACTTTAATAAAACAGAATGGGGGAAAGATGTATTGCTCCCTGAGCTAAGAAAGTACTTATTGATTGGGTAAAGGGAGGCTTGAGCCTATGGGTGGCGGGGAAGAGGGGATGTGTGCATGATGCACTGAGAGGCTTCTGGGGCTATTGGGTCCTCTGGCCCTGAGCTCAGCTGCCTTCCTGGCCTGTGCTAGATGTCTTTGAGGGGCATGATGGTTGGCAGTTTATAGAACTGTTTCAAAGAAATGGTGTGTGTGTGTGTGTGTGTGTGTGTGTGTGTGTGTGTGTGTGTGTGTGTGAGAGAGATCCTTAGATTAGCCAGTGCAAGTTGAATCAGCTCTTTGTAGTTCAATACATCTAGACTGTAGTTCAATACATCTCAGTATTCCGTGCCTAAAGCAAACCTTTGTACACATTTGTTGAGTTAGCGAGTGAGAAAAACTAGGGTTTTGGGTGATTTGAATTGATTTCTTGATTTTTATAACCTTTGAAAATCCAAGCACATTCTGTTTTGTCTTTTTGGTGGCTGTTTTTTTTTTTT
>NW_016107315.1:5078639-5086185 GCF_001604975.1 Cebus imitator
CTGCCTCAGCCTCCCGAGAAGCTGGGACTACAGGCATGCACCACCATGCCCAGCTAATTTTTGTATTTTTGGTAGAGACGGGGTTTCACCGTGTTGACCAGGACAGTCTCTATCTCTTGACCTCGTGATCCACCCGCCTCAGCCTCCCAAAGTGCTGGGATTATAGGCGTGAGCCACCGCGCCCGGCCAGAATATGCATTTTGATAAAATCCCCAAGTAATTTGTTTTCACATTAAAGATTGTGGGAGCAGTGCTTTGAGCCAGTAGTTCTCAGTGGTGACCAAAGCTTTTTACTCAAGGAGTTGTTGTTTTCCTCTCTCCCCCGAAATGGAGTGTTATTCAGTCACCACGCTGGAGTACAGTGGTGTGATCTTACTCAAGGAGTTTTTAAACAATTGATACTTTGGCTCCCCCTTAGATTCTGGGATAAGTCTGGCTATTAGGGTTTTTAAATAAAAGATTTAACCAGGCATGGTGGCTCACACCTGTAATCCCAGCATTTCCGGAGGCCAAGATGGGTGGATCACCTGAGATCAGGAGTTAAAGACCAGCCTGACCAACATGGCAAAATCCCATCTTGACTGAAATTACAAAATTAGCTGAGCGTGGTGGTGCATGCCTGTAATTCCAGCTACTGGGGAGGCTGAGGCAGGAGAATCTCTTGAATCCAGGAGGCGGAGGTTGCAGTGAGCTGAGATTGCACCATTGCACCCCAGCCTGGACAAAAGTGAAACTCTGTCTCAAAAAAAAAAAGATTTAACAGTGCAGCTGAGAAGCACTGCACTAGCCAGTTGCAGTGCTGCTTTTGCTGTTAAGAAGTAGAACTCCAAAGTTGCTTAAAAGTAGGACAGCAAGGAATAGAGAAGATTTTCTTAAATAAATGAACTATACGTAACATTTTTCTGGCAATTTTGCAGAAGGATCTAATACAAAACAATACTGACACATTTTCATGTTTTCTCTCCCATAGGCTCAGACTGTCCAGGTTGCTGAAGTTGAACCACAATCACAGCCACAGCCTTCCCCAGAACTTCTGCTTCCAAATTCTTTGAAGCCAGAAGAAGGGCTTGAAGTATGGAAAAACTGGGCCCAGACCAAGAATGCTGAACTAGAGAAAGATGCTCAGAACAGATTGGCACCCATTGGGAGTGAGTGTTTGGGAAGAAGAGTGGGCTCTGTCTAAAATACAACAGGGGGACAAAATGGCAGAAAAGTGATATCCCCTGTCTTGGAGACGAGAGCAAAATCTGAAATAGTATGTTGAGTTCAAGCCTAGCAACAAGCAGTACTGACCTTTTGTACATAATAAGCAGGATGTGTGGGGTTTGCCCCAAATCAGGTATTTTTAGACACAGTGGGTTTCTGGAGTTGACCCTACCAGACCTGAGCAAAATGGCTTCTGGGAGGAAATGGGAACCAAGGAGTATGCAGTCAAGGTGCTTCTTTCTTGGCGTTAGGCTCGTATACTCACATTATAGGCCTGTTCTGACATTACAGATGTAAGACATTACAGTAGATACAAGTGACATTTCTAGCCCAGCACCCTGATGGGCAGTATCTGTTCTGAGCTTTTCAGATATGGACCCACAGGACCTCCATTCATCCTGGGTTGCCAGGACCTCCATTCATCTTTGGGGCTTCTGTTGCAGGGCGCCAGCTGCTGCGATTCCAGGAAGATCTCATCTCCTCTGCTGTGGCAGAGTTGAATTATGGGCTCTGTCTAATGACACGGGAAGCTCGAAATGGCGAAGGTGAACCCTATGACCCAGATGTGCTCTACTATATTTTCCTGTGTATTCAAAAGGTAGGAAACAGATCTTCATGAGAACATGTTTGATCTGGGTTCTTCTTCTTCTTTTTTTTTTTTTTTTTAAAGAGATGGGATCTCGCTATGTTGTCCAGACTGGAGTGCAGTGGCTATTCACAGGCGCAGTCCCACTAGTGATCAGCACAAGAGTTTTGACCTGCTCCATTTCCGACATGGGCTGGTTCACTCCTCCTTAGGCAACCTGGTAGTCCCCTGCTCCCAGGAGGTCACCATATTGATGCTGAACTTAGTGCAGACACCCGATTGGCATAGCCCACTGCAGCCCAGAACTCCTGGGCTCTAGCTATCCTCCCACCTCAGCCTCCCGAGTAGCTGGGATTACAGGCACCCGCCACCACACCTGGCTGATCTGGGTTCTTATTGGGATATTTGCTAGTTTTTAAGTCTTTTTTTTTTTTTTTTGAGACGGTGTCTTGCCCTGTCACTCAGACTGGAGTGCTGTGGCACCATCTCGGCTCACTGCAACCTCTGCTGGGTTCAAGTGATTCCCAGTAGCAGCTGGGGTTATAGGCATCTGTCACCACGCCCAGCTAATTTTTGATTTTTAGTAGAGATTTTTCAATATGTTGCCTCAGCCTCTGTAGTAGTAGCTGGCATTATAGGCACCTGCCAACACACTCAGCTAATTTTTGTATGTTAGTAGAGATTTTTCAATTTGTTGGCCAGTCTGGTCTCAAAACTCCTGACGTTATGATCCACTCATCTCGGCCTCCCAAAGTGTTGGGATTACAGGCGTGAGCCACCTCACCTGGCCTTTTTTAAGTTTTAAAAACCTACATGTTCACTTTAGAAAATTAGAGCCAGTGCTGGGCGCTGGTGGCTCCCGCCTGTTACCCCAGTGCTTTGGGAGGCCAAAGAAGGTGGGTCTCTTGAGGTCAGGAGGAGTTGAAGATGACCAGCCTGGCCAACATGGTGAAACCCCGTCTACTAAAAATATAAAAATTTGCCAGGTGTGGTGGTGCCCACCTGTAATCCCTACTACCTGGGAAGCTATCTCTACAAAAAATTAACCAGGCTTGATAGTGATGGCCTGTAGTCCTAGCTACATGGGAGGCTGAGGTTGGAGGATTGCTTGAGCCCCAGAAGTTGGGGCTGTAGTGAGTCATGGTTATGTCACTACACTCCAGCCTGAATGACAGAGTGAGACCCTGTCTCAAAAACAAAAAGAAGAAAAAAAAATTAGCCAGACGTGGTGGTGCATACCTGTAGTCCCAGCTATTTGGGAGATTGAGGCAGGAGGATCCCTTGAGCCCAGGAGTTTGAGGCTATGGTCAGGTATGTTTACGCCATTGTACTTCAGTCTGGGCAACAGAATGAGACCTTGTCGCTTAAAAAATAAATACATAAAATAATAAAGTAGGAAAAAAACACTATTCATCATCCTACTACCTAGAGAAACTTCTGTTACATTATTGGTAATTACCTTGCAGCCATTCACTTTTATTGTAAATCACAAAGCATTAATGTAACACTTTTCTTTTTGTTAAAGTAAACATGGTTTTCATGAAAGTAATTTATTCAAAACAAAGTCTTGTGCTAGCATAAAGCTTTTCTTCTCGTTGTTCCCTGCATTAGCACCAAATACTTATTTAATGGAGCGTAGAATAACATACCAATGTAGTTAGGTTTTCAGGACATCTGTGGTGAAGCATAACAGAGAAATTTATAGACTGGCAGTTCAGGGACTGAGAAGTGGATTTTTTTTTTTTTTTGAGACAGTTTTGCTCTTTGTTTCCCAGGCTGGAGTGCAATGGTGTGATTTCGGCTCACTGCAACCTCCGCCTCCCAGGTTCAAGCGATTCTTCTGTCTCAGCCTCCGATGTAGCTAGGATTACGGGTATCTACTACCACACCCGGCTAATTTTTGTATTTTTAGTAGAGATAGGGTTTCACCATGTCGGCCAGGCTGGTCTCGAACTCCTGACCTCAGGTGATATGCCTGCCTCAGCCTCCAAAAGTGGTGGGATTACAGGCGTGAGCCACCACGTCCAGCCAGATTTCTTAGTGTTCAAAGGATCTTGAGGAAAAACCTACAGTATAATAGGACAAGGGTTACTGGTTGGGACTCATCCTGTTGCCTAGTTTTGACAAATGTATGCCTCCTAGTTTTCTCCTCTGTCATTGATTCTATCCTAAGTACTATGTGAATTGCTTTACATGCTTTCATTCTGTGCTCTGCCCAGTCTTAGAAGACAGATACTGTCATCTCCATTTATAGGCAAGGAAACTGAGCCCCAGAAATTAAAAGACTTGCACATGTTATTTAACTTATACAATATCTAATGGAAGGCAGAGCCTATTCATGATTGTTGCTACCACAAAACAATGCCTGGCTTGGGTGAAATAGCATTCACAGTGTATGCCTTATTTACCCAACTTTCAAGAATGTTGTGAGAATCAGTCACATGAGCTTAAGTATACTATGAAAGTGTTACATGCTGGTGCCTTGGTTTGTTGAGGTGTGAATGGGTGGGGAAGGACAGTAGTACTGGTAGAAAAATATATTTATATCCCCTGAAAGCCTTGTTCAGGAGACTACCAATAACTTCTGTTGATTGTTTTTCTTTTAGTATCTTTTTGAAAATGGAAGGGTAGATGACATTTTCTCCGATCTTTATTATGTTCGGTTCACGGAGTGGCTACATGAAGTTCTGAAGGATGTTCAGCCCCGGGTCACTCCACTTGGTAAGAGTCTCCCTTGTCCTTGGATGTCTTTCCCACCTGGATTTAAGAAAGATCAACACTGGCTGGGTGAGGTAGCTCTTGCCTGTAACCCCAGCACTTTCTGAACCTGAGGCGGGCAGATCACTTGAGGTCAGAAGTTCCAGACCAGCCTGACCGACATGGAGAAACCCCTTCTCTACTAAAACTACAGAATTAGCTGGGCATGGTGGTGCATGCCTGTAATCCCAGCTATTCAGGAGGCTGAGGTGGAAGAATTGCTTGAACCCAGGCTGTGGAGGTTGTGGTGAGCCCACATCATGCCATTGCACTTCATGCTGGGAAACAAGAGTGAAACTCTGTCTCAAAAAAAGCAAAAAGAAAGATCAACAGCTTCTGTGGTTGGCTGTGAAATAGCATGTGGGTGAGGGGGCTATAAAATCCCAGATTGCAGCAGCATTGGCCACTGTGCTACTTGCCCTAATAGGCAAGAGACACTGCTCACTAGAGAACCCTGCTGGTCCCAGTGTGGGAAGGACACAGGAACAAGCAGAACTAGTGGGGTAGTTACTATCTTTCTTTTCTATTAAAATGTACTGATTAAAATTACAATCATTATAACAATTAAAAAATTATGGACAGTTTTATCTGTAGAGCATAATTTTTGCTTTACTAACAGGTAGCATTCTCGACAGCATGTTCTCGAAACAAAAGCATAGGTTATTCAGTGCTTTTGTTTTTGTTCTGTTTTTTTTGTTTGTTTTTGTTTCCTTGAGACAGAGTCTCACTTTGTTGCCCAGGCTGGAGTGCAATGGCACGATCTCGGCTCACCGCAACCTCCACCTCCCGGGTTCAAGTGATTCTCCTGCCTCAGCCTCCCAAGTAGTGATTACAGGCATTAGCCACCATGATCGGCCTGTTTGTTTAGAAAAAAACATGGTCTTGGTATGTTACTGAGATGGCCCTCAAACTCTTGAGCTCAAGTGATCCTCCTGCCTTGGCCTCCTGAGTAGCTGGGGCTATAGGCATGTGCTACCATGCTTAGCTATTTTTGTTTTTAATAGACTTTGGTTTTTGTTTTTATGAGATGGAGTTTCACTCTTGTTGCCAAGGCTAGAGTGCAATGGTGCAATCTTGGCTCACTGCAACCTCCACCTACTGGGTTCAAGGGATTCTCCTGTCTAAGCATCCCAAGTAGCTGGGATTACAGGTGCATGCCACCTTGACTGGCTAATTTTTTTTTTTTTTGAAACGGAGTCTGGTTCTGTTGCCCAGGCTGGAGTGCAGTGGCATGATCTCTGCTCACTGCAACCTCTGCCTCCTAGGTTGAAACGATTCTTCTGCCTCAGCCTCCCGAGTTGCGGGGATTATAGGTTTGCGCCATCATGCCCGGCTAATTTTTGTATTTTTAGTAGAGACAGGGATTTCACCATGTTAGTCAGGCTGCTCTGGAACTCCTGACCTCGTGATCCGCCCGCCTCGGTCTCCCAAAGCGCTGGGATTATAGGCATGAGCCACTGCACTCAACCTAATTTTTGTATTTTTAATAGAGACAGGGTTCACCATGTTGGTCAGGCTGCTCTGGAACTCCTGACCTTGTGATCCGCCCGCCTCGGCCTCCCAAAGTGCTGGGATAACAGGCATGAGCCACTGCACTCAGCCTAATTTTTTTTTTTTTTTTTTTTTGAGACGGAGTGTCACTCATGTTACCCAGGCTGGAGTGCAATGGTGCGATCTTGGCTCACCACAACCTCCGCCTCCTGGGTTCAGGCAATTCTGCCTCAGCCTCCTGAGTAGCTGGGATTACAGGCACGCACCACCATGCTCAGCTAATTTTTTATAGTTTTAGTAGAGACGGGGTTTCACCATGTTGACCAGGATGGTCTCGATCTCTTGACCTCGTGATCCACCCGCCTCGGCCTCCCAAAGTGCTGGGATTACAGGCTTGAGCCACCGCGCCCGGCCTTAAGTAAACATATTTTTGCCTTATGATGCAGCGGTTGTACTCCTTGGCATTCAAAGAAGTTCACACAAATGTCTGAGTTTTAATTCCTGTTCAGCCATTTATTAAAATGTATGCTGCTTAACCCTTTTAAAAAAAAAAGCTTATGGTTGAGTGAGGCGGCTCATGCCTGTTATCGGCACTTTGGGAGGCCAACAGCCTGGCTAACATGTTCAAACCTCATCTCTACTAAAAATACAAAAAAATTAGCCAGGCTTGGTGGCAGGCGCCTGTAATCCTAGCTGCTTGGGAGGTTGAGGCAAGAGAATTGCTTGAACCCAGGAGTCAGAGGTTGCAGTGGGCCGAGATTGCACGCCTGCACTCCAGCCTGGGCAACAAAGTGGAACTCTGTCTCAAAGAAAAAGAAAAACTTACTGATTAGACAAATTTTTTGAGTGCCTACTAAGTGCCAGGCAATATTCCAGGTGCTGGTGAATATATCAGTGAAGACAATGGAGCTTGCACTATAGTAAGGCAACGGTATATAAAGAAGGAAGTTAACTTAAGTACTTTGTCTTTTTTTTTTTTTCCTCTCTTTTTGAGGAGAAGGTCTTGCTGTATTTCCCAGGCAGGCCTCAAACTCCTGGGTTCAAGCTGTCCTCCCACCTCTGCCTCCCTAAGAGCAGGGATAACAGGTGTGAGCTACTGCACCCAGCAATTTAAGTACTTTGAAGAACAGAACACAAATGGAAAGTGTTAAGAGTGTTATAAGGGATGGCTATCATTGAAACAGACATGAGTGACTACATCACTCTACATAATTTGGAAGTTTTCAAGCCAAATATGGTTATACAGATTTCACTTTATAGTCTGTTATTACGGAAGTTTCAAACATATATAAAAGTAAACACAATAGATTTCATGAACTTCCCTATGTACTACCCATTTTCCATGGAAATCTTTTTTGTTGCTGTTTTTAAATTCCTTTTTTTGTTTGTTTGTTTTAAATTTATTTTTTCATGGTAAACCTTGTATATACCACTACAAGTTTCCCCTCTTCTGTATTGGAAGTAAATTTTAGATACTTTATCCATAAATTTTTTTTTTTTTTTTTT
>NW_016107315.1:5087735-5095194 GCF_001604975.1 Cebus imitator
CAGCTACTCAGGAGGCTGAGGCAGGAGAATTGCCTGAACCCAGGAGGCGGAGGTTGCGGTGAGCCGAGATCGTGCCATTGCACTCCAGCCTGGGTAACAAGAGCGAAACTCCGTCCCAAAGAAAATAATAATAATAATAATAATAAGCAGTTGGGCATGGTGGCTCATGCCTGTAATTCCAGCACTTTGGGAGGATGAGGCGGGTGGATCATGAGGTCAGGGGTTCGAGACCAGCCTGGCCAACATGGTGAAACCCTGTCTACTAAAAATTAAAAAAAAAATTAGCCAGGCATGGTGGCGGGCCCTTAAACTTGGGAGACGGAGGTTGCAGCTAGCGGAAATCTCGCCATTGCACTCCAGCCTGGGCAACAGTGTGAGACTTTCTCTCAAAATAAAATTAAAAAGTATATATGTGTCATTAAAAGTCTACCCTTTATCAAAATTTCTAATAGTATCATAAATTTCATTATTTTGATTTATCTGAATAAAGGTTTAAAAAAAAGTCTACATATTGAAATTGGCTGTGTCTTTTTTTGTTGTTGTTTTTGAGACAGTCTCTCTCTGTCGCCCAGGTCAGAGTTATGTGGCAAGATCTCCACTCACTCTAACCTCCGCCTCCTGGATTCAAGTGATTCTCATGCCACAGCCTCCTGAGTAGCTGAGACTACAGGCGGGTACCACCATGCCCAGTTAATTTTTGTATTTTTAGTAGAGACAGGGCTTTACCATGTTGGCCAGGCCGGTCTCGAGCTACTGACATCAGGTGATCCCCCCCTGCCTTGGCCTCCCAAAGTGCTGGGATTACAGGTGTGAGCCACTGTGCCCTGCCCAGCTATGTTTTTTTAATATTTGCTTTTTGTTTGTTTTAAGATGGAGTCTTGCTCTGTCACCCAGGCTGGAGTGCAGTGGTGTGATCTTGGCTCACTACATCCTCCCAACTCCCGGGTTCAAGTAATTCTCTGACCTCAGCCTCCTAAATAGCTGGGACTATAAGTGCATGCTGCCATGCCCAGCTAATTTTTATGTTCTTTTAGTGGAGATGGGTTTCACCATGTTGGCCAGGTTGGTCTCAAACTCTTGACCTCAGGTCATCCGCCTGCCTAGGCCTCCCAAAGTGTTGGGATTAGAGGCATGAGCCACCGCACCCTGCCAGTTTTTTGTATTTCAGTAGAGACAGCTTTTTACCGTGTTGCCCACGCTAGTCCTGAGCTCAGGCAATCTGCCTGCCTCAGCCTCCCAAAGTGCTGGAATTGCAGGTATGAGCCACCACTCCCAGCCTTAATATTTACTGTTAATCCTAATTTCCTCCTCCATTTTGTCTTACAATATATTCATGGAAGAAACTAGCCTTTGAAATTGTCAGAGTCTTATTTTTTGCTGATTACATCCAGTGTAGTTTAACATATTCTTTTTTCCTTATGTATTTATGGTTGATTGGTAGTTGAATATACAGATTGATTCTGATTTTTTGGTTTTCTTTTTGGTAAGATTATGTCATAGTTGCCCTTTCTACGAGACGGGGTCTCGCTTTATCACCCAGACTGGATTGTGGTGATGTGAACACAGCTCGCTGCAGCCTTAACCTTCTGGGATCAAGCGATCCTCCCACCACAGCCCTTCAAGTAGCTGGGGACTACAGGTGCATCCCACCATGCCTGGCTAATTTTTGTATTTTTTTGTAGATACGGGGTTTTGCCATGTTGCCCAGGCTGGTCTCGAACTCCTGATCTTAGGCAATCCGCACACTTTGGCCTCTCAAAGTACAGGGAGTAAAGGCATGAGCTACCATGCCTGGCCCTAACTTTCTGTCTTTAACTCTTTGGATTCATAATCGTATAGATTGTATAGAGGAGGCTTGGTTTGTTTTTGGTTTTGTTTTCCTTTCCTTATCAGTTTTTACAAAAATGAGTTAGATCACCAGCTTCTCTCAGTGATGTCCAATTAAGGTTTACTTGTTTTATTTTAAAAGTCATTGTGGACCGGGCGTGGTGGCTCACACCTGTAATCCCAGCACTTTGGGAGGCCAAGGCAGGCGGATCACAAGGTCAGGAGTTCAAGACCAGCCTGGCCAACATGGTGAAACCTCATCTGTACTAAAAATACAAAAATTGGCTGGGCATGGTGGCACGTGCCTGTAATTCCAGCTTCTCTGGAGGCTGAGGCAGAAGAATTGCTTGAACTGGGACCTGGAAGGCGAAGGTTGCAGTGAGCCAAGATTGTGCCACTGCACTCCAGCCTGGGCTACAGAGCAAGACTCCATCTCAAAAAATAAAAAAAGTCATTGTGAACTTACAGATTTAAACATATTTAATGAGATTCAGCTCATTGCAATCATTACTGATGCACAAATGTCCCATCATTGGCCATTAGGAGCTTCTTTAAATTGACTCCTAAGTCATTTTGACATAACCCTAGTATTCTTTCTTGATTTCTGATTTGACAGAATGTTTATCCCATCTTGGACATTTCTTGTCCTAATGCAGAATCCTTAAGTTCTGGATCCTAGTTCTTTTTAATTTTTTTGAGACAGAGTTTCGCTCTTGTTGCCCAGTCTAGAGTGCAATGGTACGATCTCTGCTCACCACAACCTCTCCCTCCCGGATTTAAACAAATCTTCTGCCTCAGCCTCCCAAGTAGCTGGGATTACAGGCATGCACCACTATGCCCAGCTAATTCTGTGTTTTTAGTAGAGACCGGGATTCTCCATGTTGGTCAGGCTGGTCTCAAACTCCCGACCTCAGGTGATCCACCAACCTTGGCGTCGCAGAGTGCTGGGATTACAGGCATGAGCCACCGTGCCCAGCCCAAGCCTGGTCCATTTTATTGGGAAATGGTATTTCAGTACCTTACTGTGTGTGCTAGGGGTACTTATTATACCTAGATTGGTCTTGGTTTCTAGTCTTTGTGAGCAGAACTAGAAATTGTTTTTAAATATAAAACATATTTTTTTGGTCCCTGTAGTTCAGATTTAGAAATGTAAGGCTACTGCCTTAGGTTTTTGTTTTTGTTTTTTTGCCTATAGCTCCTTAGTCACATGCTAGGAACCCTGGCCCTCAGACAGTAGAGTTCGTTTTATTTTATTTTTATTTAGTTTTTTATTTTGACACAGGGTTTTGCTCTGTTTCCCAGGCTGAAGTTCAGTGGCTTGATCTTGCCTAACTGCAATCTCTGTTTCCTGGGCTGAAGCAATCCTTCCACCTCTCAGCTTCCCAAGTAGCTGGGACTACAGGGGCATACCACCACACCTGACAATTTTTTTTTTTTTGGTAGAAATGGGGTTTTGCCATGTTGCCCAGGCTGGTCTCAAACTCCTGGGCTCCAGTGATCCACCTCCCTCAGCCTGTCAAGGTTACAGCCGTGAGCCACCATGCCCAGACTGTGTTTCTTTTCCTTTTTTGTTTCTTGAGATAGAGTCTTGCTCTGTCGCCCAGGCTGGAGTGCAGTGGCACAGTCTTGGCTTACTGCAACCTCTGCCTCCTGGTTCAAATGATTCTCCTGCCTCAGCCTCTCGAGTAGCTGGGACTATAGGCGTGTGCCACCACAACCGGTTAATTTTGGTATTTTTAGTAGAGATAGCGTTTCACCACGTTGGTCAGGCTGAACTCCTGGCCTCGTGATCTGCCTGCCTCGGCCTCCCAAGTGCTGGGATTGTAGGCAAAAGTGCCCAACTTAATTTACTTTTTCTTACAGGGTTTCGCTTTGTCACCCAGGATGGAGTATAACAGTAGGATAATGGTTCATTGCTGCCTCGCCCTATTGGGCTCAGGCTGGGACTCAGGCACGAGCCACTGCACTCAGCTCTTTTTTATTTATTTATTTGTTTATTTATTTATTTTTATTAGTCATGTCTCCCTGTGTTGCCCAGGCTAGTCTTGAACTCCTGGGTTCAGGCAGTTCTCCCTTGGCTTCCCAGTGTGCTGAGATTATAGATGTGAGCCCCCACACCCAGCCAAGTTGATTATAAGTTGTAGAGAAGAGAATAAAATTAGGGAAGTGACGTCAGAGGGAGCAAGTGGCAGAGAGAACCCAGAGAAGTGGAACATACAAAAGTATGCCAATAAGTGTTCCTAGGAGAACCATTATTAAGAAAAGGAAGCCCAGGCATGGTGGCTCACACCTGTAATCCTAAAACTTTGGGAGGCCAAGGTGGGAGAATTGCTTGAATCCAAGAGTTGAAGACTAGCCTGGGCAACATAGTGAGACCTCATCTCCACTAAAAATCAAAAAAATTAGTTGAGTGTGATGGCATACAGCTGTGATCCCAGCTACTAGGTAGGCTAAGGTGGGAGGATTCCTTGAGTCTTTCCTTCCAGAGGAGGGCTGTTTTCGGCTCATCCTGCCTCTTGGGGGCTTCCAATATGTCTAAGAGCAGAAAAGCTTTTCTCATTGCCACTGGGTCACAGAATAGCCGAAAGGTAGACACAAATAGAGTCAGGACTGCCTTAAATAGATGGAAGTGCGCTACAATAGAGAGCTAACTTTATTCTGGCAAGAGCAACACAGAAGAGGAGTGTTTCGGGCAGAATGTTCCTTTTTCTGCTTCCAGGAAGTGTCACACACTCTGCTTGCTTGGAGAATCCTGAAACCCTACAGGATAATACTATTGCCTGCTGCTATATCATCATGCCCCCATTACCCAAATACCTGCATATTGACTGACTTCAGCACATGAAGGGGCCTTAGTGGTTATATCAAATGTCATCTTTCTTTGGTGCAGACCTTGCTGACCAGGGCTCTTGTTTAAATTACTGACCTTTGCCCATGCCTAGCTCTGGGTTCACTTATGAACTGGGGTCTTACAGTAATATCAGCTTTGTGAGGAGAACTTATAACAGCTCAAATACTGGCATATTTTCTCGGTGTGTTGGTTCACACCTGTATTTCTAACTGCTCGGCAATCTGGCAGGAGGATTCTTTGAGCCGAAGAGCTCAAGGCTGCAGTTAGCCATGATTGTGTCACTGTACCCTAGCTTGGGCAACAGAATGAAACTCCATCAAACTCCATCTGTTTTTCCTTTTTTTCCTTTTTTTTGAGACAGGATCTCACTGTCACCCAGGCTTAAGTACAGTGTTTTGGTCACGGCCCACTGTAGCCTTGACCTCCCAGGCTCAAGGAATTCTCCCACCTCAGCCTCCCTAGTAGCTGGGATCATAAGTGTGCACCATCACACTCAACTAATTTTTTTGATTTTTAGTGGAGATGAGGTTTCACTATGTAGCCCAGGCTGGCGTTCAACTCTTGGGCTCCAGTAATTCTCCCACCTCAGCCTCCAAAAGTTGTGGGATCACAGGTGTGAGCCACCATGCCTAGCCTTCCTTTTTTAAAAAAAGACAAATACCAACGGGCGTGCATACCAGTTCTTTGGGCCCTGGACCAACTTTGAAAATAAGCAAAACTCTGTATACTCTCAGAGAAGTATGCATATATACAGAGTCTGGTTTATAGTTTTCGGTACTTCATTGTCCCTTAGGGCAGTCTTTTTGCCTCATGTTAACCTTGGATTGGAGGGTAACAACAATCATATAAGGCTGTGGTTCTCAAGTGTGGCGTTAGAAATGCTCGTTATCAGGTTCTACCTCAGAAAGAAGTTGAGACCCAGCCATCTGTTTTAACAAGATTTCCAGATGGTTTTTGCCATACTTTGGGAGACTCCCCTGATTAATGAAACTTATACTCCTGTGTGGTCTTTATGTTTCACACCTTCCATATTGTGCCTTTGAGAGACTACCTGCCATCCTCTTGTTGTAGCAGTACTGTATTCCTCCTAGGCTATGTCCTGCCCAGCCACGTGACTGAGGAGATGCTGTGGGAGTGCAAGCAGCTTGGGGCTCACTCCCCCTCTACCTTGCTGACCACCCTCATGTTCTTTAATACCAAGTAAGTGTTCTAGAGGCTCCACTGCTGGCATCTGTCCAGTGAAGAGTGTGGAAACTATCCAAGAGGACTTCTGAATTCCTCTGACATACACTTGAGAAACTTTGAGCTACTGAAAGCCCTAGCCCCACTTGGCTGCATTTTGTTTGGCAACCAGTGAGGCAAACAGCCTTGCTAGACCCCTACCACCCATCTTGATGTGGCTCCTGCACTGGACACTGTGCTTGGGTATGGACCTGCCCAGATCCTGGGAGTGTGGGCAGTGGCTGCTCTGAGGCACCAGTGGGCAGAGGGTAAGTCACGGTATCCTCCCGGCACCCTCTCCCTCTGCCTTGCTTTTACTTGTGATCCAGGTACTTCCTGTTGAAGACAGTGGACCAGCACATGAAGCTGGCCTTCTCCAAGGTTTTGCGACAGACAAAGAAAAACCCCTCTAATCCTAAGGATAAAAGCACGAGTATCCGGTATTTGAAGGCCCTTGGAATACACCAGACCGGCCAGAAAGGTAAGGAAAGGAGGCAGGGATGACAAAAACAGGTGCTACTTGACATTCTCTGTCCTGCCTTTGTACCTGTGGGGCCAGTGATAAGTGTGAAGGTTGGGAGTTGCTGGATAAAATTCTCCACTCTCTTCTCCCCAGCCAAAAACTCCAAACTTTCCTCCTAGAAGCAGAGAAAGCCCCAGAGAATAGCTGCCTTTTCCCTTAGTAGTCACTGCCCATGCCTCATACCTTCCTCCCTGCACCCTGTATTTCCTAGTTGGACTGGCTGAAAGCCTAAGGTTCCTGATCTGGGCTTGAGGTAAGGCAGTCTAATGCCATGTCCGTGGTGGTGGGGATGTGTGTTTTATAGTTACAGATGACATGTATGCAGAACAGACGGAAAATCCAGAGAATCCATTGAGATGTCCCATCAAGCTCTACGATTTCTACCTCTTCAAATGGTGAGGAGACTTTGTGACTGGCTATCCATATGCACGTGTGTGTGTGTATGTATGCATGTGCATGCTCACTTGTGTGATATCACAAGGGAAAGGCATTCTCTAGTCTCAAACCAAGTAAAAACACTTCCAAAAAGCTAAATTTAGAAGCAGCCTTGCTCTGGCTTTCCAAAGGTGTGTGATTTGCCTAGCACTGATAGAAAAAGGGGTCCTGGGTCCCTACAGTCACTTTTCATGAAAAGGGTGTGGAGGTACAGAGACTCTACCTTCATCACACATTGAGCATGGCCCTGCTTCCTGACCTTGACTTTTTGTCACGGCCACCATTAATCTAGGTGGGACTCCTCTCAGCTTTTTCTCCCTTTTGCCCATTCAGTAGTTTCTCATTACTCTATATAATAATCCTTTTATGGCAGTCAAGGCTTTTCACGCACTTCCCCTTGCTAACCTCATGTCTGTGGAGCTCTTAGTTCCCTAGCCACACTAGCTCCTCTCCACTCAAGGGCATTATATTATTCCTCTTCTCAACTTAAACACAGCTTATCAGAGAATTTTTCCAGATTCTCCACCTCTTCCCTGTGGCTATTTCCTGTTTATTATTTTGTATTTGTGTAACTTTGCTACCTGTGTCCCCTCCTATCTGTA
>NW_016107315.1:5095923-5117215 GCF_001604975.1 Cebus imitator
TTTTTTTTTTTTTTTGAGATGGAGTTTCAATCGTGTTGCCCAGGCTGGAATGCAATGGCATGATCTTGGCTCGCTGGAACCTCTGCCTCCTGGGTTCAAGCGATTCTCCCGCCTCAGCCTCCTGAGTAGCTGGGATTACAGTCATGCACCACCACACCCGGCTAATTTTTGTATTTTTAGTAGAGACAGGGTTTCTCCATGTTGGTCAGGCTGGCCTCAAAACTCCTGACCTCAGGTCATCTGCCTATTTCGGCCTCCCAAAATGCTGGGATTATAAGTATAAGCCACTGCACTCGGCCCAGGGTGCCAAGTACTTAATAGAGGTACAGCACAGTTGGGGAAAGGGAAATGAACCCAAACCAAGGGCCCCAGTGTCATGGCCATTGGGTAGAAAACACAACATGGGGCTGGGTGCTGCAGTGGCTTATGCCACCTGGGAGGCAGAAGTTGCGGTGAGCTCAGATTGTGCCACTGCACTCCAGCCTGGGTGCGGTGAACTGAGATCATGCCACTACACTCCAGCCTGGGTGACAGAGCAAGATTCTGTCTCAAAAAAAAAAAAAAAAAAAATACTAAACACAACATGTGCAAAGACTTGGAGATAGACCTTCTAGGCAGTGAAGTTGACTTCAAGTAGGATAAGGATGGACTCATACGAGTCCATGGAAGCCCTAGGCTGGTGCAGTCAGTGATGGCTCGCAGCTGGCATGTGGGAAGGAGGGGCAGAGGGGAAGCAACCCAGCATTTTGGGCATTTGCACTAGTCCCAAAGTAGGACCAGGATGTAGTGTGTGTTGGCTGCATGCAGTTAAGTAGCTGTGCCACAATACCTTGGGGCCTTACTGTTTGCAGACAGCATCTCTGGGAGGTTCAAGGTGGGAGGGTTGAAGTTGTATTGGTGGTACCCAACTTTTATCCACATATCTTCAGCCCCCAGAGTGTGAAAGGCCGGAATGACACCTTTTACCTGACACCTGAGCCAGTGGTGGCCCCCAACAGCCCAATCTGGTACTCAGTCCAGCCTATCAGCAGAGAGCAGATGGGACAAATGCTGACCCGGATCCTGGTGATAAGAGAAATTCAGGAGGCCATCGCAGTGGCCAATGCAAGCACTATGCACTGAGATGCCTTGGCCATGGCGGAAGAGAAACCAGCCAGGAAAAACCAGACAGACTTTCACACTAAAGAAGAGGCCTCCGTTTTTTCTTTTTTCTTTTTTTATTGGTGTAGTTATGAAGCCTTTCAGGCTGCTTCTGTTTAAAATGTAAAAGAAAACTTTGCCCCCTTTGCATCTTCATAAACATGCTGCGGCAGACTCCTCAGCCAATGGGGGCTTTCGGTTTCCTTGAGAATCATATGTCCTAGAAAGTTGCTGGCTGACTCTTTTTTGGCCTGGGGCCTGGGGAAAGGGCTTGGACTGTTAAAAGAAATGTGGCCCCTTTCCATCTTCAAGAGAGATGGAATTAATGATGGATGGACCCTGCAGGAAATCTCCCCAGCCCGCTTCCGCTGGGCTGACAGACTTCGCTGACCACAGGGAAACGATGTTCTTTTCTTTCTTCATGCTCAGACATAAACTTAGCATCTTAATGGAAGAAAAATGAGGGGAATTTCAATTATGATTTACTAAAGACAATTTCTATTACACCCTCCTTTATGACAAGTGACATTTTAGATGTTAAAGTAAAAACTTTACCATGCCTTTTTTTTTTTTTTGGGCCTATCATTGAGGCCTTAAAACCTGAGGCTCCTGTGCCTGATGGAATTCTTGTAACATACACTTGTGTATCATATAAAGATACCACTCTGTTTCTCTTATGTATTCTTACTCTAGTTGTTTATTAAGAATGACAAGCACGTCTTTTCAACATGCTAGTGAACAACGCCTCTTTATTTTGGGGAGGAGCCCGGCGGGACAGTGGAAGCAAAGGCTTGTCTGTTAATTGAACGGGCCCGGGTCCTGCAGGGAGTGGGGTGGGATGTGAAACCGCAGCTCCTCAGTTAGTAGGCCATTTCCTGCTGTACGCATGCGCCGGTTTTCCAGCACCAGTCTCGTCGCCGATGCCGCGAGGCTGTTAGGCTCCGCCTGCGCGCGCTACGCCCTGACGTCAGCGTCGCGCGCAGCGCAGTGACGAAATCGGCTGGTTTATATTGGCGCGGCCCGGACGGCAGAGGTCTCTGCGGCGCGGTCCTCGGAGACACGCGGCGGTGTCCTGTTTTGGCCATGGCCGACTACTTGATTAGCGGTGGCACGTCCTACGTGCCAGACGACGGACTCACAGCACAGCAGCTCTTCAACTGCGGAGACGGCCTCACTTACAAGTGCGGGCCTTATGGGGCCCAGCTGGGCGAGGAGAGGGGCGGCACACTGGGCGAAAAGGCCAGATGGGGGCTTCCGTGAAGCCTTCTTGGGAGCGGGCGTGGGGGATAGGTTCCGGCAATTGGCCACCCACCTTAGGGTCTCACTTTGAGACATCTAGAGCGGGGCTTGGGGTACAGAGAAGCATCTCAATAGTGCTTGGAATTTCAGGCTGGAGACTCCATGCTCCAGAAACGTAATTGTCAGGGTGCCAGGAGCACTGATGACAGCTCGGTGGCAGAAAAGGTCCCCTGTCCCCATCTCCACCTTGTGCTGTGCCGTGCCTGTGACACACAGACTCTGTCAGTGCGACACTGCCCACATGCCTTACGGGTTGATCTATGGGGATGGAGTATAGATTCTCATCCAGCCATAAGCCTGAGAGCTTTACTCTCAATTCACTCCCTTCCCTCGCAGTGACTTTCTCATTCTCCCTGGGTACATCGACTTCACTGCAGACCAGGTGGTGAGTATAATCAGGAATTGGGTTCTGAACATCAAGGCGAGGTAAGGTGCTACTGTCACCTGGTCTTGGCTACCTCACCAGATTGGGTTTGGGGGTGAATTTTGTGGGATCATGTTACTGGTTAGCATGTAGGTCATAGAAGTACCTGTTTGTGGGGGACCCAGTAACACCTTGAGCTGTAAGCGATGCTTTCCCACACTGGTTGACCTTTATCTCCTCAGGACCTGACTTCTGCTCTGACCAAGAAAATCACTCTTAAGACCCCACTGATTTCCTCTCCCATGGACACAGTCACAGAGGCTGGGATGGCCATAGCAATGGCGGTGAGCCCCATGGGGTGTGGGGGTAGGAGCAAGGATGCCATCACCTTTCCCCAAAGGCATTCAGTCCTGCCTCTGGTCACTTAGTAATCCCTTTTTATCCTGTAGCTTACAGGCGGTATTGGCTTCATCCATCACAACTGTACACCTGAATTCCAAGCCAATGAAGTTCGAAAAGTGAAGGTCAGAAGGGCAAGGATCATTAGCAAGCACTCCTGGGAATTGCACTGAGGTGGGGTGGGAGTAGGGATTTGTTCTATTAATTTAGTGTCCTTTCTTCCCACCATGGGATTCAATTACTGAGAAGAGCCTGAGATTCTGTTTCTTAAAGCAGCAGCAATAGACCAGGTAGACAGTGCCTCTAGCCCACCCATGTCTCCTCATAGATGTGTTGGTGTGATTTGGTCCTGTGGCACTGCCACAGGGATCATTAAGCAGAGACCCCATGCTTCAGATTAACAGCCTGATGAAAGTAGTTCAAAGATGCAATGCTCTTTCTCACCATCCCCTTCCAGAAATACGAGCAGGGATTCATCACAGACCCTGTAGTGCTCAGCCCCAAGGATCGCGTGCGGGATGTTTTTGAGGCGAAGGCCCGGCATGGTTTCTGCGGTATCCCAATCACAGACACAGGCCGGATGGGGAGCCGCTTGGTGGGCATCATCTCCTCCAGGGACATTGATTTTCTCAAAGAGGAGGAACATGACTGTTTCTTGGAAGAGGTGGGTGCCACTGGCAGAGTACAGCCAAGTTCTGGAAGCCCAGGATGAAGACAAGAGGCTTCTGTTGCCTGTATGACATCTCTGATAGCCTTTCCTCTCTGGGAAAGATGAGTGTCAAACCATATTTCTGACTCCTTCATTGGGAATGCTTTCAAACTGCCCAAATGCTTGCTAGTATTCATGTGTTCTTTGAAACCCCTAAGTCAGGGCTTGAGGTCAGCCCTCATTTTCTTGCCATTGTTCTTGTGTGGTCCTTCTTATTCCATAATGTAAGGGTCTGCTCCCTGTGCTGTGTTGTCCTTTCTACTCACCCCTCACTCAATACTATACTGCTTAGGAACTACTGGGATCCCTTTAAGAAGGGTGGTTTGGGTGCGGGTGAATGAAGGTGGTGGTCCCTAGAACCTCACCCCTGAATTAGGCAGGGCATGTAGAGGTGACTGGCCATAGGCT
This sequence comes from Cebus imitator, assembly GCF_001604975.1. Taxonomy (NCBI): domain Eukaryota; kingdom Metazoa; phylum Chordata; class Mammalia; order Primates; family Cebidae; genus Cebus; species Cebus imitator. The sequence continues at coordinate 5,100,243 of NW_016107315.1, forward strand.
ACGCATGGTGACTCACGCCTGTAATCCTGACACTTTGGGAGGCTGAGGTGAGCAAATCTCGAGGAGTTTGAGACCAGTCTGGCCAACATGGTGAAACTCCATCTGTACTAAAAATACAAAAAATTAGTTGGGCATGGTGGCAGTCCCCTGTAATCCCAGCTACTCGGGATACCAAAAAAAAAGGTGACTGCTCATAGTCTGACTGGCCCTTCCTCATATCTCACTTTCCACGTAGATCATGACAAAGAGGGAAGACTTGGTGGTAGCCCCTGCAGGCATCACACTGAAGGAGGCAAACGAAATTCTGCAGCGCAGCAAGAAAGGTAAGTCCTAGAGTGGGAAGGGGCCTGAAACTAACACTCAGGGTCCTGACTCATCTCCTGCCCTGACCACAGGCAAGCTGCCCATTGTAAATGAAGATGATGAGCTTGTGGCCATCATTGCCCGGACAGACCTGAAGAAGAATCGGGACTACCCACTGGCCTCCAAAGATGCCAAGAAACAGCTGCTGTGTGGAGCAGCCATTGGCACTCATGAAGATGACAAGTATAGGCTGGACTTGCTCGCCCAGGCTGGTGTGGATGTAGTGGTTTTGGTGAGCTGCTACACAGGCAGGTTGGGGCAGTAGGGGGAGCTGTCACATCACAGTCTGAGACTTACTTCCCGTCTCAGGACTCTTCCCAGGGAAACTCCATCTTCCAGATCAATATGATCAAGTACATCAAAGAGAAATACCCCAATCTCCAGGTCATTGGAGGCAACGGTAAGGCAAGATTGTGCCCTGAAGGATGTGTGGTGGGAGTGGGTAAGCTGGGCTCCCACTGTAACCTTCATGTGAGCATTTCCTTCACCTTAGTGGTCACTGCTGCTCAGGCCAAGAACCTCATTGATGCAGGTGTGGATGCCCTGCGGGTGGGCATGGGAAGTGGCTCCATCTGCATTACCCAGGAAGGTAAGAATATGCTTTGACAGGGCCCACAGAGACCCCAGTTTCAGGCCCCACATACCTTGGAGCCAAGCACTCTTACGGGAACAATAGAGTCCTCCAATAGGGGCAACCCTGGGGCCAAATTGGCCTCTTGGATGGGTGACATGGCTGGAAGCAAGACAAGGTCTTGTCATCCCTCACCTGCCACTCCCCTGCCTAGCCTGGCCTCCTTGCTCCTGCTCTGTGCCTTCTCTAAACTCTGGTCTGTTTGTTTTATTTAGTGGCTCCCAAGATCCCTCCAGACATAAAGTCCCACAGCCCCAAATGCCCTTCTACTGTCACGGGTTGCTATAGTAAGTCTAGCCCGGCCCACTGGCCCGGCCCAGCTGCCCACTGCCCGGCTGCTTGGTTGACTGTAGCTGTAGCTCCCGGGGTTTGTGGTGCTGATGGGTGGGCAGGGCCAACTGATACACAGACCATGGTTTGGGGGCTGCTCATGAACATAGCTCCTCTTCCTCCTGGGTGCTGATAGGGCAGGACCTCCTTCCCTAAGTAGGCCCTTTCCTGCCCACATCTTCTGCAGTTGGCATGGCTCAAGGACCAACTCTGGAGCCTGCTGTTCCACACAACCACTGCCCTTATCTTGCCTGAACTGCCCACCATTCAGGGAGGAAGGGCTGGGCCTGACTTTAGTGCCTCTGGGGACTAACTGCACGGTGACTCCTGCCCCATCTGATACCAGCTGGACGGGGGCTTTCCCGGCTGCCAAGACTGCATGTGCCTGAGGCTGCCCTGGGCACTGCACACATGCACGTGCACATGTGGGGGTGAGTGGAGGTCAGCACAGCTGTTTGTATTATTTAAGGTAGATGGGGCAGCAGCCATTCCCAGACACATCTCTTCCTCAGCCAAGCTGCAGTCCTGATGCAGTTGTAGCCAAGAGCTCCTGGGTCCTAAATGTAGCTACAGAGTCTACTGCCTGTCCCGATTAACCCTATCCACCCATGTGTTCCTCCATCTCAACAGTGCTGGCCTGTGGGCGGCCCCAAGCAACAGCAGTGTACAAGGTGTCAGAATATGCACGGCGCTTTGGCGTTCCAGTCATTGCTGATGGAGGAATCCAAAATGTGGGCCATATTGCCAAAGCCTTGGCCCTTGGGGCCTCCACAGGTGAGGCCCAGTACCCATGAAGGCCAGTGGGACTCCCCCTGCCCCCGTGCTGCTTAAGCTCTGCCCCAGGCACGCCATCTGTCCACAGTCATGATGGGCTCTCTCCTGGCTGCCACCACTGAGGCCCCTGGTGAGTACTTCTTCTCTGATGGGATCCGGCTAAAGAAATATCGCGGTATGGGTTCTCTCGATGCCATGGACAAGCACCTCAGCAGCCAGAACAGATATTTCAGGTGGGACAAGCAGGCCTATTACCCCACCTAATCCTGCACTGTCTCATCTCTGCTGTGACCTTGCCTATGTCTCTGCCTCTCCCTGCAGTGAAGCTGACAAAATCAAAGTGGCCCAGGGGGTGTCTGGTGCTGTGCAGGACAAAGGGTCCATCCACAAATTCGTCCCTTACCTGATTGCTGGCATCCAACACTCGTGCCAGGACATTGGTGCCAAGAGCTTGACCCAAGTCCGGTGAGCTTGGGAAGCTGGGACATGGGTAGAGGGGCTGGTTCAGGGCCAGCTACCCACATTTGACTTCTGCCCCTCTTCAGAGCCATGATGTACTCTGGAGAGCTTAAGTTTGAGAAGAGAACATCCTCAGCCCAGGTGGAGGGTGGCGTCCATAGCCTCCATTCGTAAGTCACCCTGTCCCTGGTGGGGCCTCTGCCATGCCTCAGGCCTCCTTCCTCCAGCCTTCACCTCACAGGTGGTCCTTCTGCCTGCAGGTATGAGAAGCGCCTTTTCTGAAAAGGGATCCAGCACATTGCCTCAGTTTTTTTCAATAAAAGTTTAGAAAAAAAAAGGTGATGCCTGATCTTTGAGGTCAACAGACAGGTGGGGCCCTGTAGCTGTCACTACCACAGATGTACACAAACACAGCACTCTGATTTTCAGGGGGAACCGCAGGCCCTGAGATAAATGTGCTCTGTGGACCTGGAAGGGGGTAGTTCCAGGTTCAAAAAGTTCCTCCTAAGGCTGCTCACAAAACAGCTTTGACCAGCTGTGGCTCCTGGGGTTTCAAAGAACAATCCCTGGGACTGGCATTCACAGGGCATCCTATTAGGCCATAGCTTGGCTATATAGGACCAAGTCAAGACACATACATATTCCCCAACTTAAATATCTCTCGGCCAGGCATGGTGGCTCTCGACTGTAATCACTTTGGGAGGCTGAGGCAGGTGGCAACATAGTAAAACCCTATCCCTAATAAAAATACAAAAATTAGCTGGGTGTGGTGACATGTTCCTGTAGTCTAGCTACTCAGGAGGCTGAGGCAGGGGAATCACCTGAACCCGGGAGGCAGAGGTTGCAGTGAGCAGAGATCACCCCACTGCACTCCAGCGTGGCAGAGAGACAGCACCTCAAAAAAAAAAAAATTAGGTGCGGTGGTGGGGCCTGTAATCCCAGCTACACAGGAGGCGGAGGATAATCACTTGAATCTAAGAGGTGGAGGTTGCAGTGGGACAAGTTCACGCCACTGCACTCCCGCCTGGGTGACAGTGAGAAAAAAAAAAAAATCCGTGATTTTGTGAGAAAAGGCATTGAGGTCCCCTGAAATCCGCACGTGAGCAAGTAGACAGGTCTAGAACGGTAAACGTACTATCCTAAGTAATCTAGATGAAAAAGTGACCCCTTGGTTTCTTCACATTCCTCTCCAAGAGCCCAGTAAGCCAGCAGCTCCTGGCCAGCAACACACTTGATACAAAATGGGAGAAGTGTATAAATTATTATGTTGGTAAGCAAGATAAGTGCCAAAGGGGAGATAAGGGTGAAAGCATTGGGAACTGGCAGAGTGTAGTTAGCAGGTCAGTTCCTGGTGGTTCACTGAGTAGCTTGGCCCAAAGATGTGGGTAAAGTCCCTCCTGGTGGGGGGATCAGAGCAGCTCCAGTTACTCGGCCTTCATTACACAAGAAGTTGAAGGTGGCACAGGCATTGGGCTGTAAAGAAAAGGCCAGAATCAGCCTGTCTAGTGCCAGGCCTGTACTCCCCACAGCATGCCCCAGTTGCAGGACTCACCGTGTCCTGCACTTCCACAGCAATGCCCCGCTGCCTCATGGCTCGAAGCACCCGGGACTGCAGCCTCTCAGTCCGGTCTCCAGTCCCCACCACAACAATCTCTAGGGAAGGGAGGGTGAGGCTAGTCTACAATTCTGTTGAGAGGTTGGGGTGGGGATTGCCTTTTGGAGCTCAAAGCACCTCTGCCCTGCCTCCCCTCCCCCCAGTACCTATCCGGGGCTCCAGCATCCAGAAGAGGGAAAAGCTCTCTTCGGTGATGTCCTGGTGAGATCCCACCTGTACAGGGAGATGACTTATTCAGTACGACAAATCCACGCAGCGTCTCCCACCTCCATCCACTACGGGAGATAGAGGAAAGCTACGTTTACAGGGACACAAGCAGGCTGAGGACCTGTGACTCTGGACCTCAGTTTCCTCACAGCGGGCCAGGACTCACGTTCCATTGCAGCAACGAGTGCGGAAGCACAGCGCAGGGCCCGAGCACGCGGTTTCCATTGATCATGAAGCCGCGGCTGTTGTAGCTGTCGATGTACATCGTCTGAAAGCCCTCGCGTTCTAGCAGAGAGATGTGCGTCCGCTGATACAGCTCGTCATCTGCTGGCGAGAGCCGATGCCCCCGTCGCGGGGCCCTGCAGAGGGAAAGGGTCAGGGGCACACGGCCGGGCCGGGACCGGCCGCCCGAGAAGCCAGAAGGTGCGGGGTGGCAGTCGCCAGCCCTAGGGGGTGGGACGGTTAACGGTGCGGGGTCCAGCTTACCAGGGAAATTGAACAGGCAGACAGCGCAGCGAGGGTCGCGCTCGGTAAAAGCTGCGTAGCGCGAGAACGGTGGCCATGGCTGACCGACGCGCGGCGAAGTCGTCACCGGCGCCGGTTGTTACAGGGTTGGCGGGGCCCTGCGGAGGCTGACCCAGCGCGGGTGCAGCGCCCCCTGCGTCCTGGAGGGCACGGCACAGCTCGGCCGGCCCCGCAGGCGAGTGTCATCTGTCCTGGGAGGACGAGTCCCTCGACCTCCGGGGCAGCTCCAATGTCATCACCTGCCGCTCGCCCCGCCCCGGGCCCTTGCCCACAGTCCTGGGGGAGTGGAACACCTGGTAGTGTGGCCGCCCTCAGGGCGTTGCCTGGGCCGCAGTCGCGGCCTGGCCCCCGGGTTCTCAGCTATTAAGCCGCGCTCGCGAGGCGGGGCAGCCGCCCACCTAGTCGTGAACCGAACACCTGGCCAGGCGGTCAGTGCCAGACTTCAAGCCCCTAATCCTAGCCTTTGGAGCTTCAGGCACCGTGGGCGAGGCAGCCGGCTCAAATTTCTCCGGCTCGCAGCCGAAGCACGCCCCGCCCTAACCGTCACCCGCGCGACCGTTGGCCTCTCCGTTGCGCTCTAAGAGGGGCGTGGCCGAGCGTGGATTGGCTTCTCGGGTGCTCCAGGGGGCGTGGCCAGGTGGTTTCTTCTTAAAATGGCTCCAAGTCTGCGGGCAGCCAGAGCAAGCGGAAGGGCAAGCCGTGGTAGTGTTTGAGTGGCTGTCCAGCTGGGCCAGACCGGGCAGAACTGGACCAGACTTGAAGTAGAAGCGCGTGGAGCATCACCTTGTCCTCGTTCACTCTGCTCTCGTCCTGGGAGTCCCCAGTCCCCCGTCTTGAACCAAGTCAAGGGCCTACTGGCGCGAGAGTCGCTGGCGCCCGCGCGGGGATTGGGTATCTCGGCACGCTGGCTCTGTCGTGGCCTCAGGGGAACATTGTCGCGTTCGCTACTCGCGGGGCTGGGCAAGCAGGAAGCTCGGCACAGTCGGGGCCTGGTCGTGGGTCTCCTGGGGGCGGCCGCAATAGGTTTCTGGGGGTCCCGCCGCTGCTGTGTGGGCCTCTGGTGTTCTGGGCGCTGGCAGCGTCACTGGACAAAGAGCCCCGAGCGCGGGGGTGTCCCCGAGGCGGACGCGTGGGTTTACTTCCTCTCCAGCCCCACGGGCGCGCTTCCCTCCTGGCGGATTCCGAAGCCCGCCCCGCCACCGTCACCGCACCAGTGGCCCAGGCTTCGTGGGACCAACAGGGCTAACCCTGCTCTGCGGATCTAATCTGGATCGGGACCCGGTCCCAGGGGAGGCCCCCACCTCCCCTTCTGTTGTTCTGGGGCCCAGGTGAGCGTCTTGTTCCCTCTAGACTCAGTTTCACAGCCTACTGCTGGGTCTACCTCCTGGGACTAGGGATGGGCAGGTTCTGATGTAGCCCCAGGGCGAGTGACCAGGGGGCGGGAGCTCCCCCGCCCCCCGCCAACGGCTGGACAGCGGGCAACGGAATCCCAAAAGCAGCTGTTGTCTCCAGAGCATTCCAGCTGCGCTTGGATTTCGTCCCCTGCTCTCCTGCCTGAGCAGCGCCCTGGCCCAGATGGGGTACTTCTGACCCCCAGACATACTTTACTGAGCCGCTTGGGTCTCAGTTCCTCTCTCAGGTGCGCCCTCAGGCTGGAGGTGATGGTTGTAGAAGTCGGAGAGCTGAAGCTGGTGGCCATCTCTGGAACCCTGAGGAGCACTGACGAGGGAGGGTAGACCCAGGACCTCCGGGTAGGGCTGCAATGATAGTGAGTCCCCCAGGACCGCCTCAGCCCGCAGCTTGCTAAAGATAGCCCTCTACTTCCTGGGGAAAACCACCCCAACCGTCTTCGTGGATGAGAGTAAAGTCCTCAGTTTGGCTGAAGGTTTCCAACCCTGCTAAGCAGCTGTCTCCAAGTCATGCGCCTTCAGAATGGAAAGCGCTTTGGAATGACACGATCACTCCCGTTGAGTGGGCACCCGAGAAGCCATCGGGAATGTCGTGTCCGCCCAGTGCTCTTTCGGCGCCTCCCATCAGGGCATGAGCCCTGGCACAGAAAGCGGCCTTGTCAAGCTTTTCCTGCCCCCGGGGGTTTCCCTCCTTTCTGGATTTCCCAGCTCTCTTTGCTGGGTTAGCTTCGATCTTTATTAAAAGGAAGAGGTGGCCAGGCGCGGTGGCTCAAGCCTGTAATCCCAGCACTTTGGGAGGCCGAGGCGGGTGGATCACGAGGTCAAGAGATCGAGACCATCCTGGTCAACATGGTGAAACCCCGTCTCTACTAAAAATACAAAAAACATTAGCTGGGCATGGTGGCGCCTGCCTGTAATCCCAGCTACTCAGGAGGCTGAGGCAGGAGAATTGCCTGAACCCAGGAGGCGGAGGTTGCGGTGAGCCGAGATCGCGCCATTGCACTCCAGCCTTGGTAACAAGAGTGAAAGAAACTCTGTCTCAAAAAAAAAAGGAAGGGGTGGTGGTGAGTATGTTACATTGAAATGAAAACATTTGGGAACCTTTGCGGGAGCGGCGGGAGGAGAAAAAGAGCTCTCCCACTGGTAGAGGAGCAGGATGCTCCAACTAAGGTCTATTTCTCTGCTTCTTATGGTCGCATTATTTGGTTGGCCTATAATGGCTGTTGCCTAAAACAGGAAGCGTAAGGATCGTTGTTAAAGTACAGCAGGTTAAAGGAGTCACATTAAAAGCTGTTCACTCTGGAAGCCGTCATGATAGTTTTAATTCCTCAGGTATCAAGAGAAGAAAACCGGAAATTATATCAGAGTGCGCACTTCCTGGGAATAAAGACCACCCGGGCCAAGCGCGGTGGTTCACGCCTGTAATCCCAGCGCTTTGGGAGGCGGAGGCGGGCGGATCACAAGGTCAGGAGTTCGAGACCATCCTGGCCAACATGGTGAAACCCCATCGCTATTGAAAAAAAAAAAATGCAAAAAATTAGCTGGGCATGATGGCAGGCACCTGTAGTCCCAGCTACTCGGGAAGCTGAGGCAAGAGAATCGCTTGAACCCGGGAGGCGGAGGTTCCAGTGAGCCGAGACTGCACCACTGCACTCCAGCCTGAGAAATAGAGCGGGACTCCGTCTCAAAACAAAAAAAAACCAAAAAAAAACCCCACCCATATCTCAAACGAGAAAATGCTTGCAAATAACCTGAACATTATTCTTTTTAAAACAAGATGTTTTAAATAGGTCATGAAAGTGGCCTTAATGTTATACTGCCTTATTCCAGTGACAAGTATTCATCATGTGTAAAATGGGAGAAATATCGACACAAAGATGTGAGACTTCAATGAGAAGAGACGGTACCCTGTCTGAGCCCCAACCGGGTCGCGAGTTAAGGCCTGGTCTTCTCCCTGGTTAAGGCCTGGTCACAACGAAAGAACCTTAGGCTCGGGGAGGACCCTGAAGTTTCAGATCCGTGGCCCGGCTGTGCAGGTGGACCACGCGGAAGGCGCGGTAGGCCGAAAGCAGCCAACACTGCTCCCTCTTGCGCACCTGTCCGCTTACGGGGACCGCCGCCTAATTCTCGCCCCAGCCAGTCGGTCCTTTCCGGAAGTTCCACCTCCCTAAATTTTTTTTCCGGTTCCGTTCACTCCTTCCGGTCACCATGGCGACCGGGCGCCTTAGTGTCGGGGAGACGTTGGGAGCCCTCAACGCGGCCCTGGGGCCAGGAGGTCCGGTGTGGATCAAGGAGACGCGCACCCGCCACCTGCGTTCCCGAGACTTCCTGGCGCCGCACCGCGCGCTGCAAGTGCGCTTCAATGACGGGCAGGTGGGCACGAGCCGGGCCGTACGGCTGGGAGCTCAGCCCCATGCCGTGGCCCGCTGACACCCCTGTTCTCCTACAGGTTCCCGAGCATGTGCTCCATGCCCTCGCCTGCCTGCAGGGCCCCGGTGTGGCCCCGGTGCTGCGCTGCGCGCCGACCCCAGTGGGTCTGTCGCTCCAACTGCAGCGTCCCGCCGTCTTCGAGCGCGTCCTCAGCGCCGTGGCTGCTTATACCTCGCCCGCCTCACCCGCCTCACCCGGCCAGCGCGTCTTGCTACACTGCCCAGCACTGCGCAGCTCCCATTGCGCACTCCGCTTGAGCCAGCTGCGTACGGTGCTCGTGGCCGATCACCTGGCACGAGCTCTGCGCGCTCACGGGTGAGCGGGGCCGCGGGGCCGGAATGGAGGAGGGACTACTGGAGACCTATAGAGCGATCGGCGCCGCCCTTGGGGACTGCGCCTGGAGGTGGGAAGTCATGGCGAGCTGGACCAGGTGCGCAATCTGAAGCGGCCGCCCTCCCTTTGCAGGGTATGCGTGCGCCTAGTGCCAGCTGTGCGGGATCCGCACATGCTGACCTTCCTGCAGCAACTGCGGGTGGACTGGCCCGCTGCCTCGGAGAGAGCTTCCTCCCATACTCTGAGGAGTCACGCACTTGCAGAACTTACCTCTTCTTATGACGGGAGGGCACTGTCCCCTGGCATCTTAGGCAGACTGTGTCTGAAGGAGCTGATGGAAGAACAGGGCTGCACAGCTGGCTATGACCCCAACCTGGACAACTGTCTGGGTAGGACCTGAAGCCTGGCAGGGCCAGAAAAGGCAGGAGAGGGTGGGGGGACATCTCCGATTCTTGCCAGCCTCAGCACCTGTCTGTTCTCTTTGCAGTGACTGAGGATCTCCTCTCTGCACTGGCTGAGCTGCAGGAGGCTCTATGGCATTGGCCTGAGGACAGCCACCCAGGCCTGGTTAGTGACTCCCAGTTCTGTAGGTTCTGGCAAACCAAGTATATACTGTACTTCCACAGTGATGACTGTCCTCCCTTAGGCTGGGGTCCCAGATACTGGTACAGACAGTTGCCTGGTTATACACGTGGTTAGCTGTGAAGAGGAGTTCCAGCAACAGAAGTTGGACCTGCTTTGGTGGAAGTTGGTTGACAAGGCTCCACTCAGACAGGTAGGTTAATGATGGTGGAGCTCCCCACCACCTCACCCCCAACCTCAGAGGGCCCTTCAAAACCCACCACGGGGCATGTTAGCTGACAGGTCCAAAAACCAACACTTGACCTTGGGGGAGTTGCTGGACTTGAGAGGGCATGTGAAGCAGGTGCAGAGGCTCCGGGGAATGGGGGCTCTGTAGACACATCTCAAGAACATTGAAGACTAGGTTGAGGAGGCTGGACTGTGTGTGGCCTGAGGGACTGGGTAGGAGCCACTCAACCTGGCAGTTCCAAGTTGAGGGAGTCTGGATTGAGTGGAGGCACCAGATTCAGGCCCCTCCAGGGACTACTGCTGAGAGTAGTGCCAGCTGGGCTGAGCCCTGCCATCTTCCTGACAGAAGCACCTGGTCTGTGGCCCAGTGAAAGTAGCTGGTGCACCTGGCACTCTGATGACTGCCCCTGAGTACTACGAGTGAGTGAGGCTGGGACAACCTAAGCCAGGGTAGTGTGGGGGTACTCTTTGCTGGGACCCTGCCTACCGGCCCTCCTCTCTCTTCCAAACACAGGTTCCGGCATGCCCAGGTGTGCAAGGCCTCAGCACTGAAGCATGGTGGGGATCTGGCACAAGGTGTGCCTGGGAAACCCTGGCTATGTTCTGGGTTAGGGGTAGGTTGTTTGCATCCCTGCCCTTGCCTGCAGACTGACTGAACAACCCTACACTCCCTCAGACCCAGCCTGGACAGAGATCTTCAGTGTTCTCTCTGTGGCCACCATCAAGTTTGAGATGCTGGGCACAGCCCCACAGAGTCAGGTGAGACAGGGCCAGGGTTGGGCGACAGGTTATGGTGGCTACCTTGTCTCTGTAGCTGTGCTCCTATTCCCCAGATCCTCCTGGCTCTGGCTGACAGCAACATCTCCACGAAGGGTACAAAGAGTGGCACCTTTGTCATGTATAATTGTGCCCGTCTTGCCACACTCTTTGAGAGTTACAAGTGCAGTATGGAACAAGGTCTGTACCCCACTTTTCCTCCTGTGAGCAGTCTGGACTTCTCACTGCTACATGATGAGGTGAGTGTCCCTCCTGGTAGCTGGCACAAGGAGGTCTGGACTTTCCCTCCCAGCACCTTTCTTCCCCACAGGGTGAGTGGTTGTTGCTCTTCAACAGTATCCTACCCTTTCCGGATCTGCTGAGCCAGACAGCAGTGCTGGACTGCACAGCCCCAGGGCTCCACATCGCTGCACGCACAGAGATGGTGAGGCACAGACAACCAGGATAGACACTGCACACTCTATTCTTTATTAAGGTCTGGGGCACAAGAGCAAAGAGATGGTCCAGTGACTCAGTCTCTATCTCTAGATGTGCAAGTTCCTGGTACAGCTCAGCATGGATTTCAGCTCCTACTACAACCGGGTACACATCCTAGGGGTGAGCACACAGCAACTAATGGGGTGGGAAGTGCAGAGGGGTATAGGGTAAATGCAAACGAAGCAGAGGCTGAGACCAGCAGGCCCCTTCTCCTTCAGGAGCCTCGACCACACCTCTTTGGTCAGATGTTCGTCCGCCTGCAGCTTCTGAGGGCTGTGCGTGAGGTGCTCCACACTGGCCTGGCTATACTGGGTCTCCCTCCACTGAGCCATATCTAAGGCCACAGAGGCTTCAATATTTGGGAGTGTTCACAAAGTCATCAACTGGAAAAAAAGCAAAAACCCACAGCCAAAATAAATTGCTATTGTTACAAAGTTCTGTCTTGTCATGGGGAGTGGGGCATATTCTTGGCAGCACTCCACTCACCTTCAGCTCTTGCACCGATGTCAGGAACCCACGGCCACCACCTCCTCCCCTCAAGGCATGCTGAGCATGGGCACAGACAGCCCATCCCTGCTCCACACTGTCTGTGAGCAGACCCCATACCCAGCACACCGGCCACCTTGGGATACCTCAATCATACCAGTTATAAACCTCAAGCCCCTGACCTCCAAGGGCACAGCGGTGGCCAAACTCAGGGCTCACAGGCCAGCAGTCCATGTCAGCCACATCTGGCACATGGTACACAGTGCTGTTCATGAAGGTGGGTTCACCATGCCCCAAACGCCAGAAGGTCAGCCGTTGATCAATGGAAGCTGAGACCATAAGGCTTGGGCTTAGGATCTTGAGGCCTGTCACATGGGCAGCATGTGCACAGGGGACAGAGTACTCCTCTATGACACGCAGCTGGGGTACCAGCCCAGCCTCTCCCACAGCCTCTTCTGGCTCTGGCATCTCCACAGCAAGCACGAATACATGGAGGGATCCATCTTCACTGCCACTGGCCACAAGATGGTGGCCCTCACGGGTGGGCAAGGTGTGCAGGCTATTGATACCACAACTGTGGGCCTGGAGAGTCAGGGAGGGGGTGCAAAGCCCTGGAGGAAAAGGGTAGTTGTCAGGGCCCTGCCTGCCACTTGTCTGAGGGGTATATGACAGGTGGGGAGGGATAGCCACGGTTGCACATTAGCTACTCACGGAAGGGAAGCCCAGGATCCACTGGGGCCTCCAGGACAGGAGAGCCATGGTCTAGCATGGTGGTGAGATCCCAGAAGGCCAGGTTGCCATCAGTAGCTGCGCTGCACAGAAGCATCCTCCTGGAAGCCAGGAAAACACAGCGCGGTCAATGACAGAGATGAAGCGCAACGGGAACCCCCACCCAGCCCATGCAGGACCATCATCCAATCCCTCTTACCGCCTCTGGTTGGGTGCCTCGTGTGTAAAGGAGTGGACTTTGAGGACACATCGCTTATGGTGGAAGGTTTCAGCAAGGAGCTGCAGGATCCTCCCGGAATCCCGCAAGAGAAAGAGCCTGGGGGGTGGGGGGTGGCCCAGCTCAGAACGCATCCTAGACAACCTTACTTCCTTTGTCTCCCGCCCCACTGGGCCCTATGCTCTCACCTTACGGCCCCATCACTACAGGCTGCAGCCACAAGGGGGCCAAGGCCAGGCTGTTCAAGTTCACACACAGCAAGGGACATATACCTGCAGAGACAACATGCAGCTGTCAGGTGGAGCCTGCAAGCCTGGGAACATCTGCGTGATCCCACACCACACCCTGCCGAGGAATATGGTATTACCTGGTCTCCGGGTCTACCTTGACCATCCGATGCCGATTGCGCTGCCGGTCCCAATACTCATCTAGCCGGTGGGACGAAAGGTGCATGACATGGCAGGCGAGGCGGCTTGGGGTGCTGGGGTCCGGAGTAACCATGATGCTGAAGCAATGCATCTCAGCCCGCCCCCCGGCAGACACCACATGGGCAGTCAGGCCCGGCTGAGGATCCTTAGGGCCACCTGGGGTGCCAATGCCCCACACAGCCACAGCGCGCACCGAGGAGATATGGTTACAAACAGCTGTGAGTGCGTGGGCTGAGCCTGTGGTTGTAGGGAGTGCCAGGACACAGACAGTAGTGTCCTCACTACAGGTGATCACAATGTCAGTCAAGTTGGGCCCCTCACTGCCAGGCTCCAGGTCGTCAGGCTCCACAAAGCTGGGCACTCCATATTCAGTCCCCAGGGTGATGGTGCCCACACGCTTTACACAAGTGATCTCACGGCCATGCAGCCCCTCCCGGAGAATCACGTGTGGCCGGGTGCAGCCACCCAGAGCCCTGTACAGCATGACATCCCCATCCTTGAGGTAGGCAAAGGCCATAGCCGCCTCAGTATCAGAGAAGGCCCATGAGCGGTGCCCTCCACCACAGTTGACGATGTGCAGCTTCTCGTGTGACCGGGGGCTCCACACCACAAACTCATTGGCATGGAAACCCAGGATGACCATGCTCCCATCAGGCACTATACGGAGCCCAGCTAGCCAGTTCATGCCTCGACAAGACTTCTGCCTTAGGACTGGCTGGAGCTGGTAGTAGGCACCATCGCGCCCGGTGGTATACACATAGCCACGATGGCATGTGACTGAGGTCACACCCTGCTTCCCATGCAGAGAGGGCAGGGTGGACACTGGGCCCAACCCAGTGAAAGCATTCCCACTGCTATTACTGCCACTACCCACTCCGGGTACCCCAGCAACAGCCCCAGCCTTGCCTCCCATCCCAGGGTCCTTGAGCAGACCTGGTCTGGAGGGGAACAGCAGCACAGAGCCCCGGCGGTCACCACACACCAGGAAGTCACCTGGGGGCAGGAAGGCGCTGCATGTGTGCCATCTCTGCTTGCTTGGGGGCAGCAGGTACCGACAACGTTCCTTGACAACAATGGCCTTGCCAGAGGGTGCGGCTGAGATCTCTAGGCAAGCCACTACCCCGCCAGGGCCTGATGCCAGCAACAGGAGCTCCTCATAACCACGCAGGGCCCAGCTCAGGCTGTGCACCTTCCCAGGAAACAGGGTTTGGTCCACAGCAGCAGTTGGAGTGTTGATGGGGACAACCTTGATACCACCTTCTCCATTGGCCATGGCACACAATCCAAAGCCCTCAGGACCAGGAGCTGCCTCCAGCAGGCAGTAGGACTGGAAATGTTTATCCTCTAGCAGTTGCTCCCAGCACTTGACCTCGAGGTCATAAAGATACAGGGCCCCTGTATCAGTCACTGCCAGTAGTCGCCAAGAGCCAGCCAGCGTCACGGCCTTGAGGGTACCTGGCCTACTACGGGACTTGAAGCAGAGAGCCGAGACCCCCAATCCCCTGTACCCACGCCCTACCAAGTGCCACAGCCGAATGCCTGAGTCATCACCCCCAGTAATCACCCAGGCCTGCCTCTCATGGGCAGCTATGGCCCGGATCCCACGTCCCTGGTGTCCTCGAAAGGCCTGGAGGATTTCACCTTCGTGGCTCCACACCAAGCAGACACAGTCCTCTCCTGCACTGATAAGGTAATTCTCTAGGAGCTTGACCTGCCATACACGGGCGCTGTGCCCAAAGCAGTGCCCAATATTTTGCACCCGACCGCCAGGCACTCGCAGGTCGCCCACCTTCCAGATACGAACGCTTCGGTCTTCTGAAGCTGTAGCCAGCAAACCCTTGCTTTCCAGGTATGACATGCTGAAGATGATGCCCACATGCCCACTGACTCGTCGGTCAGGTGCCACAGGTTTATTGTCTGTTAAGGCAGTTGCTGGGTACCAGACCAAGAGCTGGTTGGAAACAGCACCTGCCACAATGGTCAGTTCCTTCCACGTGTCTCCAATCAGGCAGGCTGAGGAGAGGGTGCATCTGTCTGTGCAGGGCACCTCTTGCAGGATGCACCCTACTACAGGGTCATATAGCACCACTGAGTTGTGGCCCAGGGCCAAGGCCATATTTCCCTCAAGCCAGCGTGCATCCCAAATCCAGTCAGACATGTTCCACAGGCCAGAGCGCCAAAGCTCCCGGAATTGGCCCTGTCCCCAGCTAATTTTCACAACTCGGAGTCCCTTGCTTCCAAACACAGCCACCATAGCCTCCGAGTCAAGGTCTCCATTAGGCTCTGGCCGCACCCGGAAGCCGTGGATAAGATAGTGGCCAAGTAGGTTCTGCACTCGCTTTATCATCTGTAGATGTCCACCGAAGTCCAAGCTGTACACCAGGACATCAGGCCCCTCACCTAGAGAGAGGCAAAGAGCCATATCAGAGCTATGTACCTAACTCTGATGGCCCATGGGGAAGAGATGGGGATCAGGGAAACTTCTCAGCATGTAGCCTATGAATACACCAGGACACACAGTCCTGCAGCTTGAAACTTAGAAAATCCCTGGTCTCAGCCGGGCATAGTGGCTCATGCCTGTAATCCTAGCACTGTGAGAGGCCAAGGTGCATGAATCACCTGATGTCAAGAGTTCGGGACCAGCCTGACCAACATGGTGAAACCCCATCTCTACTAAAAATAAAAAAGTTAGCTGGACATAGTGGCAGGCATCTGTATTCCCAGCTACTTGGGAGGCTGAGGCAGGAGAATCGCTTGAACCCAGGAGACGGAGTTTGCAGTAAGCCAAAATCGCACCACTTCACTCCAGCCTGGGCGAAAGAGTAAATCTCCGTCTCAAAAAAAAAAAAAGAAAATCCTTGGTCTCAGCTTCAGCTGGACTTTCAGCTGACTTTGTGCTTCCCTCATCAGTCACATTTGATGTTCAGTTTGACCACAAATTTCTCAAACTCAGAGCCGCCTCCTTACTTCATTATTATTATTTTTTTTTCAATTAAAAAAAACAGAGGCCAGGCATGGTGGCTCATGCCTGTAATCCCAGCACTTTGGGAGGTCAAGGCGGGTGGATCACAAGGTCAAGAGATTGAAACCATCCTAACATGGTGAAACCCTGTCTCTACTAAAAATACAAAAAATTAGCCAGGCACACGCCTGTAGTCCCAGGTATTTGGGAGTCTGAGGCAGGAGAATCACTTGAACCGGGGAGGCAGCGGTTGCAGTGAGCTGAGATGGCGCCACTGCACTCCAGCCTGGGCAACAGAGCGAGACTCCGTCACAAAAAAAAAAAAAAAAATAGAGACAGGGCGCAGCATGGTGGCTCACACCTGCGATCCAAGCACTTTGGAAGGCAGGAAGATTGTTTGAGCCCAGGAGTTGGAGACCAGCCTGGGCAACATGCCAAAACTCCATTTCTACAAAAATTAACCGGGCATGATGGTGCATGCCAGTAGTCTCAGCGGAGGCTCAGGTGAGAGAATCACTTGAGCCCAACAGGTGGAGGTTACAGTGAGCTGAGATTACACCACTGCACTCCAGCCTGGGCAATAGAGTTGGACCCTCTCTAAAATAAATAAATAAATAAAATAAAATTGGCTGAGTGTGGTGACTCATGCCTATAATGCCAGCCCTTTGGGAGGCCAAGGCGAGCAGATCACCTGAAGTCAGGAGTTTGAGACTGACCTGAGCAACATGGAAGAACCGTCTCTACTAAAAATACAAAATTAGCTGAGCATGGTGGGGCATGTCTGTCATCCCAACTACTCAGGAGGCTGAGGCAGGAAAATTGCTTGAACTCGGGAGGCAGAGGTTGTGATGAGCCGAGATCGCACCATTGCACTCCAGCCTGGGCAACAAGAGTGAAATTCCATCTCAATTAAAAAAAAAAAGAGCCGGGCGCGGTGGCTCACATCTGTAAGCCTAGCACTTTGGGAGGCTGAGGTGGGTGGATCACCTGAGGTCAGGAGCTGAAGACCAG
>NW_016107315.1:5117261-5127785 GCF_001604975.1 Cebus imitator
CCAACATGTTGAAACCTCGTCTTTAAAAAATGAAAAATAAAAAAAAAAAAGAAAAAGAAAAGAAAAAATAAAATGAGAAGGATCTTGACAACGCAAAAAGAAAATAAACAGTATAAAATGACAAAGTCTAATGCAGTGGTTCTCAACAGGGGGCAACTTTCCCCACAGGAGACATCTGGCAATATCTAGAGACAGTTTTGGTTGTCTCCAGGGGTTGTGCTATTGGCAACTAGAGCCAGGATAATGCTAAACATCCTACAATGCACACATAGACTTCAAACAAATAATTATCTTGTCTAAAACGTCAATAGAGGCAAAGACTGAGAAAACCCTGGTCTACTCTAACCAGATTGGGTGAGTTTGTAAGGGGAGGACACAACAGTTAAGAGTTAGGAATCAAGGATAAGCATCAGTTAGCCAGAGAAAGGGAGGCAGAAGAGGGGGATGGGCGGGGGGGGTGGTGCATGGGGCGCTGGGAGGGTTTGTAGCTTTCTTGGTAGAGAAAATAGCATGTATGATTGCCCTGAAGTAGGCAAGAGCATTGACTACGGTGGCTAGAATAGGAAATGAAGGGCTCAAGAATGGGCTAGAGACACAGGGTATGGTGGCTCATGCCTGTAATTCTAGCACTTTGGGAGGCTGAGGTGGGTGGATCACCTGAAGTCAGGAGTTTGAGACCAGCCTGGCCAACATGGTGAAACCCCGTCTCTACCAAAAAATACAACAATTAGCCCCACATGGTAGTGGGCACCTGTAATCCCAGCTACTCAGGAGGATGAAACAGAAGAATCACTTGAACCTGGGAGGCAGAGGTTGCAGTGAGCCAAGATCGCTCCACTGCACTCCAGCCTGGATGACAGAGTAAGACTTTCAAAAAAAAAAAAAAAAGGAATTGTAGCTATATAAAAGTCACTCTGGAAGCCACAGAAGTAGGTGAATTCACTTGCAGAGCTTCCTAAACTGCATTTCCCAAGTTATTCCCCACCTTAAAACCCTTCAATAGGTTCTCCCCACTCCTCTTAGGGAAAAAGTTAGATTAAACCCTGAAACAGTCTGGCCTCTGCTTCCTTGTCCAGCCTCCTTTCCTCCCAGGCTCCACTCCTGCTGTAGCTTCACACGAATTCCTTCCTTCCCCCAAAATGACAGATTCTCCCAGCCTCAAGCCTTTGACATGCTTACCCTCTACCAGGAACTCATCCCTTTTCCTAGTTCACTCTTATGGTTTTTTTTTTTGTTTTTTTTTTTGAGACGGAGTTTCACTCATGTTACCCAGGCTGGAGTGCAATGGCGCGATCTCGGCTCACCGCAACCTCCGCCTCCTGGGTTCAGGCAATTCTCCTGCCTCAGCCTCCTGAGTAGCTGGGATTACAGGCACGCACCACCATGCCCAGCTAATTTTTTGTGTTTTTAGTAGAGACAGGGTTTCACCATGTTCACCAGGATGGTCTCGATCTCTTGACCTCGAGATCCACCCGCCTCGGCCTCCCAAAGTGCTGGGATTACAGGCTTGAGCCACCGGGCCCGGCCTACTCTTACGGTTCTTTTGAGTTTCTGCTTATCTGTTCCCTCTCCAGGAGACTTAAAAGTTTAGCTTTTGGTAGGAACACCGTGCTCCAAGAACCCCCACACCAGATTAAAACTGGGTCAACCCCACCCCCCACACACACTCTCTTAGGACTGGTGGCAACTCGCGCAAGGCCTGACAGCCAAGGCCCGGCCTCAGGGCCTTTACACAACTCAGCAGCACCAACACGGGTCATTAGTGGCTTCATGTAATGACTGTTCAAGACCAGCCTGGACTCTGATACCTCAGGTCCCAGGCCTCTGCAGCCAGCCATTGGAGCCTGTCCTTTGTGACCTGGTTCTCCTCGGTGGGACCTCCACACCTGATTTCCTGGACCTCCACACCTTATTTCCTGGACCTCAACACCTTATTTCCTGGACCTCAACTATCTCAGGAGGGGTCTCAGCCTTCGCTTCCCCGGGCACTGCCCCCTACTCGGAAACGTCTCATCCACTATTTTCTGCGACGCCACCCTCCTCAGAGGATCTTCATCCCCACCTCACCTGCCCCCGAGAGGCCACACCCCCTTGCCATCTCCCAGCCCCGCCTTCCCCAGATTCTACCACTGGTCGGATATAATCTGAAGGCAGTTGGCTGGTCTTGGGGCATCATGTCACCTGGTTTAACTTACAATGCCTTTCCCAAAAGCAGAGGAAGCAAAGGCCCCCTAAAGGCCTCCTTCTCCACCTCCCGGCTTAGCCAGGTCTACACCAGAGAGGCCAAGCCCCAGCCCATCTCCTAAAAGAAGGCACACCCCCCAACCCTCGGTTCCCCGGCCTCCGCCACCGCCCGGCCGCGTTCCACTGCATCTTCCCGTGGCTCCACCCGCCCTTTACCCGTGGGCTGAAGTTTATGAAACGCCGCGGCAACCACACCAGCTTTGTCTCTCAGGCCCCGCCCTCCTCAGGTTGGTCCGGGTCCCCGCCGTCTCCTGGGCTCCCTTCCCACCTCCGATCCAGCCTCAGCCTGCTGCCCCTCCTCCTCCTCAGGGCATCCCTTTGTTTCTGTGGCACCGCCCTAGGCGGGCGCTGTTTGTTTCCCCCTGGCGTGCCTCAAGCCAAGCCTCACCCGCCAACAGCCGGTCCCCCACGCACTCCAGACCCGTGACTGGGAGGAGTATAAGCTCCGAGGTTGCTCGCGGCCAAACGTAGTCCTCGAGGGCGTCCATGTCGATTCTCCAGGTGCAGAGGCAGCCGCGGATAAGAAGGGAGCTGAACTATCGCGAGAATGAGCGTCCCCGGCCCACCGCACTGCCCATCAATAGCGCCCTCAGCTACAGGTAGCAGAGACCAGGGCGCCCGCTGCGGATGTCCAATGACGACCCTTCGTCCTACGCAATCCAGCTCCTGATTGGCGAGGCCCGCGGAGGGCAGCTCTTACTCCGCCCCCTCACATGACGCTTGCAGGGTGTTCCTAGCTGCCAGCTCGTTGCACCTGGCCTGGCCTCCCTCCCGCCGACCCGGAGTTTGTCCGGCCCGAACCTTGTCGTTTTTTTATTTGACGGGGCAGCATGGGGTCAGTACACAATAAATAACATGAATATAGGAACTACGCCGTATCGCGGCTGGCAGGGTGGGGCTAGACATTGGCCAGACCTTTAGTCTGCAACAGGACAGGAGGACAGCTGGATCTCCGATCTTGGGCAGCTGGCGACCCGCGGCTGGGAACCAGGGCCAACTCTCCCCTCAGAGCTCCACGCGCGCATCGCGGTAGGCCCGGTCTAGAGCCCACTCGGGCTGTGAGTCGGCACCCCCTTCGCGGGCCAGGCGGGCCATCTCCTGTTGGAACAGCGCTTGCCGCGCTCGACTGGGGTCCACATTGATCCAGTTGTTGGCAATCCACTTGGTGCCGCGCGTGACCAGGCAGCCCCCGTGCAGCGAGTAGTCGTCTACGTCACCCACCCAACCTACAAGAGGAGGGTGACATGAGATCCTAGGCTGGGCTGGCCAGAGCTTTGCCTCATAGGGACCAAGAGCATGACCAAGGTGGGCCCAGCTGTGCATTCCTTATGTAGCAAACACCCAGACCCAAGGCTTCCTTGGGGGCTCCTCATCTCACCCAACTAATGTATAGTCAACACCACTGGCCCTCCGAAACCAGCTTTCTTGCTCTTGGGCCTGTCCATAGCCCTTCCCACACTGGGTTAGCAAGGGACATGTGTCCCAAGCCCCAAGGAGTAGGAGGGCTGGGGCATCAGGGAATGATCGGGATGGCGATAGCCCAGTAGGCAGAACGGGTCCTGGGGCAGTCTGCTGAAGTCACTAAGGATGGTCTGTGGGAGGCACCAGGAGCAGAAAATCATTTGGAAAGCAGCCAGAAACAGCACTCCCTGGTGGCAGACAGGGGCTGGGTAAGGGGAAGCTGTCCTCAGGGCACCCCCCCAGGCCTGGCCATAGGCCCTCACCTTGCCCATCAGGCAGGTAGTTGTACCAGAAGACTGCTGTGCCCTGTCGGGGCTTGACACGCAGGTTTCCCTTGTCACAGTGCCTCCGTGTGTCACGGAGGTCCACGTCATCCTGAATCAGACTCTGTGGGCAGCAGGGTGGTGGGGTGTTCAGCCTCTCCCCACTCTATGGCCAGGCCAGTCAAGGGTGACCAAAGGGATACCAACCAGATATGCCCAAGGAATCACTTGGGCCCACATCGTTAGACCTGGAGAGGTGTATACTTCACTTGCCCAAGCCCCTGCCAGCCCACAAGATTGATAGCCCAATTGACCCTTACCATTTCATCATAGGTTCTGTTATCTGCTACAGGGAAGACAGTCTCACCCCCACCGGTGACGTTGTTCAAATAATACAGCACTGTCATGTAGCTGTAAGGCAGGGGGGCCACTGAGCGTCCCCAGTTGTGGATGCTCCCAGGGGCTTACCTGTGGGCAGGATAAGCTGCCCAGGTTCCTGTTGCCAGGGACCAGGACAGACTAGGATGGGTGACAATAGGGAAGGCCACTGCCAAAATGTCCCTAGCCCCTCCTTCCCCCAAACCCAGTCTCTTACTGTGAGTTGCAGTGGTTTTTTGGCCAAGATCACAGGTTCACTTAGCTAAATGCCAGGCCCTGAGCAACGGCCTAGCAGGGAAAGGTAGGCTAGCAGAAGCAGCAGGGCACGCTGAAGGGCTCCTTGGGGACCGGAAGGGGCTGGGCCAGAACAGCCACCTGAAGAGGAAAGAACTGCCTTGGCAGGGGAGGGAGGCACAGCTTCAGCTTCTCTAAGTGGAATCAAGATCAACAACTGGGGGAATAGGCAGGACAAGCTGGGGGCCCAGCCTTGCCCCTTGCTTCACAACTCTGGAGGCAATTTTTGGTGTCTGTGGGTACTTCAGTCTGTGTTGACTCCAGTAGACATGATAGCCAGTAACCACCCCTTTCCTGCCATTTGGTAAACAGCTTGTGGGGAGAGGTAGGGGCATCACTGACCGTGCCAAGGGGCACGTCCACAGTGCAGGGCTGCGCATGTGTCATGGGCGTTCCTGGTCTGGGGATTGAAGGCAGCCCCCAGTTGGGAGATACTTGCCGGCAGGAGGTCTCGAAGGGTACAGACTCGTTGGCTACCAGCTTGGTATGGGAGCAGATGGTCTCTGGGTACACAGGCCCACTGTCCACATGGGCATGGTAGTGGCCCCCCTCACCATATCGAACAACCTGCAGCGGCTCGCTGAGCTCCACGATCTCAGGCGACAGGCGAGTGAGGCGCAGCACCCTGGTGGGCAGCAGGCATTTGGCTGGGTAGCCCCATGCAAGGTGGTGACCTGAAGGAGCTGGCCAAGGTGAACCCTGGGCCTGCCACAAGCTCTCCCTGCCCACCTCCCCTGGAAGTCCCTTAAGCCATCTCAGACTGGCCCTGTATGAGCAGGAAGGGCTTACTCATGATGAGTCCTTCTCCCTTAGATGCCAGAGACAGAGACACCTGCTGTGTGGAAAAGATGACATTTCCACTAAATAAAGGGGATGGGGAGGCCTGAGGTCCTCCTCCCTAGAAGGAAGTTGTTTAAAACCCTTTCCTGCTCTGACAGAAGGGGTCTTGTAGACAAAGATAAGGGGTCATTTCTCTAATCAGCAGAAAGGAAGAGCTCAATCTCTTTCTAATCCCATTAGAAAGAGATTAGTCACCCATTAGTCACCCATTGTGTGTGTGCCTGCAAGGAGGGCTAATTTGCCTTTGCTAATTGCCTGTTTTTCAGTGGGTCTCAATCCTGGTCTAACAAATGGAAGTTAATCCCAAATGGATTAATCCATTCTGTCCTCTTGGCCCCAGACAAGGACTTCTGTGGAGGCCCTGCTCAGCCTTCTCTCCCCTTCTCCAGTGAGAACAGCCTCAGGTGCTCACCTCTGGCGGATGGCACGCATGACGTGGTGGGCACCCTCACCCTGGTAGAGCCAGGTATGGTGGCTGTTCCGCACCAGCTCACTGGACTCTGCCTTGTGGCTCCTCATGTACTTGTGGAAGTCCCGAAGGTCCATGTTGGAGAACTCCTGCAGACTCAGCACTCCTGCACAGGGTACCCGCCATCAATGCCCGCCAAGCCCATGCTGGGAGGCCACAGTGGCAGGCTGCACTTCCCTACCTACCCCAAAGGCAGCAGCTGCCCCTGACCTCAGACACTGAGAAGCCATGTACACTTGTCCCCCACCTGGATTTTTGGGTCAGGCGAACATGATTTCTGTCATATCAGGCCCTAGAGGAAGACCCAGAGCAGTTCCTTTTCTCAGTTTAAGCCTTAATTTGACCCTAAGAAGGAAGAGGCCCACCCCCTATTAGAGTGGCAGAGAAGGTTCTCCAAAGGAAGCTTGAGCCATATGGCAAGGGCCCTAGGCCAAGAGCCAACCCTGGTCCTCCAGCCTGGCTGTATAGAATGGTGGCCAGTCTCCAGGCTGTGGAGGGTGAGGAGAGAGCATGCAGTGCTGGGCCTCATCCAGGGCCTTATATATGCCAAAGTGCAAGCAGGGTCAGTCCCCAGGGAGTTCCTCATGACCTCAGGTCTCATCCTGGGTGGAACCTGCCTCAACAACCCTGCCTACTGCATTATCAGCTCACCTTGGCAATGAAAGTCAGGCTACCCCCTGGCATGAGAACATTTTCCACTACCCCTGTTCAAACCGGAAAGCAGGGGCTCCACCCTCTTGGGGTTCTGGAAGAGTAGCTGGTGTCTTTGCTCCATATTATTCTGGCTGACCCAAGGATGTCACCTTCCACCCTTTGGCCCAGATTCCTCAAGGGTGGGGGACATTCAAGGGCTGTGAGCCTGTCACCGGCTCTATTCTGGGGCCTGTAGCAGTATGGCAGCCATCCAGCCACAGATCTTGGCCAGATTCTTCACTCTGATTCACCAGCTGCAAAGCTACTCTTCCAAGTCCTTTTTGACTGCTGTATCTTCCTCACTTGGCCTAGAATTTGGGCATGAGGATGATGACCACACCTCAGAAACTGCCTGAGAGTTATTACCAGAGAGGCACCACTTGCACGACAGCTTCCCTGCCTGCCCCTGCCCCCAGCAGTTAGCACAGTTGGCAGAACTACCACTTCAGGCACTTTGGCCTGACTACAGATGGATAGGAGGAAGGCAAGGGAGATCTCACTTAGACCAGGGAGGTTGTCTGCTGGGGTGGACCTCATGTCTGGCTGGAGAGGTGGATGGAGCAGGGTGAACAGCCAAGGTCTAGCTGGCCCCACTGTCACCTTGCTTCTGCTCCACCAACTCTGTTCTCTGCCAACTAGTAGCCCTACTTCCTGTCCCTAGGCTCTCAATTCTACCTGATGAGGCCAAAAGGGTCTCCAAGAACTGCCCTCTAGACCATCACCAAGAGGAATGGGGGGCCTGGCTGCCTGCCTGCTTCCCAGGGGTGAAAAGCAAAGCTGGATCCTCACCTCGGCATCTCTGGCCACTATAAAGGTGTACAGAAAGGCTGCCTATGGGGGAAGGGCCCAGGTTTTCAAGGTGGTACACCTGGGAGTGGGCAGGAGGCGTACGGGGACAGGACTGTGCAGAGGCGTGAGCTCACCATCACCATCAGGGTCAGCCTTGATCGCGGCGTACATCTCCTGAATGCTCTCTGGAGTCATCCACCAACCATTTCCCAGGCGAGTCTGGGCCAGGACCTAAAGCATACGAGGGATCCTCATTGGGGTGACCCCAATGATGGAGAGCCAGCAGAGCACAGATGGCCCAGTGCTTGCTGTGGAGTGAAGTGTTCAGGTGACAGGGCATGGATGAGGACACAGGGCTGGGCAGAGCCCATTGGGCTGAAGTGAGTGCAGGTAGAGAGGTACAGAGCATCTGAGGAGAAGGCTGGGGGCTGGAGGTTAAGAGGCATAGGGCCACTGGCATTCCCGGACTAAAGGCCTGAGGCCTTCATGGGAGTACTGTTGGTTGGAAGCAGAGGGAAGGTCAGGCCTGTGTCCCACTCAGATACTCCGGGTGAGATGGGGAGCCAAGTCCTGGGTGTGAAGGGAGAGCAGGCACCCAGGGGAGACCTGGTTAGGGCATGACCACCAGGCCCCACAGGAAGACCAGAGGGTTCTCTGTGAGCAGCGCCCCCACCCACCCTGCCAGACTTCTCTCAGAAGCTTGGTCCTCCAGCCTGGCTGTAGAGTGTGTGAGAGGTATGCAGAGAGATAGACAGGCTGCTGGCGACCTCAGAGCTGCCGCCCCATCCACCATGAGTTCTATGGGGCCCTCAGCCATGAGAGCAAGGAACACAGGCTACAGATGGTACATCCCTGGAAAACTGTGGCGATAAGCACCATCACCCATGGGTGGATCCTCCTGCCATCTTCTGAGATTCCCAGGGCAGCCAGGGGCTCTCCAGAGGGAAAGGGGGCCCCCCCGGGGTCTGGGCATGCCCAGGCAGGTCTGGGTGGTATCTGACTCTTGGAACCAGGGCTGGGCTGGACAAGTGACCTGGCCACCAGAAAGGTGATTCTGGGCACTCCCACCCTGAGCCTACTCAGGTCCCAGGATTCCAACCTCACGGAGCTGCAAGCGCCCATCACGGTTCTGGTCCAGCAGCTGGAAGAGGTCCAGCTGGCTGACCTGCATAGTGCTCATTGCCTCTTCATACTCTTCAGTGGGCAGGATCTGGCTACGCTGTAACCCCTTCATCTGCGCCAGATGGATGATGAGCCGACACTCTTCATCAGTCAGGAAGCCAGGGATTTCTGCCAGAAGAGGAGGTGGGTGAGGCCAAGGACTGAGCCCGGGCACTGGTGCACCCAGTACCTCCCCACAGGTTTCCTGGGACACTGCATGTGCCTCAGTGGCCACCAGGTCTGGAGGACTTTACACACCCTTTCATTCTGACTTGTCAAGATTGAGTTGTCCTGCAAAGGCTGACTGGTGTTGGCAATGTGGGACCTCTCTTGTTGATGATGAGAGCACATTTTCCAGGAGAGCCCTGGAGGTGAGCCTGAGCTAACCTAGAGATGGGCTGGCCCATCTTTGGGTTGAAACTGAAGGCTAGCATGGTCCTGAAGGGGAGAGGGTTGATTGCCACTTATTTTTTTGTTTGTTTTTCTTTTGAGATGGAGTCTTGCTCTGTCGCCCAGGCTGGAGTGCCATGGCGCAGTCTTGGCACTCACTGCAACCTCCGCCTCCCGGGATCAAGCAATTCTCCTGCCTGAGCCTCCCGAGTAGCTGGGATTACAGACATGCGCCACCACACCCGGCTAATTCTTGTATTTTTAGTAGAGACGAGGTTTTGCCATGTTGGCCAGGCTAGTCTCGAACTCCTAACCTCGTGATCTGTCTACCTCCGCCTCCCAAAGTGCTGGGATTACGTGAGCCACTGCACCCAGCCGATTGCCACTTCTCACTGGGTATAAATATTTAAAGTGGGGAGACAGGCCGGGTGTACAGTGGTGGCTCATGCCTGTAATCCCAGCACTTTGGGAGGCTGGGATAGGCGGATCATGAGGTCAGGAGTTCGAGACCAGTCTGACCAACATTGTGAAACCCTGTCTCTACTAAAGATACAAAAATTAACCAGGTGTGGTAGCACATGCCTGTAATCCAGCTACTTGGGAGGCTGAAGTAGGAGAATTGCTTGAACCTGGGAGGTGGAGGTTGCAGTGAGCTGAGATTGCACCACTGCACTCCAGCCTGGGTGATAGAACAAGACTGTCTCAAAAAAAAAAAAAAAAAAAAGTAGGGAGATGGTGGCTGCTTCTTGCTTTCATTTTAGCTTTTCATCATTATTCAAATAAAAAAGCACAAGACATCCAATGCGTTAGGCCAGTCCAAGAGCCTTCCCCTCCTATTTCCTGCATAGATGGGTGCTGGCTGTCTGACCAGGGCTGAGTTGTCCAGTGCTGGAAGATCAGTGAGGGTTACTCAGGTTTTGGGCTGATACTGGTCTCTGAAAAGATGTCCCAGGGTGTCCTTTGCTTCCTCAATTCCTTCCCTCTCCCTTCTCAATGTTCACTGAGAGCCTATTCGATGGCTCTATGCTCCTAGATAAAGGTCAGTCAGGCCTGGGGCTTGGTTTCAGTGGCTGGCTGCCTGCATACCAGGCACAGCTGGTAGGTGGCTTGGTGGAGCTAGAACCTGAGCCTCACATCTAGGGAGCCCACATTCTGCTGGTAGCCCCAGACACTTCCAGAGCAGGAGGATGGGCCCTGCTTCCTTCCCTTGTTCCTGGGAGAGAGAACTTCACTGGGGGACAAGAAGCACACAGAAGAACTGATTGGAGGGTGGCAGTGCCACCTGCTGAGTGGTCTGCGCTTTTCCCAGTTCACCTCTCTCACGAAGTTCCAGCCATTGCCGAGAGGAAGGAAAATAGCCACTCAGCACCAGGGTTGGAGCTTTTTTAATTTTTTTGTAGAGATGGGGTCTCCCTGTGTTGCCCATATGGTCTTGATTTCCTGGGCTCAAGCGATCCTCCCACCTCGGGTTCAAAAATGCTGGGATTACAGGCATGAGCTAACACACCTGGCCTGGAGCAGTTTTTATTTTTTTATTTTTTT
>NW_016107315.1:5128025-5135310 GCF_001604975.1 Cebus imitator
CCTCAGCCTCCCAAAGTGCTGGGATTACAGGCGTGAGCCACCGCGCCCGGCTGGAGCAGTTTTTAATAGTAATTACAGCAGAAAATACTTAGGTAGTACAGACTCTGCCCAAGGCACTATCCTAAGCATTTCATACATATCAACTCCTTAATCCTGACACTTAAAAGTCCAGGCCCCATTAATTCACCCTTTCTATCTAAGTGGAATCCCAAGCACAGACAAATCAGTGCCTTGCCACTGGCCACCCAGCCTGTTGTGTTCCAGAAACCATGCTCATGACCAGATTCAGCTTCTAGGATCAGGTGATCCTGAAGTGATAACACTGAGGACAGGACAAAGGCCCCCACTCTTGGCCTGCATGATCCTGTGACCCCAGCAAACCCAGAAAGGGTGTTATCCATGAGGAGACAGCCCTGTGGAACAATGGGTTAGATCAAATTGCAAATCAACAGAGTCACCTCTTGATTGCTTAACACACAAAATTTAAAAAGAAAGAAAAAAGAAGCCAGAAAAAGAAAAGAAAACACAGGCCCAGGTTTCTTCAGTTTATTAGGTACCAGTAATCCTCAAGCCCAGTAGCAATGCCACCAGCCTCTACAGTCTCCCCCGCTGTGTGCTGATCAAAAACAAACAGCCCAGTGCATATTGGGGCCTGACCAGGTGGGTCCAGGCATCTCAGAGCTGTGCAAACCCCTGCAGGATCTCCTCTGTTGGCTCCCGGCTACAGGAATATCCCTATAAAGCCCTCACCTTCAGCTCATTAAAGCCAAGGCACAGAAGGCAGTGATGGAGCAAGGGCTGTGGCTGCTGGTGACACTGGTGATGCTACGGGGTGACAGCGGGGCAGGGGCTCTCTGGGGATGCACAAGGTGCATGTCCATTCCCCAAGCCATGGCCCTATCTCATGACATTGGCTACACAGATGCGGCTGCCCAACTTGCTGGACCATGACACAGTGGCTGAGGCCATTCAGCAATCAGTCAGCTGGCTGCCCCTGCTTGACTGGGAGTGCCACACCACTGCTGCCTCTTCCTCTGCTCCCTCTTTGCCCCTGTATGCTTTGACAGGTAGGACAGGGGCTTCCAGGTGCAGGGCCCCAGGGGGTTCCTCCAGGGATCTGTTTTGGTGGCTCAGGTCTTCACTTATCCTTGCTGAGCACCTATCAGGGCTGGGCACTGACAGGGACAGGGAAGAAAATGGATCGTTTTGTTAGAGTGTTTCAGACAGTGGGAAGCAGGTGCCCTTAGGAAAGGGACCACCAATGATGGTCAAAGGCTCTTGAATGTGAAGATATGGCAGGTAGACAATTCCCTTCAGGCTGGGGGTGGAGGGCAGACAGGCTGGGAGCTCCTCTCCAGTGAGGTGTGGAAGCTCTGTCTGTCCAAAGAGATCCTGGCAAGAGATGGAGCAGAGGCCCTTCTGGTGGCCTTTTTTCCCCACAAAGTCCAGATGTTCCAAGGCTGTTTCCTCTTCCTCAGCTTAACCTATGATGTGAACAGTGATTCCCTCCCAGAGCCTCTGGGTGGCCGTGCCAGCAGAACTCAGGATCAAGCCCTTGCACTCTTTGCCAGCCCCAGCCCTGGCTGCGGTACCCTGAAGGCCTTTCAGGACAAGAGAGAGGGCCCTGCTTCCTCACTTTAATATGGAGAGTGAAAGCTCAGGGTGCAGGCTGCCTCTCGCAGACACTGGATGTCCACAGAGCCGGAGCGGGAGTTGCACTGGAAAGCTGGCAAGACACCTGGGTGGGAGGAGGCGGAGGAGATGAGACAGAAGCACTGGGAGTGGAGAGGCAGAGCTGAGGGCTGAGATGTGGGTCAAGTGGGAAAGCCAGGCTATGGGCCGTTGCTAAGCAACCAGTGTCGTTGACCAGGAACCACAGAGAGTTTCAGGCCATGAGGCAGGGATAGGAGCATAGAGAGGCTCCAGCTGATCTGGGTGCCCAGCAGGTAGTGGTGCAGCCCCCAACCCTTTCCCCCAAGGGCCATCCACCCCTGCCACAGCCTGTGCGAGGCCGTGCAGGCCAGGTGTGAGCCCATCATGGCCTGCTACAACTGCCCCTGGCCAACCATCCTGCACTATGGAGGCTTCCGCTCGGGCCATGGTCTCTGCATCACTGCTGTGGCCAAAAACGGCTCCCGCCTGGACCACCCATGTGAGTCTGCACAGCTTCCTGGCTGGTCTCCACCTTGCTTGGCCCTACTCCTTTCAAATAATTCCCCAGGGACCAGGTAAACTGTGCTCAGGCATCTGTCTCAAAAAGGATAAAAAAGAGGGAAAAGTGGGAGGGATCAGCCCCCTTCACCCCCCTCCTCACTCTACCCTCAACCACACTGGACAGTGCCTCACCGTGTCCCTCTTCCCAGTGCTGCCTGCCAGCTGCAGGGACTCTGAGTTGCAGGATGCAGGCTCCTCCAAGGAAGTCCTGGACATGCCCTGCACCAGTGACTTTAATGAGTCCTGGGCCTGTAACCTGTAGCTTTTTTTTTTTTTATCTGGAGTCTCGCTCTGTCACCCAGGCTGGAGTGCAATGGAGTGATCTTGGCTCACTGCAACCTCTGCCTGTCAGGTTCAAACAATTCTCCTGCCTCAGCCTCCTCAGTGGCTGGAACTACAGGCATACGCCATCATGCCTGGTTAATTATTTGTATTTTTAGTAGAGACGGGGTTTCACCATGTGGGCCAGGCTGGTCTCGAACTCGACCTCGTGATCTGCCCACCTCGGCCTCCCAAAATTCTGGGCTTACGGGCACGAGCCACTGCACCCGGCTGGGCCTATAGCTTTACACACCCCTTCCAAGTGCCTCCATTGCAGCTCCTGGCTTGGTGCTGAGGCAATGTAAGAGGGAATACCCAAATGCTATGCTTGGTTAGAGCTAAAAGAAAAAATTCCTTTACAAGCATTCAACATGGCTAAAACAAAAAGAAACCAAAAATTCTGCTAAGGAGG
This sequence comes from Cebus imitator, assembly GCF_001604975.1. NCBI lineage: Eukaryota > Metazoa > Chordata > Mammalia > Primates > Cebidae > Cebus > Cebus imitator. The sequence continues at coordinate 5,130,973 of NW_016107315.1, forward strand.
GTGGCATCCTAACAGCCTGATTCTACGGGCAGAACATTAGACAAGAGGGTTTAGTCCACCAGGTGGAGGGGACTGGTGGACTAAACACTTTGGGAGTTTAGGGGGGACTCCTTGAGGCCCATCTCCTCATCAGCCCCTCTGTTCCCACTCAGCAGGGAAGGTCAGGCTCTCCAGGCATGGTACCTCCTCTGACCTTTGGGACTGTGACCTGGACTTTAGACTATAGGTGCTGAAGATGGGACCACTGCCCCCTGCAGAGCTGATGCCCACCCTACAATACTAGCTGCAGCTGGATGTCACATGCATGTAAAACCTTTTTTGAGAAAAGCACACAGGAACCTATGTGTTGAGTGGGAAGATGGAGCACCACTGGCCGTTGGTAACCACAGCCTATGCCTGGAGCCAGGGCCATGAAAATTTTCAGCTGGCTGTGTATCACTGGCACCATCACCAGTGCCAAGCATAAGGGCTAACCCTGCTAGGCAGAGCCTGGGACTTTGTAGCCATGGCCTCTGCAATGGCCATACAAATTGTGCATACTCCCATGGAAACACATAAAACCCTCTTTCTGCTGCCCCTCAAGGAGATTTACAAACGAGAATCCAGATAGGCACAAGTCTCAAACAGGGTGGAAATCCACCTTCCATTGACATAGGTAGGGACTGCTTCCTGAGCAGGTAGTGCTCCACCCAGCCAAGAGGGCAGGCAGGCTCCCTGGCGGCTGTGTATGCTGGGCAGGCAAAACCACCTTTCTGTCCTTCCCAGATCCAGGATGACAGACTGGCTAGTGACCTGCTACTACTGCCCATTCACATGCCACATGCCTTGCAAACCCAAGCTGAGTCTCCGGGCAGGCATACAGCCTTGGGCTATGCTCACCTTGGGCAGGATGCTGCTTGTCAAACCCCAGACAGACTCAATTATACCTGCTTAACCTTTACTGGGTCTGTAGCTTTGCCAAGAAGAAGGCCGATGAAGTTTGGTAGGGGTGTGTGTGGCAAAATGGGAAAGGTGTCCATGCAGAAGCCTGAGCTAAGTTCCTTAAAAGCTTGAATTAGCCAGGCACAGTGGCTCACGCCTGTAATCCCAGCACTTTGGGAGGCGAAGATGGGCAGATCACAAGGTGAAGAGATGGAGGCTATCCTGGCCAGCAAGGTGAAACCCTGGCTCTACTGAAAATACAAAAATTAGCTGGGTGTGGTAGTCCATGCCTGTAGTCCCAGCTACTCAGGAGGCTGAGGCAGGAGAATTGCTTGAACCTGGGAGGCAGAGGTTGCAGTGAGCCAAGACTGCATCACTGCACTCCAGCCTGGTGATTGATAGAGTGAGACTCCTTCTCATAAAAAACAAAACAAAACAAAAAACTTGAACTAATATGCACACTAAAATTCTTTCCCTGTTTTTGGACCTCCAGTGTTTGTCATGAGCACCATGGTCCAATGTAGCTGCCTAATTGTTTTCTTAAGCTGAAAAAGAATACATTTAGAAATCCTCTGATAAAGCTGTCATGATTTTACAATAAATTCTTTGGCATACTGATGGCAAATTACTCATTTACCTTAAATAGTTAAGAAAAATGGATTAAACTCTTGCTGGTCACTGGAAGTATCCCCTGCTGCCTTTGAAAAGGGTGCCAAGTCAGAAGCGTGTGTGGAGGATGCTCTAAGCCAGCAGGCAGGTGCTGGACTAGGCTGAGAGGATCCAGTAAACTCCTCCAGCCAGCCAAGAATTAGTGGAAGGCCAGGCATGGTAGCTGATGCCTGTAATCCCAGCACTTTGGGAGGCGAAGGTGGGCAGATCACTTGAGGTCAGGAGTTTGAGACCATCCTAGCCAACATGGTGAAACCCTGTCTCTAGTAAAAATACAAAAATTAGCTGGCCATGGTGGCAGGTGCCTGAAATTCCAGCTACTTGGAGGCTGAGGCAGAAGGAGAATGGTTTGAGCCTAGGAGGCGGAGGTTGCAGTGAGCCAAGATCACACCACTGCACTCCAGCCTGGGCAAAGAGCAAGACTCCATCTCAAAAAAAAAAAAAAAAAAAATCAGCAGGAGATGCAACTCTGGCCATTGGACACACAGCTGAAACAAATCAATCCTCTTACATATGCAGCTCACTTTTGCAGGCAGAGGTACAAATGACACTAATAAACATGGAAGGTAGTTTCCAGCAAACCTAAGCATTTGAGAATGGAACCCAGCAGGCTGACGCAACGGGGTGTCTGGGAACTTCTTTGGGTGGGTTTGAGGACAAGAGGTCTCTAAGGATGAGATGTGTGAGCAGAGGCCTGCTGAAGCTAATGGCACTATCTGGGGGAAGGGCCAGGTCTAAGCCTTTTAGTAACAGAACAGCACATACAAAAGCCCGAGGCAGCAGTGAGCTTATGGTGTCTGAGGATCAGCAGGGAGTAAGTGGAGTCGGGGGTGAGGGTAAGAGATGGGTCTAAGAGGCAAGAGGGCTTTTAGGCATCAAAGGAGACTTAGAAGTGAAATGGAAAATGTTGGAGACTTTTAAGAGAGTGATGAGTGGCCAGGCACGGTGGCTCACGCCTGTAATCCCAGCACTTTGGGAGGCCTAGGTGGGTGGTTCACCTGAGGTCAGGAGTTCGAGACCAGCCTGGCCAACTTGGTGAAACCCTGTCTCTACTAAAAAATACAAGAAATTTGGCCAGGTGCGGTGACTCATGCCTGTAATCCAAGCACTTTGGAGGCCAAGGTGGGCGGATCACCTGAGGTCGGGAGTTCAAGACCAGCCTGACTAGCACGGTGAAACCCCATCTTAAAAAAAAAAAAAAAAGAAATTAGCCGGGTGGTGAAAGTGGGCTCCTGTAGTTCCAGCTTCTTGGGAGGCTGAGGCAGGAGAATCACTTGAACCCGGGAGGCAGATGTTGCAGTGAGCCGAGATGGCACCATTGCACTCCAGCCTGGGCAACAGGGGTGAAACTCTGTCTCAAAACAAAAACAAAACAAACAAAAAAAGAGAGCGATGAGATCTGATCTGCTATGACAGAATCAATGTGGAGTGGGGTAGGATGGTGGGAGAAGTGAGCCACATGTAAGAAAGCAATGTCCCCAGAGAGGTGGCAATGTCTCGGAAATGGAGCACTTCTCTTATGAACAGGATGATGGCCTCAGCTGACATCCAATATTCCAAATCCTTGGGAAATACCTATCAGTCATGGAGGTATTTGCCAGATCAGCATGGGCCTTTTGTGGTCCCAGTTCCCAAGTGTCTTTAGGAAGAAGGGTAGGAAACTGAAAATATTTCTCAAAGAGAAACTGAGGGTTGCATGGGATCTTCCCTGTGAAGTGCTAGGGTTCCCTTCTACAAAGATGGAGGCACCTTGGTGTCGACCCCAGTTCCCTTTCCTCAGCTCACATCTTGAGCATCCACTCCTGGATCCCAGGTATCTTGGGTCCCTCAGGGTGGCAGGTCACAGGTTTGGAGCCAGAGAATAGCCTGGCAGAGGGGGCACAGTCTATAGCAGGCCCACTCTCCTCAGGCCCTGCTTGCCCCTTTAGAATGACTAGGCAGCAGGCCAATGGACAGAGGGACAGTCAGGCCCAGAAGACAGACACTGCTCCTGCTGGGGATGAGGCATCCTTCTTTGCAGTCATCTAATACCACAGCACTCAGTAACTGCGCCGCCATGACCACCCTCTCCCCTGTGGTTTCCCTGTCACACATCTGGACTTCTTGTAATCACTGATTACAATCTCTTGGTTATGCTTTTTGAACTTTGTTTGCAGAAACAGAGATCTATCTGATGGCTTAACCAGAGCCAGTTTACGTTTTGTCAAATCTCTTCTGCTTTTTGTAATTTGCTCTTGGTGACTTCAGATCTGGGTTTCTCATGCTCTGCTTTTTTTTTTTTTTTTTTTGGTGAAGGAGTCTTACTCTGTCACACTGTAGTGCAGTGGCAATGATCTTGGCTTACTGCAACCTCCGCCTCCTGGGTTCAAGCGATTCTCCTGCCCCAGCTGCCTCCTGAGTAGCTGGAATTACACGCATCTGCCACCATGCCCAGCTAATTTTTGTATTTTTAGTAGAGACAGGGTTTCACCATGCTGGCCAGGCTAGTCTTGAACTCCTGATCTCAAGTGATCCACCTGGCTCAGCCTCCCAAAGTGCTGGGATTATAGGCGTGAGCCACCACGCCAGGCTCATTCTCTGTTTTATATAGGACAAGCTGCTTATTAGGAAGACTTTGGACTCATGGCTCAATTAACCTAACACAAATATGAAGTAGAGGCCGGGCGCAGTGGCTCAAGCCTGTAATCCCAGCACTTTGGGAGGCCGAGGCGGGTGGATCACGAGGTCAAGAGATCGAGACCATCCTGG
>NW_016107315.1:5136160-5140044 GCF_001604975.1 Cebus imitator
TGAGACAGTGTCTCTGTCGCCCGGGCTGGAGTGCAGTGGCACTATCTTGGCTTACTGCAACCTCCGCCTCCTGGGTTCACGTAATTCTCATGCCTCAGCCTCCCGAGCTACTGGGAATACAGGTGCCTTCCACGACGCCTGGCTGATTTTTGTATTTTTAGTAGAGATGGGGTTTCACCATGTTGGTCAGGGTGGCCTCAAATTCCTGACCTCAAGTGATCTGCCCTCCTTGGCCTCCCAAAGTGCTGGGATTACAGGCGTGAGACACTGTGCCTGGCCCTGTCTGCTATTTTATGTTGGCAAAAAAGAAAAAAGAAAAAAAATCTGCCTTACTTGTCTGCAATCACATATCACCATCTGAGACACCAATGTATATATATATTTGTTTGTTTATTGTCTGTTTCCTCTTTATTTGAATGTCAGCTTCAGGGTTTTCTTTCATTGTTTATATTTAGTTCAGTACCGTATTCCCTGCCCCTAAAATAGTGCCTGGCACAGACTTCAATGTTATTCAATAGTAATAGTAATAACAATAAAAACCAGCTTTGGGTGCCCCTCCCACAACACGACTGCCAGCATAATCTATTTCTCACAAACAGCATGCATATAACATCATTCTGAGAGGCCTAGGCATCATCCCCCAACCAGGACCCTCTACCCTGGCAGTAATGACATGTGCTCAGATGCTCTACTTTGGCCCCAGCTCCTAACCCATTCCATCCCCTGGCAGGCAGGAATGGCCCTGGGTTTGCAAATATGTTTGTCATGGAGGCTAGCTACCCAGGGCTGTGCTGCACAAACTTACCCTGGGCAAGGTCCATGGGACGAGGAATCCCCACCTTGTTGACACTGGTGGTCTTTGAAGGACTCCGGGGTCTTCACAGCTCACACTGTGGCTTTAGTGCACAGTGGTTCTAATCCTAGCTTCACCACTGAAGTTAACTGTGGGTTCTAATCCTAGCTTCATCACTGAAGTAACCGTGCCAGCCTAGCCAAGCCACAGCAGCTCTCTGGGCCTAACTTTCTCCCCCACTGGCCTGAGGGTAGGATCTATACCCACTTCACAGAGGGGTTGCAGAAATTAAATGAAATAATCATACCAAGGCAAGCACATAACTAGAACTCAGAAAACATGAGCTATGTTGTGGCTCCAAGCAGAGTTACCCTAGAAGTCTTTGCCCATGATGGCTGAACAAAGACTCCACGGTGAGCAGAATCCCAGAGTGCTGGCAGCAAAAGCTGAGCTTCTGACTGCTGATTCTGTGGGGAAGGCTGGGGGGCGCCAGTTTACCTACATTTGGATGGCCTGCTTCTCATCAGAACACAAGACCCACTTGGGCATTGGGATTTTCCCCAGAGGTCCTGAGGTTGGCAGAAAGCTGGTTATCAGTTTCCCATCTTCCTCGAGTTCTAGAAGGTGACAGAATCAATGGTGGCACAGACTGTCAGAAGACAGCTGCAATGAAATGTTTAGACGCCAGTCTCAGGCTCACATCGTCAGCCCTGTGATGGAAGAATGGACTGCAGGGAGTAGGGATAAGAGGGAGTGTTACCCTATTCCGATAACTGGGAGGGTCCTTCACTTTGGTAACCCTCTGGAAGGGCTGCTTTGAAGCAGCCATTTTCAAATAGAGGTCACGTGATCATAATGAGCCTCAAGGTGGCCACCAAACTGCAGCCCCTGGCCCTTCCCAGGAGTATCTGGCGGACTTACCGAAGAGCAGCGGCTTGAGGCTGAGGGTTCGGATGAAGTGTTCCCTGTCGGAGACCAGCTGGACCTTACGCTCGTGCCCCACCTAAAGGAAAGGCGCACAGCGGGCAGCTGAGGCGCCAGACCACGCTGCCCAAGAGAGGCCAAGTCGCTCTGGCCCGGAGCGTGACAGCAGGCGAGTGAGTGGGAGTGCGGGACCGAGGCACAGCAGCGCCGGGGGCAATGTAAGGAACCCGGGCTGAGCGCCGGTCCTCTCGGGCTCAGCCATTTCCGGCCAGGAGTGCGGCGGTGGGGGGAGGTCCTCACCTTGATGCCCTCCAGCCGGGTGAGGGGACCTAAGGCAGGCGCGGGCCTGGGGCCCTGGGCGCGGAGCTGGGGCCCAGGGTCGCTGCTCTCGTCGCCGTTGCTGTAGTGCACGAAGAGCAGCAGCGCCAGCACGTTGCCCAGGTACAGGTGCACGAACACCATCAGCACCAGGAAGTAGGCGCGCGAGCAGATGCCGCGGGGCTTGCACAGTGGTCGCACCGGTGCGTCCTCGCCGCCGCCCAGCCCGGCCGCCGCCTGTGCCTGGCAGTGCTCTGGTGGCACCCACTGCGGCCTCGAGGCCTCCCCGTCCGCCGCAGTCTCAGGCCGCTGGCCTGTCACTGCCGCCGCCGCCATGGCACCCAGGTCGCGCGCGCGCCCAGGGGAGGGGCTGCGGGGGTGCCTGCGCTGCGCAGTCGCCCGGACAACGGTCGCTGGGCCCGCAAGCGCCGCGGTCACTAGGAGACGGTGCCTGGGGGTGCTGCGCCCGCCCGGAGCCGCCCACGCAGGGTTCGGCCTCCCTGAGTCTTGAGCCCTGACCCACGCTGGGGCTTCTCTTCCCAAGCTGGGTTGTCGCCGGGCAGAGCTGTACACTCCCCAAGTCAGAAGCCAAGCCCCTAAGTGTAGACGCAGACAAGAGTGGCACCATTAAGGCATACCCCACTGGGAGCCTCTCGGTGGCTGTGTAAAGACACTCTCTTGCCTCCCGGAAAAGTATCGTCTGCATCTTCTGGCTCCTGGAGCGGGGGTGGGGAGCGCAGCGCGGAGGAGGCAGCGCTGAGATGACTCAACACTGCGGCGTTTCGGGGCGCCGGAGGCCGGGACTGTGTACTCGGGGATAGATTAGGACCCATGGCCTCCTCGCAGGCGTTCCTGAAGCTCGGTTCCGCGGTCGGTCCGGATTTCCTGGGAAATCCGGCCGGAGTCAGGCAGGCCTTAGGGAAGCTGCCTGATGTACGGGGTTGCATAGGAGGTCAGAGAGGGCATCCTGGAGGATCCCTGGCATCAGGAAGATCAGTCCCCCATGGCAGCCCGCAGGAATGAGCCAGTGCTCAGGTGTATGGAACACTGCATGCATCAGAGTTGGCACGTGTGAAGAGGCGGGAAGGGACTCTTCCACAACTGAGACACCATTACCTCAGAAAAAAATTAAACTGGCCAGGCGTAGTGGCTCACGCCTGTAATCCAAGCATTTTGGAGGCCAAGGCGGGCGGATCACCAGAGGTCGGGAGTTCAAGACCAGCCTGACCAACATGGTGAAACCACGTCTTAAAAAAAAGAAAAAGAAAAAAATTAAACTGATTATCACCAAAAATGGGGGTGGAGAGGAGCCATACCTATCAATGGCCAAGTGCCAAAGCACCTCTGCTCTTCTAGGGCTGGTTACCCTCAGAAAGAGATAACTACACGCCCCCAGGGCAAAAACTGACCCCCCTCCCCCAGGTGGACTTGCAGACAAGAGCAACACCTTTAAGGCAGGTCACACTGGTGGTTTCTCCCTACCCTGGTAAGACCCCTTACCTCTTCTCCCACCTCCTCTCCCTTCCCCACAGCAAAGCATAGTCTGTATTTGCTAGTCCCCTCAGTCAAGACGGGTCAGGGGATCCAAGTGCAGGCCTACCTCTTTCTTCTTTCTTCCAAGGTTAGATATAGATATAGATATAGATATGGATATAGATATAGATATATAGATATATTTTATTTTTTATTTTTTTAATTTTTTTTTGAGACGGAGTCTTGCTCTGTAGCCCAGGCTGGAGTGCAGTGGCTTGATCTTGGCTCACCACAACCTCTGCCTCCCAGGTTCAAGCGATTCTCCTGCCTCAGCCTCCAGAGTAGCTGGGACTACAGGCATTCGCCACCATGCCAG
>NW_016107315.1:5141269-5146382 GCF_001604975.1 Cebus imitator
CAGCATGTTTCCAGGTGCAGAGTGTCCTAAGCTCTGATATTCTAAACATAGTGCCCAAGGACATAACACTCCCTTGAAGCACTGGAATGTAACCAGACATGTAGGCTCCTTGCTAAGCCTGCTCCCACCAGCTGCATTGTCTATTGATAAGCATATGCTTTTAGCTCGTGAGAAACTCACATAAACCGCCACTGCTATCAATTTTATGTTTGATGCACAGCCTCCCTTCACCGATTCACCCTGCCACCTGCACTACAGATAAAAGTGATTGTGTTCAATAAATATTGTGGAAACCAGAGTTCAGGGCCTTCACTGCCTCCAGTACAAAGTGATGGTCCCCTGGTCCCACTTTCATTCTTAATGTCTTCTCATTCCTTTGTTGCCACAGAACTCAGGGTACCCACGGGTGGGGTGTGGGGGCTGGTTCCCTACATTCTGGTGCCCAAATGTGGGGCTAGAGAATTTTGGTGAAGGAACGCCTGAGCGTGGTAAAGTGGAGGAACAACGGACAAAGGACTCTAGAGAACAAAACTAATCAGCACTACGCGTGAGTAGATGCGCTTGGAAGGATAGGATACCAGGTAAAAATGGGAAAAGCTGAAAGCAAGTATGTTACTTACTCACTTTTAGTGAAGCACCTCTTTAGAAGTGGGGGAGTTAAAATTAGTACTAGCCGCTGGCTCTATCAGTTGTTTTCAATGAATCTGTGCTTTCTTACTCCGTTCTTCTATTGCTTTCTTTGTCTTTCATTGCTTTATAAAGAAGGAGCTGGGGAAGAAGGAGACTATAACTGGGATAAGAAAATTAAAGATAACCCAGTTAAGAAAAAAGAAAAAATAAATGAGGAGAAAAGAGTCTGTCAGCCCCTTCTCTGTATTTTATCAAAGAGTGGCCAGATCAGCCTGACATTCCTCCGTTACAGGAATCAAAAGCCGTTTCAAAAGTGAAACTTGCTGCTCTAGCAGCGGCGTTCAAGCCAAAAGGCTCAGCCCAAGGCCAGCAGAGGCTTCCCTGGTGCAAGGAAGGAGCAGCAAGCTCGAAACACAGGCAGAAAACTGTCAGCAGCAAGCAGCAGCTGGGCGGGTCCGGGTCCAAGTGCCTGTGCGCTGTGCTCTGCAGGTTTCCTGCAGTAAAATTTTATGTGTTCTTTGTAGACAAGTAGCATCAAAATTGTAATTCTCTGCTAAGGTTTAAGTAAAATTTAAATTCTAATAATAACTACTCTGTTATCTCTAAGGTAGCTTTTAACATCCAATTTAAGTAAAATTAGCTAGCCCATAAATTAAAAAGGAACAATTAAAAGTGAGACATATAACTTTGCTCCTCAGTAGAAAAGAATTTCCTAATTAACTGATAAGATGCAAAACCTACTTAATATCTTAAAATGGCAACACTACTGACACAAGCCTTATTTACTCTTAATTTTGTAAATTTAAATAATAAATTTCAATCAGCTATAAAAGAAGGCTAACAAATTAGTTAAAAAGCAATTAAAAGCTAAGCATGTAAAACCAAACCCTTTAAAGAAAAACTTTAAAGCAAATTAAATAAGTTAAAAAGTAAAAATGTTAAGCCCATTCTCAAAAAGTAGAAGAAAATTGTATGTGTTGTAAAAAAACATATGCATAAGAATGATTAAAGGTAGTCTTTGCTCAGCTAGTGAATAACTGTATTCAAAACAGTTTGCCACTCTGAAGTCCATAAACTTAACTTAAAAACTCAATTGCTAGATGTAAGCTGTTCTGCCTGTGACTTTAAGCATATGGTTAAAGTATATTATTTGTCTCTGCTTCCAGAGATGTTTTCTGATTTCTTTTTTTTCTTTTTCTTTTTTTTTTTTTTTTTTTTTTTTTTTTTTTTTTTTTTTTTTTTTTTTTTTTTTTTTTTTTTTGACAGAGTCTCACTCTGTCACCTAGGCTGGAATGCAGTGGCACGGTCTCGGCTCACTGCAACTCTCCCGGGTTCAAGCAATTCTCCTGCCTCAGCCTCCTGAGAAACTAGGATTACAGGCGTGTGTCACCACGCCCAGCTAATTTTTGTATTTTTAGTAGAGATGGGGTTCATTCACCATCTTGGCCAGGCTGGTCTCGAACTCCTGACCTTGTGATCCACCTGCCTTGGCCTCCCAAAGTGCTGGGATTACAGGTGTGAGCCACTGTGCCTGGCCCAGATTTCTTTTTAAAACTTCATGTTACCAATTTCAACTTGCCATCTTAATAATTAATGCAGTAGGCCGGGCGCACGGTGACTCACACCTGTAATCCTAGCACTTTGGGAGGCCAAGGTGCGTGGATCACCTGAGGTCAGGAGTTCAAGACCAGCCTGGCCATCATGGTGAAACTCCATCTTTAAAAAAAATAATAATAAAATTAATGCAGTAAATTGCTAAGTTAATCTTAGCGTCACCAAAATTCCTTTAAGAAAAGAGCAATTTAAAGCACTATTGCACTTCTCAATATCTGATACTTTAACATTGTTTGCTAATGGACCAGGTAAACAAGAAAAAAACTACAGTCTAATGAGACCACATAATTCAATCAAATTCAATCACCCAATCTAAGTTTACTAGCAGTCAAAAAAGCTGAAATTAAAGCTGTGATATTAGCATTAAAAAACTTTTTCTGCTCAGCCCATAAATATAGTAAGTAACTTGGCTTGCTCAGTTTATTTGCAACAAAATCTTAAAAGAGCTTTATTAAGTCTAATCTCAAGCCCAGCTAATGCCTGGGCCATTAGCTTATGGCGATAAGCAAGCAAAAGTAGTAACAACACTACTTAACCAAGACAGTCAAAAACAGAAAAATTAAAGAGAAAAATAGAAATATTAAGAAAGCTATAAAATTATACCCTTAGTAAAAAAGGTTATAAAACAAAGTTTACCATGTCTAAGTTTGTCAGTGAAAGTTACAAAAATGCTATAAAAGGAAATTTATGCAAGTAGGTTGTATAAATTTTGTTTTGAAGGTCTGAACAAGTTTTAAAACATTAATTGTAAAAAAATTCTGTGTGTAAACATATTGGTTAAAAGTTAAAAGTATCATCTAGTGTTCTGTAAACTATACATTAAAGCACACAGTTTTTTCTTAAAACACTAACCTGCTCTTTTACAAAGATTATAAAAGTCTCTTACATGTTACTGTTGATACTTTTTCTCATTTCATTTGGGCTACATGCCAAACCAAAGAAAGCACAGCTCATGTTAAAAACCATCTGTTATCTTGCTTTGCTATTATGGGCGTTCCACAAAAAATTAAAACAGACAATGGCCCTGGTTACAGCAGCAAATCTTTCCAAAACTTTCTGTTACGATAAAAAATTAGTCATACTACTGAAATTCCTTATAATTCACAAGAACAAGCTATTGTTAAAAAAGCTAATAGAATATAAAAAACATTTACAAAAAAAAAGGGGGAGGGGAACAGGGAATATAAAACTCCATAAATGAAATTTAACTTAGCATTACTAACTTAAAAATTTTTTAAGCTTGCCAAGGTGACAACAAATAACAGTGGCTAAACAATACCTGAATAAACAATCCAAAGAAAAGAACTTAGGGCAATTAATTTGGTGGCAAGACCCATTAACAAAAAGTTGGGAAAAAAGACAATACAATAACATGGGGGGAGAGGATTTGTTTGTCTCTCTTCAGGTCCAAATCAATAACCAGTGTGGGAACCATCAAACATTTAAAGCCTTATCATGAGCCGAGGTTATCACCATTACAGTGAGTACTCCTGAAGCTGGGGCAAAAAGTAAAAGAAAATTTTACATAATGGGCATATATTTCTTTCCTTCCTTTATTAACATATAATTTTTGGTCTTAGTATTTTTTATATAATTCAGGAAATAAAACAACTATGTTTTGCCCCCAAAACCTAAATGCAGACAAAATAGAATGGTCCTCAAAGGTAAAAATATTAATTTGGAAAAATTGTGTTTTGGCAGAGACTTAAGGTGCTGTACAATAATTCCCATGGAATTGTTATTAATTGGTCCCCTAAGGGGATATTTAGCATCAATTGCACCAGTCAGCCCTCTTGTCGTGGCACAAAATTATTTAAATGGTATACAAAAAGTAATAACAGTTTCAAGTTAATACACACTAAAACAAATGTCCCTATCATTTGGAGAAATGGAGGCAAGGTAAAACCACAACCAAAAATAATTTGGCCAAAATTGGAAATTAAACAAAAAAACTTTGGAAATTAATGGCCCTAAAACGAATAAAGATCTGAAAAAAAATTATACAAAATTCTGTTACAATCATTATTATTCCTTAAAACTTGTAATAAAACTCTTTGGAGTCAGAGCTGTGTTAAACCTCCTTATCTTTCAGTATTGAGAAGGTTACAAATCAATTTTCTTAACTCCAAGGTAACATCAAAATTGTAAATTGTTTTCTTGTATTAATGCTTCTGAACATCATTGGGAGATGATTAAGCGCCATCTACTGGGCAAAGAGAATAATTTAACTCTGGATATTGCTAAATTAAAGAAGCAAATTTTCGAAGCATCCCAGGCTCATCTTACCCTGTTGCCTGAAGCTAATATTCTTGCTGGGGCCGCTGATGGCCTCTCCAATATCAATCCTTTAAAATGAATCAAAACTACTGAAAAACAACCATTGCAAATTTTGCTTTGTGTCTGTTTATGCTGTTGGTTCTTAGTCTACATATGTTGGAGCCAACTTCGGAGAGAGACCCACCACCACAAATAAACAATAATAGCAATGGTGGTTTTAAAAAATAAAAAAGGGGCAAATGTTGGGGGAAGCAGCAATGGAGGAGGGGTTTACAGTGTGTCTACTTTAACTGGTTATAAGTAATGTATAAAAGATATCAGGAACAATAAACTGCAGAAGGCCTCGGAGGTCTCTGGGGAGGAAGGCCTGTCTATGTCAGCATGTTTCCAGGTGCAGAGTGTCCTAAGCTCTGATATTCTAAACATAGTGCCCAAGGACATAACACTCCCTTGAAGCACTGGAATGTAACCAGACATGTAGGCTCCTTGCTAAGCCTGCTCCCACCAGCTGCATTGTCTATTGATAAGCATATGCTTTTGGCTTGTGAGAAACTCACATAAACCGCCACTGCTATCAATTTTATGTTTGATG
>NW_016107315.1:5147662-5157948 GCF_001604975.1 Cebus imitator
TCGAGACCATCCTGGTCAACATGGTGAAACCCCATCTCTACTAAAAATACAAAAAATTAGCTGGGCATGGTGGCGCGTGCCTGTAATCCCAGCTACTCAGGAGGCTGAGGGAGAAGAATTGCCTGAACCCAGGAGGCGGAGGTTGCGGTGAGCCGAGATCGCGCCATTGCACTCCAGCCTGCGGAACAAGAGCGAAACTCCGTCTCAAAAAAAAAATAAATAAAAATAAAAAATAAAAAAAATAAAAATAAAAATAAAAAATAGAAGTTGATCACCATAAAATCCTTGCTTAACCTATTTTTGTGAACTCCATTTATTTATTTATTTATTTATTATTTTTGAGACTGAATCTTGCTCTGTCATCCAGGCTGGAATGCAGTGGTGCAATCTCAAATCACTTCAACCTCCGCCTCCTGGTTTCAAGCGACTCTCCTGTCTCAGCCTCCTTAGTAGCTGGGATTACAGGTGCCCGCCACCATGCCTGGCTAATTTTTTTATTTTTAGTAGAGATGGGTTTCACCATCTTGGCCAGGCTGGTCTTGAACTCCCAGCCCCGTGATCTACCTGCGTCGGCCTCCCAAAGTGCTGGGATTACAGGCATAAGCCACCATGCCCAGTCCCTGAACTCCATTCTTACACCCATCACCTGAGTTAGGCCTACGCCAAGCACAGGTACTCAGCTCACTGCCAGACAACAGAAAGCAAGCAGGTTTCAGAGCTGCTCCACCTGCTGTCAGCTGTGGGACTTACATAACCACTTCATAAACCAGAATTTCTGTCCTTTAAAATGCCTGGCCCTTTTGATGCCATAGCAGTATACACTACCAAATCCAGGCCTTATATTGACCTATGTTCTTTTTTTGTTTCTTTGAGATGGAGTCTTGCTCTGTCGCACCCAGGCTGGAGTGCTGTGGCACTCAGCTCATCACAACCTCCGCCTTCTGGGTTCAAGTGATTCTCCTGCCTTAGCCTCCCAAGTAGCTCACAGGTGCCCACCACCATGCCCGACTAATTTTTTGTATTTTTTTAGCAGAGACGGGGGTTTCACCATGTTGGTCAGGCTGATCTCGAACTCCTGACCTCAGGTGATCTGCCCACCCTGGCCTGCCAAAATGCTGGGATTACAGGTGTAAGCCACCGCACCCGGCTGTATTGATGTGGTTTTTTTTTTTTTTTTTTTTGAGACATAGTCTTGCTGTCACCAGGCTGGAGTGCAGTGGCGCAATCTCGGCTCACTGCAACCTCTGCCTCCTGGGCTCAAGCAGTTCTTCTGGTGCAGCCTCCTGAGTAGCTGGGAACACAGGTGCATGTAACCACGCCCGGCTAATTTTTGTATTTTTAGTAGACACAGGGTTTCACCATGTTGGCCAGGATGGTCTCAATCTCTTGACCTCGTGATCTGCCCACCTCAGCCTCCCAAAGTGCTGGGATTACAGGTGTGAGCCACCGTGCCCGGCCTAGTTTTTATTTTTTAAGACAGGGTCTTGCTCTGTCACCCAGGCTGGAGTGTCGTGGTGTGATCACGGCTTACTGCAGCACCTACTCACCAGGCCCAAGCAATCCTCCTACCTCAGCCTAACAAGTAGCTGGGACTACAGGTGTCTACCACCATGCCCAGCTAATTTTTTTTTTTTTTGTATAAACAGGTCTCCCTATGTCGTCCAGGCTGGCCATGAACTCCTGGGGTTCAAGCAGTTCTGTCTCAGCCTCCTGAAGTGCTGGGATTACAGGCGTGAGTCACCAAGCTGGGCCCCTAGCTCTCATTTTAAATGGCTGTGTAATGTGATGATGACAGCACCTACCTCAAGGTGTTGCTGTGAGGACTAAATGGGTATGTTCTCAGTTAACATTAGTGTGATTATCTTGTGAGGACAGAAGCTGGTTCCGCTTCTACCCCTTTCTATCCTGCTCATTGGTGGCTGGGTCCTCAGTGCCCCAAATAAAGCCTGTTATACAGAAGATGCTCAGGTACTTACTGTGTGAACCCCTGGGGACTACATGGAAAATCTCTCCTCTTGACTTCGCTAGAAGGTACTCTTTGTCTCTTAAGGCCATAGTATCCTGCCCCACTGATCTGCAGGAGTGGTCTTGTGCATGGGTGATCCTTTGCTACTGGCCTTGCTGCTCCAGTAAAAACATTCACTAGTGGGCTGGAAACGATGGCTCATGCTTGTAATCCCAGCACTTTGGGAAGATAGCATGAATTCAGGAGTTCAAGACCAGTCTGGACAACACGGCAAGACCCTGTCTCTACAAAAAAATACCAAAATTAGGTGAGTGTGGTGGCATACACTGGTCCCAGCTACTCAGAAGGCTGAAGCGGAATGATCACTTGAGTCCAAAAGTGGAGGCCGCAGAGAGCAGAGATCATGCCACTGTACTCCAGTCTGTGTGATAGAGTGAGACTATCAAAACAAAACAAAAAACACTCACTAGTGACCAATTCCTTCTGTGTCCACCATGGACTGGAGCCTCCTGGAAGGTAAAGCACAAGCATCACTTGCATACTACTGCATGTCCAGGTGCCAAGCATGGGGGTTGGCACACCTGAGGTCCACAGGAAGAGCTGTGGAGTTCAGACTGGCAATGTATGAGGCCTCTTCTGGCCACAGATACCCTGTGCATGCTGCTGACAGTTATTGAGCCTCCACTTTACCCTCGAGCTACCTAACATTGACATTGCTGCCACTCCTGACACCACAAATGTGGTCCCCTTAATCAATCCAAACCCCATTTCCTGTCTTTCACTCTTGAGGTTATACTCCACACTTCAGTTTCTATCCCAAGTTGTCTCTTCATAAGCCTTAGGACTCCCATGAAGCGAGTTTGTCCTGCCATACTCCACAGCCCTACACTCCCATGTCTGCTTTAGAGAGGCCCAGAGATCTCAGAATGGGGGGTTTGGGACATTTATATCAGTACTCTACTACAACCCTGGGATCTGTTTGTGTTGGGGAATGATTCAGCCTGTACACAGGGAGGGAGACGAGAACTGAAAACTGCCAGGATTTTCTACTTCCATCCACTGGGATCGCTTACAGGTGCCCTCCCCACTGACAGCCAGAAAGGGAAAATAGAGATGAATTTGGCCAGTGGGGCCTCCACAGCCCTCTGGAAGGGGCTGACTGATAGGAAGGTACTCCGCTGGTGTTCACTGGCCAGACCCCTATGGGCTCAGAAGACTACCTAGACCCCATGAATAAAGACTCTAGACACATTTTTATAATCAGAAACTTAGTTTATTGTGAATAAACCACTCAACTTGAGCAGATGACATTGCCTCAATTAACTTTTTCTTTGAAGAAAAACAAAGAGATATGGTAAATTCATGAAAATACTGTGTCCCTTCTCTTCTGCCCTTTGTAGGGCAGAAAAATTCTGCCTGACCTTTCCCATCTTCCTGATGATGTTAACAAACGACAGCCACTTACTTGGGGCACAGGAGGCGGCTCTACACAGGCCAAGAGCTACAGGCTACAGACTGAGCACAGAAAACCCTGCAGCTCCAGCATCCAGGGCCACAGCTGCACACAAGTGCAGAATCCAGTAGCCCTACAGCCCAGACAATGCCCAGGGTGTGATTCAGGGTGCAGAGCTGCAACTCAGATACTGTGCCACGGTGGTATCACAGGAAGGACTTGATGGAGAAGTAAAGGCTCCAGACGCCAGGATATTTATTCCTTGTGCCAACACAGCATTCATACCTGACCTCTAGGTCCTGCAGCAGGTCCTCTCCTCATTCACAGCCCCCCACTGTTCCATTCTGGGTTCATTTGCTATACTCCTAATTTGTTCTCCCAATCCACCCCACAGTCCTTTCCTTGCTGGGAACACAGGAAGAGACAAAACCTGATGAGGGAGAAAGGGAACCTCCAACTAGCCATGGACCTCATGATTCCAAGAATTACAGCTATCATTTGTCTTCAAGAATGGCTCTGTTTTATAGCTCACATGGTAACTGGGAAATTGCTGACTTGCAGGTGAAATGTATAAATATCAAAGAATTTCTATCACAATATTCACAGATCTCTGTATTAGCTCTCCCTGGAGGTCAGGCAGGCCTGGTACAGTACAGACTGCTCTGCCTGGCCTAGAGTGGAAGCACTGAACAAAGCCACAAAAACCTCAGAGATCACAGATCTAACTTTTCAAAGGCCCCCCAGTACCAGATTCAGGATAGGTAGGACACCAGGCAAACTACCTGCTCCCTTGCACTTCACTGTGCAAAAGCTGGTCTGTTCCTCTGACCAGACCTTCCTAGTACAGGATCTGGGACCACAAACCAAGGAGTCCCGTGGCCTTGGACTCCCAGACCCCAGGATGGATGGTATCCTCTGACAGCTGGAACCAGGCAAGGGGGAATACACCTCAGCCTCAGGGCAGCCTCTGGGCACACTCTAGGTAACATGAAAATAACTTGTGCAAACCTGGCCCCCATGTCAGGAAGGCCAGTGCCCTAAGGAAGGTTATGCTGAATTCTGACCTTGATGTTTGCCAGAGGAGAATGCAGCAAGACAGTGTGAGGTATGGCCAAGTATGAACCTGCTCAGAGCTATACCACTTGAATACTGGCAAAAAAGAAAGAACCAAGGTAAAGCAAATTTATTTGGGAGGAACAATTCCCTTCAAAAGTAGATCCCTATCTTTAGGAGACAAAAGGAAAACACTGTGCTGGACCTATGTCCCCTAGTTTGGAGGGCCACCGGCCCACCTCCATTCTGCTGTGGGCTCTAGCCCCAGTAGCCAGATCCCGCTAAACCTCAGTTTCAAGAATAAATGTGAGCCACAGACATGCAGCACCACCAGAGACAACAACACCACATGGCAAGAAGACTGTGTTCTGGACCGTCTCCATACTGCCACAGTAAGGCAGAAGACATGCTGTGACTCCTTGTGCTCTGTGCCCATTGCACAGGCCAGTTCAATTCCCTACCATCTGCCACCCATGCTCTTCCCTTGGGACTCCAACTCCAGCCAAACAAATGTGAATATGGAAAGCAGAGGCCCAGGGCCCTCTTGTAGTACAGACATTTTGAGGTGGATAGGCCACATATGTTACATTCTAAGTAAAACAGCTAGAGGGTAAAACACTCCAACGCCAATTTATTTTCAAAAAGGGCTCTGTGTTATCCTATAGAGTTTGCCTTTTTTTTTTTCTTTGTATAATTGTACAACCTTTGAAAGTTACATAAGTTGTAATGATCTAATACTAATAATAGCCATTCAGAAAACACTTTCCCTCCCTCCCAACAACCATCCAGGGGGAAATAAAAGTCCTGAAAAGAGGCCAGTTCAACATGGCCTCTACCCTGGTAGAAACAAAAAGTGAAAAGAGAAAAAAAACAGAAATCAACTAAGAGGTGTTGCCAGTGTCTCTCAGAAGTGGGGCCCTGGCTGTCGCCTGGGGTCATGAAAGGCAGAGCCTACAGCATGCAGTACAGCAGCTGGGAGACCTTGCAGCCACATCTTCCTCACCCCAGCACATCCACATCCCAACTTAGGTGTCATGGAAATCCTTCAGCAGGGTTCTCCTCCGCTGCTCTGCTATATGCATCTGGTTCTCCAAGTCCTGCATCACAGAAACAAGGTGTCGCTTGCATGGCCCAGGCCTGGGAGCAAGAAGTAGACAAAGCCGCAAACACCCTCCAGGGCCTCTAAGGAGTCAAAAGCGCTGCCCTTCCCATTCTTAGTAGAAGCTTCCAGTGCACAAACCAACAACCCTGTCACCTATTAGCATGCCAGTCCTTCTTTACCTGCAATATAGAATCCAAGAAGACAGTAGGCACTTACCCCTCTGTCATAGCTGTCCGCCCGTTCCACTTTCCATGAGAGGTTTTCAATCTCAGCCTCCAGCTGAGCCTGCTGGTATTCAAACTGCATAGGCAGAGCAGGAGGGTCAAAAGGTCAGTGGGCTATGGGTAGGGCAGGGCCTATAGATGGGGGTGGGGGAGGCGGGACACACGTAGCACCTCAGGCTCACAGGAACTACAGACAATCCTGATAGTGTCCTCAAAAAGTGCTGTTATTCCATGTTCCCAGAGCCAGAATCGAAAAAAAAGGCTATCCAAACAGCAAGGCCACACTCACCCTTCACCTGCAAAAGGTCAACTCTATCCTCCACACTTCCAAAGGAAGGGGAAAAATTTAAGCCACTAAAGAGAATGCTCCCAATATGAAAGGGAACGGATGCTGTAAAAAATAAGTCAAACGAATATTCTCAGATACTATCATTTCATTTTTTTTCCTTCTGCAAATCAAGAGCCTTAAAAATATTCAAATTTAATTACTGATTTAGTAATTATATATCTAAGAAGATACAGCTTTATGCACAAAAACGTTTCTGAATGTCCTATTTACAGCAAAAAAAAAAAGAATAAATGTCCCAAGTGATGGTACAACCAAGTAATAGCACATTTATGTAACCATTAACAAAATGGTATTTACCAGACAGGTAAATCATGACAGCTATAACAATAAATTGTTACAAAAATAAAATGTTGCTGGGCACGGTGGCTCATGCCTGTGATACCAGCACTTTGGGAGGCTGAGGCGGGAGGATCACGAGGTCAGGAGTTCAAGACCAGCCTGACCAACTGAAAGTCTGTCTCTACTAAAAATAAAAAATAAAAAATTAGTGGGGTGTGGTGGTGCATGCCTGTAATCCCAGATACTCGGGAGGCTGAGGCAGGAGAATCACTTGAACCCAGGAAGCAGAGGTTGCGGTGAGCCAAAATCACATCATTGCACTCCAGCCTGAGCAACAAGAGTGAAACTCTGTCTTAAAAAAAAAAAAAAAAAAAAAAAAAAAAAAGTTTTACATAACCTTGATTATATACACAGTATTTTTTAATTTTTTTTTAAGAAACAGGGTCTCGCTATGTTGCCCAGGCTGTAGTGCAGTGGCTATTCACAGGCATGATCCCACTACTGATCAGCACAGGAGTTTTGACCTGCTCCTGTTCCGACCTGGGCCGGTTCACCCCTCCTTAGGCAACCTGGTGGTCCCCCGCTCCCAGGAGGTCACCATATTTATGCCGAACTTGGTGCAGACAACCGATCGGCATAGCGCACTACAGCCCAGAACTCCTGGACTCAAGAGGTCCTCCAGCCTCAGCCTCCCGAGTAGCTGGGACTACAGACACGCGCCACCACGCCTGGCACACAATATTAATTTTAAACGGCTGGAAAATGTTGACAGTGGTAACTTTTTTCTGGACAATGTAAATGCTTCTCTGTTTTCTAAGATTTAAACAAAAATGTGAATTACTAGTTTATTAACATTTATTATTGTTAATAACAATAAATTCATATCCAAATTCAACTCTAAGATGAAGAATTAAACAAGGTATAAAACAAACAGTCAAATATATCTTAAGGATATGCACTAAATATCCCTCCCAAGCATGGGCACTGGCCTCCCACATGACCAGAGACCTTTTTAGCCAATCGCCCTTTAAATATAGTTGTTCAGAGGATTAGGTACATGTGCCTTATATTATGCAAAACAACAGTACCTTAGATCTAGTTTGGAAGTGCCCAAAGTAGAAGTGGAATTTTGCAATTAAACAGTATTGTTTTAAATTTGCCTTCCTAATGACCAGGGTCTGGTCTTCACTGTCCTGCAAAGTGCTGGTAAAGAAGGGCACCTTTAAGGCTAATAGGACAGAGGAGAAAAATTGCTTTGCCTTACCAGCTTCTTCCTGGGTCCAGACTCCATGTAATATGCATACGGGTAAGTGTATTGCAGGGTGTATCGACACTGCAACAGGAGAGAAGAGAAGGGACCTGTGTCCGTGGTTCTAAGCTACCTGCATCTCAGGTGGCTCTTACAATTCCTACCCCTAGCATGCAAATTAGCCTAGCTCTATAGGTATGGGCCTGAAAGAAATGATACTAAGCCAAATAGAGGATGAACTGGGAAAATACATGGGGAAAAAACAAAAACAATGGTCACAGAACAGCCAGACTTTCTTTTACAAACTAATTACCAGCAGCTGCCTCAATCAGAGTCCACACATCTGTCTCAATGCTTACCCAAAGGCAATCTCTTCTCTTTTTTTTTTTTTTTTTTTAACGGCCTCGCTCTGTTGCACGGGCTGGAGTGCAATGGTGTAATCTCAGCTCACCACATCCTCCGCCTCCCAGGTTCAAGTGATTCTCCCATTTCAGTCTCCTAAGTAGCCTGGAGTAGCTGGGACTACAGGTGTGCATCACCACACCAGGCTAATTTTTGTATTTTTTTGTAGAGACAGTGTTTTATCATGTTGCCTAGGCTGGTCTCAAACTCCTGGGCTCAAGCAATTCACCTGCCTTGGCCTTCCAAAGTGCTGGGATCACAGGCACTGTGCCCAATCTTTTTTGTTTGAAACAGAGTCTTGCTCTGTTGCCCAGGCTGGAGTGTAATGGCATGATCTTGGCTCACTGCAGCCTCTGCCTCCCAGGTTCAAGGGATTCTCGTGCCTCAGCCTCCCAAGTAGCTGGGACTACAGGCATGTGTCACCACATCCAGCTAATTTTTGTATTTTTAGTAGAGATGGGATTTCACCATGTTGGCCAGGCTGGTCTCAAAGTCCTGACCTCAAGTGATCCACCCTAACCTCAACTGATCCACCCGCCTCAGCCTCCCAAAGTGCTGGGATTACAGGTGTCAGCCACCATGCCCAACCCTTCAGAGAATCTTTTATTTTCCTTTGGAGTGATGAATACACAGGACAAAGGAGAAGTAAAGGGCTCTAGTTTTCCCTGAAGGCAGAGGCAGTGCAACACTCTTAGAAATCCCTCGGACATCCAGCAGACAACTGGGTCCTTGATGGGCACAGCAAATGAAGATGTGGATCCACAAGCAGAAGCATGAAAGGCTGCACAGGGTGCTAAAATACCCTCTCCCAACAGGGCTTCCCACCTTCAGAGGTCTGTGCCTGATGGGGCCAGGCACTGGACCAGGGATAGGATGAGTGAAGTGGTAGATACCTTGGCCAAGAGCTTGGCAGCATTCTGTAGGTACTGCCAGTCGATCCATGTCCCCAGATTGTTCATGACCCTCTCCTGAATCTTCTCGTGAATCCGCTGGTATGTCTGTGCCTCTAGCTGCAAGCTTTTGTTGTGGTTTTCCCACTACAGGGCACAGAAGGAAGGAGAAAACCACAGGAGTCCCATGAAGGTGCAGAGGTCTACACAGGAGTTGAGGATAGACACCTTGCTGGCAAGACATGGCCACAGACTCCCCTAACTTATGAAGAATGAGTGCAGGAGCAGGTCTTCTTCAGCCATCCTTCTAACCTGTCCAGAGCAGCTGTATGCCTGCCAGATCACACTACCCTTCTGGGGCAATGGGACTCCAGCCCTGAGGACTATGCAAAGCTAGGCCCCTGATGGTCTACTGTGCTCTTTGGGCTTCTGAAGGGCTCCTTCAGAAAGGAGAAACAGCTTTCCAAACCTGTTTCTACTACTAAGATTACTAATCTGTTTCTAAATCTGACTACTAAGATGATACTATGGGAACAGATTGTGAGGACAAAAACAAAAAAATGAATAAAAATTTAAAATGTAGAAAAAAGAAAAAAAAAAATGGCACTAGATGGAAAAGACTGTCTGATGGCCCTTCACTGTCCTTCAACCAATCATTTGGCTGGGCGCAGTGGCTCACATCTGTAATCCCAGAACTTTGTGAAGCCAAGGTGGGCAGATCACAAGGTCAGGAGTTCAAGACCAGCTGGCCATTATGGCGAAACCCTGTCTCTGCTAAAAATTACAAAAATTAGCCAGGCATGGTGGCAGGCGCCTGTAGTTCTAGCTACTCAGGAGGCTGAGGCAGGAGAATCACTTGAACCTGGGGGGACGGAGGTTGCAGTGAGCCAAGATCATGCCACTGCACTCTGGCCTGGGCAACAGAGCGAGATTCCGTCTCAAAAAAAAAGAAAATAATAATTCATCATTCAACCAAGGTCAGTACCAGGTCCTTCCCTGTTGGCTGGGGATACCCTGTAGAGCTTGAAAGGCACATCTATACAGGCAGCACCCAGGGATACCGCAGGAGCTCCATTCACTGACTTCTATGTGTACAGGCTGGCTCTGGCTACCAGTCCATGGGAATCCCACCCCAACAGGCCAAGTGGAAGACGCCAACCCTGTTGGGGGAGGTACAGAAGAGGATACCTACCCTCTCAAAGTAGAATAAGTACTTCTTGAGGGCTTCCCTTGCCTGGGCTTGTTGGCTCTGGTTCACAATGTCAGGATTCTCCTTGTAACGACTGCACTCATAGTATTCACTGCCATGAGTCTTCCAA
>NW_016107315.1:5163399-5176961 GCF_001604975.1 Cebus imitator
AAAAAAAAAAAAAAAAAAAAAAAAAAAAAAGAAAGAAAGAAAGAAAAGAACTGGCTGGATGCAATGGCTCACCCCTGTAATCCCAGCACTTTGGGAGGCCAAGGCAGGCAAATCACTAGAGGTCAGGAGTTTGAGACCAGCCTGGTCAACATGGTGAAACCCCATCTCTACTAAAAATACAAGAATTAGCTAGACATGGTGGCACGCACCTGTAATCTTAGCTACTCGGGAGGCTGAGGGATGAGAATCACTTGAACCTGGGAGGTGGAGGTTACAGTGAGCCAAGATCACACCACTGTACTCCAGCCTGGGCGACAGAGCAAGACTCTGTCTCAAAAATAAAAGAACTTTTGTCTCCTGTTGCTCCCTGGAGCCTCTCTTCTAATGTGTGGAGGATAATATACTTGTCCTTCATTCATGCAGCCCTGTAGCAGCTAAAGATGTCTAGAAATTCCTCTATAGATGGTCAGGCCTAAGAGTCTAAATATATATATACATATGATATAAACAATTTCACAACATCAGGTGATAAACGATTAATATTACTATGACCACATTTACTTTGGAAGACAAAAGGATATTCCTGCACGTAGGCCAGAAATCCACCACTACTCGGCTTTTATCTCCATCTCCCCCAGACTTTTTTCTCCCCTTTTCTCTCTCTGGCCATTTTCTTTCTCTAGCAATTGTGTTCTCTTGTCTAGCTGAGATCTACTCACCTCATAAAGTTTTCCCTCTCTTCCCAGTTGGAAGACAATCCTCTTTAAAAATTTAGTTCCCTTTAGAAGTTTATCTCTCCCTTCTAACACCTACTCTCTTGCCTTTATCTTGCCTGCAATAAGGGAGCTGAAAATATTTAGAATCTGCCCCATATGACAGAATACAGGTTCTTAATGAAGCCTGCCCAGTTACTGCCCTTCTCTATTCAGTGTGCTTTCACTAAACTATTACCTAAAAACCCTGTTTTCTTAAAACCTCAGAACTTCCAATATACATCTTTGCTCTAGGCAGATGACATTGTCCCATATTTTGGCAATTCCTCTTCAAACCTATAAATCTACAAACTAAGCTTTATCTTCAGTCATCCTCACTTCTGCTTCTATTTCAGTTGAGGCAGTTCCCTTTTATTTGAAGCCTACCCTTTTACTTGGTCTCTGGCTTCTTCCTTCTAAGGAAGCTTTCTACAAATCCAGGATTCCCTTCTCTTGCCCTTATATACTTAGCCTCTTTCTTCTGGCTCGTTCCATCAATAATAAACATGCCATGGTATCTTGCCATCATAGCTACCACCCTTTCCTTTCGCAGATGGTATTCAGAACACTGTTTACAGTTGTCTGAACTTGAC
Organism: Cebus imitator; assembly: GCF_001604975.1. Lineage (NCBI taxonomy): Eukaryota > Metazoa > Chordata > Mammalia > Primates > Cebidae > Cebus > Cebus imitator. The sequence goes on from NW_016107315.1 coordinate 5,164,745, forward strand.
ATACTCTGTAATTGTGTGTTTCTTAGAGCCATTATTTGTTTAGTGACATTCTCTCCCACTATATATATTATAAGCATATTATTCCTTGTTTACACTGCTATAAAAATGCTACCTGAGTCTGGGTAATTTATAAATAAAAGAAGTTTAATTGACTCACAGTTCCACAGGGCTAGAGAGGCCTCAGGAAACTTACAATCATGTCAGAAGGTGAAGGGGAAGCAAGGTATGTTTTACATGGTAGCAGGAGAGAGAGAGTATGCGTGTGCAGGGGGAACTGCCACTTTTAAACCATCAGATCTCATGAGAGCTCCCTCGCTATCATGAGAGCAGCATGCAGGAAACCACCTCCATGATCAAATCACCTCCCACCAAATCCCTCCGTCAACACATGGGGATTATAATTTGAGATGATATTTGAGTGGGGACACAAAGCCAAACCATATTAGTAAATTTTGTTAAAAAAACAGACAATTTATTCACCTTTCTATTCTGAGAACCTAGCATGATATTGGCTAACGTAGGTGCTCAATAAATATGTGCTAAATGAATGAATAATCAATGTTAAGTAATAAGAGCATATTATATAACCGTTGTCCTCTGGTATTGGTAGGACATTGGTTTTAGAACCCCTGATGAATAACAGAATCTGAGGATGCTCAAGTCCCTGATGTAAAATAGCATAGTATTTGCATATAACCTATACACATCCTGACATATTCTTTAAATTACCTCTCAATTGCTTATAATATCTAATACAATGGAAATTCTATGTAAATAGTTGGTATACTGTATTGCTTTTACTTCCATTATTTTTTATTGTTGTCCTATTATCTTTGGGTTTTTCCCCTAATATTTTCAACCTGAGATTGATTAGATGTATAGTTTTGAAACCTGTGGATCCAGAGGGCCAGCTGTATATATTATGCATGTAACGATACATATCAGTGAATGATTACAATTTGTATATAACTCTGGAGGTACAGGAAAGTTCTGAAATGCACACTGAAATTGTGATAGATCATAGCTCTGTAGGATGTACTCAGTAAATATTTGTTAGGTGAATTAATGAAATTTTCTTTTGGGGCATCATAGAACAGGTGATTTTCATCTTGTTTGTATTTTTCTGTATATCTGAATTTTTACAATGCTTTTACATTACTTTTGTTTCTTTTTTATATGAGAATTTCATAAAGGCATTCTTTTAAACAATATTCAAATAACACAGATATATTCATAACTCTGCTAACTTTTTAGTGCCTATCCTTGCTTTTCTATACTTTATACACACTCATACACACATATGTATAGTTTATGTGATTTTTTTTTTATCTTGCTCTGTTACACAGGCTGGCGTACAGCAGCACCATTAAAGCTCGCTGCAGCTTTGACCTCCCAGGCTTGGGTGATCCACATCAGCATTTCAGGTAGCTTAGGCTACAGGTACGTGCTACCATATCCAGCTAATTTTTTCCGTGTATGTTTTTTCTAAAGACAGAGTTTTGCCATGTTACCCAGGCTGGTCTCAAACCTGCTGAACCCAAATAATCCACCCATCTTGGCCTCTCAAAGTGCTGGGAATTACAGGTGTGAGCCACCATGCCCGGCCTTTTGTGAGACTTTTTAAAGTCTATTTTTAGATCATTGTAGATTCCCAAGAGAACTGTAGATTCTCTTGAGAATCTATAATGATTTAAAAATAATTATAAAGATTTTATAATTATTATAAATGATAATTATATTTATAAATATTTGTTACTTTATAATTTTAAATTATTATAAACTTCTGCAAAAAGTCACGTGTACCCTTCACTCAGTTTTTCCCAGTGAATTACATCTTATGTAACTATAGTACATCAAAACCATAAAATTGACATTCATGCTGTGAGTGTACTTATAGCTCTATGCCATTTTATCACATGCAGATTCATGTAATTACCTCTATGATCAACACAAGGAACTATTCCATCACCACACTTGTGTTATCCCTTTGTACTCACATCCACCCCCATTCCTCTGACCACTCCTAATTGCTGGCCACTAATCTGTTTTCCACCTCTATAATTTTGTCATTTCAAGAATATCATGTAAATGGAATCATACAGTATAAGCGTTTGGAGATCAGCCTTTTCATTCATCATTAGGCCCTTGAGATCCAGTCAAGCTATTTTGTGTATCAGTAGTTCATTTCTTTTTATGGCTGAGTAGGATTCCCTGTGTAGATTTACCACAATTTGTCTAACCATTCACTTAGTGGGCATTTTAGTTGTTTCCAAGTTTTACCTTTTAGAAATAAAGTAGACCATTTGTTTATAAGGTAATTTGTAATCTGTTGAGACTTAAGTCTTCCAGCCTATGTTTTGTTTTCTGTTTGTGGCTCCTATTTTTAGTTTTTCTATTTTTTCTTGTTTTTCTATCTATTTCTTGAATATTGTTTTAGAATTCCATTTTGATTTGTCTGCAGTGTATCTCTTTGTATAATTTTTTTAGTTTATCTCTTTGAGTAAATTTTGTAGTGGTTGCTCTAGGTATTATTATATTATATTTACATTATATTTAAATTATGTAAATATAACTTAAAACAGTCTATTAGTGATAACATGCTACTAGTTCAAGTGAAGTGTAAGGGGATTTATTACAGGGATTGGCTCATATAATTGTGGAGGGTGAGAAATCCCTTGGCAGCCCATCTGCAAACTGGAGTCTCTGGGATGCTGGTAGTATGGTGAGGTCCAAGCCCCAAGGCTGAAGAACCAGGGAAGCTGGTGATGTAACTCCTAGTCCAAGGCCAAAGGTCTGAAAACCCAGTTTGTCAGGTAGGGAGGGTGACTCTCGTGCAAGTCCTGGAGTTCAAAGGCTGGGGAGCCTGGAGTTGTTTTCCCAGGACAAGAAAGGAAAAAGCACATCCCAGTTCCAGCAGATAGAGTGATGTATTCGCCTTTTCTCTGTTTTTGTCCTCTCTGAGCCCCTGGCAGATTGGATGGTGCCTGCCCACATTGCGAGCGGATCTTCCCCAGCTAGTCCACTCAGACTCACACACTAATTTTCTCTGGAAGCATCTTCACAGACACACTCAAAAATAATGCTTTACCAGATTTCTAGATATTCCTTAACCAAGTCAGATTGACATCTAAAATTAACCATTGTAGTAGGTCTGTTAGCAACAAAAGCTCTTAGTCTTCCTTCATTTGAGAATGTCTTGATTTTTCCTTTATTCCTGAAGCATATTTTCACTGAATACAGAATTCTGGGCTGGCTTTTCTTTTCTTTTGGCCCTTGAAAAATGTGCTTCTTTCTTCTAGCTTCCAGTTTTTTACATGAGAAATCCTGTATAATTCTAATTGTTTTTCACCCTACTCATAAGTCATTGTTTCCCTTTTGCTGCTTTCAAGATTTTTATTTTATTTTATTTTATTGTCTTTAGTTTTCAAAAGTTTGACTAATGATGTGTCAGGTGGGGATTTATTTGTGTTGATCTTGTTTGGGGCTCAGTCAGCTTCTTTAGCCTGTAAGCTTATGTCTTTAGCCAAATTTGGGCAATTTTCAAACACTAGTTCTTTAAACACTTTTTGAGGTCTGCTCTCTTTCTCCTCTCCTTCCAGGGCTCTAATAGCACAAATATTAGATATTTTGGTAGAGTCTACAGGTCCCTGAACCTCAGTTAATTTTTGTAATCTATTTTCTCTCCATTGTTCAGATTAGATAACTTCTCCTATTCTATCTTCAGGCTCGTTGATTCTTTCTTCTGTCCCCTCCCTTCTTCTATCCACTCATTTTTTTTTTATTTTGGATATTGTATTTTTCAGTATGAAAATCTCAATTTATTTTTTCTTTATATCTTCTATTTTTTTGCTAAGACTTTTTATTCATTTTGAGCATGTTCATAGCTGTTCATTAAAGCATTTTTATGACGACTGCTTTAAAACCCTTATTATGTAGGCTAAGATCACATCATTCCAACATCTGTATTATCTTGGTGCTAAATCTTATTTAAATTTTCTGTTTCATCAGGACTTCTCTGACACTGAATTGTTAGAAGGGAGATGACACCTTCAAACTCTCTGGCTGGGGAGGAAGTGAAAGCTCTCCATCAGGCCTCCTTTGACAACCTAGGTTGGTGGGGAAGTTATCTCATTACTGTTGGGCAAGGTTGGGAGTTCATGCTCCCCACTCAGCCTCCACTGATACTACCCTGATTGGGAGGGAGAGAGATGCCTCATTACTGTCCCTTGTAACTGAACCCAGGTTCAGCTGCTCACTGCTTGAAAGCCAGGCATGAAAAACGATGGTTGGTGGAAGGAAAAGCAGATTTATTCAGAGAGCCAACTAACTGAGAAGATGGTGGACTATCATTGTAAACTACCATCTTAAGTCAGTACAAATATTAGGTTCTTTTTATGTTAAAGGGAAGAGGAAGAGGAGGGATATGAGATCAAGAGGTGACCAATAACCGCGGACATCTGGGCACCAATGAGGGTTCAGAGTGGTTGGGAACTTCTTTGTCCTTGGTCATGTCACAAATGCTCCTATAAATCTTCAACAAAACATAGTTAGCTGTTTACATACTTCTCCTTTAATCCTAGAGTTAGTTCTAAAAACTATATGATTGCTGTTTTGGCATATTATCTCAGTGTTCTAAATTATCCTAGCCTACATGCAGGAATGAGTAAAGTCCCCTTAAACAAAAACTGGATTAGTTATGTTAGTTCTTTTGCTGTTTCACTGTTACATCCTCACATGGCCTCTACTGACACTTCGGAGGGTGTGTTGGGGGACTCATTACCACTGGAAGATGGTGAAAGTTTGGCTTCCCACTCAGTCTTCTCTGAAACCAACCTGGTGGGGGTTTAGGAGACTCTATAGTCCAGCAAGGGTGATAAATTCTGAGCTTCCCATTCAGCTGCTACTGAAGGGTGGGGGTGGGACCACTGCTTTTTCTGTGATATTTAATTGGAGTATAGCAGTGTGTCAGGGGTCTCCAAGAACACTCCCAGGTTCAGTGTTTCACTAGGAGGACTCACAGGGCTCACCATATAGTTGCAGTCACAAATAAAATGAGCAAAATGAATAGCCTCATGGAATGAAGTCTGGAGGAAACCAGGCACAAGATTCTAAGGATTCTCTCCCAGGGAAATTATGTAGAGCACACTTAATTTTGTTAATAGGGAACTGTGACAACAGGGATGAATTGTGTCTGCAAAGGAAGATTATTAGAGACTCAGTGCCCTAGGTTTTGGGGACAGTTAATTATTGTATTAGTCCCCTTCAACTGCTGCTATAAAGAACTGCCCAAGACTGGGTAGCTTATAAAGGAAAGAGGTGTAATTGACTCACAGTTCCATATAGTTCAGTGGGACTCAGGAAACTTACAATAATGGTGGAAGGTGAAGAGGAAGCAAGGACCTTCTTCACATGGCAGCAGGAGAGAATGTGCAAGCAGGGGAAATTCCAGGCATTTAGAAAACCATCAGATCATGTGAAAACTCACTCATCATCATGAGAACAGCATGGGGGAAACCACTCCTATGGTTCAATCACCTCCCACCAGGACCCTCCTTCAACATATGGGAATTATGGGAATTACAATACAAGATGAGATTTGGCTGGGGTCACAGACAAACTATATCAATCATGTAGATACCCTTTGTCTTGCATCTATCAATATTGCAGACTTTCAGAAGGAAAGCAGCTGTGCAGCAGAAGTTACATTGTTTGCCATCAGTCTAGGCTCAGTGAGCCATTCTTACCGTTTTAGGAAAGTTTCATATCTATGTAAGAACTGTAGGATGTTCCCAGATGCCAGCAGAAGACCAATCTTGCAAACAAGAATTTCTAAGGATAGCAGACTCAGGCCTCCCATGGTAGCCTTTATGCACTGGTGGTTATTAACTAAATATTTTCTTCCTTGATAGGCTGTCCCTTTCCTGTTCCTTTGTCTAGAGACAGCAGGCTCAGGGTAGGGATGGAGGGCATTATATGAACCCCCTGGTATTTCTAGGTTGCCTGTTTGTCAGTACCCAGTCTGGGATACATGAAGCAAAAAGAAAGCCCAGAGAATTTGCTGGCATGTTTTTTAATGTAAATACCCAAACTGCCTCATCTCTACCTTCCAGAGTCTCCTTATGTTTATTTTACATGTATTGCCCAGGGTATTTAGCTATACTTAGCAGAAGAATAGGGAGATGTGCAACTGGAACTGTCTTGGAACTGGAAGTCTCTGTATTAATTTTACAATGAGAAAAAAAGGCAATTTTTTCTTTTCATTTTGAAAACAAAACATAACTACATATGATATAGCAAACAAAACAAAACTAACTGAATAAATATAGCAAGCTTAACCTATATATAGGGTTGAAAAATTACTAACGGGGTGAAAAATATTATCATGATTTGATTCTACTTATTCTAACAGTAAAATGCATTTTCTCTCATTTATAAAAATAATATGTACTCAGCCAGACGTGGTGGCTCACACCTGTAATCCCAGCACTTTGGGAGGCTGAGGCAGGTGGATCACCTGAGGTCAGGAGTTTGAGACCAGCCTGGCCAACATGGTGAAACCCCCTCTCTACTAAAAATACAAAAAACTAGCCAGACGTGGTGGGCACCTGTAATCCCAGCTACTCAGAAGGCTGAGATGGGAAAACTGCTTGAACCTGGGAGGCAGAAGTTGCAATGAGCTGAGATTACGCCACTGCACTCCAGCCTGGGAGTGACAGAGACTCTGTCACAAAAGAAAAAGAGAAAAAAGAAAAGAGGGCTCCTGGGAATAGCATTTACACAGGCCCTTACAAAGATAAACTCTCGGCCAGGCACAGTGGCTCACTCCTATAATCTCAGCACTTCGGGAGGCCAAGGCAGGTGGATCACCTGAGATCAGGACTGGCCAACGTGGCAAAACCCATCTCTACTAAAGATACAAAAATTAGCTGGGTGTGGTGGCACATGCCTGTAATCCCAGCTACTCAAGAGGCTGAGGCAAGAGAATCACCGGGCAACAGAGAGAGACTCTGTCTCCAAAAAAAAAAAAAGTAGAAACTCTCAGGGGCTCCTGATGAGCATCAAAGCAGCTGTGTAGGAGACCTACTTGGACATATTTTCTACTTTAACGGATTCTGTTTCTTCAGTTGACCTGGCAGGAAGGCATGCAAAACCAATTGGTTCTACCTATGTAAACTACTCCTGATCGATAAAGGAGGTCTGAAACGCTAAATCAAAACTCCCTCTATAAACTTTGTAAAACAGCAAGGGAAAACCATTATTTTACTACCTCTGGTAAAGGTATCTCTAAGGTAGCACAGATAAGCCTCAAGCTACTTACCAGCCTTGGCAAAAAGAATGAAAGCAATACCCTGAAATCATCTTCTTGGATGACTGAGGATCATGAGGATTATCCCAAACTTGACTTCTGACTATATGTGTTAGCAAGATAGTAATGGGGTTATAAGAGGGACCATAAAATAAAATAAGCTACTTTATGCCAGTTATTGTGACTGTAAGTGACTGAGGCTCTTCTATGTTTTGTCATTTCAGGGCAGAAGTACTCACTTAAATAGTAACGAAGACCCAAGCACAAGAAAATGCCACTGGGCCTTACATACCAAGCTTGGAACTCACCGTGTTTACATTTGGAGCATTGCTGTCAGAGGGAAACAGAAGAGAACATGTTAAGGGCACACTGACCAAAGTCTCCATGTCACACATGCAAAGTATACAGGCTTCTGCTTACCATATGATTGCAGCCTCCATTCTTCTCAATGCAGATGTTGCACTTGGGACACTGGGGAGACAGAAGGGTGCCATTAGGCTCATACACCACTGGGCTGGTTTTAAGACAAATTATACAAAGCTCCTGGCACCTGTGCCCAGTCGCTCATCATGTGAGCACTTCTGGGGAGGAGCATCTCACTTAAATGTGGCAGGTCACTGAGGCTGGAACAGCAATTCAAGGAAATGAGGTCAGCATATTTGGCTTTGAAACATTTCAAGCACCAGCTGAGCCCCACTAAGTCTTCCAACATCTGCCCCTGCCATGAAGCTGCTCAGATTAAGCACAGGCTGAATCAGCAGAAAGCCTGCCTACTTGAGAGGACTGCCAAGGAAGCACAGGAGCTGCCGCAATGGATTCAGTCCTTGTCAGCTTGCCTGGACTTCTGCTTTGAGAAGAGGGCAAGGAATCCACATCTAAAGCTCCTCTCTCTCATTTGAGAGATGCCAGCAACCTGAGGCAGCAATGCAGAGACCAATCTGATTCTGTGATCTTACACTGCTGTGAAGTAGACTATGTTTAATGATGTCGTTATTACAGCCGAGCTTGTGAGTGCACTGACTCGGCGACTGACTGACAAAGGGTACAGTGGCCCCTAGAGCCTGCAGGCCATATTTTCCCATGGAAAACTTCAAAATGAGTATTGTGCAGGTCTGGGCTTGCATTATTACAGCCTTACGATGCACCAGGTGTGGCTATTAACCACCTCCTTCCCAAGGCTGTTAAAGGCTGGTAGGCATTCAATCATAACTAGCTCTCTTCTAATTAGTTCCCCCTTTGGGTCAAACTTTCCTGGAATTTTGGCATTTCATAATTTTTAAAAATGCACCCAATGCATCTGATGATAAACTGCTAAAAGCTGCCAACTCTGTGTGAGGGTCCTCAACCCCCAGTCCTCAGGATGGGCCCTGGGGCTCTGAGTATTCTGTTCTCAGATGGCAAATCTCCAAGGCAAGGCCCTGGGCACCACTAAAGAGGGCAGATCCATGAGAGGTAAAATATGGTCCTTACGTCTTTAGTGTGAGCACTAATGTAGTTGGCTGTTTCAGAGTCGTCTGCACACTTCGTGAGCCATTTCCGGATAGTGGCGCAGTCTGTGGGTGCATGATACATCTGACGACACTTGAAACTTAAAAATTGGAAAAGAAAAACATTCAAATATTCATTAAGTCAGGGTCCCATGTTTAAATAATTTTCCTTTTATCCAAACCAACAAATCATGAATTAAGAGTTTTTCTTTTTTTTTTTTGTTTGAAACAGAGTCTCACTCCATTGCCAGGCTGGCGTATAGTGGCACGATCTCGGCTCATTGCAACCTCCGTCTTCCGGGTTCAAGCGATTCTCCTGCCTCAGCCTCCCAAGTAGCTAGGACTACAGGTGTGTGGCACCACACTCAACTAATTTTTGTATTTTTAGTAGAGATGGAGTTTCACCATGTTGGCCAGGATGGTCTTGATCTCTTGACCTAGTTAGTGATCCACCTACCTTGGGCTCCCAAAGTGCTGGGATTGCAGGCGTGAGGCACCATGCCCAGCCTAGAGCTTTTCAAATAGATAAAGTTATCTCTCAAGGCCTATGGGACCTTTACTTTCCTAGGATTATACTGAAATAGCTGCATGAATGTCTTGTCATTTAAGTCCTTATAGACATGCTCTAACATGCACAAATGAAATGTGTCTATAGGCTGAGTGCAGTGGTTCATGCTTGTAATCCTAGCACTTTGGGAGGCCAAGGTGGGAGGACTGCTCGAGCCCAGGAGTTTGAAACCAGCCTGGGCAACATGATGAGACTTCATCTCTACAAAAAAATAAAAAATTATCCAGGTGTGGTGTTATGTGCCTGTAGTCCCAGCTACTAGAGAGTCTAGGGAAGGAGGATCACTTGAGCTCTGGAGGTCAAAGATGCAGTGAGCTATGTTCGTATCATTGCACTCCAGTGTGGGCAAATGAGAGAGACCCTGTCTCAAAAAGAACAAAAAAAAATCTGTTGACCAGGTGCAGAAGTTCACACCTATAATCTCAGCACTTTGTGGGCCAAGGTGGGAGGACTGCTTTAGACCAGGAGTTTGACACCAACATAGGGAAATAAGGAGACCTTGTCTCTACAATTTTTTTTTTTTTTTTTTTTTGAGACGGAGTTTTGCTCTTGTCACCCAGGCTGAAGTGCAATGGCATGATCTCAGCTCACTGCAACGTCTGCTTTCCAGGTTCAAGTGATTTTCCTGCCTCAGCCTCCTGAGTAGCTGAGATTACAGGTGCCTGCCACCACGCCTAGCTATTTTTTGTATTTTTAGTAGAGACAGGCTTTCACCATGTTGGCCCGGCTAGTCTTGAACTCCTGACCTCAGGTGATCTGCCCACCTTGGCCTACCAAAGTGCTGGGGTCACAGGTGTGAGCCACTGCGCCTGGCCCCTACAATAAATTTAAAAAAATTGGCTGGACACCTGTAGTTCCAGTTACTTGGGTGGCTAAGGCACGCTTCAGCCCAGGGGTTTGAGGCTGCAGTGAGCGACCATCACTTCACTGTACTCTAGCCTTGGCCACACAGAGAGACCATGTCTCTTAAAANCTAGACACATCCAGCAGAAGTCTGTGCAGAACAGAGAAAAGTCATTTACATCTACAAGACAACTCCACTTTCCTCCACAGGCAGAGTGAGACAGACAGACCCAGCTCCAAAGTGGTCACCTGAAAAGAACTTTGCAAGGGTGCCTCTTTCCAGAAGGAATGTGCACCTCTCATCCCTGTCACATCCTACTGTCCTTGTAGCCTATACTTGCTGATATGAACAATGGCCTACGGATAATTTCTTTTTTTTTTTGAGACAGAGTCTCGCTCTGTTGCTAGGCTAGAGTGCGATGGCGCAATCTCAGCTCACTGCGACCTCTTACTCCCTGGTTCAAGCAATTCTCCAAGTAGTTGGGATTACAGGCACATATCACCACACCCAGCTAATTTTTGTATTTTTAGTAGAGACAGGGTTTCACCATGTTGGCCAGGCTGGTCTCGAACTCCTGACCTCATGATCTGCCCACCTAGGCCTCCCAAAGTGCTGGGATTACAGACATGAGCCACTCCATGGGCCGCTTATGGATAATTTCTACTCCATCAGCACATGTGCCATGTGCCTTATTAATCCAACACAGGCAGATGCTAACCATACAGACTACTGGTCTGCTATGTCAATGCCACAATGAGAAGCAGGAACTTGTCCAATTGAGGACCACCTGACTGTCTCAACACACATCATCAGTAAAAACTGACCTCCCGACTGCTTCCTACCATCACACTCGTCCTAGAAAGGTATTTGTATATGAAGCTAACAATAAAGGCTTTTTCCCCTTTTTTTCTATTTTAAAGAACACATTTCCTATTCTTTTTGAGACGGAGTCTTACTCTGTCCCCCAGGCTGAAGTGCAGTGGTGCGATCTCAGCTCACTGCAACCTCCTCTCAGGTTCAAGGGATTTTCCTGCCTCAGCCTCCAGAGTAGCTGGGATTACAGGCACCTGCCAACACTCCTGGCTAATTTATGTATTTTTAATAGAGATGGGGTTTCACCATGTTGGCCAGACTGGTCTCAAACTCCCAACATTCAGTGATCTGCCCATTTCTGCCTCCCAAAGTGCTGGGATTACACATACGAGGAATGTGCCTGGGAAAGAACACATTTCTATAAAACCAAAAGCTATGCAGTAGTTCATACTCAGAATTATTCTGCTTTGGCTGAGCGCAGTAGCTTACAACTGTAATCCCAGCACTCTGGGAAGCTAAGGAGGGTGGATTACCTGAGGTCAGGAGTTCAAGACCAGTCTGGCCAACATGGTGAAACCCCCATCTCTACTTAAAAAAAAAATTAGCCAGTACGGTGGCACGATCTTAGCTCACTGTGACCTCTGCCTCCTGGGTTCAAGTGATTCTCATGAAATGGCAGTTAACTCTGAGTGTCAAGGGATATGGACACCCAGGGGGCTTCTTAGGCACTAGAAATGTACTGGGTGCTGGGGTGTTTGTCATTATTCTTTAAACTGTATGTGTCTTTGGCATTGTTCTAAGTCTATGATACACTTCCCTCTCTGATAAATACATAGAAAAAGAGAAAGAGTGTGGACCCACAGAAGAAATATGCCACTACCTATGGCCTATCTTCATTTGGCACTGTGGAGTCAATGTTGCTAAGACCCTGCTATGACCACTCTGATTAAGAGGGGTCTTGGGGCTGCGTGTGGTGGCACATGCCTGTAATCCAGCACTTTGGGAGTCCAAGGTAGGCGGATCACCTGAGGTCATGAGTTTGGGACCAGCCTGGCCAACATGGTGAAATCCCATCTATACTAAGAATACAAAAATCAGCCAGGCGTGGTGGTGGCGCCTCTAATCACAGCTACTGGTGAGGCTGAGGGAGAATCGCTTGAACCCAGGAGATAGGTTCACACCACTGCACACCAGCCTGG
>NW_016107315.1:5179771-5181439 GCF_001604975.1 Cebus imitator
TACACATGAGTATTTGTCTAAATCATGTCTTCTTTGTAGCAGCTAGGCCCTGCCACCACTGTGCTTGGCTGAGTTCACAAATCTGTTGTAACCTGTAGCTTCCCTGTCACTTCTCTGGCTCTCCTCTCCTGCTAAGCTTTGTTTCCTAATTAAAATCTTCTGCCACTGCCATAGCTACTGCTGCTACTGGAACCACCATAGCCACCTTGGTTTCGTGGTTTGGCAAAGTATTGGCCACCACCACCATAGGGGCCAGAGCTTCTGCCTCCAAAGTTTCCTCCCTTCATGGGTCCAAAATTTGAAGACTGATTGTTGTAACTGCCAAAATCATTGTAGCTTCCACCACCTCCAAAATTGCCTCCATCATTACCAAATCCATTATAGCCATCCCCACTGCCACCATATCCACCACCACCATGGCTGCCACCAAAACCACCACGACCACTGAAGTTTCCTCCGTGACCAAAGTTGTCATTCCCACCGAAACCACCTCCACGACCACCACCAAAGTTTCCAGAACCACTTCGACCTCTTTGGCTGGATGAAGCACTAGCCATCTCTTGCTTTGACAGGGCTTTCCTAACTTCACAGTTGCGGCCATTCACAGTATGGTATTTCTGAATGACAATCTTATCCACGGAGTCATGGTCATCAAAGGTTACAAAGGCAAAGCCCCTTTTCTTGCCACTGCCTCTGTCAGTCATGATTTCAATCACTTCAATTTTTCCATACTATTCAAAATAATCTCTTAGGTGATGTTCTTCAGTGTATTCTTTAATGCCACCAATGAATTTTTTTTTCACAGTTAAGTGGGCACCTGGTCTTTGAGAATCTTCTCTTGAGACAGCTCTCTTTGGTTCCACAACTCTTCCATCCACTTTGTGTGGCCTTGCGTTCATGGCTGCATCCACTTCCTCCACAGTTGCATACGTGACGAACCCAAAGCCCCTGGAGCGCTTGGTGTTTGGATCTCTCATTACCACACAGTCTGTGAGCGTTCCCCATTGCTCAAAATGGCTCCTCAGGCTCTCATCGGTTGTTTCAAAGCTCAACCATCCAATGAAGAGCTTCCTCAGCTGTTCCGGCTCTTTAGGAGACTCTGACTTAGACATGATCGCAGGGAGAAGAGAGACTTTAACGATTCTTCTTCGGTGGCGTCCACGGGCAAAAAGGAGCAAACTCACATTAGTGATTCTTAACCTTTGGTGTCAATGTCTTGAAATGCAGGTGCACACACACATTACATCTTCCATGCAGTTTCTCTGAAGCCCCATCATGAATACTCCAGGTAAGTGTGATTAGGACAGATCTGGGCCTAAATTATGGCTCCACCATTTACTAGGTTTACCTTGCACCTTGATTTCTTCATAGAATTTAAGGGTCATGGCCAGGCGGCTCAGGCCTATAATCCCAGCACTTTGGGAGGCCAAGGCAGGCAGATCATGCGGTCAGGAGTTCGAAACCAGCCTGGCCAACACAGTGAAACCCCTTCTCTACTAAAAATACAAAAATTAGCCAGGTTTGGTGACACGTGCCTGTAGTCCCAGCTACTCAGAAAGCTGAGGCAGAAGAATCACTTGAACCTGGGAGGCAGAGGCTGTGATGAGCAGAGATCACACCACTACACTCCAGCCTGGGCAACAGAGCAAGGCTCTGTCTCAAAAAAAA
>NW_016107315.1:5181628-5189764 GCF_001604975.1 Cebus imitator
ACAGTTTTGATAATGCAGGAAAAACGATCGGAGGATAGTACCTGTCACCTGGTAAGCCTTCAGTAAACTGTAGTTATCCCCATGATATGTACTGAATCAAGTGAACCCTGAGTAGATGTAGAATATATTTATGACTTAGTTTTATAAAAAATTAGCCAAGAAGGCTGGGCATGGTGGCTCACGCCTATAATCCCAGCACTTTGGGAGTCCGAGGCAGGCAGATCATGAGGTCAGGAGACCATTCTGGTCAACATGGTAAAACCCTGTTTTTACTAAAAATAAAAAAATTAGCTGGGTGTGGTGGTGCTCGCCTGTAGTCCCAGCTACTCTGGAGGCTGAGGCAGGAGAATTGCTTGAGCCCAGGAGGTGGAGGTTGCAGTGAGCCGAGACTGTACCACTGCACTCCAGCATGGATGACAGAGTGAGATCCCATCTCAAAATAAATAAATAAATAAAAAATAATAAAAATTAGCCAAGAAAGACCAAGACAGAGAAAGATTAAAATGTTGAAGATTGTACCTTTCAAACACAGTAATATGTGATTAGCTATGCAGGTAGATACATCCTCATACAATCTCTGGGCCATGAGACTTAGTAGCATAAACCACAACACATTTTCCAAGAACCTGTGTCACTTCATTGTCTCCAGACTGAGCATGTATTGAACACCTAGTGGAATATGAGATGCTGGGCACAAACCTACCCACTTAGAGCACAGCTGCTCTGTTGGCTCAGAGACCCTGCCTCTCCCAGTGCTGCACTCACATGGAGCAATAGCAGTGGTGCTTTGGAGGAGGATGGGGCACAAGCCCAGGGCTGCTCAGCACTCACACTCACTCTTACCAGAAGACCTCGTTGCACCGATTACACTGGACTCGGCGAGCTCTAGGCTCCTGTACCCGAATAACCATGGGGCAGTCTGCACCAGGGCACAGCTGGAGTTGGTAATGACTCTGTGAACAGACCAAGGGGAAACAATGAGGACACTCTTAGTTGTTGTCTACAAATTAGAATACCCTGAATATTCAAACATTTTCTGTTTTCCCAGCTCATGACTTCTATTAAGGGGCTATATGAATTCAGAAGGTATGTCACGAAGACCAAACATAAGCCAGATATTAAAGAGGAACTTTGAACATTTAGCTTAAACCAAGTAGCAACTCACTAGAATGATCTAAGGTGATATAGAATTGCACCAGGCATGGTGGCTTCTGCCTATAGTCCTAGCTACTCAGGGGGCTGAGGTGGGGAAGATTGCTTGAGGCCTGGAATGTGAGGCTGCAATTAGCTGACTGCACCAACGCATTCAAGCCTGGATGACATAGAGAAACTCTATCTCTGAAAAAATTAAAAAATAACAAATAAATAAAAGAATACAGAATTGCATGCATGAGATCAAAGTGCACATGGACCAGGGCTGGAAAGAAACACAGTCTTGTTAGCTGTGCATAAGATATCTCTGAAGGCCAGGTGCAGTGGCTCACACTTGTAATCCCAGCACTCTGGGAGGCCGAGGCAGGCGGATCACCTGAGGTCAGGAGTTCGAGACCAGCCTGGTCAACATGGCGAAGCCCTGTCTCTGCTAGAAAACATAAAAATTGCTGGTCCAAAGGTAGTGAGTTATCTCAATTGATTGTTCACAGTCAGTTACAGATCAAACTCCTTGTTCTACTCTTTCCCCCATTCTCACTACTGAACTTGACTAAAAAAATAATAATAAAACAAAGAAAACATAAAAATTAGGTGGGCTTGGTGGTGTATGACTCTAATCCCAGCTACTCAGAAGGCTGAGGCTGAAGAATTGCTTGAATCTGGGAGATGAAGGCTGCAGTGAGCTGAGATCATGCCACTACATTCTAGCCTGGGCGACAGAGTGAGACTCCATCTTTTTTCTTTTTTTTGAGAATCCATGTTTAAAAAAAAAAAAAAGGTATCTACCAAAGGCAGCAAGCAGCACAAAGAACAAGGCCTTCTGTTTATCTTGCGGCATGTGCACAACAAGACCCAGACCATAAATTAATGTGATAAATTTAGGCAAAAAGACAAAGATGAAAGTTATGCTGCATCAGATGGATGGCTTGAGCTCAGGAGTTCGAGAGTAGCCTGGGCAACACGGTGAATGAAACCCCCGTCTTTACAAAAAACACAAAAATTAACCAGGTTTGGTGGTGTGTGCCAGTAGGCCCAGCTACTCAGGAGGCTAAGGTGGGAGTACTGCTTGAGCCTGGAAGGTCAGAGGCTGCAGTGCGCCATATTAGGGCCCTGCAGCCTGGGCAACAGAGTAAAACCCTGTCTCAAAAAAAAGGAAAAGAAAATTATAATGCATGGAATCAGCAAAACTAGGCAGATGGCCTAATAGAGGGAAAGGACTCCAAAAGTAACCATGCTGGAATCCTGGACAAGTTTTCAAATTACTCAAAAAGCAATACACCTCTCTGCTCAACCATATAGAAAACTGAACGTAACACCAGCTCCTATATATACCTGACTTGTATTCACCCGCTGATACACAATAGCTTCTTTAAGCAACTATGTATAAGGTGGGCATGTCTGTCCATTCTGGGGAAGAGAAAATCAAAGCTCAGAGGTTAAAAAAAAATTTTTTAAGGCTGGGTGTGGTGGCTAACGCCAGTGATCCAAGCACTTTGGGAGGCTGAGGCAGGCAGATCAAGAAGTTGAGATCAAGATCATCCTGGTCAACATGTTGAAACTCCGTCTCTACTAAAAATACAAAAATCAGCTGGGCATGGTGGCACACACCTGTAGTTCTAGCTACTCAGCAGGCTGAGACAGGAGAATTGCTTGAACCCAGAAGGTGGAGACTGCAGTGAGCCGAAATGGTGCGACTGCACTCCAGCCTGGGTGACAGAGCGAGGCTCTGTCTCAAAAAAAAAAAAAAAGTCAGTGGTCACATAGCAAGCAAGTATCCGAGTTTCACACAATGGTGTGTCTGACTCCAGGTCCTGTGCTCTTCACTATCACTCTAGTGGTTTTCAAGCTTTTTTAAAGCCATAGAGCTCTTTCTTCAAACACCATCACTTAATGTCAGCCTAGTCTATAAAGTAAGTAGCTGTGGTAACCATCTGATGGAAGGTAGGCCCAGGAAGAGAGAGCGCAGAACAAAGGCTGGCAATACCTCCACATAGTCCCTGAAGAGGTAGCGCCTGTATTTCTCTCTCAATTCTTCATTGGGAAGCAATGGAAACACAAAGTCCTCTGGTGTACGGAGCGGACAGTCCTGGGCCATACAAGAGACTCCTGTTGAATAAAAACAACCTGATGGACAACCATACTGCAGAAGACACAACTTGCCCCCCCAATTCAATCAACAAATCCAGATTCCATGTAAGAAACACTTCAAGCAACAGAATTTATTCAGAGAAGAGAGAAATTAGCATATTTTCACATGATGAAACTAAAATATTATCCCAAACTATATAACTAACAGCACCATTAAATAACGAAACCATTTTTAAAATCCTATAATCCCAGCCCTTTGGGAGGCCGAAGTGGGTGGATCACGAGGTAAGGAGTTTAAGACCATTGTGGCCAATGTAGTGAAATCCCATCTCTACTAAAAATACGAAAATTAGCGGGGCGTGGTGATGTGTGCCTATAGTCCCAGCTACTCAGGAGGCTAAAGCAGAAGAATCACTTGAACCCAGGAGGAGGAGTCTGCAGTGAGCCAAGATCACTGTACTCCACCCTGGCCAACAGAGCGACACTGTCTGAAAAAAAAAAAAAAAATCCTTATACAGGGATTGATCGATTTACAACCTACACAACTTACGACCATTCTACTTTACGACCACAATCGCTAGCCACGACTGCTCCGCGTCTGGCAGCGCAAAGGTTGCCCAGCTGCGCGTACGACAGTGCGGACCAGCTTCCGGCAGCACTCCATCTCTGAGTGCACCATTTCAACTGTTATCCCAGAGTCGGTACAGCAATTTGTGTTTTGTGTCTTGGATATTTTTCATCAAACCCCTCCCAAGATGTCTACCAAGAGGAAATTGTCTTCGTCTACGCCTCTTTGTCTACGGTTTATCTTTACTGAATAAACTTCTTATACATTTCGCAGCAATGGACCCAAACATCGAACGATTTGCAAGGATTGAACGGATGGCGCACGATGTGTTTCGTCCGTATTGTGAAATTTATGAAGAAAAAAAGAAACATACAATTCAGACAAAGCTCACCATGTTTATGAAAAAACCAACTCCGGTAACCCCAACTGCTGCCTCAGATGACGACATCAACGATCCTCAGCCAAGCACCAGCAGCCAATAAAATGTTTCGTACATGTTTATATATTTTGATATGTTTTGCAATTGGGAAAATGTTACCTGTGGTATTTTTTACACCTGTATTTTGTATTTTTGTATGCACTTGTATTTTTTAATTTTGTATGTTTTGCAAATATTAAACCAGTTGTACTGGTAATGCAGTGTTTTACTCAAACCTGATGAATGTAAAAATAAGAAACAAAATGGTGTAGAGATGATACAAATGGCATAAAATGAACAAAGAAAATTATGATATATAACAATAATGAAAGAAAATTATGATAAAATATGACTTAAAGATTTTTATAACATCATTTCACAGTACTGTACATATAGCCTACTCAACTTACAACCAAATCGTGTTACGACCAGTCTGTCGGACCCAATCGTGGTCGTAAGTCGAGCACTAGCTGTATAGCGTTCTTGACTAACAATTGAGTTTCGTGATGTTATGTACAGGTGATTATCCCCGATTGTGGGACTGATTGATTGATCAGTCATATCACCGATTGATATTACCGATTGTAGATCCCAATTAATGCAATGCTAATTTGTTTCAGTATCATCAAATCACAGTTTAACAAATACTCCTGCAACTAATCGTCAAATTTGATTTCTGCTGTTACCTAAGATGCAGCAGACTCTTGTGGGCTTATGGCTGCCACTTGTGGAATTAAGGTAGGCAGCTTAAAGGATCAATCTCCCAAAAGGTGAGAAAAAGTAGCTCTGCACTCATGCCAACATTAACAACGGTATCTTTAATTTTCTCGTTTTGCTGAGGACTGTGGAAAACTTGGTCACTGTTTGTAATGATGTACTTGAAAATCACTAGTTTTGATGATAAAAACCCCAATCAGGCTCAGAAGAAAATACTCAGTTTACCTGAGTATATGAAAAGGCAGAGTCAAAGATAAACACTTCATGCCAGCCTTTTACCAGTTCTGCGGCAGACTCACCCACGCCCACGCCATCCTTGACAAGAACTGAGCAGTGCTGTTCCCAGCAGCTTCGGCAAAACTGGTGCTGACAGGCCAGAGAGAGTAGGTTTTCCTTTCGCACAAACTGCATACACACTGCACAGTGGTGAGGGGGATGGGATGTGGAAACCTGGAGAGAAGTAGAGCCACATGAGCCAAAGGGGAGTCAGAAGCAGGAGGCCATAAGAGTACCTCATACAGCCGGGTGCATGGGAAGTGATCCTTACCCTGCAACAACTATCAAAGCTCAATTGCAATATGTGGACTCTGAGTCCCAAGGGTGCTAAGCTAAAAGTATATACTAGGAAGGCTTCCTGAAGGAGGTAGCAGCTGAGCTGGGCTTGCAAAGTCACTAGGATTCAGAGGCCGAAAGAAGACTGAAATGATAACTTACAATGGTTTATAATGGCAGACTGAAAAATTCAGGGTTTCAGAATTGCCAAGGTCCTTAGAGGTCATTTAGTCCAACTTCTTTTAGAAGCTACCAGGTTTATTTTGTAAATTACCCATTAAGCACAGCAGAGTTGCCCCTCACAACTACTAGAAACCCAGTCAGAAAGGTTATTAGAGGATGAGTCTATAAAGCTTCTAACAGCCAACATTGTAGTTTTACTGGTCAAGGACAGTGGTTTTACTATATCGATGTGCCCAAACCACAAAATACTACAGCCTTTACCAAGTTACAACTCATCCATAATACACCAGATGTCACATGTTATTAATCTAGGGGGAGGGAATGTGGAGATACCGACTAGGGAAGAAACTCTTCTAGAATGTGGGCAAATAATTGTAGAGCATGAACTCCAGAATCCATACCATGCCACACAATCTGGCAGAGAAAGACAATCTGGGGACCTTGTCTAAAACCACAAACCAATGGAAAAGTCCACTTACTAGAGCATTAGGTTCTTTTTGGTTTACTGGGAATATAAAAAAACAAGTTGAGGAAAAGAACTGGATTCTCATATTTATCTATTTTGTTTCTGGAAACATTTGTCCTAAGAGGCTGCAGAAATTATGTGGTGATCTGAGCCCCAATTCTGCCTTCCAAGATCTCTTTTGGCATGGTCCTCATATAAAAAACATTCAACAAATGTTCGTTTAGCTCCTAGATACACAGGAAATTGCTATGCATTGTTTAAATACAGCATCTACGGTAGAAGTGTTAAAACGATATGAGTTAATCACGACAATGCATATGTAAAAGTTTATAGATATAGGCCAGGCATGGTGGCTCACGCCTGTAATCCCAGCACTTTGGGAGGCTGAAGTGGGTGGATCACGAAGTCAAGAGATGGAGACCATCCTAGCCAACATGGTGAAACCCTGTCTCTACTAAAAATACAAAACTTGCTGGGCGCGGTGGCTCACGCCTATAATCCTAGCACTTTAGGAGGCCGAGGTGGGTGGATCACCTGATGTCAGGAGTTCAAGACCAGCCTGGCCAACATGGTGAAACCCCATCTTTAAAAAAAAAAACAAAAACAAAAGTTAGCCAGGCGTGGTGGCACGCACCTGTAGTCCTACCCAGGAGGCTAAGGCAGGAGAATCGTGTGAACCCAGGAGGTGGAGGCTGCAGTGAGCCAAGAATGCACCACTGCACTCCAGCTTAGAAACAGATGGGGACTCCACCTTCCAAAAAAAAAAAGGTTTATAGACATAATTAGGTGAGTTTCCAGGGGAATGATCCAGGAGACAGGCTTTGTCAAAGAGGTGGCTTAGATTGTTTTTTGTTTTTTCTTTTTCAGATGAAGTCTCTGTCACTCAGGCTGGAGTACAGTGGCTCAATCTTGGCTCACTCCAACCACCAGTTCCCAGGTTCAAGCGATTCTCATGCCTCAGCCTCCCAAGTAGCTGGGATTACAGGCATGCACCACCACACCTAGCTAATTTTTGTATTTTTAGTAGAGATGGGGTTTCACCATGTTGGCCAGTCTGGTCTTGAATTTGTGACCTGAAGTGATCCGCCCACCTTGGCCTCCTAAAGTGCTAGGATTATGGGCGTGAGCCACTGCACCTGGCTGGACTGGGGTCTTTAAAGGTGACTTCCCTTCCTATAAGCAAAGGTGGAGACAGAGTCTGGACATTCTAGGAAGGGAAGGCACAAACAGAACAGAATAGGTATGAGGTAATCTCAGAAACACCAAAAGCACCCAGAAGGAATGGAGTGCAGGCTGAAAATGTAGAGAGGAAAGTGAGGCTGGAGAGGGCGCAATGACAGGCAATTATTTATTCCTTATCTATCAGGAAACTTTTCAAACCATAACAGATTTAAGGCAATATTAGAACAAATATTGTGGGCATACTGAACTATAAACAAAGCAAAGATAGTTCTTAATGACACTGCACGCCACAGAAAGAGTCATGTGCAATTAGAAGCCTCATTCAAGTAGCAGACACTCACTTGTTTTGATGGATTAGGCTGAACTCGGGCCTCAACGAGCAGTTGAGCAGAATTGGACTTGTATCTACAAAACAAAAAGCAGAAATGAAGGAAATTAGAAGCTAAAGACATTTTTACCCCTGCACATTAACAGGACTACCATGTTTTGTGGTCACAATGAAGCATCTTTGCCTCTACTTTCTCACAGAACTAAGCTTCCTTTTATCTCAGTATAAAGACTTTTTTTTTCTCAAGACAGAAAATGTGAAATATAAAGGAATAATAAAAAGGAAAAATAAAAAAACATAAATCCTGGTAAGTTATGCTACATTTAAGAACCTCAGTTCATCATTCATCAGAAAACACCAAAGTCAAAAGCCAAGCCATAAAGTGGAAGATAATTCAATATATAAACTTCTAGGCCAGGCATGGTGGCTTACGCCTGTAATCCCAGCACTTTGGGAGACTGAGGCAGGAGGATCACTTGAGG
>NW_016107315.1:5190398-5197160 GCF_001604975.1 Cebus imitator
ACACACACACACACACACACACACACACTTATATATATGTACACACACACACACACACAATGAAAAGATTCTCAATCTCCTAAATATCAAAATGAAAAACAATCAGGTGTCATTTACATCCACCAACCTGCAAAACTTTAAGTCTTACAATATCAGGAACACCTATATACCACTACTGAGAGTGTAAAGTGGTAAATCACTCTGGAAAACAGCCTGGAATTATCTAGCAAAGCCAAAAATACACATATGCTATAGCCAGCAATTCCCTTTCTATATTTAACTCCAGAAAAATTATGTGATAGGAGTCACCTACAATAATTTTCCATTTAAACAGAATTATCACATAGCAATAAAAGTGCCATACAAAGCCCAGGTCAACAAATTTCTGACATACCAGGAATTGGAGGAGAAAAGGATTATGTCTCATCTATGTGATTACTTTACCCTACCTAGTCAGAATGCTTCCCTCCACAATCCTTATTGAGGGGCCTGTTTTATTCCTAATTCCCACAGTAGTATTTTAAATATCTTTTGCCATCCAAGTCTCCATTCCTGAGTTATACTGAAATAGTTTGGGTAGTGAGAGATATACCCTATTACCAGAGCCTATGTGTTTCCAGAGTTTTCAGCATTAGTACAATAGCAAGGCAGAAGTTCATCTGCAATTCCATCTAAATGTATTCCACTCTTGAGTACAGAGCATGAGTGCAGTTAGTGAATCAGGAACTAATCTGCTCTTTCCTGATTTTGCTGAGCTGCTCCAGCTGGTATGTCCTTCCTAGTTGTGTTCAGCCTGGAGAAGGAAAGGCATGATCTTCCTCTGTAGCTAAATTCTACTAAAAATACAAGAATTAGGTGTGGTGGCAAGTGCCGGTAATCCCAGCTACTCGAGAGGCTGAGGCGGTAGAGTCGCTCAAACCCTGGAGGTGGAAGTTGCAGCGAGCTGAGGTTGCGCCACTGAACTCCAGCCTGGGAGACAGAGTGAGACTTTGTCTCAAAACAAAAATTTTAAAAAAAATCATAACATACAAGAAAGAAAGACTCACTGCAGTGTGAAAAAGCAGGGATGGTATTAGATGCTTCTCACCAGAGGCAATTTTGCTCCCCAGGAGTTATCTGACAATGTGTAGAGACATTTTGATTGTCGAGGACTTAGAGGTGTGGCTTCTAGTAGGTAGACCCCAGGAATGCTGCCAAACATTCTACAACTCACAGATCAGGCCCCTACAACGAAAAGTTATCTAGCCTAAAATGTCAATAATGCTGAGGATGAGAAATACTGTGCTAGATGGGACACAGGCCTCTGTGGGTGAGCATAGGAAAGCTCTACAGAGGATGCAGAGGAGGGCCCTTTTTCCTGACAACTTACATCTTGAGACGCTAAGGTCTGTATCTTAAGATCTCTAATTCTGAGAGTTGGAATGAAAAACCCAAATACACTGCTGGCAGAGGTGGTGGTGGTAAAGCGGCCTACATTTTCTTTTTGAGATGGAGTCTTACTCTGTCTCTCAGGCTGGAGGGCAGTGGCACAATCTCGGCTCACTGCAAGCTCTGCCTCCCAGGGTCAAGTGATTCTCCTGCCTCAGCCTCCTGAGTAGCTGGGACTATAGGAGTGCCATCACACCCGGTTAATTTTCGTATTTTTAGTAGAGACAGTGTTTCACTATGTTGGCCAGGTTGATTTCAAACTCCTGACTGCAGGTGATCTGCCCGCCTCAGCCTCACAAAGTCCTGGGATTACAGGCGTTGAGCCACCACGTATGGCCAGTAGCCTACATTTTCTGAAGAAAATATGACATGCACTATGATGCAATCCTCAAGTTGATGTATCCAAAAGAAGTAACAGATGTTGGCATGTATTATCTAGAAAGATACTCATTAGAAATTAACAATGGCAAAGAAAATCTGAATTAACTTCACCGTCCAACAATAGAGGTTTAGAAAAAGTATGGAATATCTATGATAGAATATTGTGCTAGTATTAAAACTGTGGTAGAAGAATATACTGAAGACATGGGGAAAAGTTCACAACATATTAAGAGAAGAGGATATAAAATAGAATCCAATGTTTTAAAAACATACTATGCACATTGGAATATAGTCCAAAAGGTAAACAATCATCCTCATGGAGAGGGCAGCTATGGGCAACGTTATCTCTCCTCCCCCCAAATACCTTACCTGTCCAATATCTCTGAAACTTGCCAGTGGAAATTAACTAATATAAGTTTAGCAACTGAATGAGATACCTAGAAAGAAAAAAGAAAAAAAAAATCAAATTATAACTGCATTTTCTTTTAAAGTATTTCACATTTTGAGAAGTGTATACATTAATGTCTATGCCAAGCCCAGGCTGGATTACCAAATTCCTCCTCTTGGTTCTCTGCTTTATCTTTTATCTTTTAAGTTCGCATTCTTTTTTTTTTTTTTTTTTTTTTTTTTAATTTCGAATTTCGCTTTTTTTTTTTTTTTTTTTTTTTTTTGAGACAGTCTTGCTCTGTCGCCAGGTACCAGGCTGGAGTGCAGTGGCGTGATCTAGGCTCACCGCAACTTCGACCTCCTGGGTTCAAGCAATTCTCCTGCCTCAGCATCCCGAGTAGCTGGGACTACAGGCGCATGCCACCATGCCCAGCTAATTTTTGTATTTTTTTTTTTTAGTAGAGACGGGGTTTCACCATGTTGGCCAGGATGGTCTCGATCTCTTGACCTAGTGTTCCGCCCACCTCAGCCTCCCAAAGTGCTGGGATTACAGGCGTAAGCCACCGTGCCCAGCCTAAATTCACATTCTTACAATATTGGTGATTTCATGGATCTCTCGATTTTCTATCTTTGTTTTCATTAATGAACCTTTCAAGAAAATTAATTTCATTTGAAACTTAAAGACACCCATTCTATAGTAAATAACCTAGCATCTATTAATAATATAAGCAAAAGAACTGCAGGTTCCTTCATGTCAGTCATATATGTTCCCTCAAGCTGCTGTATGAGGTTGTACACAGGAAGTACATCTCTAGTTAGGCCTATTACTTATAGAAAATCCCCAGGTCTGAGTTTACATAAACACACAAAAACACCAGAAAACAACAAAACATAAAAACCCAAAACTCAGTTTAAAATCTCTGAATTCCCAGCAGCCAATGAGTCCTAATTGCAAGGAAAATTTCAAAATTTGTGGGCAGCCTTTCTGGCCCCTATATGCTCTTAGGGACATTTAAAGCACATAGTTATAGCTACTAAAGAAACTCAGATGGTGCCTTGAGCTAGCAATTCTACTTCTGTAAGTCCCCCTGAGGAAATGACAGAGGATATGTGTACCACAGGATTACTTACAACGGTAAAAAATTAGAAATAAATGTCCGACAAAAATGAGTTAGATAAATAATATATGACGGATCTATGCAATGGACTACTATGTGGTGATTAAAAAAGATTTAGAAGTCTATTGACATAAAAAGACGTTCTTTTTTTTTTTTTGAGACAGTCTCTCTGTTGCCCAGGCTGTAGTGCAGTAGCACAACCTCGGCTCACTTCATCTCCCAGGTTCAGGCAATTCTCCTGCCTCAGCCTCCCATGTAGCTGGAATTACAGGCATGTGACACTACACCCAGCTAATGTTTGTATTTTTAGTAGAGAAAGGATTTCACATGTTGGCCAGGTTGGTCTTGAACTCCTGACCTCAAGTGATCTGCCCACCTCAGCCTCCCAAGGTACTGGGATTACAGAAAGCATGCTTTCTATTCTGACTTTTATGTCTCTTTATGCATGACCACCAAGTCCCAGCAAAGATACTAAGCCACTAGGAAACTCAGAGGAATTCTGACCATGTCCAAAGCACCTGGCCGCTTTTTTTTGGTTTTGTTTAAAATAAAGAGATGAGCTGTGCTATGCTGTCTAGGCTGGAATACAGTGGCTATTCAGAGCGGTGATCATAGCACCCTACAGCTTTGAACTCCTGGGCTCAAGTTATCCTTCTCGAGTAGCTGGCATTCCATGTGCACACCACTGCATCTGCCTTAGAAGTTCACATTTTAATGTTAGGTTAAAGAAGCAAATAAGCATCTACGTATTATAGTCACAATTGGGAAGTAAGCCAGTTACAAAACACCCTAAGTGTCAAGACTTGGGTAAGACCACAGAAGACTGGGATGTGTTTGGAGGCCTTAGATTAGGCTTCCAAGAGAGAGCACTACACACCATGAGGGTACTGCTAAAACAAGGAGAAACTAGTATTTAAGGTTAGAGTGCCAGGAAAACACAGAATGTTGGTTCTCTGCTCACTGGACTGAGTAGTTAAATAAGAGCTACCATGGACCTGTAAGGTAGTATGTGCCTGGTCCACAGATAAGAACTGCAGGGGAGGGAAGACACACAGTGAACACCACATGATCCCTCTTTCTAGCGTTCAAATCACTCCTGAAAGGAGACAAGTACACACCTACTAAACAAGGGCACATCCCAGCACATGAGTAGCAGAGGCTTTGGAATCAGTGAGTGCCTTCCTGTCCCACAGTCCAGGTACATCTGGAGAAAATCAAGGACTCAAGACAGCTTACTTCACTCAGGATGGGGGTCCCTATTTTCCTTCCATACAAAGTAAGTAGCCTCTGACCCGTGCATGTTGCCACAGTATTTTCCTGCAGAGGCCTATGCAGACTTTAGGCCTAGGTTTCCCAAATTATGGCTGATATTTCTTCTGTGTCCTTAACAAAGCTATTCGTCCCCAACAGACCACTATCACAAAATTAAAAGAGAGATAAGACATCTGCTGAATATAGCCTTTGGGTATGAATAGCTTTTTAAAAGAATTATTATTTTTGAGATGGGGTCTCACTGTTGCGCAGGCAAGAGTGCAGTGGCGTAATCTCAGCTCACTGCAACCTCTACTTCCTGGGATCGGGCGATACTCCTACCTCAGCCTCCTGAGTAGCTGGGACAGCAAGCCACCATGTACAGCTAATTTTTTTACATTTTGTAGAGAAATGGTTTCTCCATGTTGCCCTGTCTGGTCTTGAACCCCTAAGCTCAGGTGATCTGCCTGCCTTGATCTCCCAAAGTGCTGGGATTACAGATGTGAGCCACTGAGCTTGGCCTTATCTTTTTTTTTTTGAGATGGAATCTCACTCTGTCACCCAGGCTGGAGTGCAGTGGCGCTATCTTGACTCACTGCAAACTCTGCCTCCCAGCTTCAAGCAATTCTCTTCTTCAGCCTCCTGAGTAGCTGGGATTACAGGCACCTGCCACCATACCCGGCTAATTTTTGTATTTTTAGTAGAGACAGGGTTTCACCATCTTGGCTAGGCTAATCTTGAACTCCTGACCTCATGGTCCACCCACCTCAGCCTCCCAAAGTGCTGGGATTATAGGAATGAGCCCGTAGATAGCCTGGCGTTATCTATTTTTTTAAACAGAGATGAGGTCATACTGTGTTGCCTAGGCTGCAATGCAGGGCTGTTCACAGACACAATCCCACTACTGATCAGCATTGGAGTTTTCTGTTTTGTTTTTTAGAGACCGGGTCTCGTTTTGTTGCCCAGGTTGGAGTGCAGTGGAGTGCAGCTTACTGTATCCAAGAAATCCTGGGTTCAAGCAATACTCCCACCTCGGCCTCCCAAGATGCTAAGACTACAAGCCCACACCACCATTCTCAGCTAATTTTTTTTTTTTATATTGTTGTTGTTGCAGAGACAGGGTCTCGTTATGTTGTTCAGGCTGCTCTCAAACTTCTGGTCTCGAGTAATCCTCTTGTAGCACAGGAGTTTTGACCTGTTATTTCTAACCTAGGCCAGTTTACCTCACAAATAGTTTTAAAAAACATGAAGTGATAATGTTTTAGATGACCACCTCACTGGAACCTTTTCTTTCTTCTCATACCCAGCAGGGCCCAATCAGCCTTATGCCATGCTTTCTGTTCTGACTTCTCTATCTCATTATGCATAACCACCAAGTCCTAGCAAAGATACTAAGCCACCCAGGAAACTCACACGAATTCTGACCATGTCCAACAGCTGCCTCCTCTTTTCACTACAGATGGCTTGAGTGGGCCCTTTAAGCTAAGAACAGAGGTCAGGCTGATTCACAGATCCACAAAGCCGAGAAATGGACTGGACACAGGGGTAGCCACTCAACAAATGCTGATTATTAAATGATATGTCTTTAATCTGTGGATTTAAAATAAAATTTTGCTGTTTCATTAGAAAGGTCAAGAAAGTTTAACGCTGTCTGATCTCTTGATTTCAACAGCCCTACAGCCACAATGAAGCCTCAGAATTAACACACTAGGTAGAGCTCACCTAAAGATAACAACATAACCCTCTACTGAAGCCAAAAACTTCCTGATGACAAGTCTGCTAATGACCAACTCAGAATATCCCAGCAGAGCTGACTTCTGGTGAGAACAAATAATGTGAAGGGAGATATGCTTACTACTTATAAAAATGACAGTGGAGTGGTGTAAATCTGTACTTTTAATGCCAACAGTCAAGAGTACATCAATATATATAGGATAGGCCAGGCACGGTGGCTTGCGCCTATAATCCCAGCACTTTGGGAGGCCAAGGCGGGCAGATCACTTGAGGTCAGGAGTTTGAGACCAGCTAAGTTCTGGCCAACATGGTAAAACCCCATCTCTAATAAAAATATAAAAATTAGCCGAACATGGTGGCGGGTGCCTATAATACCAGCTACTCAGGAAATCAGGAGGCGGAGGAAAGAGAATCACTTGAACTGGGGAGGCAGAGGTTACACTGAGCCGAGATCATGCCACTG
>NW_016107315.1:5199254-5201884 GCF_001604975.1 Cebus imitator
AGAGAAAAATAAAAATAAAAAAAAAGACTAATGACTTGGAACACATGTGACCAATGTGGTGTTCAGAATAAACTTGCAGTTCTATTAGATCAACATGTAATCAGAGGATTAAAGATCATATTTATTTGTGAATGCTTTTTCTTATTTTTTTTTGAGATGGAGTCTCATTCTGTCGCCCAGGCTAGAGTGCAGAGGCATGACCTTGGCTCACCGCAACCTCTGCTTCTCGAGGTTCAAGTGATTCTCCTGCCTCAGTCTCCCGAGTAGGTAGGATTATAGGCACACACCACCACATCCAGATAATTTTGGTATTTTTAGTAGAGATGAGATTTTACCACATTGGCCGGTTGGTCTCAAAATCCTGACCTCAACTGATGGATTGGCCTGTCTTGGCCTCCCAAAGTGCTGGGATTATGAGTGTGGGCCACCGTGTCCGGCACTATGAATACTTTTTCTATTTTTAGAAATATTAACTGAGGAAAAAAACTAGGAACTAGAAAGTTTCTTGTCCAAAAGGAGTCTCAAGATAATTATTTGCAGTAAGCTGAGTCTCTCATTACAGAGCTAAAAAAGGTATCTATTGTTCCCTCTATTTCAGGGGCCAAAATGGGTGCCATTAAACAGGCACCCCTCAAAAGGCAAAGACAGTACCATTCAATGGGTTACTATTTCCAGCAA
This sequence comes from Cebus imitator, assembly GCF_001604975.1. NCBI lineage: Eukaryota > Metazoa > Chordata > Mammalia > Primates > Cebidae > Cebus > Cebus imitator. Next base: position 5,199,933 of record NW_016107315.1, read on the forward strand.
ACCCATTTGCCAATTCATTTCCACTATTCCCAGAGGAAATCTCCCCACTGTTTAAATAGCAAACCCTAAGCTGGTGGAATCTCTTTGACAGTAACTTTGTACATTCACAAAACCATGAGTAAAGAATGGTTACAGGCTGGGTGTGGTGGTTCAAGCCTGTAATCTCAGCACTTTGGAATGCCAAGGTGGGAGGATTGCTTGAGCCCAGGAGTTTGAGACCAGCCTGGGTAACATAGTAAGATCCCTTATCTGCAAAAAAAAAAAAAAAAAAATTTTTTTTTTTTTTAAATTAGCTGGGTGTGGTGGCATGTGTCTATAGTCCCAGCTACTTAGGAGGCTAAGGTAGGAGGATCGCTTGAGCCCAGGAGGTGGAGACTGCAGTGATCCATGATCACACCACTGCACTCGAGCCAGGGTGACACAGTGAGACTCTGTTTCAAGAAAATGAATAATCATGTTTAATAATTTATATATAATACTTTCGAAAGCTTATGGGGTCTGCCAAAATCAGAAAAAAAAATTCACTGCTTATTCCTGTTTTTGATTCAATTTGGCTCATAATTTGATAGATGTTGATTTCAATTGATGAATTTCAATCTATTCAGAATTGCTGGTAGTGGCTTACGCCTGTAATCCCAACACTTTGAGAGGTTGAGGCGGGCGGATCACCTGAGGTCAGGAGTTTGAGACCAGCCTGGCCAACATGGGAACCCCCATCTCTATTAAAAATAAAAAATACAAAAATTAGCCAGGCATAGTGGTGGGTACCTATAATCCCAGCTACTTGGGAGGCTGAGACAGAAGAATGTCTTGAACCTGAGAAGCAGAGGTTGCAAGCAGAGGTTGCAGTGTGCCATGATCACACCACTGCACTCCAGCCTGAGCAACAAGAGTGAGACTCTGTCTCAAAAAAAAAAAAAAAAAAAAAAAATTGCTGACAGTAGAAATACTATACCAGGCAACATAAATTCCCTTGTTGCCAAATTCAAACATTTCTCATACCTTATCTTGGTGGTAGAATCTGATGCTTCAATTCCCTCTGCCTTAACAATTCTCTCTGCCTTAACTACACCCTCTTGATCTCTGTGATTCTTTCGTAGCACCTGTTCAGATACTCTGTGCTCTTCGTCTCGTATCCCCATCTTGCCAGTGGGGGGGCACCACATTCCCACTCCTCCCAAGGTAGGACTGTTGGCGTTTTCTTCCATGTCTCACTCTTCTTTAACCACTTTACCCTCTCCCATTACCAACACTCCATTGTCCAATCTCTAGTTCTTCCTCTCCTCGGCACTCCCATCAGAAGGGCCTCTCTCACATGGCAAGGCATCTTAATGTATATCCCTACTGCTCCATAATCCTCAGGATGAGCTTCCTGACACCCTTATGCAACAGTAATAATAACACAATTCTTGCAGATCCCTTACATCTTGGCAGGATCAGCTCCTACCTTGTTTAAAACCCATCACTACTCTCCAATATTGACAGGACAAACTTTATACACCTTAGTAGGAGAGAGTCATCAGGACCCACCACCGAATCCCCCCACAGCAAGAGACTGAATGATTCCAGCACTCCCATATGTTTCTCTTAACTGTCAACTGCCAATAATGCCCTTCTTTGTAGCATACATTTAGAAATTAAATAACATACTTCTATAGAACCTTTGTGTCAAAGCAGAAAACAGAGAAATTAGAAAATGTTTTGAACTGCATAATGAAATACTGCATAAATTTCTGAGACGCAGCTAATATAATGCTTATATTAAATTAAAAAATGTAAATGTTTATACTAAAATTAAAAATGTAAATGTTTATACTAAAAAGGGTCCAAAAATCAGTGACATAAGAGTCTAACCTAGGCCGGGCGCGGTGGCTCAAGCCTGTAATCCCAGCACTTTGGGAGGCCGAGGCGGGTGGATCACGAGGTCAAGAGATCGAGACCATCCTGGTCAA
>NW_016107315.1:5204850-5205846 GCF_001604975.1 Cebus imitator
AACATGAGTGAAACTCCGTCTCAAAAAAAAAAAAAGAGTCTAACCTAAGAAGCTAGAAAAATTTAGCGACTGCTGTGTATTACAATTTCAAAAAAGGAAGCTAGAAAAAGATGACTAAGTTAAAATGAAGTAAAAATAGTAACAATTGAGAAAAAAAAAATCCAAAACAAGAAACAGCAAAAATTAACAAAGTCTAAAAATGGATCTCTTAAAAATATCAACAAAGTTGATAAAACATTAGAACAATTAGGAAAAAAAAGAAAACAATTACCCATAACAGAGGTAGAGGATGGACCACTCCCTATAAATCTTATAGATATTGAAAGGGAAACAAAAGAGAGAAATAAGAAAATGTTATGAACAATCTAATTCTAATAAAATTGACACCTGAAATGAAATTACCATGTTCTTTGAGGAATACTTACTAAGAATGACACAAAATGAAAAAGAAAAACTGAGCAGCTCTTTATCTAGTAAAGACATTGAATTCATGATCAAAATCCTTCCCACAAAATTCCAGGCCCAAGGATTTCACTAGTGAATTCTATCAACACTAATTTTACATAAACACTTTTAGAAACTAGAGAAGAAACATTTCTTCCAAACTCATTTTATGAGGTTAGCATAACCATGATAAAACATTTAAAAACCCCAATATTCCACAGACATAGACACAAAAATCCTTAATTCAAAAATTTCAGCAAATTAAATCCGGCAATATAGAAAAACTCCTTAATGTAATTCACCAAATTAACAAAATAAAGGGAAAAAAAACTCAAATGACCTTTTCAACAGATGCAGAAAACCCATCTGACAAAATTACACTAATTCAAAACAAAAATCCATAGTAAATTAGGAAGAAAAGTGAACTGCTTGAATCTAAGAGCATCTATGAAAAACATCATACTCAATGATGAAAGACTCAATGCTAACAACAGGAAAATATCAAGGATATATATTCTCACCATTTAATTTGACTGCTTTTTTTTTTTTTTT
>NW_016107315.1:5206862-5217877 GCF_001604975.1 Cebus imitator
GAGACGGGGTTTCACCATGTTGACCAGGATGGTCTCGATCTCTTGACCTCGTGATCCACCCGCCTCGGTCTCCCAAAGTGCTGGGATTACAGGCTTGAGCCACCGCGCCCGGCCTTGCTTTGTTTCATTTTAGATGGAGTCTTGCTCTGTTGCTCAGGCTGGAGTGCAGTGGCGCGATCTCGGCTCACTGCAACCTCTGGTTTAAGTGATTCTCCTGCCTCAGCCTCCCAAGTAGCTGGGAATACAGGTGCCAGCCACCATAGCCGGCACATTTTTGTATTTTTAGTAGAGATGGCGTTTCACCATGTTGGCCAGGCTAGTCTCAAACTCCTGATCTTGTGATCCACATGCCACAGCCTCCCAAAGTGTTGGGATTACAGATGTGAGCCACTGAGCCCAGCCTCATTTGATATTATATACTGGAGACCCCAGCCAGTGCAATACGGCAAGGAAAAAAGGAATCTACAAAATTACTACTAGAGCTAATAAATGTGGTTGGGCATAGTTGCTGAAGCCTATAATCCCAGCACTCTGGGATGCTGTGGTGAGCAGATCACTTGAGCCTAGGAGTTCAAGACCAGCCAGGGCAACATACTGAAACCCCATCTCTAAAAAAAATACAAAAATTTGGCCATGCACAGTGTCTCATGCCTATAATCCCAGCACTTTGGGAGGCTGAGGCAGTCAGATCACATGAGGTCAGGAGTTCAAGACCAGCCTGGCCGACATGGTGAAACCCTGTCTCTACTGAAATATAGAAATTAGTCGGGCATGGTGGCAGGCACTTGTAATCCCAGCTACTCAGGAGGTGGAGGCAGGGGAATCCCTTGAACCCAAGGGGCGGAAGTTGCACAGATCTTGCCACTGCACTCCAAGCTGGGTGACAAAGAGAGACCCTAACTCAAAAAAGGAAAAAAAAAATTAGCCAGGTGTGGTGGCCTGTGACTATTGTCCCAGTTGCTTGGGAGGCTGACGCAGAATTGCTTGAGCCAGGGAGGTCTACGTTGCAGTGGGCTGTAATCACACCACTGCACTCCAGCCTGTGGACAGAGTGAGACCCTGTAGAAAAACAACAAAAACTAACTAGAAAACTAATGGGCCGGGTGCAGTGGTTCACTCCTGTAATCCCAACAATTTGAGAGGCCAAGGTGGGTGGATTACCTGAGGTCAGGAGTTTGAGACCAGCCTAATGAACGCAGTAAAACCTCATCTCTACTAAACACACAAAATTAGCCAGGCGTCGTGGCGCATGCCTGTAATCCCAGCTATTTGGGAGGCTGAGGGAGGAGAACTGCTTGAATCCGGGTGGCAGAGGTTACAGTGAGCCAAGATTGTGCCACTGTACTGCAGTCTGGGCAAGAGCAAAATGCCATCTAAAAAAAAAAAAAAAAAAAAAAGCAAAATGGCCAGGTGTGGTTGTTCACACCTGTAGTCACAGCACTTTGGGAGGAAGGCGGCAGATAACAAGGTCAGGAGTGCAAGACCAGCCTGACCAAAAAAAATAATAATAATAATACAAAGTTGGCCTGGTACAGTGGCTATGCTTGTAATCCCAGCATTTTGGGAAGCCAAGGTGGGCAAATCACTTGAGCCCAGGAGTTCAAGACCAGCCAAGGCAACATGGCAAAACTCTGTCTCTACAAAAAGTACAAACAATTAGCTGGGTATAGTGACATGCACCTGTAGTCCCATCTATCTGGGAGGCTAAGGTAGAAGGATCACTTTGAAGATGATACAAAGTCAATACATACAAAAACCAAATGTTAGAATTCAAAGAAAGAGCCAAAAAAAAAAAAAAAGTATTTCTATATGGCAGCAGATTAAAAAATTAAATAGGTATATTTTAATAATTGTATTTAACCCGATATATCTGAAATTATTTCAACATGTAACACATAAAAACGTATTGATAACCTTTTTTTTTTTTTTTTTTTTTTTGAGACAGAGTTTTGCTCTTGTTGCCTAGACTGGAGTGCAATGGCACAATCTCGTCTCACTGCAACCTCCACCTCCCAGGTCAAGCGATTCTCCTGCCTCAACCTCCCGAGTAGCTGGTATTACAGGCATGCGCCACCACGCCGGCTAATTTTTTAGTAGAGATGAGGTTTCTCCATGTTGGTCAGGCTGGTCTTGAACTCCCAACCTCAGGTGATCCGCCTGCCTTGGCCTCCCAAAGCGCTGGGATTATAGGTGTGAGCCACCGCACCGGGCTTATTTTTGTCCTTTGTTTCCTTCTAAGTACACTGTGTATTTTAGACTTACAGCACATCTCAATTCAAACTATATTTCAAATGAGCAATGGCCACACATAGCTACCATACTGGGCAAAAAACAGATTTTGAACACGACAATCAAAACCAATCACAATGAAAACCCCAATCAAAACCACAGGCTTTTTAATAAAATTAATAGTTGATCTCAAAATCTGTAGAAATGTAAAGGATCCAAAATATCCAAAGCAATCTTGAAAGAGAAAAGCAAAGTTGAATGACTTATACCATATGACTTCAAGACTTACTATAAAGCTATATACAGACAGTGAAGATACTGTCCTAAGGACAGACATATAGATCAATAGAACAAAACAGAGTCTAAAAGGAAACTCATACATGTATGGTAAATTTTCAACAAAGGTGCCAATGTAATTCAATTAAAAAAAAAAAAGTATTTTCAACAAATGGTTCTGGAACAATTAAATAACTGTTCATACAAAACAAAACACAGAACACAGACCATTACTTTATACCACATAAAAATTAACTCAAAAGAGTTCACATATCTAAATGTAATATCTAAAACTATAAAATTTCTATAAGAAAACACAGAAGAAAATTGTTGCCTTGGTTTAGGCAAAGATTTCTTATATGACACTAAAAGCGCAATCCTTAAAAGAAAAAAAAAGAATATAAACTAGACTTCATCAAAATTAAGCTTTTACTCTTCAAAAGACATCATTTAGAAAATGGAAAAGTAGGAAGCAGAAGTAGATGAAGTAAAAAAGAGAAAAAAAAGAAAAAGGAAGAGACAGATGATAGGATGGGAGAAAATATCTGCAAATCATACATCTGAATAAAAGCCTTCATTCAAACTATACAAAGCTCTTTTAGAACTCAGTAAGACACAAAATGCAATTTTAAATAACAAAGTATTTGAATAGACATTTCACCACACAAAATAAATGTATGAATAGCAAATAAGCACAAAGATCATTAATTAATGATTAATGACACTAGCCATTAGGGAATGCAACTTAAAATCACAAGATACTACTTCATACTCACTAGAATGATTATAAACCAGAAGACCTAAAATACCAAGTGTTAACAAGGAAGCAGAGAAACTAATGCTAGTGGGAATGTAAAGTAGTAGAACCACCTTGGAAAACAGTACACTTACCACGTGACCCAGCAAGCCCACTCCTAGATATCTATACAAGAGAAATGAAAACACATGGCCATATTAAGCCCTGGACATGAATGGTCACAGCAGCATACTGCATAGTTGCCAAAAATTAGAAACAACTCAACGTCCACCAACTTATAAATGAACGGGTAAACAAAATATGGCAAGTCCATACAATGAAAAATCATTATTCAGCAATAAAAGAGAACACACTACTGACATATGATACAATATGGATGAACCTCAACCATTATGCTAAGAGAAAGAATCAGGCAACAAAAGATTACATATTGTATGACTCCAATTGTATGAAATTTCTAGAAAAGGCAAAACTATTGAGACAGAAGATCAGTAGTTGCTTGGGAATGGGGATCAACTACAAATGGACACAAAGGAATTTTTTAGGTGATGAAAAGTTCTAAAACTGAAACTGTGGTAATGACTACATAGTTGTATATTTAATAAAACTCAAATAATGGTACTTTTTTTTTTGAGACAGAGTCTCACTCCATCACCAGGCGCCAGGCTAGAGTGCAGTGGCACGACCTCAGCTCACTACAACCTCCACCTCCCAGGTTCAAGCAATTCTCCTGCCTCAGCCTCCCGAGTAACTGGGACTACAGGCGCGTGCCACCACACTCAGCTAATTTTTTTGTATTTTTAGTAGAGACAGGGTTTCACCATGTTGGCCAGGATGGTCTCAATCTCCTGACCTCGTGATCCACCCGCCTCAGCCTCCCAAAGTGCTGGGATTACAGGCGCGAGCCACCGCACCCGGCCATAATGGTACATTTTTAAGTGGATGAGTTTAACGGCATGTAAATACTTTAACAGAGTTGTTTCAAAAATGATGTTGACTGATGGGCAGATAATGATGAAGCAAATGGAGCAACACATTAGCAATTGTATAATCTAGAGAGTATGTATATGAATGCCCACTGTACAATTGTTTAAAGTTATTTATCTTAAATTTTTCATAATAAAAAGACAAAGTTTATTAAATTCAATGGCTATCACTCACATAATCAAATGTCACAATATACAAAAGGTTGACCCTTATATTACTCCATCAAATAGTTCACTTTGGCTTTTTATTATAATCCTCAAAATGACCAATACCACTTTACAGTTTTAACAGTTTTCACTAAGGCTAACTGACTATATACACTATAGAGTACAATATTAATAGTGCCTAGTATAAAGTCATTTCCACATAGGCCTAAAATGCTGATAACTCTACAACATTCTCTGGCTTTCTTGATCTCCCTGACCAAGGCTTCTGAGTATTCCACTGGATGTTCTGCTCCCAGTCAGCCAGCTTCTTCAATATCACTTTTCCACAGGCACGGCTTTTAGGTCTGCCTTCTCACTCCCTAGACTGACTTCGGGCAATCACATTTGTGCCTGCCCCTTAGCATGAACATAGGCCCCAAAGATAAGAACTCTCTCATTTTACTGGGAGCTAGGGAAGAAAGTGTATGAGCAACACAGAGAAGTGTGGGCAAGCATAAAGTTTACTGAAGAGCGAAGGGTGCCCTCAAGTTTCTGGGTAGTCCAAAGAAGGCTTTCACAGAGTCAAAGATCGCATCTGAACAAAGACCAAGCACATCCCTTCTTCCCTCTTTCCCTGAGTCCTTCAAACCTGCACCATGACAGGTGAGACACTATTGGGGAGCTTTCTTTCCAGCTTCAAATGAGCTTTCTCTCCTCTGTTGTCATTTACCCTACACATTGCTCTGCATTATCCATAGCCCTCAATCCAATATGGCTTTGTTTTGCCATTGCATTTACAATGTCAGTACTCTCAGAGGTTTCCAGATCTTTATTTCAGGAAACATGTGCTACATGTATGTCAAAAAGACTTTGTTTAGGGTCATTTGTATTTTCCAAAGGTCATGAGCAAACATCCTCTATATAGGATGACAGAAGGTATTTGCTCATGACCTTTGGAAAATACTCTCTGACACAGGTCCTCAAAACATGTTCAGTAGTTACCATTTTGTCACACTGGCCTAGAAACCTAAAGGATAGACAGCTGCCTGGGAGTCCTCCTTTCTGGTTTTTAGATGAAGAACACAGTAAATGTATCACACAATTCTATGCATGCTTCACAAGCAGAGCTGAGGAATGGAGGACGGTGACCGGGGGAAATCCAGGCTGTGGGTCAATAATGGTAAGATTTTCTCACAGAGATGTAATGAAGTGAATATGAATGTTTTAGTCATGGTTATCACCAGCAAGCAGTTCCTGACATGGTTAGCAATAAACAAATCTACAATCTCAGCATTTTGTAAGATGTTCTGGAGGCACTTTCTTCCACAGCCTAAGGGTGTTAGACTAGAGAACTGTCAAAATCAAACTGTCACCTTAGAATGGAGACTACCTTAATAAGATAAAACTTATGAATCTCTGTGTCCTCTGACCTACTTGCTACAAGGATAAGGCTGCAGGGTTTCAGGATCTTAAGTAAGGCAACTCCAAGAGCAATTTGCTTGTGGACTTAGACTAGAAATTCTGTGACTTGCTGCCCCACTTGCTGTTTCAACTTTGTTCAGTATAAGCAGAATTGTGATATCATTTTTCAAATCACAAATCCCAAGTCCACCTGAAATTTGTTAGTAAACAACAGCCACAAATATATTTTCTGATTTCTACCAAATCCCTTCCCCCCAACCACATTCAAGCAAGTCTCTATCAGAAGTTTAAACTGGCCATTGGAACAAACATTTGACTCCTCTGATCACAAAGAACTTAAAAATACCAGAGAGAGATAAATCCTGCTACTGAAGGAAATGGTAAGCACATATGACATTCAGGACCCTTTCTAGTACACAATCAACATCTATCTTCAGAAAAAAATATTTTGAGAGTTCCAGGAAATTTAACAGTTATTATTTGACATCCTAGGGCACATGGATAGTACATGTCTATTAATTCAAAATAGTGTCACAGAACATACTAATTTTATATATGGATAAAGGCATATGCTAAATAGCCCCTGCTCCTGACAACAGTTCCCCAAGGATATCCATGAACATGATCAATTGCTTCTTTATCTTTTTAGTCCCCTCTAGCTGGTTCAAGCTCTCCAGCCCTCCGGGCAAATTAACAACATAGCTTGCAAATAGATTTTTTTTACCCCAGAAAAAAGAAATCCAGCAGCCCACCAAAACTGTCACCAGCCCTTCCCACACTTACCAGTGCCATAGGGAGGATGCAGCTGATGGCAGAGAGCATCAACGGCCTGAAAAAATACAGGTGGTAGTTTCAATTTTTATTTAGAATTCTTTCTTGCCAACTGCCTGAAATCTTTTAAGGCTACATGAATGGGTCTTCATGCCTCAGCCTGCTATTTCGTGGCTCAATCACTTTTGTTAACAAACACTAGCGGTCACTCACTAAAAAGCAGAAATGAAGAAAAGGAGTGAACTGTGGGCCAGCTTCTGGGCCTGAGCTAGAAAGGCCATGGTATCGGAAAATCAGCCTAAAGAGATCAAGATGGATGGATTTGGGTCCGGGGACAAGGGATGATATGGAGGGAGGCAAGAAAGTACTAAAGGGACAAGAGGAAGAAAGAAAGTTAAAGCACAAAGACAAAGGAATAAATAAACACCAGCCTACAATGGGGCAAAATCAGCATAAGCAGTGGTGGTGGTAATGGGGTCTCACAGGGCTTCTGACCCTAAACAAGGCTCACCCCTGAAGTCTAATTTAAGTGGTAGGATTTCATTTCTCCCATACTTCACACTTAAATATTCTCAGCCTCTAAAAGGCCTGCTCTCTGGCACTTGATTGTAACTTTGCCCCTTCTACTTTTCTTTACAGGGACAAGAAGGGAGGGCTGACTTGTAACTGAGGCACCCAAATGTTATATATCTTTTTAAATCTGATTAATAAACACAAATTTGAAGACTTCTCACTAGCCTAACCTTGATTCAGTCCTAACTGCTATGGACTCCAATCGTTAAAATCAATACCAAAAATAAGAAAGACCTCACTCAATATAAGGTTATTTATGTGAAATGTAATAACGTAAAAATATTAATCATTCCTTGACCATGAGAGCACATTTTTTTTAATTACGAAAAAATTCAAACGTCTACCAAAGTGAAGAGTATAATGAAATCCATTAACCAGTTGGTCACCAGACCCACTGTGTCTCCATTCCAGCCCTCCCCTCTTCTCTCTAGATTATTGTGAAGTAAATCCCAGCCAGCATTATCTTTTAGGGTTTATTTAATGGAAACCTGAGAAGTAATTAATACAAAGCGCTGGTTATTGCCCTTTCTTTCTTTTTTTTTTTGAGATGGAGTTTCACTCTTGTTCCCCAGGCTGGAGTACAATGGTGCGATCTCAGCTCGCCACAACCTCTGCCTCCCAGGTTCAAGCGTTTCTCCTGCCTCAGCCTCCCAAGTAGCTGGGATTACAGGCATATGCCACCACACTTGGTTAATTTTTTTAATTTTTAGTACAGATGGGGTTTCTCCATGTTGGTCAGGCTGGTCTTGAACTCCCCACCTCAGGTGATCTACCAGCCCTGGCCTCCCAAAGTGCTCGGATTACAGGCATGAGCCATCATGCCTGGCCAGTTATTGCCTCTTCTAGACTTCTAACAGATTTCCAGTGGAATGCCACATAGGGAGATTATGTCCAGCAACCACAACCAAAGGAAATGCAGATGGGAGCCGATATCAAATGAATTGCACATAGTAGGACTAAAAGCCAAGTCTCCATTCCTGTACCACAGCCCATCTTGTGCAAAAATTATTTTAAACAATGCTCTATGGTAGTACCATCTTCTCTAAAGGGCAGGCATTTCAGAGACCAGCACATCTTAATGAAAAAGCCACAGATTCCAAAAGCATGTTTTAATAGCAGAGCTACTATCTCAGCAACTGCTATCCTTTGATACTCCTTTATGCTCAAAACATATAACCCTATTTTTATAACCTTTCTGTTTATATAAAACTCCATAAACAGGAACAGAATTTCTGTCCCCCATTGAGGGCAGAAATTTTTTGCCTGACTCCCTCTCTGCCAAACCCAAGAACCTGGAACAATACCTGTGCTAGCATTAGGTCCCATGTGCCAACACGGCCCTCTGCCTGTCTCCTGTGGTCCAGCCTTGTCACCACACACCCACATCCACCACAAGAGTGTATGAAGGTGCCAAGGCCTTCCAAGCCCTCAGGGATGCACAGGGATGCAGGTGAGGCCAGACACAGCTTCTCTGAGACAGGTTAAAAAAAGATGGAGGGCTTAGCAGTCTCTCAAGGGTTGCAAGAAGGGTAGTGATGCTGTCGGTAGGTTGGAGGAGGCTAAAATCAAGTATGTAAGTTAGGGAGTGAGAACAATAAGGCTAGAGCCTGGAGACTCCACTTTAAATTTTTCAACAGAGCAAAATAAAATGGTGCTTCAGTGGATGTATCAGAAAAACAAAAAGCGGAAGGAGGAGGCAGATATTAAAGACAGAGAGATCTTTAAGTTATTTGAAAAAGAAGAGGTTGGCTGGGCATGGTGGCTCATACCTATAATCCTAGCACTTTGGGAGGCCAAGGCGTGCAGATCACCTGAGGTCAAGATTCAAGACCAGCCTGGCCAATATGGTAAAACCTCATCTCTACTACAAATACAAAAATCAGCTGGGCATGGTGGCACATGCCTGTAGTCCTAGCTACTTGGGACGCTGAGGCAGAAGAATCACTTGAACCTGGGAGGTGGAAGTTGTAGTGAGCCTAGATCACGCCACTACACTCCAGCCTGGGTGACAATGAGACTCTGACTTCATTCAGTGGGGGAAAAAAAAAATTAGTGGGGCATGGTGATGGCCATCTGTAATCCGACTACTCAGGAGGCTAAGGCAGGAGAATCATCTGAACTCGGGAGCTGGAGGTTGCCCCCCACCCTGGGCAACAGAGATTCTGTCTCCAAAAAAAAAAAGAAAAGAAAAAGAAGAGGCCACACTATCTTTTTCCCGTCTCTCCCAGGATCTATCTGAAAGGTAAAAGGACATTAGAAATTCAGGAAGTACTTGTTTACTCAGAAATAATTCTTAACCTATCCGAATGGCCAACGAACAAAGAAAATCAGTTGAGGCTGGGCTGGGCGTAGTGGCTCATGCCAGTAATCCCAACACTTTGGGACACTGAGGTGGGTGGATCTCCTGAGGTCAGGAATTCAGGATCAGCCTGGCCAACATGGTGAAATCCCGTCTCTACTAAAAGTACAAAAATTACCTGAGCATGGTGGCAGGCACATATAATCCCAGCTATTCATAAGGAGGCTGAAGCAGAGAATTCTTGAATTCAGGAGGCAGAGGTTGCAGTGAGGCAAGATCACGCAACTCCACTCCAGCCTTGGTGATGGAGTGAGACTCCGTCTCAAAAAAAAAAAAAAAAATTAGCTGGGTGTGGTTGCGCATGCCTGTAATTCCAGCTACTTGGGAGGCTGAGGCAGGAAAATCGCTTCAACTCGGCAGGTGGAGGTTGCAGTGAGCTGAGATCATGCCACTGCATTACAACCTGGGCGACAGAGTAAGAGGTCACCTCCAAAAAAAGGAAAAGAAAAATCAATGGTACATAAAAGGCATTTTAATGAAAAGGAACAACACTACCACCTCATTCCTTTTATTCCTTTTTGCCACCACCAGCTCTTCCTATCCAGGAGAAATCTCTTCCAATCATTTCTCTAATGTTCTTCTGGTTGTCACCAACATCACTGAGTATACCTCTAACTCTCTACAATAGTAACTTACTTAAATTGCTCCCTATCTCCCCTTTTCAACTTTTTGATATATAAACCAATTTTTTGATACATAAATCACTATTTTTAGTTCCTTTATCAGTTACCTTTGTAGCTTTAGGATACTATTCATATCTAGAACTTCATTTTCTTCGCTGTGGTTCCAATGCCACTAATCCTTGGGCCAAAGGAGAATGTTCATATAACAGGCACAAATATATTTTTTGCTTGCCACCAATGACTCATACTTCATATATACATATGTATGTATGTGTATATATATACACATATGTATGTATGTATGTATATGTGGCTGGGTGTGGTTGCTCACACCTGTAATCCCAGCACTTTGGGAGGCCGAAGTGGGTGGATCACCTAAGGCCAGGAGTTCGAGACCAACCTGGTCAACATGGTGAAACCCCACCTCTACTAAAAAATACAAAAATAAATTTTTGAGACAGAGTCTTGCTCTGTTGTCCCGGCTGGAGTACAGTGGCACAATCTCAGCTCAATGCAACCTCTGCCTCCCAGGTTCAAGTGATTCTCCTGCCTCAGCCTCCCAAGTATTCTGGGATTACAGGTGCCCACTACTATGCCCGGCTAATTTTTGTATTTTTTAGTTGAGACGAGGTTTCACCATGTTGGCCAGGAGCATCTCTAACTCCTGACCTCAGGTCATCTGCCCGCCTCGGCCTCCCAAAGTGCTGGGATTACAGGTAAGAGTCACTGCTTTTTGAGGCAATGAAAATGTTCTGGGCCAGGCCGGGCGCGGTGGCTCAAGCCTGTAATCCCAGCACTTTGGGAGGCCGAGGCGGGTGGATCACGAGGTCAAGAGATCGAGACCATCCTGGTCAACATGGTGAAACCCCGTC
>NW_016107315.1:5219272-5224715 GCF_001604975.1 Cebus imitator
TACTTTATCCTCTTAAAATCTCTCTCCTCTTACTCTTTCTAGTCTTCTAGACAACTGTTGATTTATTTTCCTGCATGAGAGATTAGTTTGCATTTTCTAGAATTTTATATGACTGACATAAAGTTTTTATGTTTTTCTCCTTTGGGTTTCTTCATATGGCTCTTTTTTTTTTTTTTTTTTTTTTTTTTTTTTTTTTTTTTTTTTTTTTTTTTTTTTTTTTTTTTTTTTTTTGAGGTTTATCAACGATGCTGATATAAGTAGCTCATTCTTTTATACTGCTGAGAAGTATGCAGTTCTATGGGTATGCCACTGTTTGTTTATTCATCTGTTTATGAATATGTAAGTTGCTTCCAGCTTTTGGCTACTGCAAATAAAATCGCCACAGACATCTGAATACCAAAATAAACAGAAGAAGTAGAGGTAGGGCAAAGGTATATGAGTGTAGCCAACCATCTTGAAGTAGAAATCAATGTTAACAAATTTGCAAAAGATCTAGTGTGTTCTACTACAGTATCATAAAATTCAAAACTTTTAAAGTACATTGTATTTATGATTACAGATACCATTAGTCATCTCTACAGCTATTCATCATCAAAAAGGACATAGAACCCATTTTATCTTTTTTTTACTAAAGAATATTCATTTCTTTGTAATTATTGCTAAGTAAACTTCTCTTTTAAAGATCACAAAATACAATAGGACTTTGTACAGTGGAAACACTAAAAAACTGGTTTATGTACACATGAAAATAAGAAGGTTCACATGTTCTGACAGTTAGGAAAGAAAAGGAAAAAAATCTATTTAAATAAACATTAAAAAAATAAGTTAGAATGGAATTTGTCCAGTAGTTTCCAAGTCACCTGAAGCCTCTTTTGAGAAGATTAGGGAGGAATGAGGACAGGAGTCTTGCCAAAACCACCCCTAGGCTCAAACTATGAGTTACCCTGTTTCTACCTCTTAGCTTTGCCCAGGTCCAAGGCAGAAGGCGGGGCGGGCGGGGGGTGCTTTCAAGTATAAAACCTCACAGAGGACCAGTGCTGACGGTGGGGCCAGAGCAAAGAGGATAGCCCTCATCCCAGGAACTAGATCTTCTCCCCTCAGTTTCCAGAATCCACTTTAATCTTGAAAATCAGTGAAATATGAGGTTACATTTAGACATCAAAAAGACAATGGGTAGTTTGGGAGTCTTCTGTTTAATAAAAAAAAAAAAGACGATGGGAAGCCTATCCAACCTGTAAGTATAGATGAGCAATTTATATCCTACTACTACTGTTACAAAACCAGTACACTCCAAATGATGGACACATTCTTTCAGCAGTCAAAAGACAGCAAGCACTCCTTCTTCCTCACTTGAATAACCCAAATAATTTATAATTTTTCTGCACTTCTATAAGAATCTAATGTCTAGCCCCTCGAGATTCTGTTTCATTACATTTTTGTTTTGTTTTGTTTTGTTTTGAGACAGGGTCTCACTCTGTCGCCCAGGCTGGAGTGCAATGGTGCAATCTCACCTCACCGCAACCTCAGCCTGATGTTTCACCATGTTCAACAGGCTGGTCTTGGTCTTGAACTCCTGAATAAAATGATCCACCCATCTTGGCCTCCCAAAGTGCTGGGATTACAGGCGTGAGCCCAGCCCATTACATTTTTTTTTTTTTTTTTTTTTGAGATAGAGTCTGTCTGTCACCCAAGATGGAGTGCAGTGGTGCAATCTCAGCTCACTGCAACGTCTGCCTCCCAGGTTCAAGCGATTATCCTACCTCAGCCTCCCAAGTAGCTGGGATGATGGGCACCTGCCATGATGCCCCACTAATTTTTATATTTATGTAGAGAAAAGGTTTCACCATGGTGGCCAGGCTGGTCTCAAACTCCTGATCTCAAGTGATCCACCCACCTTGGCCTCTCAAAGTGCTGGGATTACAGGCGTGAGCCACTACGCCCAGCCTGTTTCATTACAATTGTATGAAGTTCAGGTTTCTATATGAGAATTGCTAAAACTAATTCTGATATATACCATAAGCTGGGAATCATGTATCTATTAGGTTTATACCATTTTTATGTAGAAGCCACCTGGCTTCATGAAAATGTCCTTTGAAGAGACTGTCTTCTGTTTATAAATTGGATCACACAGAAGTAGAGGTCTGGAGTTAAATTCTCAACCGTACATCTATTGGCCTGGGCTTAAACACAGCAACAAGCAACAATTACTGAGAACATAACATAACCAGGCATTTCTGCTAGGTGCTGTTATGTAAAGAAAAAATATAAGCCTCTATCATAAAGAGTTTACATTCTAGCTTACAACTAATTGGCAAACATTTTAAGTACACACCAAGAAACAAGCACGGTAGTACAGAGGCAAGGGTGACAGACTCTGTCTGGGGAATCAGGGAGGGATTCATGGAAACAATGGGTAGGGTAAATCCTCTATTTCCAGGTTGGTGGATGGTGGTATCAACAATTAAGACAGAAAATCCATGAAACCAAGCTTGATGGCATTAGAAAGGTTTCTTGTAAAAGGAGGCAAGGTTATCTGCGAACTTTGGGAAAGGATAATGACAGAATTGAAGATACTGTTATTGGCCTAAAATAAGGAATAAAAGAAATGAGAGCAGGTAGAACTGATCAGGAAAAGAAACTGCTAGTCAGAGAGAAAAACTTATCCAGATAGAGACCACACTTTCTTCACAATTATAAGAACAGCTCTGTTTTCCTGTTAAAATCTCCAAACAAACCCCTTGCTCATCCTGCCTGTATTTTTCTCCATTTGTGGGAGATAACGTGGTCATCACCTCAAAATCATTGGTATTTTTTTGTTTTTGTCTTTTCGAGACAAAGTCTCACTCTGTTGCAACCTCCACCTCCCGGGTTCAAGCAATTCTCGTCCCTCAGTCTCCCGAGTAACTGGAACTACAGGCATGCACCACCAGCTAATTTTTGTATTTTTTTTTTTTTTAAAGATGGGGTTTCACCACGATGGCCAGGCTGGTCTTGAACTCCCGACCTCAGGTGATCCACCCACCTCGGCCTCCCAAAGTGCTAGGATTACAGGCGTGAGCCACCACGCCTGGCCATAATTTTTGTATTTTTAGTAGAGACAGGGTTTCACCTTGTTGGCTAAGCTGGTCTTGAACTCCTGACCTCGGTGATCCACCTGCCTCTGTCTCCCAAAGTGCTGAGAATACAGGTGTGAGCCACAGAGCCCAGACAAAATCATTCATGTTTATAAGA
This sequence comes from Cebus imitator, assembly GCF_001604975.1. Lineage (NCBI taxonomy): Eukaryota > Metazoa > Chordata > Mammalia > Primates > Cebidae > Cebus > Cebus imitator. The sequence goes on from NW_016107315.1 coordinate 5,222,504, forward strand.
TTTGTGATACAAAAAGCACTTCATGTTCTGACAGTTCATGGCAGTTTAAGAAATAAAGTCAGAGGACAGATACATTTCAGGAGGGGCAAAATGCTCCTCATTCTGCACCTTTTTCAAATCTGTCCTATAATTCTTTCCTCTTTGTGTCTTTGCCCCACTTCTACCATGACCAAGAAAATTGGTATGAACATTCATGTGCCAGGCACTTTACCTGGATTATTATCACATTTAATGTTGTGAAGGAGTTATTATCATTATTTTATAGATGAGGAAGCTCAAGCATAGAGATGCTGAGGGACTTATCTGAGGTCACAGTATATTAAATGGAAGACATGGGAACCCAATCATCTGACCACTAGCCCAGACTCTGGTCAAGGCCCAACAGACACAAAAGCCATAACTATAAAGACACGATATAACCAGTCCCCTATCAACTATAATATATAGGTACTCACTTAAATGCCCAAAGGAGAAAGCTCAAGCAAATTATGGTTCAAAAACAAGATGGCATGCTACACAGCCATTATGAGGACAAAGTAAAAATAGAAAAATGTTTGAAATATAAATGAAAAAAGCAGAACACATAAGATCATGTATATAGTGATTATTAGAATGCAATGTCTACCAGAGCAGAGATTTTTGTCTGTTTTGTTCACAGTTATTTTTCCTGTTATGTGCCTGCAGCAGGAACATAACAGGAAGCCTAGTAGGTTCTCAATAAATATCTAATACTGGTTGAATGAACAGTAATGCTATGCATGCACATGGAAAAGATCTGAAGGATGATTAGCAGGGAAGAAAATTTACTTTAATGAAAACATGAATGATATTATTTTCTTAAATGCTGTAGCAACATCTTGACAAAAAAAATTTAATATAAATTCAAGATTAGAACATAAATGTCAAAAACAAAAAAAACCCACAAATATCAGATGACCCCTTGACTACACATGACTTCCATGGTTCCTGAAGTAGAAAGAAAGCACAACAAAAAGACTAGAATGAAAGTTAGCCTTGAATCTGATGAAGAGTTTCTTTTTTGGAAGGTGATGAGCATGTTTTATGTAGTATCAGATACACAGTGATGACAATAACCTTTCTAAGCTGGCAAGACAAGAACAACTTTGCACTATTTGTATTTAGGCCATTTTCAATGTCACACTGGACATTTCTCATCTCCTTTTAAAACTGAATTTACACATTAGTAAAACACACCTCAGACTTCCAGACTAAAACACTGTGAAATATATTAACAAATCTATTAACAGCCAGCTATTTGAAATACAGAAGTTTAACCTAGGTTCTACTTAGATAGAGGCATGCAAAGACAGCTCACATCAGATCACAAAAATAGAAACCAGAGGGCTGCTCAGCACACAAACACTCAGTGTAACCAGGCCCAGCCTGAAGATACTTTCCTATGAGTAGTAGCAACAATAACAACAACAACAAAAAACCATTATTGGTCAATTAATGACTGTAAGTAAATAAAAATAAAATGATTTTAAAATTCAGCTATATCGGAATAAAAGAAAATCAATTTAATAATTAAAATTAAAGTTTTCACCAGATACTTGTTATCCTGTAACTTGGCACTACACAAGTATCTGGTGCCAATTAAGAAAATGGCTAAAATATTTTGTTGTTATGAACACAAATTGACCATGTTACAAGTCAAAAAGGCAAAGAAGCCAAGTTGTTTTGAACAAAGGACTACGAAGACTTCGGCACTTAAGAGTCAGAAGCCCTTACAACTCATTACAATTCATTCACAAAGGGGAAAAATTAGCCACAGAAGACTCTTAGAGAGATTTTCCAGTTACATTTTGCTAAAGAGCAAACACTAGATTTTAAAACAAATTCACAAAAGAATATGGCAGAATAGAGTGTTACAGGAAACATTTTCACAGCTTTACTGCAGTTAACAGCAATTCATAAAGCAAGAAGAAATGTAGTAAAAACACTTGTAATAATTGGCATATTTCTCCAATTCGATCTGGAGAACAGGCTTAAAAAGTGAGCAATATAGTTTACTATGCCATACATGTGATGAGTAAGTTTTAAAAACCTATTTAAATACCTATTTAAAATCCTAGGCCAGGCACAGTGGCTCACACCTGTAATCCCAGCACTTTGGGAGGCTGAAGCAGGTGGATCATCTGAGCTCTGGAGTTTGAGTCCAGGCTGGGCAACATGACAAAACCCCGTCTCT
>NW_016107315.1:5226220-5232075 GCF_001604975.1 Cebus imitator
AAAAAAAAAAAAAAAGAGTTCCATGGAATGGTAATTAAAAGAACTCACTGAATAATTCTTAGCTAACTGCTGCACATTTTGTAATAAAAATGCCTATGGTTGCAAGAAGGGCCCTCTTTCATTCATAAAGACAATACAGTAATATTTGTGTAAGTTTCATATAAAAATTCAGCTTGTAAGAAAGGTAACTTTGTTTTCTTTAAAGACTCATAGATGATCACTAAAAATACTTACTCCCCAGAGATTCCCTCTTCCTACAACACAACACCTCACTTGGCAATCATTTCCTCTCATTTGACTATCCCATTTGTGATGTGTGTAGAATAGTTCATATGCAAATAATGCATCTGTATTTCCACTATCTGAATATCAGTAGTTTCCCTACCTCAATAACAGATAAACAATTTCTCTGTTTTCTATCCTGAGCCCTTGATCTGATTTTCTGGGCCCCTTCATCTCTCAATAATGACCTTACTCACAAACTGGTCCCAGAACACATACAGGAAGTTACCTTCTGACATCAGGGCCCTCATTAAACTAAAATCCCAGTGTCCTAGACAATCGGGATTTTTCTACTTAAGAGACTTTACCCAGCTAACCCAGGAGGCTGAAGCAGGAGGATCACTTGAAACCAGGAGGGTGACATCAGCTCGGGCAACAAACAAGATCCTGTAACTTAAAAAAAATTTTTTTTTCCAGCTCAGGTCAAAAACGGAGCAGGTCAAAACTCCCATGCTGATCAGTAGTGGGATCGTACCTATGAGTAGCCACTGCACTCCAGCCTGAGCAACATAGCAAGAGCCCCCTCCTCAAAAAAAAAAAAAAATTCTTGCAGTTTTTTGAGCCCACTTAAAAAAAATTGCTTTTAATTAGCTGCAGCTACTTGGGAGGCTGAGATGGGAAGACAGCTTGAACCCAGGAGTTTGAGGATGCAGTGAGTTACGATCATGCTACTACACTCCAACTACAGCTAGAGATAGGGCAAGACCTCATTTCTAAAAAAAAAAAAAATTTAATAACAATTTTTAAAAAGAGACTTCAAGTCCCAAATGGCAATAAAGGGCTTAATTTTATGCTATACTATAAATCATCCACATGCAACTGCCTGGACACAACAAAATGAGTACAAAGACATGAGAATCAGTGAAAAATTTAAGCTACTCCTCAAACTTGGATAGCTTTTACTCATAGACTAGAATCCATGACTATAATTTTAAATTATATACACACGTAACATATTCTACAAGCCACAGCACCTAAATTATATGAAAGAATTAAATTTTTTCAATATACCACAGAATTGTGCAATCAGCACTATGACAATGGGGACATCAGTAGTGATTTGGGTGACTATCACTATTGATCCCACTTTCAGGGACATGTGCAACAAGTAAACCAGAATAGCCGGAACACCATTGGGTAAACTAAACACTTAAATTATTCCCTCCCATCCTCAAAAAATATTAATTACAAAAATAAAAACAGGCCAGGAGTGGTGGCTCATGCTTGTAATCCCAAGACTTTGGGAGGCTGAGGTAGGAAGACAGCTTGAGGCCAGGAGTTTAACACCTAGGCAACATAGCAAGATCCCATCTCGACCAAAAAAAAAAATCTTTGTTTTGAGATAAGGTCTTACTCTGTAGCCCAGGCTGGTGTATAGTGGAGCAATCTCGGCTCACTGCAACCTCTGCTCCCAGTCCCAAGTGAGCCTCCTACCTCAGCCTCCTCAGTAGCTGGGACTACTGGTGCATGCTACCACACCAAGCTAATTTTTGTATTTAAAATATAATTTTAAAAATATAAATAAAAACAATGCTAGTTTGTATCTGGCCTCAAAGAAAAAAAGTTTGTATATGATTCCTTCTCCTTTACTCTTAACCAAACTGCTTTTCTGTCCAGTCTCTTTGGTCAAGCTCCTGAACCACTTAAAACACCAGAGTCCCTTTATGTACAGTCAAGCCAACGAAAAGAGCCATGACCTTTTTTTGCCCAGCCCCATAAAGTAAATGGGTGTTAACATGTTTGTCAGTGAAGTATAGGAATGGAAAAAACAAACTGTCTTCTATCACCATCTAAATTTTTGTGGATTATTCTCCTCTTTGCTCCATTTTCTCTTTAACCCTTCCTGTTTCAACTCTCTTCTCTTTATTCCCACATCTCTGTTCCAAGTTCTTTTTGTTCTTACTCTTCTCAGTCTTAAAGGCCAGAACAATGCCCTTTTATTTCATTTCCAATAGGAAAGAAAACGTATCAGGGATTGGGAAATCTAGCTCATACCAACAGCAGCATCTGCTACTATCACCAACAATCAACAAAATCTACGAATATCCAAGCAATTATTCAATACCTACTGTAGATGAAATAGTGTGACAAGAATGATGGAGGAGATAAGGTATAAGACAGTTATTGCTCTCCAAGAACTGACAATCTAGTTAGAGAGATCATGCCAAAATGTGTGAACAGGTAAAACATAAAGAAGTCAGAAGACTGCAGTACATAATCTAAAGAAACACAGGAGCTGTATTGTTTGGACACAGACCAAAGGAAGGCACAGTCACTGTGTTCTAAGGGCTCTCAAGGAGCCTCACTCAGAGAAAGCACAAGCTAGACTCTGAGGAGTCCTAAGAGCAGTAAGAGATGAGGTGGAGAAGAAAAAACTTTGCAGGAGGCTAACCACCTAGGTCAGCCTAAGAAGAAAAATATAAAACAGAAAATTTTATGTTACACATATTTTACAATTAAAACAAAAAAAAAAAAAAAGAAGGAAAGAAGGACAGGTGCTTGTGCCTCAGCTGTCTCTAGCAGGGGAGAAAATGCCAGTACAGAGGGCTTGACAATCTGAGAATTCCTGTGCATGGACAGGAACATCCTAATGAACTTGGTCAATTGACACTGTCCAGTGCATAGTCACACCCCCATAATTCCTAATATTATTTTTTCTAACCTTACATTATGAACATATTCTTTTCTTATTTTAAATACCAACACTGTATAAAACCTGACAGTACGGCTAAAGCAAAAGAAACTATTGATCAACAAGGGAGAGGTGTGCATGGTGAGGAAAAACACGATAATTGTTTTTCTACTAGGGAAATGCCCTCTGGAGGCAAAGGTTCAGCAGCTTTGCTATAGCCATAGTGCAGAAATCTCAAACCCAGAGGATCGATAGGTCCCCATTCTTCAGAGTTTTCTGCTCGGCACAAGAGAGGAAGTCTACAATCACTTCTAGAAATAAGTCAGGAAAAAAAACTTAGCTTTCAGCTTGCAGCCAGTTGCTAATAAAGACCTGAGTATCTAAATTCAAGGTATTAGCCTCTGCCAACCATCTGCGGGAAAAAAATCCCTAAACTAGTAGATAAAGCAAATGTTATAGAAATCACACAAGACACACCTTTACTTGGTTGAAATCATGCCAAGGTGCCCTTTTGACTTTCAATTTAATCAGGAAGGAAATCCACGTAACAGTTGATGAAGAAAGATTAGTGAAAACACTAAGAGAAATGTTTCCAATTTCCCATAATGGCCAGTGTTAGAAAAGGAAACATGCTTGCTAAGAAACTGTCAAAATAATCATAAAAAATGTAAATAGTGAGGATAATAACTGGCCCAAGGTGCAAGACATCCAAAGATATGTTTCAGTTTATGTGTTAAAAAATAAAATGAAGGCCAAGCACGGTGGCTGACACCTTTAATTCCAGCACTTTGGGTGGCCAACGGGGTGGGGATCACCTGAGGTTGGGAGTTCAAGAGCAGCCTGACCAACATGGAGAAACCCCATCTCTACTAAAAATACAAAATTAGCCGGGCGTGGTGGCACATGCCTGTAATCCCAGCTACTCGGGAGGCCGAGTCAGGAGAATCGCTTGAACCCGGGAGGTGCAGGTTGCAGTGAACCAAGATTGAGCCATTGCACTCCAGCCTGGGAAACCAGCAAAACTCTGCCTCAAAAAAAAATTAACACAAAATAAAATGCTTGCTAGAATAATCAACTTTGTTCACTCTTTACAATTTCCATACTAATATCCCCTAAATCAATAAAATACAAGCTATAAGAAAGAATTATTATTAAAATCAGTACATGAAACAAATGAGCTCATTAGTCCAAAGGCATTGATTATTCAGAGCAAACCAGAGGGATCTGGATACTCTCAAGACATTTATCACTCAAATACATTTGTACAGAAGATGTGATTCTGATGCTTTACTGTATCAACCTCATAAAATTCCTGAAAGCTTACTTCCTGAAACAAGTACAAAGCTCTGCAATTCTGCTACTATGTACTTCTGGTACAGTACATCTTTCTTGAATCTATCCCACCCCTCCTTTCTAATTCTTACTAATTTGGGAATCTGAGGACCTTAGATATGCATCTAAGAAAACAAAGTAAATGTAACAAAATGTCCAAATTATGTCAACATACACTTAAATTTACTTTCAAGCTACAAGGCCATTCAATTAGTCTGGAGGAGACATTAACAACAGTTCATCCTTAGATTTAACTTCGGGGATTACACTGGAGTTTACAACACTGCTCACCTTTAGAACAGAGGCTAAGCTGGTCATGTGCTCATTGAGGGCACCCTCAGATTCCTTGTAGGTCAAGCAAGTGAACTGGTACTCCTCGGGATCAAAGGCATCAGCCCCCTGCTGTTCCACATCGCTGGCCACTCCCACGTAATAGTCCTCTATGTCCCCAGGGTCTTCGTCCTCTTCTTCCTCTTCCTCACAATTTGGGTCATAGTCCTCTTCATTGCTGTCAGACCCCTGGCTATTCATGTCCACGGACATCTTAGCATCCAGCCAACTTGCAGATCAGGAAAGCAGTTGCTTTTTCCCCCTCCCCCCAAAACTACCGCTTTCTCAAATGCATTAGTATTTTTGTCTTCTAAGGGAGAAAAAAAAAATAAGTGTTACTTTTTCCCCATGACAAGCTGTAACAGAAACCGTTCAAGAATCAAAATGGCACAGTCCTGGCCCTAATTTCACTATACCCTATTCCAACTCTGGTATAACATGGGGAATCTCACCCTCATCCCCCTGGCCCAGGCTTATCAAAGGGAAACCCTTCCCTGGAGAGACAGAAGCAGCTGATAATAGTAACTTCACATGAAGGGCCTGGCATGATAGGGCAAGGCCGTCTGCTCCATGTCAGGGAGTCAAATTCCAATGAACTTGTTAGTCTTGCCACAGTCCTTAAGGGAGAAGCACATCCACACAGCTGGCTGCCCAGAGGGGAAGCAACATAAAGATATAGCTACCAAAGTTTAAAATTTTGCTAATCATGGTCCAGTGAGTATTGATACAGACAGTACATAAATAGGAACACTTCCCGTTATAATATGTACAAAAAGAAGACCACTGTTTCACAGACATTAATCTTAGATGTCTGAAAAATAGATGTATAGTTGGTAAACAAAAAAAAAATGGCTCTCGGCCTTAGCGCCATTTTTTTTGGAAGCCTCTGTGCCATGACAGCCAAGTGGAGGAAGAAACGAATGCGCAGGCTGAAGCGCAAAAGAAGAAAGATGAAGCAGAGGTCCAAGTAAACCTCTAGCTTGTTGTACCGTGGAGGCCACAGGAGCAGAAACATGGAATGCCAGACGCTGAGGATGCTGGTACAAGTTGTGGGACTGCATGCTACTGTCTAGAGCTTGTCTCAATGGATCTAGAACTTCAATGCCATCTGATCGCCGATCACCTCTGAGACCCACCTTGCTCATAATCAAAACTGCCCATGTTGGTCCTTTGCCCTGGACCTGTGACATTCTGGACTATTTCTGTGTTTACTTGTGGCCAAGTGTAACAACAAAATAAATCACCTCTTCTGCTGTCTTAGCTGAAGAATTTAAAAAAA
>NW_016107315.1:5235258-5236861 GCF_001604975.1 Cebus imitator
AAAAAAAAAAAAAAAAAAAAAAGGCCCAAGTACAGTGGCTCACATTGTATCATAATCCCCATACTTTGGGAGGCTGAGGCTGGAGGATCATTCATAACCAGGAGTTCCAAACCAGCCTGGGCAACATAATGAGACCCATCTCTACCAAAAGGAAAAAGAATTTGTACTGAATATGTAACCAGTCTAAAGGACTGTGGAATCTTTTTTTTTTTTTTTTTTACCCTGAGACAGGGTTTTACTCTGTCACCCAGTCTGGGATGTAATGACATGATCATGGTCCACTGCAGCCTCCAACTCCTGGGCTCAAGAGATCTTCCTGCCTCAGCCTCCTGAGTAGCTGGGACTACAGGTACATGTCACCCCAACACCTGGCTAATTTTATTTTTTGTAGAAACAGGGTTTTACTGGCCAGGCACGGTGGCTCACACCTGTAATCTCAGCAATTTGGGAGGCCGAGGCGGTTGGATCACAAGGTCAGGACTTCCAGATCAGCCTGGCCAATATGGTAAAACCCCATCTCTACTAAAAATACAAAAATTAGCGGGTGTGGTGGTGGGCGCCTGTAGTCCCAGCTACTCAGGAAGCTGAGGCAGGAGAATTGCTTGAACCCGGAAGGCAGAGGTTGCAGTGAGCCAAGATCATGCCATTGCACTCCAGCGTGGGTGACAGAGCAAGACTCCATCTCCAAGGAAAAAAAAAGAAAAAAGAAACAGGGTATTCCTAGGTTGTTAAGGCTGGTCTCGAACTCCTGGCCGTGAGCAATCCTCCTGCCTTGGCCTTAAAAAACGCTGGGATTACATGGCATGAGCCATTACGCTCACCCTAGAGTCACATTTTTATATAATAAAAATATCAGTATATTTAAGTTGATATGTTAACTATAAATGCTCCCATTTCTTAAAAAAAAAAAAAACCTATTAAATGATGTTTGCAGTCTGACTTTTAACAAACTCTTTTGTATGGTAGAGCCACTTAGTCACAACTAAACTTAACTATGGTGTTTTTTCTTTGGAGAAAAAGTTAATCTTTAAGTTAAAAATACCTGTAATTCTTGGGAGATCTCTCAGGCATATGTCACCCAAATAGTCTATGTAATATGATTTCCATCTAAAATGAAAAGAGAATTACATGTATATTTTTAAAACTGGTATAGCGATTTTGCAAGTTTTTTTTGTTGTTGTTTAAAGCTAAGGTATTTTAAAGAACAAGTAACAAGGAATAGAGCAACTATTACGAACTTCTTTTAAGTGCCAACAAAAATCCATATCATAATTATACTAACAAGAGTTACATGACCTTCTAAAACAAGAAAGTATTCCAGTGGGTGTGGTGGCTCACACCTGTAATCCTAGCACTTTGGGAGGCTGAGGCAGGCAGATCACCTGTCAGGAGTTTGAGACCAGCCTGACCAACATGGCGAAACACCATCTCTACTAAAAACACAAAAATCAGCCGGGCATAGTGGCAGGCACCTGTAATCCCAGCTACACAGGAGGCTGAGGCAGGAGAATCGCTTGAACCAGGGTGACAGAGGCTACAGTGTGCTGAGATCGTGTCACTGCATTCCAGCCTGGGTAATAAGAGACTTCACCTCAAAAAAAAA
>NW_016107315.1:5239351-5242265 GCF_001604975.1 Cebus imitator
AAAAAAAAAAAAAAAATTTCCTCCAGAGCCAAAGTCACATGTTCAGAGGACCATACAACCACCCCGGGCTTGCTCACCCGTGATGACCACGAACAGAGCACAGAAGTTTTAGTGAGTCTGATGACGTTCACTTCAGATATGATCATTAGTGCTTTACGATCATTTACTAACTACACCTCTGAAGAAAAACTTGGCACAAAACTAGAAATCAGCAATTTCGTTCCAAAATACTACACTCTGCAACTGTCTTGTCTAACACGGTGACCACTAGCCACATGTGGTTGTTTAATTACACTTAAAAATTAAGTAAAATTTAAAATTTCGTTTCCCAGGTGCACTAGCCTACAGGTCAAATGCTTAATGGCCACGTGTGGCTAGCAGCGACCATACTGAACAGCAGAGGTATAGAACATGTCCGCTATGACAGAAAGTTCTATGGGCCCCGGGAATGAACAGTACTAAGGCAAAGTCATCCGAGAACCGGCTGCCCAAGCAGCGTCGGGCAAGGGGGCTGCCCAGCTCCGGGGCCGCATGTCCCCTGTGGCGTCGTGGTCTCCGGAATATCCGCGCGGACTCGGAGCCCACGCGCTGAGGATACCCTCCACAGACGGGCGTTAAACCGCGCGGGCAGCGCTGCGAGAGCTACCAAAGACGACTCGAGTGGGGAGCCCCGAGGCCGCGCGTTTCCCCGCCGCGCCAGGCAGGAAGGGCCCATATGTGCCGGCACCAGTTGGTCAGAGGCGGTGGCCTCCGACCTCTCCGCGAGCTGAAAAGGCTGTGAGAGTAAAAAAGGCAGAGAGTCGCTGGGCGCCCGGCCGTCACTCCGCTGACGGCGGGGAACGCTCGAACAGTGTACGGGCGACTGGGAGCGCCCGGGCCTCCCAGGCAGCTGCGAAGGCGGAGTCTGGGCCAGGCCGGGGAGGCGCGCGGAGAGGCCCCCCCCCCACTTACTGGCCCGCCAAGGTAAACAAGGCCGCGACGTGCGCCGCGCACTTACCGGGAGCTGCGGCCCCCCGGCCGCTGAGCCTGGGCAAGCCAGACCGGGTCAGGCCGGGCCAGAGGGATCGGATTGAGGCACAGCGGCAGCAGAAACGGCAGGCCGACGCCGGTCAAGCCCGCGCTGCTTCCTCCCCAGGAGCGGTCTTCGCAGCTCCGGAAGTGCTTGGCGCCGTTGCGTCACTTCCGGACTGGGGTCGACCCACGGTCTCTCAGGTCGCGGCAGGCTCCTGACTAGAGAGCCCCTTTAGCGCCGCCTCCTTGCAACTTGGCGCTCTGACCCAGAGTTTGACAGGATACTGCAGGCTCCGACCGCGTGGGGAGCCACACCATTCGTCTACCAGCGTCTCCCTCCGTGATGATGTTAACCAGCGCGTTTCTTACCGGCTTCCCATATCACTGTTTGTACTCCAGGGTCGGGCACGGAGGGGACATCCTGGCGTCGGTGGAGTGGATAGAGGACCATTGTTTCCCGGCCGCTATCTGGTCAGAGGGGAGCTGGGGCCTGCACCCAGAGGCGGTCGCTGGGTGGCCCCAGAGCCGCAGCCACACCAGGCTTTCGCTTCCCCCGCCTCCGCCTCGTTCGCCGCCCAGTTCTCTGACTTAACGCTCACCGTGCAAGACTGTATCTTAACTGCCTTGCTTGCAGTTTCTTTTTACAGTGTAGGAATTGTCATGATGACTTCCAGTTACCTTCTGGGGCCGGTTGTCAAATGGTGTGGCTAGAGATGGAGCCTCACTCAGATTGTTGCTGCACCACAGTGGAAATGCCCATTAGAAGCCGCTGTTGTTAGGAAGGCTCCAGAGTGTGCAATTCCACAGGCAACAAATCAGATCATTTCCAACTATACTCGAGTCCCTTATATACACATTCAAGATACCTATACTGGCCAGTCGCTGTGGCTCATGCCTGTAATCCCAGCACTTTGGGAGACCAAGATGGGAGGATCGCTTGAGCCCAAGAGTTTGATATACTGAGACCCCTCTCTTCTCTACAAAAAATTTAAAAATTAGCTGGGTGAAGTGACACACGCCTGTGGTCCCACCTATTCAGGAGGTTGAGCTGGGGAGGACAAGGCTGCAGTGCACCGAGATGGCGCCACTGCAGTCCAGCCTCGATGACACAAGGAGACCTTATCTCAAAACAGGAATAACAAGCCATACAATGTAGAAAGCCGTTAAAAATCGTGCTAGGTGGGCTGCTCTGCCTACGGAGTAGCAATTTCTTTGTTTCTTTACTTCTCTAATAAACTTTCTTTCACTTTGCCAACAAAATAAATCATACTGGTTGGTGGAGCATGGTGGCTCACGCTTCTAATCCTAGCACTTTGGGAAGCCAAGGTGAGAGGATCGCTTGAGCCCAGGAGTTGGAGGCTAGCCTGGGCAACATAGTGAGATTCCATGCCTACCAAAAAAAAAAAAAAAAAGTTTTGACGGGTCATGAAAAAAAGCTCTTGGTGAGGTGCAGCCATTTCTTCCGTCCTCGGTCTCTGCACCTTTCGCAGAGCTTCCAGCAGCGCTATGTTGGGCCAGAGCATCCAGAGGTTCACAACTTCTGTGTTACATAGTTGCCACTATGAGGAGGACCCTGGGAAGAATGTGCCACTTACAGTGCAAAACAAGAGGCTGTTACTAGCCATGATGTGTTTGTACTTTGGATCTGGATTTGCTGCACACTTCTTTATAGTAAGACATCAACTGCTTTAAAAATAAGGATGTTGGCCGGGCACGGTGGCTCAAGCCTGTAATCCCAGCACTTTGGGAGGCTGAGGCGGGTGGATCACGAGGTCAAGAGATCGAGACCATCCTGGTTAACATGGTGAAACCCCGTCTCTACTAAAAATACAAAAAACATTAGCTGGGCATGGTGGCGCGTGCCTGTAATCCCAGCTACTCAGGAGGTTGAGGCAGGAGAATT
>NW_016107315.1:5242480-5244053 GCF_001604975.1 Cebus imitator
TTTTTTTTGAGACAGAGTCTTGCTGTGTCACCCAGGCTGGAGTGCAGTGGCTCAATCTTGGCTCACCACAACCTCTGCTTCTCAGGTTCAAGCGATTCTCTTGTGTCAGCCTCCTGAGTAGCTGGGATTACAGGCATATGCCACTACATCCAGCTAATTACAGGTGTGAACCACCATGCCCAGCCATGAAGAGCATTTTAAGAGGTGCAGTCTCTGGAAAATGGATAAAACTCGAACTCATATGGCATACTAGATATGTGTGTAAATAAACTTATGATATGAATGAAAAAAATGTTTTGGCCGGACATAGTGGCTCAGGCCTGTAATCCCAGCACTTTGGGAGGCTGAGGCAGATGGATCACTTGAGCCTAGGAGTTCAAGACCAGCCTGGGCAACATGGTGAAACCCTGTCTCTACAAAAAATACAAGTTAACTAGATGTGCCTGTAGCTCCAGCTACTCTAGAGGCTGAGATGGGAGGATCACTTCAGACCCAGGAGGTGGAGGCTGCAGTGAGCAAGAGATTGGGCCACTGCACTCTAGCCTGGGAGACAGTGCCAGAACCTCTCTTCAAAAAATTAAAAAAAAAAAAAATACACTGTTCTAAGGCATCAATTGACAAGGAAAGGTATTCGTGATATACTCAAGTGATAAAAATAGGATAGGGGCTGGGCACGGTGGCTCACGCTTGTAATCCTAGCACTTTGGGAGACCAAGGCAGGCGGATCACCTGAGATCAGGAGTTCCAGACTAGCCTGACCAACATGGTAAAACCCTGTCTCTACTAAAATATACAAAAATTAGCCGGGCATGGTGGTGTGTACTTGTAATTCCAGCTACTCAGGAGGCTGAGGCAGGAAGAATCGTGTCAACCTGGGAGACAGAGGTTGCAGTGAACCGAGATTGTGCCACTGCACTCCAGCCTGGGCGACAGTGTAACTCTGTCTCAAAAAAGAAAAAATAAAATAAAATGTGAATGCGTGTAAAATATACAGTCTCTCGTGGTTTCTTTGGGACAGGAATCCAGACAGGCCACAGTAGGAATGATTTATCTAAGCTCCACAGGTAGGGGCCTCAGCTAGAAGACTCAAAGGCTGGATAGTGGAATCATAAGCAGAGTTGTTTATTCATACTTCTGGCAGTTGATGGCAGCTGGAGGCCTAGCTGGGGCTATCAGCCAGAAAATACACATGCATGATCTCTCCATGTGGCCTTTGCTTCCTGGTAACATGGTGGCTGGGTTCCAAGGGCAAAAGCTTTTTTGAAACAGATTCTCGCTCTATTTCCCAGGCTGAAGTGCAGTCGTGTGATCTCAACTCACTGCAACCTCCTGGATTCAAGCAATTCTCATGCCTCAGCCTCCCTAATAGCTGAGATGACAGGATGACAGGCATGCACTGCCATGTCCAGCTAATTTTTGTATTTCTCCATGGTTTCTCCATGTTGGTCAGGCTGGTCTTGAACTCCTGACGTCAAGTGATCCACCCAGCTCAGCTTCCTAAAGTGCTGGGATTGCAGGGGTGAGCCACAGCACCCAACCCTCTTTTTTCTTTTCTTTTTTTTTTTTTTTTTTT
>NW_016107315.1:5245638-5256130 GCF_001604975.1 Cebus imitator
GCCAGCAGCGGACCCTCAGAAGAAAGCGCATGACATCAGACTGCTTCTTTCTCCATAGCTCCTGGATGTACTTGTATGCACCCATCTTGGCTTACCTGATGGCTGCCGCCAGACAGAAAGGAAAGAGCTCCAAATCACATTTCTTAAATGCCTTGTTCTTTCAGACTGGCTAAAGGCCAGGCACCAAGTTGTTAGATATGGTGAGTAAAGAGGACCACAATACTTGTGGCAAGGAGCTTTGTTCTAATAGGAGATGCAAAAATTAGTGGAATAGTTCAACAAATAAGTATGAAATTACCACTGTGAGTGCACTGGATGGAAATACATCAAAAATAAAAATAAAAATTACCACCCTGACTTGGAGTGCTGCATAGGAGAGTTGGTAGGCTCAATCCTCAGCCTCTCTTCATCTATGCTCCTTCCCCAGTGATTTCATTTAAATTGTTTGCCTTAGGACCTTCCATACACTGATGACTTCCAGGTTTTCATTTGTAATCCTACCAAATTTCCTAAACTTCACACTCAGTATATTAAGTTGCCCGTTCAATACCTCCATTTGGATGTCATATTGGCACTCAAATTTAACATGTCTTAAACAAAATTCTCAAATTTACCTCCAAACTTGCCACTCCCTCAGTATTTCCCAGCTCATTAATACCACTATCTCTCACCATTTACTCAAGTGAAAAATTCACAAGTTTGGCCAGGCATGGTAGCTCACGACTGTAATCCCAGCACTTTGGGAGGCTGAGGGAGGCAGATCATCTGAGATCAGGAGTTCAAGACCAGCCTGGCCAAGATAGCAAAACCCCATCTCTACTAAAAATACAAAACTTAACCGGGTGTGGTGGTGGGCGCCTTTAATCCTAGCTACTCGGGAGGCTGAGGCAGGAGAATTGCTTGAACCCAGGAGGTTGCAGTGAGCCAAGATTGCACCACTGCACTCCAGCCTGGGTGACAGAGCAAGACTCCATCTCAAAAAACCAAACAAACAAACAAAAAGAAAGAAAAAACAAATCACAAGTTTTCCATGATTTTTCCTCTTCCACAGTTAGTCCACAAGCAATTCCCATGTACTATACCTCCAAGATATGTCCTGACTTTAGCACTTACCACTACCTGCAGCTCTAGTCCAAGCCACCTTCAATGTGTCTTTGGATGTGAGCAGTAGTCCCTTAACTAGTCTCCCTGCTTTAAATTATTTTTTATTTTTGTAGAGACAAGATCTCATTCTGTCACCCATGTTGGAATGCACTACATTTTATTTTTATGTATTTATTTATGTATTTATTTATTTATTTATTTTGAGACAGAGTCTTGCTCTTTCACCAGGCTGAAGTGCAGTGGCACGATCTCAGCTCACTGCAACCTCCGTCTCCCAGATTCAAGCAATTCCCCTGCCTCAGCCTCCTGAGTAGCTGTGACTACAGATGCGTGCCACCATGCCTGGCTAATTTTTTGTACTTTAGTAGAGACAGGGTTTCACCATGGCCAGGATAGTCTCGATCTCCTGACCTCATGATTTCCCGCCTCGGCCTCCCAAAGTGCTGGGATTACAGGTATGAGCCACCACATCTGGCCCATTTATTTATTTATATTTTTTGAGATGAAGTTCCACTCTTGTCGGCCAGGCTGGAGTGCAATGGTGGATCTCGGCTCACTGCAACCTCCACCTCCTGGGTTCAGGCGAATCTGCTGCCTCAGCGTCCTGAGTAGCTGGGACTATAGGCATCTACCACCATGCCTGGCTAATTTTTTGTATTTTTAGTAGAGACAGGGTTTCACTATGTGGGCCAGGCTGGTCTCAAACTCCTGACCTCAGGTGATTTGCCTACCTCAGCCTCCCAAAGTGCTAGGATTACAGGCGTGAGCCACCTCACCTGGCCCAGTACATTTTATTTTTATTTTTATTCTTTTTCTTTTTCTTTCTTTTTTTTTTTTTTTTTTGAGATGGGATTTCACCATGTTGGGCAGGATGGTCTCGATCTCCTGACCTTGTGATCTGCCTGCCTCGGCCTCTCAAAGTGCCGGGATTACAGGCGTGAGCCACTGCACCCAGACTATTCTTTTTCTTTAAAAAAAAATTTTTATTTTTTTCAAGATAGAAGGTGGGATTTTTCCTTGTTTTTAGAGGCAGCAGTATTGCCACTCTTGTTCTACTTCATCTGCTCTCTACATTGTCTAGAAAAATCTTTTTAAAGCACAAAACATGTCATTTTTATTTTCAACATCCTCTAAAGCTTTCTATAACAGACTTTGGTCTTATGGACCAACAAAAGGTGGTCTAGAGCTGGGGAGCTAGAATTAGAATCCCTTGACCAGGTACAGTGGCTCATGCCTGTAATCTCAGTCCTTTAGGAGGCTGAGGTGGGAGGATTGCTTGAAGCCAGGAGTTCGAGACCACCCTGGGCAACATATGGAGATCACGTATCAAAAATAATTAATTGGCCGGGCGTGGTGGCTCACGCCTGTAATCCAAGCACTTTGGAGGCCAAGGCAGGCAGATCACCTGAGGTTGGGAGTTCAAGACCAGCCCGACCAACATGGTGAAACCCGTCTTAAATAATAATAATAATAATAATTAATTAATGGATTAAAATTGAGGCTGTGCAGAGTGGGTCACTCCTATAATCCCAGCACTTTGGGAGGCCAAGACAGGAGGATCACTTGAGCTCAGGAGTTAAAGACTAGCCTTGGCAACATAAGGAAAGTCCATCTCTACAAAAAAATATAAAAATTAACCTTGTTAATTTTTTTTAAAAAAAAGTATTAATTAAAAAAAAATAATTAGGGGCCGGGCGTGGTGGCTCACGCCTGTAATCCCAGCAATTTGGGAGGCCAAGGCAGGTGCATCACCAGAAGTCAGGCATTCAAGACAAGTCTTGCCAACATGGCAAAACCTCATCTCTACTAAAAGTAAAAAATTAGACGACGTGGTGGTGGGTACCTGCGATCCCAGCTACTTGGGTAGCTGAGGCAGGAGAATCACTTGAGCCCAGGAGGCAGAGGTTGCAGTGAGCTGAGATCACGCCACTGCACTCCAGCCTGGGCAACAAGAGCAAAATGCCAAAAAAAAAAAAAAAAAAAAAAATTAACCAGGGACGGTGGTGTGCACTGGTAGTCCCAGCTACTAGGGAGGCTGAGATGGGAGAATGGCTTCAGCCCAGGAAGTGGAGGTTGTGGTGACCCAAGATTGCGCCACTGCACCCCAGCCTAGGTGACAGAGCAAGAACCTTTCTCAAAAAAAATTAAAATAATATTTTAAAGAGAATCCCAACTCCACATCTTCCTATCCATGTGACCTTGAGCAGGGAAACTTACCTCTCTGTGACTTAATTTGCTAATTTGTGAAATTAGGAGAATAATTGCAGCCTCTACTGAGTGAAAAAAGCAAACCGATATTTCCAATACAGCCTTTTATCCATGAAAATGGTTTTTGTGTGTGAGGGTGTGTAGATATAAATGTGTAAATAAACTCATTGAAAGGACCATGGAGGACATGTACAAAATGCTAATATTTTGTTTAATGATTTAACTTTTTTCTGAGGCAGGATCTTTCTCTGTCACCTAGGCTGGAGTGCGATGGTTCTATCTTGGCTCACTGCAACCTCTACCTACTGGGTTAAAGCAATACTGCCTCAGCCGGGCACAGTGGTTCATGCCTGTAATCCCAGCACTTTGGGAGGCTAAGGCAGAAAGATCACATGAGGTCAGGAGTTCAAGACCAGCCTGGCCAACATGATGAAACCCCATCTCTACCAAAAAGTACAAAAATTAGCTGGGTGTAGTGGCATGTGCTTGTAGTCCTGGCTACTTGGAGGGCTGAGACAGGAGAATCACTTGAACCCAGTAGGCAGAGGTTGCAGTGAGCCAATATCCTGCCACTGCACTCCAGCATGGGGGACAGAGAGAGTGAGACTCCTTCTCAAAAAAAAAAAGCAATCCTGCCTCAGTCCTGAGTAGCTGGGACTACAGGTGTGAGTCACCTCGCCCAGCTAATTATTATTATTATTTTTTTTCGAGACGGAGTTTCACTCTTGTTACCCAGGCTGGAGTGCAATGGTGCAATCTCAGCTCACCGCAACCTCCGCCTCCTGGGTTCAGGCAATTCTCCTGCCTCAGCCTCCTGAGTAGCTGGGATTACAGGCACACGCCACCATGCCCAGCTAATTTTTTGTATTTTTAGTAGAGACGGGGTTTCACCATGTTGACCAGGTTGGTCTCGATCTCTTGACCTCGTGATCCACCGCCTCGGCCTCCCAAAGTGCTGGGATTACAGGCGTGAGCCACTGCGCCCGGCCAATTTTTATATTTTTTATAGAGATGGGGTTTTGCTATGTTGCCCAGGCTGTTCTCAAACTTCTGGGCTCAAGCAATCCTCTCGCTTTGGTCTTCCAACATGCTGGGATGACAGACATGAATCACTGCACCAGCCAAAATGCTAATACTTTATATTCCTGTTTTTTCAAGTTGTATTCTTTATCCAGAATATGTGTTTGGTAGGAGATAGAATTTAGTTCTATTTTTTCTAATTTGATAATTTTTTTTGTTTGCTTTGTTTTGATGCAGAGTCTCACACCTTTGCCCAGTCTGGAGTGCAGTGGCGCAATCTGGCTCACTGCAACCTCCGCCTCCTGGGTTCAAGTGAGTCTCCTGTGTCAGCCTCCTGAGTAGCTGGGATTACAGGCGCTCTCCACTATGCCCAGCTAATTTTTATATTTTTAGTTTCACCATGTTGGTCTTAAACTCCTGACCCGGGAATCTGCTCGCCTTGGCCTCCTAAAGTACTGGGATTACAGGCGTGAGCCACTGTGCTGGACCAATTTTTTTTTTTTTTTAAGACAAAGTTTCGCTCTTGTCGCCCAGACTAGAGTGCAATGGTGCCATCATGGCTCACTGAAACCTCTGCCTCCTGAGCTGAAGCAATTCTCCCGCCTCGGCCTCCTAAGCACCTGGGATTACAAGCGTGCACCACCATGCCCAACTAATTTTTGTATTTTTAGTAGAGATGGGGTTTCCCCACGCTGGCCAAGCTGGTCTCGAACTCCTGACCTCAGGTGATCCACCTGCTTCTGCTTCAGAAAGTGCTGGAGTTACAGGCATCATCCTGCGTGCTTGGCCTAATTTGATAATTTTTTATCCCAACACCACATATTAAACAGGTCATTCGTGTGTGTGTGTGTGTGTGTGTGTGTGTGTGTGTGTGTGTTTGAGACAGAGTCTCAATCTGTCACCCAGGCTGTGGTGGTGCAGTGGCTTGATCTCGGCTCACTGCAACCTCTGCCCCTTGGGCTCAAGGGATTCTCATGCCTTAGCCTCCTGAGTAGCTGGGATTACAGGCACATGCCACCACACCTGGCTAATTTTTGTAGTTTTAGTAGAGACGGGGTTTCACCATATTGGCCAGGCTGGTCTCGAACTCTGACCTCGAATGATTTGTCTTCCTTGGCCTCTTAAAGGGCTTGGGATTATAGGCATGAGCCACCGCACCTGGCCTGAATGGGTCACTCTTCATTCACTATTTAGGAAAGCACCTTTATTGTAGCTAAATTCCCTCATATACATGGGTTTGTTTTCTGGGCTCATCATTCTGTTCTGAAGGTCTGTTTGCCTATTCCTGGTCCAATACTATAATGTTTTAATTGCAGCTTCATGGTTTATTATTATTATTATTGTTATTATTTTTGAGACAGAGTCTCACTTTCTCACTTAGGCTGGAGTGCAATGTTGCGATTTCAGCTCACTGCAACCTCTGCCTCCTGGGTTGAAGCAATTCTCCTGCCTCAGCCTCCCGAGTAGCTGGGAATACAGGTGTGTGCACCATGCCTGGCTAATTCTTGGCTAATTTTTTCATTTTTTTGAGATGGAGTCTCACTCTGTTGCCAGGCTGGAGTGCAATGGCACAATCTAGGCTCACTGCAACCTCCGCTTCCTGGGTTCAAGCAATTCTTCTGCCTCAGCCTCCCAAGTAGCTGGGTCTACAGGTGGGTGCCACCATGCCTGGCTAATTTTTTGTATTTTAGTAGAGACAGGGTTTCACCATGTTGGCCAGGATGGTCTCCATCTCCTGATCTCGTGATCTGCCCACCTTGGCCTCCCAAAATGCTGATACAGGCATGAGGCCCCGCGTCTGCCCTGATCTTTTTAAAAAATTTCTTTCCTTTTTTTTTTTTTAAAGATGGGGTTTCGCCATGTTGGTCAGGCTGGTCTTGAACTCTCGACCTCCGATGATCCACTGGCCTTGGCCTCCGAAGTGCTTGGATTACAGGCGTGAGCCACCACGCCCAGCCTAATATTTTTTTCAAATAAGAAAGTGGAGGCTGGGTGCGGTGGCTCATGTAGAGGGGAAAGGAGAACTCTAGATATCTTTCTCATATTGTCCTATTTCCCACTGAAGTCCTTTCTTTAAAGAAGGATACTCAAGCTGGCAATGCCCAGGCTCCTTGGGCGATAGCTCCCAAGAGTCTGGGTTGTATGGAGGGGGAATAACATGGATAGGAGGGTCTGAAACTGGGCCCAGAGTGGCAACAACTGCCTGAGGAGGGGGAGGAGATGGGTTAAGATTGAGGAACAGGGGAAGGTAGTCTAGAGGATCCCATTTGCTCATGGATGTCTTAGAAGTAAAGATTTTTCTTCTTTTCAGATGGGATAGTCTCTTAACTCCTTCCTGTTCTCTAGTTCCTTCTCATCTGTTTTTAAAAGGTAAAGAAGAACAGGCCCCTGCCACCAGCATAGGGCATAGTCTATTTCTTCCTGTGAGACAGGACTTTTGTTATTAACATACATTACTAGGAGTTGGCAAACCCAATCCTCATCCGCGCCTGGCTTAGTTTTGTATTTTTTTGAGTAGAGATGGGGTTTCACCATGTTGGCCAGGCTGGTCCCAAGCTCATGACTTCAAATGATCCACCTACCTCACCTCCCAAAGTGCTGGGATTACAGGCCTGAGCCACCCAGCCCCGCTCCCTTTACCCCGTTTTGTATGAACAGAATTCCCTCTCTCATCTTCTCAGGTCTTGAATACATCATCTTTTCAGTGAAACCCTCCCTTATTCAACTAATTAAAATTGCAAATAACTTGTCCCACACACCCCCAACTCTCTTCCTGGATTTGTCTCCGTAGTACTTCTTACTACTTGATATACTATGCATTTTTCAGTTATTTATCTTTGTTACGGTCTGTAAATTCCACGAGCACAGGGACCTGTGTGTTGTACTACCGGGGGTGCCTCAAGCTCCTAGGAGGACGCCTGGCATATGGCAAGGAGCAATTGATCTCTCTGAAGTGAGCGGATGAATGTGAACTCAGAGGAGGAAACACTGAAGTCTGGGAAGGCTTCCTGAGGGAATAGGCCCGCCGGCCGACATCCCCAAACCCCATGCGGCTTTGCGCCACGCCACGCCCATCGAGGCGGGGCCGAGGCCGGAAGCAGCCTCGGGCGGAAGCCCGACGGTACCAACTGTGTCCTCCTCACGACCTGCCGCGGGCTCTTGCCCCGCCCACCCGAAAGTGGGTGAAAGGTCGGCGGCGCTGGCACTGCAGCTGGGGCAGCTGAGCCAGACGGCCTGAGAACTGACAGACTGAGTGACAGACGAAACCCATCAGCCCGACCATGGCCGACCAGCCGAAACCCATCAGCCCGCTCAAGAATCTGCTGGCCGGCGGCTTTGGCGGCGTGTGCCTCGTGTTCGTGGGTCATCCTCTGGACACGGTCAAGGTGCGGGAGACTGGCGCGCAGGCTTTGGGGAGGAGGCCTGAGCGGGGCACGGAAAGCATGGTCCCGCGCGAGGCGCGGCCGCTGGGCAGAAGTGGGGGCCTGTGTGAGATTCCGTGAGAAGTCTAGGGAATTTTTCAGGGGTGTGCCGGAAGCTGTACCTTTCGCCCCAAAGAGCCAGGCGGCAGCGCAAAGTGAGCAGTTTCTAACTGCCTGTCAAGAGCTGTGATGTAAAGTTCCCTGTTCCGTAGTCTCTCCTGACCCTGCACCACTTCTTTAGGTATGAGAAAAAGAACCCGTCTCTCTATAGCTCTGGTTTCAGCCAACCCTAACATTATCATTAAGGTTGAAACAGGTCCCCTGTAAAGCCCGCCCCAGGAAGACAACTAAAGACAGAGAGGTACGGTTGTTCTGGAAGTGTCCTTTGTCACATTCTGCTGGGGCAAGAGCACCCATCTTTTTTGCAACTTTCCGGTCCCGGGGAGATATTTGATGCTCTTCAGCCTGTCACCCCGCGGTGGCCTGCTCAGCCTCCTGGGCAGAAGCATCCTGTGAGAAGCAATGATGACCTTAGTGACTGAGTCCCTTCCACGGAAAGCAAGGTGATCAGCTTTGCACAAGGTCAGGCTCATTCTCACAACTTCCAGATGAGGAAGCTATGGTCAAACTGAGGCTTGGGAGGGATGGCATTCATCAGGGATTGTTCCCTTGTCTTCCTCACATGATATTTCAACTATTCCCCTTGCAATACCTTCATTAATGCTTTACTGGGGGACTAAAGTCCATGCCCCATGACTTAGCAATCGAAGCTGCATCTTAATTCTCATTTTATTTTCTGGACATCGACTTGAAGGAAATTGACAAGTCATTGCCAGAGTGGGCCTGTGGAGAGCAGACATGAGTTTTAAAGGATTGGAAGCCCACATAAGGGGCTTGTTAGGATGTTGGATCAGATTTCTTCCACAACGAAATTGTTTTGTGGGCACTTCCTCTTGGCAGGCTTGGGCAGTAAGCTCTTTGCTGCCTTTCATCCAAGAGAGAAGTTGCCCTGAGGTACAGCTCGTACTGGGGTCGTTCTATAGGAAGATCAGGATTAAAGTAGCTGGACTCGCTAGGTCATTGTGCAACATGAAATCAAATGTTTATTTAGCTGATGGTAAATGCCGTGTGTTAGTGTTTCCCAGACAGTGGTCATTCCAAGTGGCACTGTCTACCAAGGGACAATTGTCTGGCCTTTCTTCCTGCTCTTGGTCCGTATAGGCAGATATCTTATTCGTTCTAGGCTTTTGGGACCACTTTTTAAAGAAAAACAATATGCAAATATTGCTCCCACCTCCATATCATCTTTGTCCTTGATGTCGCTTCCAAGATAGACTGGATGACCTCTGCACTGAAGTGCAAATAACTGAAATGCTCACTGGCATATTTAACAACCAGAAAGCCTCTTTTTAGGTTAAACAAAGACCGCAAATGGCTGACTGCTGTGTTTTTGGCCTTAGTGAGTGAGCTCCAATCAAAGCCTGACCTTGAGGTACTTTCTGAGGTCCAAGGTAAAAACAAAGACAAACAAAAAAGAAAGACAAGAATAAGAAAAAGAAAAAATAGTCAAAGGTAACATAACTGAGCTGTGGTCCATGTGTCCTGACAAGCCAAAAGCTACAACGCTTCAGAGTGGGGCATGAAAAGACTCTATGGAAGGTGGTGTTAGAGCAGGCATGTAAGTGCTGGCTGAGTTTTGACTGAAGGAGTTGGGAGACCTAGACAATTTGGTATGGGGAGGGCAGGAGTGAAGGTGGGTATGGCTTGCAAGTGGGGATCATATTATAAAATAAGACCACCTAGGCAAGGCATGATGGCTCACACCTGTAATCCCAGCATTTTGGGAGGCCAAGGCGGATGGATCACCCGAGGTCAGGAGTTCAAAACCAGCCTGGCCAACATGGTGAAACCCCATCTCTACTAAAAATACAAAAAAAATTAGCTGGGTGTGGTGGCAGGTGCCTGTAATCCCAACTACTTGTGAGGCTGGAGGTGGCGGGTGGTGGGCCTGGAGCTTGCAGTGAGCCGAGATCACGCCATTGCACTCCAGCGTGGGCAACAGAGTTAGACTCCTTCAAAAAAAAAAAAAAAAAAAAAAACCCTGCAAAGGACTTTAATGTTCTTGCTGGTTTGGATGGCTGATGTCCTGATGAGACAGGTGTGAAGTGTATATAAAATCACAAAAAGCAGCCTTGGCAACATGGCAAGACCTCATGTCTATACAAAGTACAAAAATTACAGGTATTTACCACCAGCTGGGCATGGTGGTAAATACCTGTAATCCAGCTACTCAGGAGGGTGAGGCTGGTAGATTGGTTGAACCTAGGAGTTTGAGGCTGCAGTGAGTCATTGCATTCCAGTCTGGGCAACAGAGTGAGACACTGTCTCAAAAGAAAAAAAAAATCACAAAAAAGCATTAGTCAGAATATATATATATTTTTTTGAGATGTAGTCTTGTTCTGTCTCACAGGCTCGAGTGTGTGGCTCGATCTCAGCTAACTGCAACTTCCACCTCCCAAGTTCAAGTGTTTTTCCTGCCTCAGCTTCCTGAGTAGCTGGGATTACAGGAGTATGCCACCATACCAGGCTAATTTTTTGTGTTTCTAGTAGAGATGGGGATTCACTGTGTAGTCAGAATGGTCTCGATCTCCTGACCTCGTGATCCACCTGCCTTGTCCTCCCAAAGTGCTGGGATTACAGGCATGAGCCACCGTGAGTGGCCTTTTTTTTTTTTTTTT
>NW_016107315.1:5256220-5257816 GCF_001604975.1 Cebus imitator
TTTTTGAGACAAGAGTCTCCTTCTATCACCTAGGCTGGAGTGCAGTGGCAGGATCTCGTCTCACTGTAACTTCCACCTCCTGAGTTCAAGTGCTTCCCTTGCCTCAGCCTCCTGATTACAGCTGCCCACCACCATGCCCAGCTAATTTTTTGTATTTTTAGTAGAGATAGACCTTGGCCTCCCAAAGTGCTGGGATTATAGGCATGAGCCACCATGCTTGGCCTTGTCAAAAGCTTCGATCCATTTCTCTCTCTCTACTGACTAGGAGTGGTTGTGTTTGACTATGAAGATCTGAAGGATAATATGAGGGATTTGGGGTGTAAAGGTGTGGTGGCCTCTGGCCATTTCTATTGTTGTGTCCCATAAACCCCTCAGACTTGCATGTCATCTCTGTTGCCCAGAGAGGGACTTCCTTGGTGTGATGTGAAAGGCCCTAACAAATACAAGACTAAAAGATTCTACAGAAATAAACAACATGGTAAAAATGATGTTTTAGAAAGGTTAGTATGACAGCAACCTTGAGAAGGATTTGGAAGCCCAACAATGAGTAGGAAAAACATCCAGGAAAGGCCGGGTGTGGTGGTTCATGCCTGTAATCCCAGCACTTTGGGAGGCCAAGGTGGGCAGATCACCTGAGGTCAGGAGTTCGAGACCAGCCTGACCAACATGGAGAAACCCCGTCTCTACTAAAAACACAGAATTAGCCGGCTATAGTGGCACATGCCTGTAATCTCAGCTACTCGGGAGACTGAGGCAGGAGAATCCCCTAAACCTGGGAGGCAGAGGTTGCAGTTAACCGAGATTGTGCCATTGCACTCCAGCCTGGGCAACAAGAGTGAAACTCTGTCTCAAAAACCAAGCAGTAACAACATCCAGGAAAAAGACTGCAGAAGTAACTGGCTATTTCAGTTATCTATTGCAGTTTAATAGTTTACCCCAATGAGGCAGGAGGATCACTTGAGCTCAGGAGTTGAAGGCTGCGGTTAGCCAGGATGGCACCACTGCATGCCAGCTTGGGTGACAGAGCAAGACTCTCTCTCAAAAAAAACCCCCAAAACAAAACCAACTTACCCCAAAACTTAGTGGCTTAAAACAACAATAAACATTTATCAGGGCCAGGCTCAGTGGCTCATGCCTGTAATCCCAGCACTTTGGGAGGCCGAGGCAGGTGGATCCCCAGAGGTCAGGAATTCGAGACCAGCCTGGCCTACATGGCAAAACCCTGTCTCTACTAAAAAGGAAAAAAATACAAAAATTAGCCAGGCATGGTGGCACTCACCTGTAATCCCAGCTAGGTGGGAGGCTGAGACAGGAGAATTGCTTGAACCCAGGAGACAGGTTGCAGTGAACCAAGATGGTGCCACTACACTCCAGCCTAGGTGACAGAGCAAGACTCAGTCTCAAAAAAGAAAAAAAGAGACAAATAATTCAATTAAAAATGGTCAAGGACTCTAGCCTGGGTGACAGTTTAAGACTCTGTCTCGCCGGGCGCGGTGGCTCAAGCCTGTAATCCCAGCACTTTGGGAGGCCGAGGCGGGTGGATCACGAGGTCAAGAGATCGAGACCATCCTGGTCAACATGGTGAAACCCCGTCTC
>NW_016107315.1:5262568-5264323 GCF_001604975.1 Cebus imitator
GCCTCCTGAGTCGCTGGGATTACAGGCACGCGCCACCATGCCCAGCTAATTTTTTGTATTTTTAGTAGAGACGGGGTTTCACCATGTTGACCAGGATGGTCTTGATCTCTTGACCTCATGATCCACCTGCCTCGGCCTCCCACAGTGCTGGGATTACAGGCTTGAGCCACCGCGCCCAGCCTGTGATGATTAATTTTATGTGTCAACTTGACTAGGCTACAGAGTACCCAGATATTTGGTCACACATTATTCTGAGTGTGCCAGTGAGGGTGGTTTTGGATATTAACATTTGAATCTGTAAACTGATTAAAGCTACTTGTCCTTCCTAATGTGAATGGACCTCATCCAGTTAGTTGAAGGCCTGAATAGAACAAAAGGCTGACTGACACTTCCCTGCAACTGAGAGGGAACTCCTGTCTGAATACTTGAACTGGAACATTAGTCCTCTGATTTCAGACTTGAACTGAAACACTGGTTCTTTTTGGGTCTTACACTTGCCAACTCCAGATCTTGGGACTTCTCAACCTTCATAATTGTATAAGCCATTTCCTTATAATAAATCTCTTGATATATATCTCCTGTTGGTTCTGTTTCTCTGAAGAATCCTGACCAATACAACACCCAAGAGAATTGAAAATATATATCCATACAAAAAACTTGTACACAAATGTTTATAGCAGCATTATTCATAATAATCAAAAAGTGGGAAAAACACAAATATCTATCAACTGATGAATAGGCGGGCATGCAAAATGTGATTTATTCATACAATGGGATATTATTTGCCAATGAAAGGAATGAAGTACTAATGAAATGAAAAAGAAGTTTGAATCTAGCAGGTTAAGTGAATGCTAAAGACATGTACACAGGTGCTTTGCTGTTTAGTTTGCAGACAGTTGGACCATTGCTGCTGATAGGCGGTTCTCATTCTGGTAGGTGACTGCGTTTTAACTTCTGGTTTCAGGTCCGACTGCAGACACAGCCACCAAGTTTGCCTGGACAGCCTCCCATGTACTCTGGGACCTTTGACTGTTTCCGGAAGACTATTATTAGAGAGGTTGGTATCTGGTGCGGGCATTCCTCTTACATTTACATGGAGGAACACATTCATGGAGTTGGTTTCTTACCCCCCAGAAGAGTAGGGTAACTGTGTGGTTCTGCTGGACAGCCTGCTCACAGCTGCCACTCCCTCACCAAGCCACCCTGTAACCCCCATTGTCATCTGCTTTGAAGTCTCAGGTAGTTCTAGCAACTGTCTCATACACATGACTAAAGCTAATAAAACGGTTCCCTCTTTTGGAAGATGGAATTTAGATCACAGAGAACTAGCGAGTAATAATTGAGATGTGAAATGGAAGAAAATGTACATCTGGCTGGGCACCATGGCATGTGCCTGTAGTCCCAGCTACTCGGGAGGATGAGGCTGGAGGATCTCTTGAGTCCAGGAGTTCTGGACTGTAGTGCGCTATGCCAATTGGGTGTCCGCACTAAGTTCAGCATCAATATGGTGACCTCCTGGGAGTGAGGGATCACCAGGTTGCCTAAGGAGGGGTGAACCAGCCCAGGTCGGAAACGGAGCAGGTCAAAACTCCCGTGCTGATCAGTAGTGAGATCGCACCTGTGAATAGCCACTGCACGCCAGCCTGGGCAACATAGCAAGACTCCGTCTCTTTTTTAAAAGTTATTAAAAAATAAAAGCTATTAAAAAAAAAGAAAATGTACATCTGGACTGGGCATGGTGGCTCACGCCTCTAA
>NW_016107315.1:5264728-5271504 GCF_001604975.1 Cebus imitator
ATTTCTACTAAAAATGCAAAAATTAGCTGGGCATGGTGGTGCGCATCTGTAGTCCTAGCTACTTGGGAGGCTGAGGCATGAGAATCACTTGAGCCCAGGAGACAGAGGTTGCAGTGAGCCAAGGCTGCACCATCGCACTCCAATCTGGGCAACAAGAGTGAAACTCTGTCTCAAAAAAAAAAGAAAACGAGAAAAGAAAATATACACCTGCATCTGGCTCAGTCAGTTTGATAGAGATCCATGTCAGAAGTGCATGTGAATGAAGTCTAAAGGAAAAGTCAGCAAGTCCTAGAAACAGTGAGAGAAGTCATCAGAGTCTCCAGTTTCCCTAGACAGAGACATTAAATTGCTTTGGAGTTATTATTTTATATATATATGTGTGTGTGTGTATATATATATATACGTATATATATACACACATATACATATATATATATACATAATATACATATATATGGCAAAAACATGATTTTTAAAAAGGATTAAGTACTAATTATATTTATTATCATTAATAAATAGCTTCAGCTGGCTGAGGTGGCTCATGCCTGTAATCCCAGCACTTTGGGTGTTCAAGGGAAGTGGATTACATGAGGTCAGGAGTTTGAGATCAACCTGGCCAACATGGTGAAACCCTGTCTCTACTAAAAATACAAGAAATTAGCCGGGCATGGTGGCACATGCCTGTAATCCCAGGTACTTGGGAGGCTGAGATGAGGAGAATCAGTTGAACTTGGGAGGCAGAGGTTGGTGTGAGCTGAGATCATGCCATTGCTCTCCAGCCTGGGCAGCAAAAGCGAAATTCTTGTCTCAAAAATAAAAAATAATAATAATAATAACAAATAACTTCATTAACACATGCCTTAAAGACCTTGTTGAGATCTTTTCCTTTGCTTCCTAAAATATAACTTTCATATAAATCTATTATACTTTCTACATTTATAGACTTGATTAAATATACAAAAACTAAGTAGTTGTCATCCAGATAAAAGTGGGGGATTGATGGTAAGTGATGGGCTCAACCTTGGAGAAGTTGTTCCCAGGATTCCTGTAGGACTTGGCTGTAGAAGGAAAATCTTTTTAAATTTTTATTTATTTATTTATTTTGAAATGGAGTCTTGCTTGTTGCCTAGGCTGGAGTGCAGTAGTGCGATCTCGGCTCGCTGCAATCTCTGCCTCCTGGGTTCAAGTGATTCTCCTGCCTCAGCCCCCCAAGTAGCTGGGATTACAGGTGCCCACTACTACACCCAGCTAATTTTTGTATTTTTAGTAGAGGTGGGGCTTCACTATGTTGGCCAGGGTGGTCTTAAACTCCTGACCTTGTGATCCACCTGCCTCGGCCACCCAAAGTGCTGGGATTACAGGTGTCAGCCACCTTGCCTGGCCTTGCCCTTTCTTTTTTAAGCCTCTCCTCCTTACATCTCTGGTGCTGGGGTGGAGTCTGATCAGTGTCTGATGGGGGCCCTAGGCTTCAGGTCCACTCAAAATCCTTTACCCTTACTGAAATAGGCTTATCTACCCCTTGGTATTAGATGTTATTGAGTACCTGCCTGGAGTGGGCCATGTGCTGGGTCCTGGAGTCCTGCTGAGAATGTCTTGTAGAAACCCAACTCCTTGAAGAATTGAATAGGCTTCCTTAGTCCATATTTGTGCATGTCCTGATTTTTGCTGTGCCAGATTTGAGCTTTCTGCTTTCTGAAGCTGCTAGGCAGCGGTCTGTACATTGTGCTATATGGAACTAGGTGAGCCATTCTAATGGAAGGAAGACTAGACCAGTTGTTCAGGAGGAGTGGACTTAGCCTCTCAGGACGTGTAATCCTTTTAGCTCATATGGAGAGCCGTGGGAATGGCTTTGAACGGACTTTGTCATATGCTACTTTTGTAGATCCTCCTCAGATCTCTGTCATTTTCCCGTTTACTGCCTCTATACTTTATGCTTGGAGTCTACCTGCAGCCTCCAGTTTAGACCTTTGCAGGAATTAGGAGGAATGCTGACAGGGACAGCTGTACCCCTTTGATCCTGAAAAGAAAGTTTGGATACCCAGGGTCTGCAGTGAGGCAGGTTGTTCAGCCTGGGTCTGTGGAGCCCTCCCAGTGTGCAGCCTCACCCTGATTCTCCTGCTACTCTCTATAAGAAGCAACTTTAAAAAATTTTTGTATTTATTTAAAACAAATGGTTTTGAGATGGAGTCTTGCTATTTTACCCAGGCTGGTCTTGAACTCCTAGGCTTAAGTGATCTTCCCACCTTAGCCTCCTGAGTACCTGGGATTACAGGCCCTGATACAGGCACTTCTTTTGTTACTGAGAAGCTAATAACAAAGTAACAAAGTGATATTTATCTCTTTCCTTCATTCTCCAGAGGCAACTACTTTCAATTTTTTTCAGTTGTTTATGCTATTTCCACCTATCTATATAATATACATTTACTGTTATATTTTATACATGTTTATATTTTTTTAGCTACCTATTTGTGGTGGATTATTTTATATTTTACACTCCCTATTTATATTTATATTTATATTTTCACCTAATTTATATTTACACTCCCTATCCCCTCCTTCTGCCCTGCCCTTTCATGATTTTATCACCCTTTATGGTTTAATCTAATTCACTATTTTCATGACTACAACTTTATGTATATTTTTCTCTTAATTAAGTATGTGCTGTGATGTGCATTCCATTCCTTGTGTAACTTTTCATTTCCCTTGGAATTGGATTAATAATTGTGTTAAATCTTTTGTTTGTTTTTCTTTGAATGACTGTCTCTGTCATTCTATATCCTAAATGTCTGTAGTACACCTTTCTGTTTGGTTTGCTACACTGGTTAGGGAGTTATTTTCTGTTCTTCCAGCCAGTGTGTGTTGTTTTGGTCTGTTTTTGTTTGTTTGTTTGTTTGTTTGAGTAGAAGTCTAGCTCTGTTACCAGGCTGGAGTGCAGTGGCGCCGTCTCAGCTCACTGCAACCTCCACCTCCTGGTTCAAGCAATTCTTGTGCCTCAGCCTCCAGAGTAGCTGGGATTATAGGCATGTGCCACCAGACCCAGCTAATTTTTGTATTTTTAGTAGAGATGGGGTTTCACAATGTTAGCCAGTATGGTCTTGATCTCCTGATCTCGTGATCTGCCTGCCTTGGCCTCCAAAAGTGCTGGGATTACAGGCATGAGCCACTGCACCTGGCTTTGTTCTATTTTCTTGGAAACATCACTTTTGAAGTCCTCTACTACCTTGTGAACTGACTGCATCCCACA
This sequence comes from Cebus imitator, assembly GCF_001604975.1. Lineage (NCBI taxonomy): Eukaryota > Metazoa > Chordata > Mammalia > Primates > Cebidae > Cebus > Cebus imitator. The sequence goes on from NW_016107315.1 coordinate 5,267,973, forward strand.
TCCACTGCACCCAGTGCATCCTAGAAACCCACTTCATCTCTCTTGGACTGGCCCCCTGGTCTTCCAGGTCCTGAATCTTCCTCCTTGTTTACTAACTTGTTCGGTTGGGTATTTATGTATTTGTCTGTCTAAATATTTATTGGTTACTCCATATTCACTTTCTTTCTCTTTTTTTTCCCCCAGTAATGGGTATAAGCAATCTTTTTTTTTTTCTAGAGTTGGGGTCTCACTGTGTCTCCCAGGCTGGAGTATAGTGGCAAGATCATAGCTCACTGCAGCCTCGAACTCCTTGGCTCAAGTTATCCTCCCAACTCAGCCTCCTGATTAGCTAGGACTACAGGCACATGCCACCATGTTCGACTAACTTTTGTTTTTTATTTGTTTTTGTAGAGACAGGGTCTTACTATGCTACCCAGGCCCATCTTCCCTTTCATTACCAGACTGTACTGGTGAAAATTGCTCTGCAGTCCTAACAAAAATCTCATCTTAATACCTGGAAAATATAAAACATTTTCTTTTTTTTTTTTTTTTTGATACGGAGTTTCACTCTTGTTACCCAGGCTGGAGTGCAATGGCGCGATCTCGGCTCACCGCAACCTCCGCCTCCTGGGTTCAGGCAATTCTCCTGCCTCAGCCTCCTGAGTAGATGGGATTACAGGCAAGCGCCACCATGCCCAGCTGATTTTTTGTATTTTTTAGTAGAGGCGGGGTTTCACCATGTTGACCGGGATGGTCTCGATCTCTTGACCTCGTGATCCACCCGCCTCGGCCTCCCAAAGTGCTGGGATTACGGGCTTGAGCCACCGCACCCGGCCTATAAAACATTTTCTTAATCACTTGTAATCCTACCCCAAAGAAGGTAGATCACATTGTATATCCTGTTTTCTTTCTTCTTTTTTTTTCTTTCTTTCTTTTTTTTTTTTTTTTTTGCAGCTCCAGCTGTTACATGTATATCTTGTTTTGTAGCCTGTATTTTTTTTCTTCACTTAGTAATCTCTTCTCATGTTACAATGTGATTTCATAGCCATGTGACTCCATTTATGGAGTTTATAATTTATCTCCTATTTGGCAGCTTTTGGTTTTTTCCCCAAAATTTTGGTACCTTGTAAATGTCTGAAGTTATTCTTTTTATACCTCTGAGTATTTCCCTAGAATAAATTCCTTGCAATAGATTTTCCATACAAAAAATTTCCAGGTAAAAGGATATGCTACATATTGGCAGATTGCTGGCCAGATGCTGTGGCTCACACCTGTAATCCCAGCACTTTAAGAGGCCAAGGCAGGTGGATCACTTGAGCCCAGGAGTTCGAGACCAGCCTGGGCAACATGGCAAAACCAGTCTTTACAAAAAATACAAAAATTAGCCAGACATGGTGGCACGTGCCTGTCGTCCCAACTACTCGGGAGGCTGAGGTGGGAAGATCACCTGAGCCCAGGAGGTTGAGGCTTCGATGAGTTGTGATCACACCACTGCACCCCAGCCTGGGTGACAGAGTGAGGTCCCATCTGAAAAAAACAAAACAAAACCCAAAAAACAAAAACAGATTGCCTTTGAGAATGGAAACTGCCTTCAATTTCTCTAGCAGTGCATAAGAGGACAATTATTTCTGATAAATGTGGGGAATTTTCTTCCTTTTTAAAAAATGTTTTTTTTGGTCGCCCCCCCCCCACACCTGTTTTTTTTTTTTTTTTTTTGAGATGGAGTCTCACTTTGTCACCCAGGCTGGAGTGCAGTGGCACAATCTCAGCTCACTGCAACCTCTGCTTCCTGGGTTCAAGCAATTCTCCCTCAGCCTCCCGAGTACAGACATGTGCCACCATGCCCAGCTGATTTTTTGCATTTTTAGTAGCAATGAGGTTTCACCATGTTGGTCAGGCTGGCTGGGATTACAGGCATGAGCCACTGCACCTGGCAGTTTTCTCCTTTTAAAGTGCTCCTTGCTTCAAGAAGAGGTAAAGGAATCCACAGGTTAGAGGACACACTGCTTTCCTCTTTCACTTATTTAAAAGGCGGTGGTGTCTGTAAACAGCTTCTGCTTCTGTGATTCCTTACAGGGCATCACGGGACTATATCGGGGAATGGCTGCTCCTATCATCGGAGTCACCCCCATGTTTGCTGTGTGCTTCTTTGGATTTGGTTTGGGGAAGAGACTACAACAGAAACATCCAGAAGATGTGCTCAGGTGAGTACTTACAAGTCAGGAGCACTTGCTGTTCTGCCTGGTAGTGTGACATGGGTTAAAGGAAAGAACGTTGGGTATAGGGCACGGTGGCTCATGCCTGTAATCCCAGCACTTTGGGAGTTTGAGGCGGCTGGTTCACCTGAGGTCAGAAGTTCAAGACCAGCCTGGCCAACATGGCGAAATCCTGTCTCTACTAAAAATACAAACAAAGTAGCCAGGTGTGGTGGCAGGCACCTGTTGTCTAAGCTACTTGGGAGTCTGAGACACCAGAATTGCTTGAACCTAGGAGGTGGAGGTTACAGTGAGCTGAGATCTCACCACTGCACTCCAACGTGAGCAACATAGCAAGACTCTATCTCAAAAAAAAGAAGAACCTTGGTTGTCAGGCAATGGGTGTCCTCCTGTGCCCTTAAAACTCAAGGAGTACTTGAGTTTTTTGAAATGGCGTCTTACTTTGTCACGTAGACTGGAATGCGGTTGTGCAATCATGATTCACTGCAACCTTGAACTCCTGGGCTCAAGGGATTCTTCTGCCTTGGCCTCCTGAATAGCTGGGATTACAGGCATACACTACCACCCTGGGTTAATTTTTAAATTTTTTGCAGAGATGGGTGTCTCATTATGTTGCCCAGGCTGGCCTTGAACTCCTGCCCAGGCTGGAGTGCAATGGTGCAATCTTGGCTCACGGCAACCTCTGCCTCCCAGGTTCAAGTGATTCCCCTGCCTCAGCCTCCTGAGTAGCTGGGATTACAGGCATGTGCCACCAAAAATTTTGTATTTTTAGTAGAGATGGGGTTTCTCTATTCTCTTGGCCTCCCAAATTACTAGGATTACAGACATGAGCCACCATGCCTGACCAGGTTTTCATATTTCTTTTATAAGGTGGTATCAATTACTGGAGAGATTTGTAATACCATCCCCATGAGGCTGTTGAGAGGTCTGAATCCTTAAATGTGTGTAACGTGTCATAGGCAGTAGGTACTGCCCTAAAGACAAGAGCAGCCTTGCTTTCTATCACTTGATTGAGAGAAGAGAAGGTTCCAACTTTTGTTGTGCTTCATTTTTATAACATGCTAATATGACCATAATGACTTCAGGTATTGATTTTTCTGTTAAAGTGGAATAACAGTGGTAGCTCACACCTGTAATCCCAGCACTTTGGGAGGCCGAGGTGGACAGATCATCTGAGGTCAGGAGTTCGAGACCAGCCTGACCAACATGGAGAAACCTTGTCTCTAGTAAAAATACGAAATTAGGCCGGGCGCGGTGGCTCAAGCCTGTAATCCCAGCACTTTGGGAGGCCGAGGCGGGTGGATCACGAGGTCAAGAGATCGAGACCATCCTGGTCA
>NW_016107315.1:5271727-5273971 GCF_001604975.1 Cebus imitator
GAGTGAAACTCCGTCTCAAAAAAAAAAAAAAAAAAAAAAAAAAAAAAAAAAAAAAAATACGAAATTAGTCAAAGGTGGTAGCGCGTGCCTGTTATCCCAACTACTTGGGAGGCTGAGGCAAGAATGTCACTTGAACCCCGGAAGTGGAGGTTGCAGTGAACTGAGCTAGCACCGTTGCACTCCAGCCTGGGCAATAAGGGTGAAGCTCCATCTCAAAAAAGAGAAAATGGAATAAGTTAATGTGTTTTTCTTTAATAAACTTTAAGTTTGATTTGGGCACGAAGAGGCACCTGAGACAGAATTTATAAAGTGGTTAGTGAAAACAGAGATTTCTCAGGATGCAGGGTATCCTGAGAATGCAGGGGAATTCTGAGTGGAGATATTGTGTAAAAAGGTATCCATAACTCTGAGCTGTGCAGGGTGTCAACCCCTGGGTGGGGCTGTAGGCAGTATAGGAGCCACAGAGGCTGGCCTGCCCTCAGATCTAGGAGCTCAAGGGAGAAAGTCCAGGGCGCCATGCCGTTGTATTCTGTCACCACTTCAGGCCACAGCAGGTTGAGTGAGGGTCTAGGGTGGAGGTGGAGGTGCTTGTAGAGTGAAACTCTAGTTTTGGGATCCCTGTGATGCTCTGAATGTTCCTGGAGTCTATAAACAGCAGCAAGTGGCCTGAAATATGGGTGGGGTTGTTTTGAAGCTGCATTTGACCACGGTAGGCCTTGTGTCCCACGGACACATGTTCTCTCTGAGCATCTGGTCTTTTAGCGTGTGTGCCAGCTCACAGATGTATCAGGGCCATGCATGACCCCAGTGGGGTCACTTTTGGTACTTTGGACTATGGGCTGTATTCCTGTACAGTCATATCAGCACTCAGAGAAATAATCTTCCTGACTGAACAAAGTTGAGACACTCAGGACCCCACTCCCACAATCTTGTTAGCCCTGCTGTGTTCACCTCCCTGCAATGGTGTTTGGGGATGGTATGGAAAGGAGTGTTACCAGGTTAGGGTAGAAGTCCAGTAGGGTTCAGCTCTGAAAGGTGCCTCCCTGGGATGGAGATGGGCGTGGGGAGTGGGAGAATATGCCAGGCAGCTATTGAGTGTCCACATGATGCCCTGTGCACACACAGAGACCCTGTTCAGAGACAGTCTGCAGTCCTAAGAGATGAGGTGTGCCAAGCCTAGGGTTGGGCATTGCAGGGAAAATGGAGCATGTTGGTCTCATAGGGAGAATTTAGTTGCTGAGAGGACTCCTCAGGGACAGTCGTGTGAACTGGGTCTGCGAAGATGGCCATGTTGGAAAACAAGTCTCTTGACTGTTCGACAGTCAGCTTGGCTGTGTATCTGAGGTAGATGCATGAGCCCTGCCTGGGGTGAATACAGGGAAAAATAGGGCTGTTGAAACTGGCACCCTGCCTGGAGGGAACTGTTTACAGTGGATGTCCCTCTACCTCCATTTGGCATCTGTCCTTCACTGCATGTGCTCTTTGTTGGGTGGAGTGGCCCGAAGACTCAGTTGTTGGAGGTTTGGGGTCAAGAGTGCACTAAAGCTCAGGACAGTATGTGAAGTTTTTCAGTAGCATTTGCTAAGTTGTGGGACTCTATTGAAATGCTGAATGTAACTTTGTGCCCCATTGTCTCCAGACCATCCTGGTATTGCTAATCCCAGAAAGAAAAGGAGGCAACTAGGCACAGTGGCTCATGCCTGTAATCCCAGAACTTTGGGAGGCCAAGGGAGGAGTATCACTTGAGCCCAGGAGTTCGAGACCAACCTGGGCAACATGGCAAAACCCTGTCTCTACAAAAATGCAAAAAGTAGCCAGGCATGCCTGTAGTCCCAGCTATTCAGGGGGTTGAGGTGGGAGGGTCACTTGAGCCTAGGAGGTGGAGGTTGCAGTGAGCTGAGATTGTGCCACCCTGTTTCAAAAAAAAAAAAGGCCAAGCGCAGTGACTCTTGCTGTAACCCTAGCACTCTGGGAGGCCGAGGTGGGCAGATTGCTTGGGGTCAGGAGTTCGAGACCAGCCTGGTCAACATGGTGAAACCCCATCTCTACTAAAAATACAAAAATTAACTGAGTATGGTGGTGGGTTCCTGTAATCCCAGCTACTCAGGAGACTGAGGCAGGAGAATCATTTGAACCCAGGAGGTGGAGGTTGCAGTGGGCCGAGATCACTTCACTGCATTCTAGCCTGGGGACAGAGCAAGACTGTGTCTCAAAACAAACACAAAGAAACAAAAAAAAAAAAAA
>NW_016107315.1:5274081-5275739 GCF_001604975.1 Cebus imitator
AAAAAAAAAAAAAAAAAAAGGAAGAAAAAAAGAAAAGGAGACGCCGAAGGTGGCACAGACAGCTGTGGGTGATAGATGGTAGGAGCCTCAGGCTGCACTTTATACTCAGGGTTGTTCATTCTGTGGGGGGCAGAGTGAAGACCCATACCTCTTGCCACTGGGGAACTATTTCCCTGTGCAGGGACCACAGGACCGTCATGCCTGCCTGAGTATCATCCCTGTCTGGTCCTTTCTTAGCAACTTACAGCACATTACTGGCAGTTACCTTGGCAATCCCTCGGCCTGTAGAGGTGCCCACAGCCATCCTCCTTGGTCTTGATGCTGTCCTGGTTGAGTCTTGGCTTAGAGTATTCCCAGGCCCTTGGTGCTTCAGGGAAAGTGAGACTTAAGGGGCACTACCGGCGGAGATTAAAGTCCAGATTTTGAGTTGGAGACCTTCCTCCCTAAAAACCCCAGCACTTTAAATATGGGGAATTGAGGCTCAGACAGGCCTGGAAACTTGTCCATAGTCACTGTGCCTGGTAGGCGCATGGATGGGAGCCAAGTATTACTGTAAAACTTCTCTTATAGGTGAGAGATTCTGCGTGTGCACCGCATGGGGTGGGCCTTGTGACCAGACTCCCATTGCTTTTGGCACTGAGACCCTTGCTCTGGGAAATTTAACATTAAAATATACCTAGAATTGAGTTTTTGTGCAAAATCTGATTCATTTGTGGCTAGCTTCTGCCCAGTCCAAGAACTTATTTTTTTCTTAAAAGATTGCCCTCTTTGCTGGGATTGGCCTCTGTCCTCGGTGGTTAGTCACAGGTGGTTGCTTCTCGTTTTTGCTTTCAACACAGCTATCCCCAGCTGTTTGCGGCTGGGATGTTATCTGGTGTATTCACCACAGGAATCATGACCCCTGGAGAACGGATCAAGTGCTTGTTACAGGTAAGGTTGTGATTGGAGGGGACATAGCTAGCTTTTTCCTTTCCATTTATAATTTTGTGTGCATGTTTTATGTCCTTTAACTGTTTATAAAGGCTTCAGGGCTGGGCACAGTGGCTCCCACCTATAATCCTAGCACTTTGGGAGGCCACGGTGTAAGGATTGCCTGAGGCCACGGGTTAAAGACCAGCCTGGGTGCCAGATGCAGTGGCTCATGCCTGTAATCCCAGCATTTTGGGAGCTGAGGCGGATGGATCACTTGAGGTCAGGAGTTTGAGATCAGCCTGGCCAACGTGGTAAAACCCTGTCTCTACTAAAAATACAAAAATTAGCTGGGCGTGGTGGTGGGCACCTGTAATCCCAGCTACTTGGGAGGCTGAGGCAGGAGAATCACTTGAACCCTGGAAGCAGAGGTTACAGTGAGTGGAGTCACGCCACTGCCCTCCAGCTTGGGCAGAAAAGCAAAACTCTGTCTAAAACAAAACAAAACAAAACAAAACACTAGCCTGGGCAACATAGTGGGATCCCATCTTTACAAAAAAAAAATTTTTTTTTTTTTTTGAGACTGAGTTTCGCTCTTGTTACCCAGGCTGAAGTGCAATGGCGCGATCTCGGCTCACCGCAACTTCCACCTCCTGGGTTCAGGCAATTCTCCTGCCTCAGCCTCCTGAGTAGCTGGGACTACAGGCACGCACCACCATGCCCAGTTAATTTTTTGTAGGTGTTTTTTT
>NW_016107315.1:5276999-5280612 GCF_001604975.1 Cebus imitator
TGACCAGGATGGTCTCGATCTCTTGACCTCGTGATCCACCCGCCTCGGCCTCCCAAAGTGCTGGGATTACAGGCTTGAGCCACCGCGCCCGGCCTACTTTTTGTATTTTTAATAGAGACAGTGGGGGAGAGAGTCTCACCATGTTGGCCAGCTTGGTCTCGAACTCCTGACCTTAGGTGATCCACCTACCTTGGCCTCTCAAAGTGCTGGGATTATAGGCATGAGCCACCACCATGCCTGGCCTTCAGCATAATTTTCTAGAGATCCATTTGGATTATCACATACATTAATAGTGCATTCATTTTTATTACTAAATAATAGTCATGGTATGGATTATCATAATTTATTCCTCCACCTCACAGCATCTGTGTTGTTTCTAGTTTGAGCTTATTAGGAATAAAGATGCTATAAACACTTGTACACAGAGGTTTTTTGTCAGAAAATAAGTCTTCATTTCTCCATTTCTCTGGGAAAAATGCCTAGGAATGCAATTGTTGGGTGTTATTGTAGCTGTCTCTCTAGTTTAGGTTTTTTTTTTTTTTTTTTTTGAGACAAGGTCTCACTCTGTTGCCTAGACTGGAGTACAGTGGTATGATCATAGCATAATGCAACCTTGATCTGGGCTCAAGGGATCCTCCTGCCTCAGCCTACCAAGGAGCTGAGACTACAGGCGTGCTCCTTCATGCTGAGTTAATATTTATTTTTATTTACTTATTTCTTTATTTGGAGACAGAGTCTTGCTCTGTTGCTCAGGCCTGGAGTGCAGTAGCATGATCTTGGCCCACCAAAACCTCCCCCTCCCAGATTAAACTGATTCTCCTGCCTCAGCTTCCCAAGTAGCTGGGATTACAGGCGTGTGCTGCCATGCCTGGCTAATTTTTGTATTTTTTTTTTTTTAAGACGGGGTTTCACCATGTTGGTCAGGCTGGTCTTGAACTCCCAACCTCAGGGAGTTCACCATGAACTCCTGACCTCTGCCCACCTTGGCCTCCAACGTGCTTGGATTACAGATGTGAGCCACCATGCCTGGCCTAATTTTTGTATTTTTGATAGAGACAAGGTTTCACCATGTTGGCCAGGCTGGTCTCGAACTCCTGACCTCAGGTGATCCACCCACCTCGGCCTCCCAAGGTGCTGGGATTACAGGTGTGAGCCACTGCACCCGCCCTAAGTCTAAGAATTCTTTACTTAAACCTAGATCCTGAAGATTTTCTTTTTTTTCCCCTACAAATTTTATTTTATTTTATTTTATTTTATTTATTTGAGGCATTGCCTCACTCCTTCACCCAGGCTGGAGTACAGTGGCATGATCTCTGCTCACGGTAGCCTCTGCCTCCTGGGTTCATGCGATTCTGCTGCTTCAGGCACCCAAGTAGCTGGGATTACAGGCACAAACCACCATGCCCCACTGATTTTTGTTTTTTCAGTAAAGACTTGATTTCTCCATGTTGGCCAGGCTGGTCTTCAACTCCTGGCCTCAAGAGATCCACCTGCCTCGGCCTCCCACAGTGCTAGGACTACAGGTATTAGCCACCATGCCTGGCCTATTTTATATTTTTTGAGATGGAGTCTTGCTCTCTTGCCCAGGCTGGAGGGCAGTGGTGTGATCTTGGCCCACTGCAACCTCTGCCTTCCAGATTAAAGTGATTCTCCTGCCTCAGCCTCCTGAGTAGCTGGGATTACAGGCACACATCGCCAAGCCCAGCTAGTTTTTATATTTTTAGTAGAGATGGAGTTTCACCATGTTGATCAGGCTGGTCTTCAACTCCCGACCTCAGGTGACCCGCCCGTCTCGGCCTCCCAGAGTGCTGGGATTGCAGACATGAGCCACTGCACCCCAGCCTTCTATGGATTTTATTTATCATTATATGTTTTACATTCAAGTCTGTGACCCCATTTGAGTTAATTTTTTTGTTTGTTTTTGAGACAAAGTCTTACTCTATTGCCCAGGCTGAAGTGTGGTGGTAAAATCATGGCTCTCTGCAGCCTCAGCATCCTGGGCTCAAATAGTTCTTCTGCCTCAGTCTCCTAAGTAGCTGGGACTACAGGTATGTGTTACTACAAACAGCTAATTAAACACATCTTTTTATAAAGATGAGGTCATGTTGCTCAGACTAATGGTGAACTCCTTGGCTCAAGCAGTCCTCCTGTCTTGGCCTTCCAAAGTGCTGGGATTACAAGTGTGAGCCACTATGCTTGGCCAATTTTTGTATAGTAATTCTTTTTTTTTCTTTTACTTTTGATGTCCACTTGTCTCATTTGTTGAAAAAACTGTCTTCATTCTACTGAATTGTGTTTGTACCTTTTAAAAAATCAACTGGGGGCTGGGCACGGTGGCTCACGCTTGTAATCCCAGCACTTTGGGAGGCCAAGACAGGTGGATCACTTGAGGTCAGGAATTTGAGACTAGCCTGGCCAACATGGTGAAACCCCATCTGTACTAAAAATACACAATTAGCCCAAAATACAAAAGTCAGCCAAGATTGTGCCAGTGTACTCCAGCCTAGTTGACAGAGTAGTATTCTGTCTCAAAAAATAAAAATAAAAATTATTGGGCAGGCCAGGTGCAGTGGCTCACACCTGTAATCCCAGCACTTTGGGAGGCTGAGGTGGGCGGATCATGAGGTCAAGAAATTGAGACCATCCTGGCCAACATGATGAAACCCTGTCTTTGCTAAAAATACAAAAAATTAGCCGGGCATGGTGGCACGTGCCTGCAGTCCCAGCTACTCGGGAGGTTGAGGTGGGAGAATTTCTTGAACCCAGGAAGAGAAGATTGCAGTGAGCCGAGATCGCGCCACTGCAGCCTGGGCAACAGAGTGAGACTCCATCTCAAAAAAAATAAAAATAAATAAAAATAAATAAAAAATATTAGCTTGGCATGCTGGTATGTACCTGTAGTCCCAGCTACTTGAGGGCCCTGTAGGGTGAGGTTCAGCCTGGGAAGTTGAGGCTGCAGTGAGCCATGATTGCGCTATTTTACTAAAGCCTGGATGATAGAAAAAGAACAAAAACAAATCAATTGGGCCTTTTTGTGTGATCTGTTTCTCTCTCTTTTTTTCCTTTGAGACATAGTTTCAGTCTTGTTGCCCAGGCTGGAGTGCAATGGCGTGATCTTTACTTACTGCAACCTCTGCCTCCCAAGTTCAAGTGATTCTCCTGCCTCAGCCTCCCAAATAGCTGGGATTATAGACATGCACCACCATAACTGGCTAATTTTGTATTTTTAGTAGAGATGGGGTTTCTCCATGTTGGTCAGGCTGGTCTCGAACTCCAGATCTCTGGTAATCTGCCTGCGTTGGCCTTCCAAAATGTTGGGATTACAGGCGTGAGCCACCGCACCTGGCCTTGTTTCTTTATTCTACTCCATTGATCTATATGTCTATCTCTTCACCAATACCACACAGTCTTGATACTATAGCCATATATAATAAACCGTGAAATTCAACAGACTTATTCCTCCCACTTGACTCTTGAAAAAAAATTGTTGGGCCAGTCGCGGTGGCTCACGCCTGTAATCCCAGCACTTTGGGAAGCCGAGGTGGGCAGATCACGAGGTCAAGAGATCGAGACCATCCTGGCCAACATGGTGAAATCCCATCTGTATTAAAAA
>NW_016107315.1:5281778-5283167 GCF_001604975.1 Cebus imitator
AAAAAAGAGCTGGGCATGATGGTGCATGCCTGTAGTCCCAGCTACTTGATGGGCTGAGACAGGAAGATTGCTTGAACCCAGGAGGTGACAAAGTTGAGATACTGTCTCAAAAGAAAAAAAAAAGAAAAAAAAAAAAAATCTGATTTGTTTTATTAGCATTGTATAGTTTTCAGCACATAATCCCTGTACAGGTTTTTACATTTACACCTAAGTGATTTACACCTAAGTGTTTCTTTTTCTGTTTGCCTTATAAAATGGTATTATAGTAAAAAAAAAAGATTAAAATTAAAAAAAGGTATTATAAATGATATTATAATTTTATTTGGTTTTCCACATGTTCATTGCTAGTTTAGGAAACACGATTGATTTTTACATAATCTTGTATCCTACAATCCTCCTGAACTTCCTTATTTGTTCTGTGATTTTCTTTTTAAAGATTCCTTGGGATTTCCCACGTAGACAATCATATTGTTTGCAAATAGGGACAGTTTTATTTAAAAATTTTTTTTTTTAATTTGAGATAGGGTCTACTCTGTTGCTCAGGCTGGAGTGCAGCCATGCGATCTTGGCTCACTGTAACCTCCATCTCCTGGGTTCAAGAGATTCTCCTGCCTCAGCCTCCCAAGTAGCTGGGACTACAGTGCATGCCATCACCCCTGGCTAATTTTTGTATTTTTTGGTAGATACTGGGTTTCACCATGTTGACCAGGCTGGTCTCAACCTCCCAACCTCAGGCGATCCTCCCTCCTTGGCCTCCCAAAGTGCTGGGATTACAGGCGTGAGCCACCACACCTGGCCTGTTTCCTTTTTTTTGAGACAATGCCCAGGCTGAAGTACAGTGGCATGATCACAGCTTCTGTAGCCTTGACCTTTCAGGCTCAAGAGATCCTTTCACCTAGCCTCTGAGTAGCTGGTACTACAGACATGTATCACCATACCTGGCTAATTTTTTAATTTTTTGTAGAGGTAGGGTCTTCCTATGTTACCCAGGCTGGTCTCAAACTCCTGGGACCAAGCAATCTGCCCACCTTGGCCTCCCCAAGTGCTGGAATTACAGATATGAGCCACCATGCCTGGCTTCTTTTCTTCTTTCTCTTTTTTTCTAGAGATAGGATCTTACCCTGTTGCCTAGGCTGGAGTGTAGTGGTCTGAAAATGGCTTACTGAATCCTCAAACTGTTGGGCTCAAATGATCTTCCTGCCTCAGACTCCTTATTACCTGAGACTACTCCCAGGCATGCCTAACTTTTTTTTTTTTTGTAGAAACGGGATCTTGCTTTATTGCCCTGGCTGGTTTCCAACTCTTGGGATCAAGTGATCCTCTCACCTCGACCTCCCAGAATGCTAGGATTTATAGTCATTAGCCATTGTACCTGACCTATTAAAAAAA
>NW_016107315.1:5286222-5292630 GCF_001604975.1 Cebus imitator
TTTTTTGCCTAGCCACTGACATCAGTTTTTGCCCTCCACTCGATCATTCTTGTCGGGAATAAAGGCATAAACATGCTTGCATTTTTCGTCTTAAAAATACAGACTTTGTCTGGTGGCTTACGCCTATCATCTCAGCACTTTTAGAAGCTGAAGTGTACAGATCACCTGAGCCCAGGAGTTCAAGACCAGCCTGTGCAGCATGGTGAAACCCCCATCTCTACAAAACAATACAAACAGACAGATATGGGCTGGACGCAGTGGGATTACACCTGTAATCCCAGAACTTTGGGAGGCAGAAGCAGGTGGATCATCTAAGGTCAGGCATTTAAGACCAGCCTGGCCAACATGGTGAAGCTCCATCTCTACTAAAAATACAAAAAATTAGCTGGGTGTGGTGGTGGGCACCTGTAATCTGAGCTACTTGGGAGTCTGAGGCAGGAGAATCACTTGAACCCAGGAGGCGGAGGTTGCGGTGAGTCGAGATTGTGCCATTGCACTCCAGCCTGGGCATAAAGAATGAAACTCCGTCTCAAAAAAAGAAAAAAAAACCAGCCAAGTGTGGTGGTGTGCACCTGTGGTCCCAGCTACTCAGGAGTCTGAGGTGGGAGGATTGCTTGACCATGGGAGGTGGATGCTGCAGTGAGCAGAGATCATGCCACTGTACTCCAGCCTGAGCAACAGAGTGTGACCCTGTATCAAACAAATGTTAGTCTTTTCCACACAAATTTCTATGCTTCATGACTTTGCTCCCTCTTACATGAAAACTCTTTGAAAAAGTTGTTTTTCTTTTTTTTTTTTTTTTTGAGATGGAGTATTGCTCTGTCACTGAGGCTGGAATGCAGTGGCATGATCTTGGCTCACTGCAACCTCTGCTTCCTGGGTTCCAGTGATTCTCCTGCCTCAGCCTCCCCAGTAGCTGGGAACACAGGTGTGCATCACCATGCCATGCTAATATTTGTACTTTTAGTAAAGATGGGGTTTCGCCTTGTTGACCAGGCTGTTCTTGAACTCCTGACCTTAGGTGATCCACCCAGCTTGGCCTCGCAAAATTCTGGGATTACAGGCATGAGCCGCCACACCCAGCCTGTTTTCTGTTTTTTACTACTCATCATTTCCAGTTCCTTTTCTCTAATTGTTAAACCTGCTTCAATCTGGCCTTTGCCTCACAACTGCAAAGAAAGTGGTTTTATCAAGGTCACTAGTGACTTTTATACTTCAGTGGTCAGTTCTCAATACTTGTCTTTCTTTTCTTTCCTTTTTTTTTTTTTTTTTTTTTTGAGACAGAGTCTCACTTTGTCTTCCAGCCTGGAGTGCAGTGGCACGATCTCAGCTCGCTGTAACCCAGGCCTCCTGGGTTCAAGCGATTTTTGTGTCTCAGACCCCCAAGTAGCCGGGACTACAGGCACACACCACCACACCCAGCTAATTTGTTTTGGGTTTTTTTTAGAAACAGAGTTTTGCCAAGTTGACCAGGCTGGTCTGGAACTTCTGGCATCAAGTGATCTGCCCACTTCAGCCTCCCAAAATGCTGAGATTACAGGAGTAAGCCACTGTACCCAGCCTTGTCTCATGACTTTTAAACACCATTTATATGCTGATGACTCAAATTTATTTCTCAGGCTGGGTGCAGTGGTTCACGCCTGTAATCCCAGCACTGTGGGAGGCCGAGGCAGGCGGACCACAAGGTCCAAAGATCAAGACCATCCTGGCTAACATAGTGAAACCCTGTCACTACTAAAAATATAAAAATTAGCTGGACGTGGTGACATGTGCCTATCGTCCCAGCTACTTGGGAGGCTGAGGCAGGAGAATTGCTTGAATCTGGGAGGTGGAGGTTGCAGTGAGCCGAGATTGTGCCACTGCGCTCCAGCCTGGTGACAGAGCAAGACTCGGTCTCAAAAAAATTTATATCTTCAACTCAGACTTTTTCTAAACTTTAGACTAGTTTATGCAACATTTCTATGTGGATGCTAATAGGTGCCTCAAACATCATGTACAAAACTGAACTCCTGGTCTTCCCTAGTACCTCCTCAGCATTTTCCAGCTCTCAGCATTTTCCAGCTCAGCTGGTGACAGTAGTATCCTTCTAGTTATTCAGGCTTAAAGCTCAGGAGTTCTCCTAAATTCCTCTTTTTTTCCCACTCTTTAGATTCCATCTGTTGAGCAGTTACGCCGACTTTCAACATTATCCCAAATCCACCCCTTCTCACCATCTCCATTGCAGTCATACTACTTTAGGTCACCTTCATCACTGTCCTGGATGACTGTGAGGGCTTCCTTACTTGTTTCCCTTCTTACAGTCTGTATATACATAACAATGATAGGATTCTGTAAATATGTTATTCCCACACCCAATCCTCCAAGGCCCCCCAGGTCACTGTGAATTGGCTCTAGCATTCTCTGATCACATGACCTTCCTTCTGTTTCTCAGACATACCAGGTTCACACATGCCCAGATCCTTTGGGGAAGTTATACCAAAAAGTCCATTGATACTCAATTGACATTATCTTAAATTTGTTATTTTTAGAAAAATGGACATCTTTCTGATTGAAAACTTTTCCCAACTAGAATTAGGACTCTTTTTTATTGACTTCTTCCTTTATGATCCTTAGATATTTTAGAGTTTTATTTATGCAAGTTCTATTGCTTAATTCACATATATTTTATTGCTTTTTTTTTTTTTTGAGACAGAGTCTGACTCTGTTACCCAGGCTGGAGTACAATGATACGATCTTGGCTCACTGCAGCCTCTGCTTTCCAGGTTCAGGTGATTCTTCTGCCTCAGCCTCCCGAGTAGCTGAGATTTTAGGTGCCTGCCACCCACCCGGCTAAATTTTGTATTTTTAGTAGAGACAGAGATCTCATCATATTGGCCAGGCTGGTCTCAAAGTCCTGACCTCAGGTGATCCGCCTGCCTTTGCCTCCCAAACTTCTGGGATTACAGGTGTGAGCCACTGTGCCCGGCCTTTGTTGCTATTTTGAATGGGATCCTTTTCATTCATGCATTCAGATGGAGTCTCTCTCTGTCACCCAGGCTGGAATGCCCAGCCTTTATTGCTATTTTGAATGGGATCCTTTTCATTTGTTTATTTATTTATTTATTTATTGAGGCAGAGTTTCTGTTGCCCAGCTGGAGTGCAGTGGCACAATCTCAGCTCATTGTAACCTCCGCCTCCTGGGTTCAAGTGATTCTTTTGCCTTAGCTTCCTGGGTAGCGGGGATTACAGGCACATGCCACCACACCCAGCTAATTTTTTTTTTTTTTTTTAGAGACGGGGTTTCACTGTGTTGACCAGGATGGTCTCGATCTCTTGACCTCGTGATCCACCCGCCTCGGCCTCCCAAAGTGCTGGGATTACAGGCTTGAGCCACCGCGCCCGGCTGACCCAGCTAATTTTTATATTTTGAGTAGAGACAGGGTTTTACCATGTTGGTCAGGCTGGTCTCGAACTCCTGACCTCAGGTGATCCACCCGCCCTCTCAAAGTGCTGGGAATACAGGCGTGAGCCACTGCGCCTGGCCTTTTCCATTATTTTTTAACTAGTTAATCCTGGTATGTAAGAAAGCTGTTTGGCTCATGTTGAACTCTCCTTCCAGTTTTAATTATTGTTTGGTTGATGGTCTTATGTGTTCTGACTCCTCTTGGCCCTGAACAAGCGGGATTCCTGTATGGATCCTGCATGGAGCTGTTTCAGATCTTTCCTGGGATCACCCCTGCCTACCCCCAGATTCTTGGTTCTCAGGGGAAGGGTAGGATCCTCTCCTTGGCCCGCCTCCAGCTTTGCATAGGATCCTTGTTTGTATGGGACCCCTGTTTGGGCACTTAGAGCTCTGAGTGAACTTTTCTGTTCACCTTTTCTTTTCTTTTTTCTTTTTCTTTTATTTTAAGATGGGGTTTCACCATGTTGGTCAGGCTGGTCTTGAACTCCCAACCTCAGGTGATCCACCCGCCTTGGCCTCCAAAATGCTCGGATTACAGGCATGAGCCACCACGCCCCGCCTGTTCACCTTTTCTTAACCAAGCCTCATGACCAGGTAGGCCTGGAATGCAGTTGGTCTTCAAGGGATATTTGTTGAAGGAATAAATGAATGACTAAAGTATTTTTCACTTCCCTTGTACCGCTACCAAATAACTTTATTGTGTTTGACAGATTTCCTCAACTTATTTTTTATTTTATTTTATTTTTAATTTTGAGACAGAGTCTCACTCTGTTGCTCAGGCTGGAGTGCAGTGATGCAATGTCGGCCAACTACAACCTCTGCCTCCCAAGTTCAGGTGATTCTCCTGCCTCAGCCTCCTGAGTAGCTGGGACTACAGGCGCCCACCACCATGCAGAGATAATTTTTGTGTTTTTAGTAGAGAAGGGTTTTCACCATGTTAGCCAGGCTGGTTTTGAACTCCTGACCTCAGGTGATCCACCTGCCTGGGCCTCCCAAAGTGCTGGGATTACAGGCATAAGCTGCCACATCTGGCCTCCTCAACTTATTTTTCAAGTTTTCTGTTGGTTTTATTTCTAGTCAATATGTGAATATTTTCACCTACCCTTATTTCATAGTGCCTGCCCCAAGATCACACATTCCAGATACTTATCAATTTGACAGTGAAGTTTTTCATTGCTCTAACACGTAATGGCCACATGTACTTGGTAGTCTCCTGCAACCTGCTGGGTCTTTGACTCTGATGTTTTTTCTGACTTGATTATCCTCTCCTCCCTTCCAGATTCAGGCTTCTTCAGGGGAAACCAAGTACACTGGTACCTTGGACTGTGCAAAGAAGCTGTACCAGGAGTTTGGGATTCGAGGCATCTACAAAGGGACTGTGCTTACCCTTATGCGAGGTAACCTTTGAGGCCTCCACTTGCGGTTACCTGGGGAAGTTACCTGAGGTGGGTCTGCTACACAGGGTCTTGCCAGATTAGCCTCGGTACCATGTATGTCACATCTCTGAAAATACTGGCAGTGAGCATCCTGGTTTTAGGCAGTCTCACTCTGGTCAGCATGGACAGAGATTAGGATGAGTGGACCTTCCATCCTTCCCAAGTGTCTGCAGGGGTAGAAGTCATGGCACTCACAGTTGGAGGGGAGTGGCAGGTAGATAGAAATCATCACTGGAGGGAGGAGTGGGAAGAAAAAGTGACTTGGGGACAGTAGGGATCTCTCTGGTTTTGAGGGATATGTCCTGTTTTAGTGGCAGTAGGAAAGGCAGAGACAGTCTCCCTCTTGTCCTGAGATGGCAGCTTAGAGGAAGGCCAGATACACTAACTGTGGTTATAACCGTGAGAGAGAACCTTATTTATTTATTTACTTATTTTTATTTTATTTTTTGAGACGGAGTCTCCCTCTGTCGCCCAGGCTGGAGTCAATGGCAAAATCTCAGCTCACTGCAACCTCTGCCACCTGGGTTTAAGCAATTCTTCTGCCTCAGCCCCACAAGTAGCTGGGACTACAGGTGTGCACCACCACGCCTGTCTTTTTTTTTTGAGACAGAGTCTCACTCTGTCACCCAGGCTGGAGTGCAGTGGTGTGATCTCGGCTTACTGCAACCTCTGCCTCCCATGTTCAAGCAATTCTCCTGCCTCAGCTTCCCAAGTAGCTGGGACTACATCAACATGCCACCATACCCAGCTAATTTTTTATATTTTTAGTAGAGATGAGGTTTTACCATATTGACCAGGCTGGTCTCGAACTCCTGACCTCAGGTGATCCACATGCCTTGGCCTTCCAAAGTGCTGGGATAATAGGCATGAGCCACCATGCCTGGCCTATTTTATTTTTTGAGACGAAGTTTCACTCTTGTTGCCCAGGCTGGAGTGCAATGGTGTGATCTCTGCTCAATGCAACCTCTGCTTTCCAGGTTCAAGGACTTCTGCATCAGCCTCCCAAGTAGCTGGGATTACAGGCACATACCACTATGCCCACCTAGTTTTTTGCATTTTTAGTAGAGACAGGGTTTTACCATATTGGCCAAGGTGGTCTCAAACTCCTGACCTTAGGTGATCCACCCACCTCAACCTCCCAAAGTGCTGGAATTACATGTGTGAGCCACCGAGCCCAGCCTCATTATTATTATTATTATTGGAGACAATCGTGCTCTGTCACCCAGGCTGGAGTACAGTGGCATGATCTTGGCTCACTGCAACCTCCACTTCCTGTATTCAAGCGACTCTCCTGCCTCAGCCTCTTGAGTAGCTGAGGTTACAGGTGCATACCACCATGCCTGGCTAATTTTTGTGCTTTTAGTGGAGATGAGGTTTCACCATGTTGGCCAGTCTGTTCTTGAACTTCTGACCTCAGGTGATCCACCCGCCTTGGCCTCCCAAAGTGTTGGGATTACAGGCATGAGCCACCAAGCCCAGCCAAGAGAACTTTAATGAAATTATATCATGTATGTGTTTTTTTTTTTTTTT
>NW_016107315.1:5293495-5309019 GCF_001604975.1 Cebus imitator
CCACCATGCCCAGCTAATTTTTTGTAGTTTTAGTAGAGACGGGGTTTCACCATGTTGACCAGGATGGTCTCGATCTCTTGACCTCGTGATCCACCCGCCTCAGCCTCCCACAGTGCTGGGATTACAGGCTTGAGCCACCGCGCCCGGCGAGGCTAATGTTTAAAAAGCAAATCAGTTGAACCAAATGTGGTCACCCAATTAAAAAACAATTTTACTAATAATTCAGGCTGGCCATGAACCTCCTGGCCTTAAGCAGTCTTCCTGCCTCAGCCTCCTAAAGTGCTGAAATTACCGGTGTGAGCCACCATGCCTGGCGAAGAGTTTATGTACTTTAATTCACTTCTTTCTTGCCACTGACAGATGTCCCAGCTAGTGGAATGTATTTCATGACATATGAATGGCTGAAAAATATCTTCACTCCGGAGGGAAAGAGGTGAGGAGAACAGAACTTGGAAGCCACTTTCCCCAGTCATGGATGCGTTGCCCTCTCCTGGGGGTGAGTCTGAAAGCAGAAGTAGGACATGTTCTTGGCTTCATGTCTGCTTTCCTTTTGTGGCTGCCGAGGTCCAGCTAGCTCTTCTTACTCTGTGCCTCAGCCAGTGGAGCAAATATTTGAAACAGGTGCATGAAAACTCCTCCAAGGAGTGCCAGCAGCACTGGCCTTGTACCTCTTCTCTGTCATCCAGTTTCTGCCTCTCTGTAACTGCCCTGTCTGCCACAGGAAGGGTAGTCTGAGTGCCACTCTCATAGCCTTTGTCTAACTGGGGCTGTGGTTGGTGTTATGCAGGGTCAGTGAGCTCAGTGCTCCTCGGATCTTGGTGGCTGGGGGCATTGCAGGGATCTTCAACTGGGCTGTGGCAATCCCCCCAGATGTGCTCAAGTCTCGATTCCAGACTGGTGAGTGGAAGGTAGTGGGGTGGATGGGGGCAGAGTGGGTCCCAGCACTGGCTAATCCTGGGGTACAAAGTTCATAAGGCCCTAGGAAACTTACTCTTCATGGCAGTACCCAGCACCTGCCTGACCAACATTCCACCTCACAGTTATTTGCATTCTAGGAGCCCTAGACTCATTTTCATGACAGCCTAAACACAAGGTAAGTGTGATAAGAGGTGAAGTCCACTCTTCCTCCCCTACATGAACAGGAGGGCTGTTTCATTCTTCTTCCCTCTTTCCTACTCCCTTGGCACAAGTAATTCAGGCACTTGTACATTTGTCCCAAGGTGAACTGTTGTCTATGGACGGGTCCCAGATGACCTGCAAGGTGTCCTTTCCCCTGTGCTAGTCCTGACCCTTCAGGAAGACTTAACTACTAGTTCTCCTCATGTGGATTGCAATGGTCAAATCAGGAAACTTCCTGAAGACTTGGAAATTGGGTTCTGCCCCACAGCACCTCCTGGGAAATATCCTAATGGTTTCAGAGATGTGCTGCGGGAGCTGATCCGGGATGAAGGAGTCACATCCTTGTACAAAGGGTTCAATGCAGTGATGATCCGAGCCTTCCCAGCTAATGCGGTGAGTAGCTGGCAGGGCTGTGCTTTCCCTTGGGGGCTCAGAGCAGGGTGCATGTGGGTTGACTTTTGCTTGTTCCTGGGATAGGACTGGGGACTCAGTTTTCCCAAAGCCCTATCTTCAGCCAGAGTATTCCTTATTTACTCCCTTTCCTGAAGCTGTCAGGAGAATTTGCGTTTGGGGATCTCTGAGGTGGGGCTTTGATTTCCTGACCTGGCCATTAGAAGCGGGCAGTTGTGAGACCAGGCTCGATGGCTCATGCCTGTAATCTCAGCACTTTGGGAGGCTGAGGCAGGTGGATCATCTGAGGTCAGGAGTTCGACACCAGCCTGGCCAACACGGGGAAACCCTGTCTCTACTAAAAATACAAAAATTAGCTGGGCATGGTGGTGGGCTTCTGTAATTCCAGCTGCTCAGGGGGCTGAAGCAAGAAAATTGCTTGAACCCAGGAGGTAGAGGTTGCAGTGAGCTGAAATTGTGCCATTGCACTCCAGCCTTGGTGACAAGAGCAAAACTCTGTCTCAAAAAGAAGAAGAAGAAGAAAAAAAGTGGGGAGTTGTGGGGTATACATTTTGTTCTCCTCTTAGGAATGAGAGAGCAGAGCTTGTACGCTTGACGTGGCGTGGATGTGGGGTTAGGGAGGGGCTCTGGTCCTGACAGGGCCAGCAAAGCATAGTGCTTTGAATAGCCTATGAATAGTCATTTCTGCTGGCTTTTTTCTTCTTCCCAACCCTTTCTCAGGCCTGTTTCCTTGGCTTTGAAGTTGCTATGAAGTTCCTTAATTGGGCCATCCCCAACTTGTGAGACTGAAGGCTGCTCAAGCCTTCTGAATGCTGGAAGCTGTCACTGAGGAGGAGGAGTAGTGGGCAGAACGAACCAGTCCCGGAGGGCAAGGGGAGGGGGATGGTGGGATCAGAGCCCTGTGCTTGGACTTGGTGAGACCGTTGCCTTAATGACGTCCTGTACTTTGTATAACTTAGTGTGCCATTTTGAAACTTGAATTCATTCTTGTCAATTTAAGGGATCTTAAGAGGATTTGGAGATGGAACAAGAAGCTTCTAGACCAGATACTACCTGTGGCAAGAATGGTGGCTACCAGTTTTCTGCTGGTCCTACCATACCCAAAGTATTCCTCATTAAAGAGATAATCTCAGGTTCTCACTGGAGGCACTGTGCATGTTTTGAACCAGCTCACCAGCTGAGATCTTCTTCAGTCCCTAGCCAGGAACACTCACTTGATTTCCAGGGTGCCATCTAATCCTGGGCTACACGTGTGGATATGGATTTGAGGCCCACATCTGTGTCCAAGTGGACTGGGCATATGTGGCTAGGAGGAGATAGACTGTTAACTGTTGGATTTTGATTTTTTTTTAACGCATGCAAGTAATCAAAAGTAAAACTAGAGTGGTGTAATTTTCTGGGAGCAGGTGGAGAACTTTCCCTCCCACACAGTAAGGACAGTCCCAGTCTGCTGGAATAAGTGAGAAAGCGCAGGGTGTAGGAAGGCTCTTTTTGTACACTCTTTTCTCAGTGTACATTTTAATGAGAAACAATAAATGTTGTTTCCAATATTTGCATTGTGTTATATTTTCTTCTTTTGATTCTAGGACAGTTCAGTAGGCAGCCTGTGGCCTTGGTGGAGGAAGAGGTGGAGGAGGAGGAAGTTTTGGCTGGCTCTGCCTTCTCTGGATGCCCCAGCTGCAGCTGCTCTAGGGAGGATGGGTGTATTTTTAGTAGAGACAGGGTTTCACCATGTTGACCAGGATGGTCTCGATCTCTTGACCTCGTGATCTACCCGCCTCGGCCTCCCAAAGTGCTGGGATTACAGGCTTGAGCCACCGCGCCCGGCCAATTAATTTTTATTAATTAAATTTTTTAGAGACAGGGTCTTACTTTTTCAGCCAGGCTAGAGTGCAATGGTGAGATCAGAGCTCACCGCGGAACTCAACCTGATCCTCCTGCCTCTGCCTCCCAAGTAGCTGGAACTACAGGTGTGTACCGCTGTGTCTGGCTATTAAAAAAAAAAAAATTGTAGAGATAGGGTCTCACTATGTTGCCCAGGCTGAACAGTTTTGAAAGATGAAAATTGTGGCGGGGTACAGTGGCTCATGCCTGTAATCCCAGCATTTTGGGAGGCTGAGGCAAGTGGATCATATGAGTTCAGGAGTTTGAGACCACCCTGGCCAACATGGAGAAACCCTGTCTATGCTAAAAATTAAAAAAAATTAGCCAGAGTTGTGGTGGTCATCTGTAATCCTAGCTTCTCGGGAAGCCGAGGCAAGAGAATTGCTTAAACCTGGGAGTTGGAGGTTTCAGTGAGCCAAGATTGCGCCATTGCCCTCCAGCCTGGGTGACAGAGTGGGACTCCATTTCAAAAATAAAGAAAATAAAATAAAATTGTATATTCTGTATCTGGCAAGGTTAATTAAATGTTAAGCCTGCTTCTTCTAATGCTGGAGGATGTCTTTGTTTAATATCACATTGATTTGGAGATGGCTATATATGTGTCTCCTGAAGCTCTTCTTTTTATTTATTTATAATTAAAAAAATATTCCTCCACACATTTATTCTCTGAAATCTCTTCCTTTTAAATCTTATTTAAAAAAAATTTTTTTTGAGACAGAGTTCATTCTGTCACCCAGTACAGGAGCATGATCATGGCTCACTGCAGCCTTGACCTCCCGGGCCCAAGCGACCTTTCCACCTCAGCCTCCTGAGTATCTGAGACCACAGGCATATGTTACTATGCCCAGATAATTTTTTTAAATTAATTTTTTGTAGAGATGTAGTTTCCCTATGTTGCCCAGGCTGGTCTTGAATTCCTGGGCTCCCAGCTTGGCCTGCCAAAGTGCTGGGATTACAGGTGTGCACCACTGTGCTCAGCCTGAAGCTTTTGATATCACCCAGTCCTAAGACTGTTTTAAATTTTAAATTCAAATTTTTTTTTTTGAGATGGAATTTTACTCTTCTTGCCTAGGCTAGAGTGCAATGGTGCGATCTCGGCTCACTACAACCTCCGCCTCCTCGGTTTAAGCGATTCTCCTGGCTCAGCCTCCTGAGTAGATGGGATTACAGGTATGTGCCACCACATCCTGCTAATTTTATATTTTTAATAGAGACAGGGTTTCTCCATGTTGGTCAGGCTGGTCTCAAACTCCCGACTTCAGGTGATCCGCTTGCCTTGGCCTCCCAAATTGCTGGGATTACAGGTGTGAATCACTGCACCTGGCCATTTTTTTTTTTTTTTGGAAGCAAAGTCTCGCTCTGTCACCCTGGCTGGAATGCAGTGGTACGATCTCAGCTCCCTGCTGCAACCTCCACCTCAAACGATTCTCCTACTTCAACCTTCCAAGTAGCTGGGACTACAGGTACCTGCCACCACGCCCAGCTAATTTTTGTATTTTTAGTAGAGACAGGGTTTCCCCACGTTGACCAGGCTGGTCTTGAACTCCTAACCTCAAGTGATCCACCCACCTTGGCCCCCCAAAGTGCTGGGATTATATGGGTGAGTCACTGTGCCCAATCAAGACTTCTAAAACTTCAAAAAGACTTCTAAGACTTCTAAATCTTTGCCTAGAAGCTCCTGTAACCGTCTGTGCCTCTGGATAATTTGCCATTTGGAAATTATCCCTTTCAAAAATTTGAAAATTTTTCCATTTTAAAATGGAGTATTTTGGTACTTTGATGTTAGTGGGGGTAGATTCTTTTACTCCTTTGGGTGTTCAATAGATGTTAAGTCAAATAGGGAAGCCCCTGGAGGCATATTTGTGAAGGGAGCAGATGTTGAGTTAACTCCCTCCTGGCTGGTGCTTCCTTTTATGATGCACTTTGAAATGCCACCTGTTCCTGATATATCTCTTCTCTTCCTGACAGGAGTAAGGGGTGGGGAAAAATTGGGGCCCTCCTTAGCAATTTCTCTGACTTTCATAGTCATAACTGAGAGCCAGACAGTGATTTCTTCAGTAACCAACTGATGATAAAAGCCTCACCCAGGCACCAAGAAGCATATAACTGGGCCAAAGGTGAGGGACGGAGCAAAGGTTGTTGCAACAGTGACCTATTAAAAGCACAGTAGCCCCATTTCAGCTATAAAGCCGTACCATCTCTACCCCACATTTATTTCCCTATAGACTTTTGAGGCTGGAACCCTCTACATCTTTTCTAACCTCCTTATAAATTTATTTTCTTATTTCTTTATCCCCTTGTAACTCAATGTTTAATGGGTAAGGATTTTTTCGTTTGTTTTTTGAGAGTGAGTCTCCCTCTTTCCCAGGCCAGAGTGCAATGGCATGATCTTGGCTCACTGCAACCTCTGCTTCCCGGATTCAAGTGATTCTCCTGCATCAGCCTCCTGGGTAGCTGGGATTGCCGATGCACACCACCACACCCAGCTAATTTTTGTATTTTTAATAGAGATGGGGTTTTGCCTTTTTGGACAGGCTGGGCCTGAACTCCTGACCTCAAGTGATCCAACCGCTTCTGCCTCCCAAAGTGCTGCAATTACAGGCATGAGCCACCGCACCTGGCCTCTGGGTAGGGATTTTGACCCCCACTTTCAGCTGTGGAAGCCAAGGCTCAGACAGGGTAAACTGATCTGCGGAGGTCATTGGCAAATTGATAATGAAGTGTGGATTGTGTGGGTATCCTGAAAAAAGATTTGTGATGCTATCAGAGGCTGTCCTGAGGTTGTTTGATCCAGGCTCCAGGAGACCTGTCTGTACCACCTGGTCCACGCTTAGGTACCTGACCTGTGAATCAGATCATGGATGGCTCACACAGTCCTGACAGGCACTGGGAAGGCCCCAGGGCCAGGTGTCCCTGAGGATTAACTTTTCTTCTTTCTCTGCTATGGCAAGCATGCAGACCTGTCATTTTCCAGCCAAGTTCCCTGTGCTTTCTAGGTTCTTTCCTTGCCCTGAGGTGTCTCAGATGCAGACCCTGGGTCCACTGCAGAGACTGACACTTTCTCAGGACATAGTGTCTCGGCATGGGGGTGGCTCCCAGGTACACAAATGTGTCCTGGGAATGAACTGCTCCCTGGAGCATGGGCATTTATTAAAATAGATCAGATTGATTGCAGTACATTGAGCTCCATAGAGACAACACCGGGGAATTAGCCGGGCATGGTGGCATGCACCTGTAGTCCCAGCTACTTGGGAGGCTGAGGCAGGAGAATCGCTGGGATCTGGGAGGCAGAGGTTGCAGTGAGCCAAGATCACACCATTGCACTCCAGCCTGGGTGACAGAGCAAAACTCCATCTCCAAAAAATAAATAAAAATAAAGTAAAAAAAATAATAAAGAGACAATGCTGGGGCAAGTGAGAGCCAGATGGGCACTGGGCAACTCTGCTTCATTAAGGAAAAATAACTAAATGTGGGCAAAGGATATCCTAAGAAGCCGAGAGGCAAAATGTCATCATATGCATTTTTTGTGCAAACTTGTTGGGAGGAGCATACGAAGAAACACCCAGATGCAGTCAACTTCCCAGAGTCTTCTAAGAAGTGCTGAGAGAGGTGGAAGACCATGTCTGCTAAAGAGAAAGAAAAATTCTAAGATACGGCAAAGGTGGACAAGGCCTGTTATGAAAGAGAAATGAAAACCTATATCCCTCCTAAAGGGGAGACAAAAAAGAAGTTCAAGGATCCCAATGCACCCAAGAGGGCTTTTTCTTGTTCTGCTCTGAGTATGGCCCAAAAATCAAAGGAGAACATCCTGGCCTGTCCATTGGTGATGTTGCAAAGGAACTAGGGGGCATGTGGAATAACACTCCTGCAGATGATAATCAGCCTTATGAAAAGAAGGCTGCGAAGCTGAGGGAAAAATACAAAAAGGTGAAATACCATTGATTTGATAATGGAAATTTAAAAAATAAATAAATAACACATAAAAAAAGAAAAATATGAAAAGGATATTGCTGCATATCGAGCTGAAGGAAAGCCTGATGCAGCAAAAAAGGGAGTTGTCAAGGCTGAAAAAAGCAAGAGAAAGAAGGAAGAGGAAGAAGATAAAGAAGATGATGATGATGAATAAGTTGGTTCTATTGCAGTTTTTTTGTCTATAAAGCATTTAACCCCCCTGTACACAACTCACTCCTTTTAAAGAAAAATTGAAATGTAAGGCTGTGTAAGATTTGTTTTCAAACTGTACAGTGTTTTTTTTTGTATAGTTAACACACTACCAAATGTGTCTTTAGAAAGCCCTGTCCTGGTGATATTTTCAGTAGCCACTAACCTTTTGTGGTACAGTATGGGGGTTGTAAATTGGCACCGAAATTTAAAGCAGTTTCTTGTTGGTGCACAGCACAAATTAGTTCTATATGGGGATGGTAGTTTTTTCATTTTCAGTTGCCTCTGATGTAGCTTATATGAAATAATTGTTGTTCTGTTAACTGAACACCACTCTGTAATTGAAAAAAAAAAGTTGTAGCTGTTTTGTTGACATTCTGAATGCTTCTAAGTAAATATAATTTTTTTTTTAATTAGAAAAAAAATGGATCAGATTTCCTGGATGAAAGGCAGTGGCCTCATTGGAAGAGCCACGATAGAGGCTAAAAAAACAGCTTGGGTGAGGGCAGAGAAAACATAGCCTACTTCCTCAATCTCTTTTGCCAACTAGAGGCTCATGAACACTTCCAAGGCAACATAGAAACTGTTGCTGGTAGGAATTAAGTGAACTGAGAGTACTAAATCAGGGAGGGCCTGGCATGCAGAGGTGGTCAGGTGACCAGCAGATCCCAGGAGATTGGTAGGGGACTGGAATGGCTTAGAAAAGTGGTCCTTTGATCATGTAAGAGGGAGATGTTTCTGCTGGAGCTGAGTCTCACAAGTATGTAGAGGACATAAGATATTTAAGCTGGAGGATCTGAGCCAAGAGCAGGCCTTCAGAGGAGTTCAGGGAAGTTTAGGCCCCTCCTTTCATCTTGGAGAGACAGAAAGAGAGAAACGTTTGAATAATAAACCTATCAAGAGCATACAAAATTCATTGTTTCATTGGAAATAGCAATAGTACCCTACCCATGTTCATTTACACCAAGACCCGTTGCTTTTGGGCTAAACAACATGTGTCCCACCTGTGCTACTGTGCATCCATTGTCGTAAACATCTCTGTGAATTGGCCCCATTGCGTCCACATCTGTGTCTGTGGTTGGTGATATGACAGTTTGTGCAAGATGTTGACTGCCTGCTGAGTTGTGAGTAGGATTAGATTGGAATATAGCATCCTCAGGGTTCTGGGGCCTCCTCTCCTCCTCCTGTGTAATTCTCTTGCTGCTGCTTTTTTTTTTTTTTTTTTTTGAGATGGAGTCTTGGCTTTATTGCCAGGCTGGAGTGCAGTGGCGCAATCTCGGCTCACTGCAACCTCCGCCTCCTGGGTTCAAGCAATTCTGCCTCAGCCTCCCGAGTAGCTGGGACCACAGGCACGTGCCACCATGCCCAGCTATTTTTTATATTTTTAGTAGAGATGAGGTTTCACCATGTTGGCCAGGATGGTCTCGATCTCTTGACCTCATGATCTGCCCACCTTGGCCTCCCAAAGTGCTGGGATTATAGGCATGAGCCACCGCACCTGGCCACTTGTCTTGCTTCTAAGGGTCTCTGCTGTTGGCCTTTTCCACCATCACTTGCTGTTGGCAGCTGTATCTCGGTTATTAGCTGCCTCTGGGTTTAGTTGCTATGGTAACCTCCAGCGGTGCAGCTGGACAGGCTTGAATGCAGGCAGGATAAATGCAGGATAAGGGTAGAAGATGTCAGGTTCAGGCTCCTGGTGTTCCTCTCCTGTTAAAGGGCCCTCTTCTTTGGCCTGTTCAACTGGGCATTCATGAAGACCCTGGGGGCTCTACTTGTTACTGAAGAGTTGGCCAGAAGGGGAGAGATGGACCCCTGCTCTGGGGACCAAGTGCTGGGGAGAGTTCCAGGTTGAACCTGGAGGCTGGCTGCCCATCCTTGTTCTGAGGCTAGCCTATGGAGACCCATGAGGAGCAGCTATAGGGTTCCTGCTTTCTGTGGCTATATGGCAGATGCACCTGTATATGGTAGCTGCACCTGACAGCAATAACTTAAGCCTACCCTGAAAATGACCCTGCCTAAATGACAGGGTCATTTTCAGGGTAGGCTTAAGTTATTAAGGCAGGTGCACCTCAATATTAGGAGTTCCAAATGACGACAACCTGAAGATTCATTCCTTGTGCATGAGGAATATCTGAGCCCGCATCCTGTCCTGTGACCGTACAGGGGATTGAGGCCTTTTGTTTTGGGTTAAATCAAAGTTGTTAAGGAAAGGGTGTTAAGTGAAAATGCTATATGTACGGCACGCTTTCTGCAGGTGGGGCAGTTCTATCTAGCTCTCCTCCCCTGAACTGCTTTGTATCAACCCTATGTCTTGTTTGCTGGCACTGGATCACTTTTGGCCTCTCGAACCTGGTGCCGTCCCTACTGAAGTTAATAGGGATCTGATGGCTGGGCACAGTGGCTCATGCCTAAATCCTAGCACTTTGGGAGGCTGAGGTGGGTGGATCGCCTGAGTTCAGGAGTTCAAGACCAACTTGGCTAACATGATGAAACCCCGTCTCTACTAAAAACACAAAAATTAGCCAGGTGTGGTGGTGTGCACCTGTAGTCCCAGCTACTAGGGAAGCTGAGGCAGGAGAATCACTTGCACCCAAGAGGCGGAGGTTACAGTTAGCAGAGATAGTGCCACTGCACTCCAGCCTAGGTGACAGAGCGAGACTCTGTCTCAAAAAAAAAAAAAGAAAAAAGGCCAGGCACAGTGGCTCACACCTGTAATCCCAGCACTTTAGGAGGCTGAGGCAGGCAGATTACCTGAGGTCAGGAGTTCGAGACCAGCCTGGCCAATATGGTGAAACTCCATCTCTACTAAAAATAAAAAAAAATGATACCCATGGTGGTGCATGCCTGTAATGTAATTCCAGCTACTTGGGAGGCTGAGGCAGGAGAATCGCTTGAACTCAGGAGGCAGAGGTTGTGGTGAGCCGAGATTGTGCCATTGTTGCCCTCTAGCCTGGGCAACAATGGCAAACTGTCTCACTGTCTCAAAAAAAAATTAGGTGGGCTTGGTGGTGGGCACCTGTAGTCCCAGATACTCGGGAGGCTAAGGCAGAATTGCTTGAATCCGGGAGGCGGAGGTTAGAGTGAGCTGAGATCACACCAGTGCACTGGAGCCTGGGTGACAGAGCAAAAATTGGTCTCAAAAAAGATAAAAGGTCAGATGTGGTAGCTCATACTTGGGTGGGTAACAAGGTCAGGAGTTCACCATGTTCATGGCCAACATGGTGAAACCCCGTCTCTACTAAAAAAAAAAAAAAAAAAAAAAAATTACCTCAGCATGGTGGTGGGTACCTGTAGTCCCAGCTACTTGGGAGGCTGAGGCAGGAGAATCAACTGAACCAGGAGGCAGAGGTTGCAGTGAGCTGAGATCACACCACTACACTCCAGCCTGGGTGACAGCACTGGGCGTAGTGGCTCACACCTGTAATCCCAGCACTTTGGGAGGCTGAGGCAGGCAGATCACCTGATGTCAAGAGTTTGAGACCAGCCTGGCCAACATGGTGAAGCCCCGTCTCTACTAAAAAATACAAAAAGTTACCCGGGCATGGTGGCATGCACTTGTATTCCCAGCTACTCGGGAGGCTGAGACATGAGAATCACTTGAACTCGGGAGGTAGAGGTTGAAGGTTGCAGTGAGCCGAGATCGCACTACTGCACTCCAGCCTGGGTGACAGAGTAAGACTCTGTCTCAAAAAAAAAAAAAAAAAAAGAAAATAGTGATTTGGTACAATAATGGCCCTCATTCCTTTCAGGATGCCTTTTGAATCCTCTTTGCTTTGGTGGTTGGATGAGCTGTGGGGCATCTGAGAACAAGTCAGGTTGACTGGCCTGCTTCAGGCAAGGCCAGTAGGAGTTCCTTGGAGCAACTTGGAAAACTCACCCATACTCAACTCTGCTGTCAGCCCTGGGAGTGGCCTTTCTCTTCTCTACTTTGTTTTGTTTTGTTTTGTTTGAGATGGAGTCTCACTCTGTCACCCAGGCTGGTGTGCAGTGGTGAGATCTCGGCTCACTGCAGCCTCCGCCTCCCAGGTTCCAGCGATTCTCCTGCTTTAACCTCCTGAGTAGTTGGGATTACAGGTGCCCACCACCACATCCAGCCAATTTTTGTATTTTCAGTAGAGATGGGTTTTCACCATTTTGGCCAGACTGGTCTCAAACTATTGACCTTGTGATCTGCCTGTCTTGGCCTCCCAAAGTGCTGGGATTACAGGCATGAGCCACGGCACCCGGCCTCTCTCCTCTATTTTGTAATTGAGGTCGAAGTCTTAACTGTACAGGTGCCAATCTCCCTTTAAAACATATAAAACATAAAACCAGCAGGGCTGGTGGCTCATGCCTGTAATCCCAGCACTTTGGGAGGCCGAGATGCACTGATCATGAGGTCAGGAGTTTGAGACCAGCCTGGCCAACATGGTGAAACCCCATCTCTACTAAAAATACAAAAATTAGCTGGACGTGGTGGCGTGTGCCTGTAATCCCAGCTACTTGGGAGGCTGAGGCAGGAGAATTGCTTGAACACTGGAGGCAGAGGTTGTAGTGAGCCGACATCATGCCACTGCATCAGCCTGGGAGACAGAGCAAGACTCTGACTCAAAATAACAAGAACAACATATAAAACCTGACAATATGGGCAAACTAGAGAACAGAGTTGTGAATTTGCCTTTCCAAAAGGTTGGCTAACGGATTGCTTGAAAAGGGGCAGATCCCCAGGTGTGGCAGTACCATGGAAGTCACACCTAGGTTTTCTGGATATTGTGTCAAGACTGATCCCTGCAAGACTTGGATCAATCTACCCAAGAGCAGAGAAGAGGTAAGGGACACTACCCCTCCAGCTCCACATTGCTTGTCCTTAATCGGGTCTTCATATTCTGAGATACAGTTTTAAGGCAGGGGGTCCCAGCTGAGACTACGAGGTCAGGAGAGCAGTTTCATTGGCTCTGCTTGCTGTATCAAGATTTACCATTTAGCCAGTAGACCTTTTCTAAAAGTATGCAATAAGGACTGAGCAGGAAAAAAGTTGGAGACTGCCTCTCCCCTCACAAAGTTGATGATCCAAGATTCTTCTCGGGTCAAGAAACTTGTCCACGGAGACACTGCTGTTTATAATCACAGGACTGCTTAGCCTAGAGCCTGGGCTGACCTCTACATCAGTGGGGATGAGGTGCTCCTTGCTTCCAATTGCTCAGCTTCCAGCAGCATTGAGCTCCTGGGTGTGTGCCAAGCCTGTATGGGAGGTGCTAGGGAGGATTTTAATTAATACTGGGTAATTACCAGGTGGAGTTTAAGCATCCCAAATGCCTTCAGGTTCCCAAACCTACAGCTACTGTCTTCTTGCCTGGGCCTGGAAAGGAGAGGGGGGGACTCTGCCCTGTGCCCAGCGGGCCTTTGGTTAGCACGTAGGCTGTGGTCTGATATCCCAGGAAGGTGTCCATCTTCTTTAATTCCCTTCCACTTTGGAAGGAGGAGGAGAGCAATTTGAGAAGTAGCCTGGCCTCTGCAGTTCACCTATACCATCTCCCCAGGAGCAAAGGATAACAACACTTTGTGGTCTGTTCAACTTCATCAAGCAGTGTTGGCCTAGGGTCCAGTGTAGAGTGTGGGGAAAGGAGTGGGCAGACCTAGACCTGTGGACCCTGGTGAGAATGCTCCAGGAGGAACAGGCACAGAGGTCTTTCCTGCTTCTGGCCTTACTTCCCTTTCTCACTGTACACATTTGGCTGAGTGAACTCTTTCAAATTTATTTTTATGCCAGTGGCTCTCAAATTATGATCTCCCTGAAACGCCTACTTCCTACAAGGCCTTCCCCATTTGACATCTCAGAGACCTGCCAGACTCTTGAGTTATTTCACCATTCCACCTGGCAGCGACGGTGGTCCTGAATCCACCAGGCCTTTGCTCTTGTTGTATGTTCAGATGGTTTTTCTTCAGATCTTCCCCTGGTCGGATCCTGCTCAGGCCTCGGGGCCAGCTTGAATGTCACCCCCGAAAGT
The DNA here is from genome assembly GCF_001604975.1 of Cebus imitator. Taxonomy (NCBI): domain Eukaryota; kingdom Metazoa; phylum Chordata; class Mammalia; order Primates; family Cebidae; genus Cebus; species Cebus imitator. Next base: position 5,307,058 of record NW_016107315.1, read on the forward strand.
GAGCCCTCTCTTGCCCTTCATCACAGCAGAACCACACTGAGGTGCTCATATGTTTCTGCGTCTCGCTGTGTCTCTATTGCTAACTGCCAGCAAACAGGAGGCTCTTGGCATCTATTGAAAGAATAATTTAAAGGTCTTCAGGACCAGGCGACAGGCACTAATCGGTCCCCTTCATGGGTACACCATTCATTACTTAATTCCCTGGATTCCCGCCGGGAGCTGGCAGCTGGAACCCTCTATGCCTTGACCCCCCGACAGCCCGAGGGGCGGGCCGCCCAGTGGCGCAAGCGCACTGAGGGCCGGTGCTAGGCGGGGATGCGCACGCCCGCGGCCGCGTGCGTCACACAGCTTGGGTGCCCGCCCCGCTCGCCCAGCTCGCCGGCCCGTCGGTCCCCGCGGCGGCAGCGGCTGCCCAGTGACAGCGGCGGCGGTGCCAGGCCGGCTGTGGTAGCGTAGGGTTGCGCCGCCCGGAAACGCAGAACCGGCCAAAGAGCGGCGCGACGCGAGGAGGGCCGAGCCTGGGCCGCGCACGAAGAGACCTCGCGGGCGGGGAACGAAAGGCCGACGTGAGTGAGTGCGGAGACAGTGGCCGCAGGCGGCCCAACCCGTCCGTCCCCTCGGCCGCCGCCGGCATGAGCCACATCCAGATCCCGCCGGGGCTCACGGAGCTGCTGCAGGGCTACACTGTGGAGGTGCTGCGACAGCAGCCGCCTGACCTCGTCGAATTCGCAGTGGACTACTTCACCCGCCTGCGTGAGGCCCGCTCCCATGCCTCAGTCCTGCCCACCGCCACCCCACGCCAGAGCCCGGGCCACACCACGCCAGAACCCGGCCCGGACCACGTCGCCGACGCCAACGGGGACAGCGAGTCGGAGGAGGACGAGGACTTGGAAGGTAGGCTGTGGGCGGGGCCCTGGGGAATGGTGCAGGAGATCTCCAGAGGTCTAGATAGGTGGCGGGGGGCCGGTTGTCGCGCTGGGGGCCAGCCGACCGCGGGCTGGGACTGGGAGCTTCTAGCGTTTCCCTGAGACACCGGCGTGAGCCCGCGTGCGCCACTTCCAAACTGAGCTTCGCGGTCCTGCGAGCCCTGGAACGTACTGAGTCAGATTCAATCTTGAAGGAAACGTGCGCGTTGCCGGCCCCGCCAGAGGATCCCTCGTCTTGGCTTGAGACCCTTCACCAGGTTTGGCTTCGAAGATAAGAGCATTCACATCCAGTGACTCGTGTTTAATTGATAGGACAGTAAGTTTGTTTGGAAATAATTCATTTTTTTGAAAAGTTACTGTGAAAACTTTTAAACATAGACAAAAGAGGAAAGGTGAGATAAATCCCTATATGCTATCACCTACATTTAACAGTTGTATTTGTCACAAAGTTTCATCTATACCTTTTTTTCTTTCTTTGCCAAGGTGCATTAAAGCAAATCTCTCAGGTCATTTCACCTCTGCTTACTTGAGTATGTATTTCTTAAAACATGGTACCTGGGAAATTCCTATTTTAAAAAATTTGTCCAAAATGATTGAATCAAATTTGGTGAGAGTAAATAATTATTTTGCTGGCGGGGCCCTGTAGTCCCAGCTACTCTGAAGGCTAGGGAGGAGATATCCCTTGAGTCCAAGAGTTGGAGACCAGCCTGGGCAAAATAGACACCCTACTCCATTTTAAAAAAGGAAAAGCCTGGCCAGGTGTGGTGGCTTACTCCTGTAATCCCAGCACTTTGGGAGGCCGAGGTCGGTGGATTACCTGAGGTCAGGAGTTTGAGACCAGCCTGACTAACATGGCGAAACCCTGTCTCTACTAAAAATACAAAAATTAGCTGGGTGTGGTGGTGGGTGCCTGTAATCCTAGCTGCTGAGGAGGCTGAGGCAGGGAGAATCGCTTGAACCCGGAAGGTGGAGGTTGCAGTGAGACGAGATCACGCCATTGCACTCCAGCCTGGGCGACAGAGCAAGACTCTGTATC
>NW_016107315.1:5309374-5313107 GCF_001604975.1 Cebus imitator
AAAAAAAAAAAAAAAAATGTATCTCGCTCTGTTACCCAGATTGCAGTGTAGTGGTGCAATCAGGGCTCAGTGTCAAGATTTATCATTTAGTAATGGTCAGTAAATCTCCAAGAGTATGCAGTCAGGACTGAGTAGGAAACAAGTTGGAGAGTGTCCCTCCCTTGACAAAATTGATGATCCAAGATCATCACACCTATTTTTTTTTTAAAGACAGAATCTCGCTCTGTCACCTGGGCTGGAGTGTAGTGGCACAATCAGGGCTCACTGCAGCCCCAACCCCCTAAGCTCAAGGTATTCTCCCACTTAGGCCTATCAAGTAGTGGGGACTATAGGCATGTACCACTACAAAGTGCTTGGCCTCCCAAAGTGCTAGAATTACAGGCAAGAGCTACTGCTCCTGGCCAAAATAACACTTTCTACATCTGATCTAAGCAAGGGTGTTAAGAAACAATTACAGTTTCCTTGGTTTCTTCAACATAGGCTTTGTCAGTTTAAGAGTAGAATTAGCCTACTTTTGAACAACTAAAATTTAACAAAACAATGACACCATTTGAGAGGCTAAGTTAGAATCTTAGTGTTATTAGATCACACACACAAAACTAGTTCTGAGTTATATCTGGTCTGGCCCAGTATTCAAGTTACGGCTGGCTGACAAGGAGTTAATTAACAGTCATTGCTGTGGGAGGTTACAAGCTTAGGTGCACTGGACAATCTCCCTAATGGTATTCAGGCTAAAAGAGTAACAGTTGTGCTTCTGGATTTCCCTTGATTTATTGCCCATTACATCATAGGTTTTTGGGAAATCAGAAATTACTTTCTAAACTCTGCCACTGAGTTTGCTTTGTGGTCTTGGACAACTTGTCAAACCTATTTGATCTCAGATTTTCTTATCTTCAAAATGAGGACAGTGACAACAATCTCCTAGGGATAAATGTGTTTTTAAAAGCTTTATTTCAGGAGTGAATTCTAGGTTTGTTTCACTGTCATCTCTATAAATCACAAAGCAGTAGCCTGCTTTGAGACAATTTTTATTTACACAACACTTTAGGATTTTAGAAATTAGCCTCAAATGAGTAAAACAATTTACAGGTTTTTGTATTCATTCTTTGTCATCTTTGATATTCAAAGTTGAGTTGATTTAAAATCGTTGTACTCTATTTTATTGGTATTTAAGTATTTTTGGTGTGTCAAGTGGCAAAATCACTAGCCTTGTAGTAATTACAGAAATCACTACAAGGTGGATTTCTATTTACAAATAATAGATGAAAAATACATTGCATACAATGAGATACCACTTCATACCTGTTAGGATGGCTGGTTTTATAAACAGAAAATAACCACGACATAGAGAGGTTGGAACCCTTGTGCATTTCTCATGGGAATATAAAATGCTCCAGCTGCTGTGGAAAACAGCTCGGTGGTTCCTCAAAAAGTAGTTAAACATAAAATTATCATAGGTAGAACAATTTCACTCCTAGGTATATACCCACAATAATTTAAAGCAGGGAGTTAAACAGATACTTATATTCCATTATTTACAGTAGTCAAAAGGTGAAAACATGGCACATGCCTGTAATCCCAGCACTTTGGGAGGCCGAGGTGGGTAGATCACCTGAGGTCAGGAGTTTGAGACCAGCCTAACATGGTGAAATCCTGTCTCTACTAAAAAGAGAAAAAAAAAATTAGCTTGACGTGATGGTGGGTGCCTGTAATCCCAGCTACTTGGGAGGCTGAGTCAGGAGAATTGTTTGAACCCAGGAGGCGGAGGTTGCAGTAAGCCAAGATCAGGCCATTGCACTCTAGTCTGGGCTACATGAGTGAAACTCTGTCTCAAAAAAAAAAAGCTAAAAATAAACCAGGTATCCATCAATAAATGGATAAACAAAATATGGTACATACAGTGGAATATTCTCTATCCTTTTTTTTTTTCTTTTTCACTCTGTCACCCAGGCTGGAGTGCAGTGGTGTGATCCCTACTTACTGCAACCTCCACCTCCTAGGTTCAAGCAATTCTCCTGTTTCAGCTTCTTTAGTAGCTGGGATTACAGGTGCATGCCACCATGCCTGGCTAGGTTTTGTATTTTTAGTAGAGATGGGGTTTCACCATGTTGGTCAGGCTAGTCTTGAACTCCTGACCTCAGGTGATCCATCTGCCTTGGCCTTCCAAAGTGCTGGGATTACAGGTGTGAGCCACCTACCCGGCCTCAACCATAACAAATTTTAGAACATTTTTCCTCATCCCAAAAAGAAGTCCTATACATTGTATTTTTTTTTATTTTTTAGATGGAATCTCTCTCCATTGCTCTGGCTGGAATGCAGTGGTGTAGTCTTGGCTCACTGCACCCTCCACCTCCTGGGTTCAAGCAGTTCTCTGCCTCAGCCTCCTGAGTAGCTGGGATTACAGGCATGTGCCACTGTGCCTGGCTAATTTTTGTATTTTTTTGGAGAGACAGGGTTTCACTATGTTGGCCAGGCTGGTCTTGAACTCCTGACCTCAGGTGATCTGCCCACCTGGGCCTCCCAAAGTGCTGGGATGACAGTCATGAGCCATCGCACCCCACCAAGAATGTCATCTTTTTAAAACACCTATCTGTTCATCATTAAAATAGATAAATAAAATAAGGTACATGTATTAACTGATTCAACAGCCAGAGATCTGTCTGCCTTGGCCTCCCAAAGTGCTGAGATTACAGGTGTAAGCCACTGTACCTAGCCCCCATATACTTTAGTCATCACCCTACCACCACCCTCATTTCCCTCATCCTTAGGCAACTTCTTTTTTTTGAGACGGAGTTTTGCTCTTGTTACCCAGGCTGGAGTGCAATGGCGCGATCTGGGCTCACCGCAACCTCCGCCTCCTGGGTTCAGGCAATTCTCCTGCTTCAGCCTCCTGAGTAGCTCTAGGGATTATAGGCACGCGCCACCAGGCCCAGCTGATTTTTTGTATTTTCAGTAGAGACAGGGTTTCACCATGTTGACCAGGATGGTCTCGATCTCTTGACTTCGTGATCCACCCGCCTCGGCCTCCCAAAGTGCTGGCATTACAGGCGTGAGCCACCGCGCCCGGCCATCCTTAGACAACTTCTAATCTACTTTTGTCTCTACTGTTTGCCTGTTCTGGACATTTCATATAAATGGAATAATATAATATGTGGTCTTTTGCCGCTGGCACTTAGCATGATGTTCACAAGGTTCATCCATGTTATAATCATATATCAGTACTTCTTCTTTTTTTTTTTCCCCTTTTTCCACTTGTTCTAAACTTCATTTTTTTTATTGCCAAATACTATTCCATTGTCTGGAAATACCATTCATTCCTGGATATACCATTTGTTTATCTATTCATCAGTTGATGGACATATAGATTGTTTCCACTCTTTGACTATTATGAATAATGCTGCCATGAACATTTGTGTGTACAAGTTCTATGTGGACCTATGTTTTCATTTCACATAGGAGTAGAATTGCTGGGTCATATGGTAGAATTGCTGTTTAACCTTTTGAGGAATTGCCAGCCTGTTTTCCAAAGTGGCTGAACCATTTTACATTCCAACCAGCAAAGTTTTGACTGTTCTAATTCCTCTACATCCCTATCAAAACTTACCTGTCTTCTAAAATTATTATAGCCAAACTATTGGTGTGGAGTAGTACCTCATTGTGGTTTTGATTTGCATTTCTCTAATGACTAATGATGTTGAGTGAGCATCTTTCCATATGTTTGTCATTTGCATTT
>NW_016107315.1:5313952-5315205 GCF_001604975.1 Cebus imitator
GCCTCCCAAAGTGCTGGGATTACAGGCGTGAGCCACCGCGCCCGGCAAAAAAATTTTTTTTTTTTGGTAGAGATTGGGTCTCACTGTGTTGCCAGGACTGGTCATAAACTCCTAGCCTCAAGTAGTCCTCCTGCATTGACTTCCCAAAGTGTTGGGATTGTAGGCATGAGCCACTGTGTCTAGCCTTTTCACTTTTTTGATGTCCTTTGAAGCACAAACATTTTTAATTCTGATGAAATCCAATGTGTCTTTTTTCTTTTCTTGTTTATGCTATAGGTGTCATATTTAGGAAATCATTGCCAAATCCAAGGTCATAAAAAGTCTGTTTTTCTTCTTTTAAGTTTATAGCTTTATCTTTTACATTTAAGTCTTTGGTATACTTTGAGTTTATTCCTATATATACATATGGTATGAAGTACTTTATTCTTTTACATATAAATATCCAGTTGTTTCCGCACCACTTGTTGAAGAGACTATTATTTCCTCACTTAATTGTCTTGGTGTTCTTGTTGAAAATTGATTGTTATGCATGGACTCAGCAACATGGAGGAAAAAAAGAAAATAGATTCGCTGTAACTGTGAGTCTGTTTCTGGACTTAGTTCTATTCCATTGATTTATATTTCTGACCGTATGGTAGTATCACACTGTCTTGATTACTATAGATAGCTCTGTATTAGGTTTGAAATCAGGAAGTGTGAGTTCTGCAAGTTCACTCTTTTTTAGAATTGTTTTGGCTATTTTGGGTCCCTTGAATTTTTTCTTTTTTGAGACTGAGTCTTGCTGTGTCACTGAGGCTGCAGTGCAGTGGCATGATCTGGCTCACTGCAGCCTCTGCCTTCCAGGTTCAAGTAATTCTCCTGCCTCAGCCTCCAGGCGTGAGCCACCATACCCGGCCATTTTTTTTTAGTAGAGAAGAGGTTTCACCATGATGGCCAGGCTAGTCTCAAACTCCTGGTCTCAAAAGTGATCAGCTAGGCCAGGCTTGGTGGCCCACGCCTATAATCCCAGCACTTTGGGAGGCCAAGGCAGGCAGATCACTTGAGATCAGAAGTTTGAGACCAGCCTGGCCAACATGGTGAAACCCCATCTCTCCTAAAAATACAAAAGTGTGCCAGGCATGGTGGCGCAAACTGGTAATCCCAGCAACTCAGGAGGCTGAGGTGGGAAGATGGCTTGAACCCAGGAAGTGGAGGCTGCAGTGACCTGAGATTGTACCACTGCACTCCAGCCTGGGGGACAGAACAAAATTTCA
>NW_016107315.1:5317980-5320339 GCF_001604975.1 Cebus imitator
AAAAAAAAAAAAAAAAAAAACTTTTTGTAATAATTTAGATGGTGTACTTTCAGGAACAATTGTAGGTGTTGGGACAGCTGTTTTGTGTCTCTTAAAGCATGTGTCTTGCTAGGACTGTTCTCATATATTGTATATTCACTAAGTTTTTCTTGTGTAATTTTTTCTGTTTGGTGTAAAATTTAGTATATGGTTCTTTGGAATTAAAAGAAAAAAATATGAGTGTTCAGAGGCTGGTAACTAAAACTTTTAGCTTATTTCTTTTGCATTTGAGGTGCCATTTAAATGAATTTTAGATCTGAAAACAAATGGCTTGAGTTTTTCTCGTTCCAAGCCCAGATAACTGCCTGGAAATTTGTCAGCAGGTTTTTTTTTTTTTTTTTTTTTTTTTGAGACAGAGTTTCACTTTTGTTGCCCAGGCCGGGGTACGATGGCACCACATTAGCTCACTGCAACCTCTGCCTCCTAGGTTCAAGCAGTTCTCCTGCCTCAGCCTCCTGAGTTGCTGGGATTATAGGCATGAGCCACCGTCCCTGGCCGAATTTGTCAGCAGTTTTAAGATGTGATGACCACAAGATATTGTGTGCAAAGACAGTTGCTAACGATGTAGAAATTCGGATAAAGATTTTTTGGAGCTGGGTGCAGTGGCTCACAACCATAATCTCAGCACTTTGGGAGACCGAGACAGGTGGATCACATGATGTCAGGAGTTCAAGACCAGCCTGGCCAGCATGGTGAAACCCGTCTCTACTAAAAATACAAAAAATAGCCGGGCATAGTGGTACACACCCATAATCCCAGCTACTTGGGAGGCAGAGGCATGAGAATTTCTTGAACCCAGGAGGCAGAGGTTGCAGTGAGCCAAGATTGAGCCACTGCACTCCAGCCTGGGCAACACAGTGAGACGCAGCTCTGGGCAACTTGATTGCTTGAGGCCCAGACCAACATGGGCAACATAGCAAGACCCCATTTCTGCAAAAAATAGCCAAGTCGTGGTGATGCACACCTGTAGTTGTAGCTACTAGGGGGGCTGAGGTGGCAGGATCACTTGAGCCCAGGAGGTCAAGGCTGCGGTGAGCCGTGATCAGGCCATTGCACTTTAGGCTGGATGAGAGCAAGACTCTATCTCTTAAAAAAAAAAAAAAAAAAAAAAAAAAAGGAGTGATCCTTCTGCCTCAGTCTCTCAAAGTGCTAGGAATTTGTGAGCTACCGTGCCCTGCCCCCCTTTGTATATATTCTTTGTGGAAAAGTCTGTTCAAGTCCTTTGTCTATTTTTTATTAGGTTATTTGTCTTTTTGTTGTTATGAGTTCTTGTCTGGAAACTAGTTCCTTGTCTGATATGTGATTTGCAAATATTTCCTCCCATTTTGTGAATTGTCTTTTTACCTTCTTTTTTTTTTCTTGAGATAGGTTCTTGCTCTGTTGCCCAGGCTAGAGTGCAGCAATGATTGTGGCTTACTGCAGCCTTGACCCCTTGGGCTCAAGTAATCCTTCTGCCTCATCCTCCCAAGTAATTGGGATTACAGGCATGCACCATGACACCTGGCTAGTTTTTGTAAAGGTGGAGTTTTGTTATGTTTCCCAGGCTGGTCTTGAACCCCTGGGCTCAAGCGATCCATCTGCCTCAGCCTCCCAAAGTGCTGGGATTACAGGAGTAAACCGCTGTGCCTAGCCTTCTTTTTTTTTAATTTTTTTTATTTTTATTTAAGAGACGGGGTTTCATCTTGTTGGTCAGGGTGGTTTCAAACTCCTGACCTCAGGCGATCCACCCACCTCGGCCTCCCAAAGTGCTGGGATTACAGGCGTGAGCCACCACACCCGGCCCTTTTCACATTGGTTTTTTTTTAAATTTTTTAAATTTTTTATTTATGTTTATTTTTATTTTTTAAAAAGATGGGGTTTCACCATGTTGGTCAAGCTGGTCTCGAACTCCCGACCTCAGGTGATCTGCCTGCCTTGGCCTCCAAAGTGCTTGGATTACAGGTGTGAGCCACCACGCCCAGCCCTTTTCACATTCTTAAAGCATAAAAGCTTTTTGGCTGGGCGTGGTGGCACGCCTGTAATCTTAGCACTTTGGGAGGTGGACAGATCATGAGGTCAAGAGATCAAGACCATCCTGGCCAACATGGTGAAACCCCATCTCTACTAAAAATACAAAAATTAGCTGGGCGTGGTGGCGTGGGCCTGTGGTCCCAGTTACTTGGGAGGCTGAAGCAAGAGAATCGCTTGAACCCAGAAGGCGGAAGTTGCAGTGAGCAGAGATCTCACCACTGCACTTCAGCCTGGTGACAGGTGGAGCTCCCCACAAAAAAAAGTTCTTAAAATTTTTACAAAGTACAATTTATCTCTTTTTTTTCTTTTT
>NW_016107315.1:5322929-5324575 GCF_001604975.1 Cebus imitator
GGTGGATCACGAGGTCAAGAGATCGAGACCATCCTGGTCAACATGGTGAAACCCCGTCTCTACTAAAAATACAAAACATTAGCTGGGCATGGTGGCGTGTGCCTGTAATCTCAGCTACTCAACTCAGGAGGTTGAGGCAGGAGAATTGCCTGAACCCAGGAGGTGGAGGTTGCGGTGAGCCGAGATTGCGCCATTGCACTCCAGCCTGGGTAACAAGAGGAAACTCCGTCTCAAAACAAAAAAAAAACAAAAAAAAAAACCAAGATATTTTGGATAAACCAGTGGCTGGTGAGTTATTGTTCAGTTTGCAGTGTTATACAGTCTTGCACTGCATAATGATGTTTTGATAATGAGGGATTATATTATAAAATGGTAATCCCTTATGAGTATAATAGAGCTAAAAAATTCCTTTCACTTAGTGACATAATGATGTTGTTTGTGATGACACTGGTGTAAACAAACCTCTGCTGCCAGTTGTATAAAAGTATAGCACATAAAATTATGTATAGTACATCCAGGGTCCCCAAACCCCAGGCCATGGACCAATAATGGTCTATGGTCTGCTAGGAACTGGGCTGTACAGCAGAAGGTGAGCAGCGGTCAAACAAGTGAAGCTTCATCTGTATTTATAGCTATTCCCCTTGCTTACATTATGTCCTGAGCTCCATCTCCTGTCAGATCAGTGGTGCATTAGATTCTCATAAGAACACGAACCCTGTTGTGAACTGCACATGCCAGGGATTTGGTTGTGCACTCCTTATGAGAACCAAATGCCTGACCTGTCAGTGTGTCCCCTCACCCCCAGATGGGACTGTCTAGTTGAAGGGAAACAAGCCCAGGGCTCCCACTGATTCTACATTATGGTGAGTTGTATAATTATTTCCTTATATATTACAATGTAGTAATAACAGAAATAAAGTGAACAATAAATGTAATGCACTTGAATCATCCTGAAACTATCCCCAACCCTTCTCCAATTTTCATGGAAAAATTGCCTTCCATGAAACTGGTCCCTGGTGCCAAAAAGGTTGGGGACTGCTGTAGTACGTAAAATTTCATAATGATAATAACTATGTTATTGGTGCACGGTGGCTCACGTCTGTAATCCCAGCACTTTGGGAAGTCGAGACGGGCGGATCATAGTCAGGAGTTCGAGACCAGCCTGACCAACATGCTGAAAATTAGCCTGGTGTGGTGTGGCATGTGCCTGTAATCCCAGCTACTCGGGAGCCTGAGGCAGGAGAATCATTTGAACCTGGGAGGCAGAGGTTGCAGTGTGCAGAGATCGCGCCATTGCACTCCAGCCTGAGCGACAGAGCGAGGCTACGCCTCAAAAAAAAAAAAAAAAAAAAAGAGTGTAAACCTTCTACTTACTAAAAAAAAGTTAATTGTAAAACAGCCTCAGGCAAGTCCTTCAAATGTTATTCCAGAAGGAGAGGAAAGCTCACAGCTGCATGTGTGGTTTTGTCCCTAAAGAGCTTCCAGTGGGACAAGATGTAGAGAAAAAATATTTTTTTCAGACAATGATATTGATGATCCAGTCCCTGTGTAGGTCTAGGCTGTTCTGACTCTATATAGGACTAGTCTAATATGTGTGTTTGTGTCTTAGTTTTTAATAAAAAAGCTTAAAATGTAAAAAAAAAAAA
>NW_016107315.1:5326480-5328425 GCF_001604975.1 Cebus imitator
GGTGCGTGCCTGTAATCCCAGCTACTCAGGAGGCTGAGGCAGGAGAATTGCCTGAACCCAGGAGGCGGAGGTTGCGGTGAGCCGAGATCGCGCCATTGCACTCCAGCCTGGGTAACACGAGTGAAACTCCGTCTCAAAAATAAATAAATAAATAATAAATAAATAAAAATAAATTTTTCTTTTTCTTTTCTTTTCTTTTTTTTTTTGGAGGCAGGGTCTCACCTGTCTCCCAGGTGTAATTACAGCTCATCGCAGTCTCAACTTTTTGGATTTAAGCAAGATCCTCCCACCTCAGCCTCTGGAGTAGCCAGGACCAGAGTCGCTGGCCACCATACTTGTCTAGTTTTTTTTCTATTTTTTATAGAGACGGAGTCTCACCATGTTGCCTTGGCTGGTCTTCAACTTTTGGGCTTAAGCAATTCTCCTGCCTCGGCCTCCCAAAGTACTTGGATTATAAGTATGAGCCACTGTTCCCATCAAACACAATATTTTTGTGTTATCTGTACAGTGCCTTTGTGTATTAAGGTAAATGTTATTATAAGAGTTAAAAAGTCTAAAGAAGAGTTGTGTGTCTGTAGTCCCAGCTACTCTGAGGCTGAAGCAAGAAAACTGCTTGAGCGCAGGAGTTCGAGGCTGTTGTGGGCCATGATCACACCTGTGTGTAGCTGCTATAGTCTAGCCTGGGAAACAGAGAGAGACCAATTTCTTTAAAAAAAGAAAGAAGAGTCCGGGTGTGGTGGCTCACACCTGTCATCCCAGCACTTTGGGAGGCCGAGGCGGGTGGATCACCTGAACTCCTGACTGAAGTGATCCACCTGCCTCAGCCTCCCAAAGTGCTGGGATTACAGGCATGAGCCACAATGCCTGGCCCCAGCCCTTGTTCTTATTTGATGTTCATGTTATCCTGTCTTTTTGTAGTCTTCAAGTTTCCTCCTGATTCCTTTTGCTATGGTCCTAGTAGACTTTTATAGTGTCCTTGATTTCTGGTAGAATATTTTTATTTATTTATTTTTTTATCGACAGGGTCTTGCTCTGTCGCCCAGGCTGGAGTGCAGTGGTGTGATCATGGCTCGCTGCAGCCTTGACCTCCCAGACTCAAGCAGTCCTCCCACCTTGGCCTCCCCAGTAGCTGGGACCACAGGCATGCGCCACCATACCCAGTTAATTAAAAACATATATATATTTTTGGCTGGGTGCAGTGGCTCATGCCTGTAATCCCAGCACTTTGGGAGGCCGAGGTGGGTGGATCACCTGGGGCCATGAGTTCGAGACTAGCCAACATAGTGAAACCCCGTCTCTACTAAAAATACAAAAAAATTAGCTGGGCGTGGTGGTGGGCCCCTGTAATCCCAACTACTTGGGAAGCTGAAGCAGGAGAATCGCTTGAACGGAAGAGGCAGAGGTTGCAGTGAGCCGAGACCGCATCATTGCACTCTAGCCTGGGCACCAAGAGTAAAACTCCGTCTCGGAAAATAAATATATATATATATATATATATATATTTTTTTTTTTTTTTTTTTTTTTTTTTTTGCTCAGGCTGAAAGATGTTCATTTTTTTTTTTTTTTTTTGCTTTAACTTGTGATTAGAAAAAACTCTCCAGCTGTGTTTTTGTTCTCCTGTCACACTACTACAGCAGTCATCAATATAGAAGACTTCTGTGACCAAATGTGTACGTTTTTCCTCCACACACCAAGCTGCAGGCATGAGCTGGGTATTCTCACAATTATTTCTGACTTTGTCTACCTAGAGATAGCAACACATCTCATAGGTTGAGGGCTCAGTCTGTAAATCAGCGCCCCTCCCCCCCACTTCAGACACCAGTAATAAGTACGATTTCTGAAAAAACTACAGATTTTCTTGAGTTCTTATGTTTAGAATATACCCTATCAGGATTTCCAGTTAAAGTCACTTGAAGGCCGGGCGTGGTGGCTGACGCCCGTAATC
>NW_016107315.1:5329915-5338803 GCF_001604975.1 Cebus imitator
TATCATCTTGTTCTTTCGCCCAGGCTGGAGTGCAGTGGTGTAGTCTCGGCTCACTGCAACCTCCCCTACCAGGTTCATGTGATTCTCCTGCCTCTGCCTCCCAGGTAGCTGGGACAATGGGTGCGCACCACCACACCTGGCTAGTTTTTGTATTTTTAGTAGAGACAGGATTACACCATGTTGGCCAGGCTGGTCTCAAACTCCAGACTCAAAGTGCTGGGATTACAGACGTGAGCCACCACGCCCGACCCTGTTTTTATTCTTAAAAGGGAGTTCTTGACTGTCTTTCAAGGGTATAGTAAAAATTAACAATAATGTATGCTAAACACCTAGTGTCTAGTGTGATAACTGTAATTGGTCGGGTAATCTTTTCTGTTGATCCTAGAACTCATATCTCTTAAAACCAGGGAACTTGCCTACTTTAAAATTCTTGGGAAGTTGGATTATCAGTAAGACTTTTGATTGGAAAATACAGAATTAATAGGCAAAATAGCAGTAGCTGGAAGGGAGTGGGGATGGGTAGGAGGAGGTATTTCCCTAGCTCTGGGAAAGCCTGAAGCAAAGCTGGTCTTTATGACAGAGAATATTCCTTTTAGGCTTTGATAGCTGTTGTTCCTACAGCTGAAGTTTCTGCTCCTGAGTAAGTAGTGCTCTGTGTCATCTCTGACTGGATCCGCAATCCCCACCACTCTTTCTCTTTCTGTGAGGCATGGCTTACACTGGATTGATCATTCCACCCTTAACCTACTGTTACAGCCTGTGTGTTTAGGAGTAAATGAGGGAGTAATTAAAACTGTTTGGTTGGAGATGGTCATGGCATTGCCCCTGACATGGGGAACCTGGAGGAACAGGAACTGTGAAGTTTATTGGTTGTATTCTGGACCTATTGAATTTCAAGTCCAACTTGTGGAGTTGGAGTTCTAGCTAGTATTTAGCCAACATTGGGAATGTGGGTCTGGAGAGGGCAATGGTCATGAGCCAAGCTCACTTTTTCACATTTCTTTTCCTTTGCATATGCCTTCCCTTCTGCCCGGAATGCTGTCCTCCCCCCTTGTTTCTCTGCTGAACTGCTGCTTGTCTTTTATCAGCCAGTTCAAGGGTTTCCTTTTCTGCACAACAGCAACCCTATGAGGTAGGTGCTATTATTATCCTGGTTTTGTAGATGAGGAAAGTGAGCCACAGAGGTTAAATAACTTATTCAAGGTCACACTGCTAGTAAGTGAGTTGACGCTGGATTTGAACCCAGGCAGCCTGGTTCGGAATCTATGCTTATAACCACTTCATTCTTATTGGTTTCTAGGTACTCGGTAAGTACTTATCATATGAATAAAGTGTTCACGGTAGTCATCTATGCAAGAGCATTAAGGAGGCGGTTTCTCTGTTTTAGGACAATATTTCCAGTGATACAGAACGCAATCCCCAAATGTTTCCTAATGTGTTCCCTTTTCTCGTTCCTGTTACCATTGTCTCGGTTCAACTGTTATTCATTTTTTGTCAGGACTATTATAGTAGGCCCATTACTGGTCTTCCCATTGCGTGTCTTATTCCATTGGTGATACCATTATTAGAATATCTTTCCAAGGTGCATATATGGCCCTCTCACTCCCTTGTGGTAGATCCCTCATTGGCTCCCCAGTGCCTAAAGCAGTTCCCGATACACATTAAAGAGTGAGCTATTCTGTAACCTCTGTTTGCAATATACCAGAGAAGGACTGGCTTGGGTTGGGTCATACTCCCTTTTGGAATAAGTTACCATGCTTGTTCTATGCTTGTTGCAAGCAAGTTACCACGCTTAAGAATACTGATTTGCCCAGCTTGGATCATGCATCCTATCCTATGACCAAGTTGGAAGTGGCGGGCAGAGTTGGGAGTGAAGTCCCACAAGGACTTCACATCTGTGAGAGGCCACTCCTAAAGGTTAACTCTGGTTACCTAGCTAGAAGGAGGAAGGGGTTTGGAGAAGTGCCACAGGAGGTGGATTGACACAGTGGTATGGCTAAATACTGGTGTGGCCTGCAGCCTCCCTGCTGCCTTCGTTATTTCAGCAGCTGTCTACTCTGGTCAGCACTGGGATGGGGGATAAGAGTGCTCTTGCCTATAGGAGCTTATCATCTATCTGGCAGGAGCAGCACTAAGCACACAGGCAACCTGATCTTTCCACAGGAGGAAAGCTGGGGGGATTCTAATAAACATTATATTGCTAAAGATCCATAATTAAATAATGGAATAGTGGAATTTATTTAAAAAAATATAAAACAAACATTTTATTAATTCACACTTTTACTTTTCCTCAGTTGTCAAATTTAGATGAGTCAGATTCTGGCTTGACCACTTCCAGCTGTGTGACCTTGGATACAATTCTCTGAATCTCAGTCTCCTCAGCTATAAAATGGGATAGTAATAGGGTTCTTGGGAAGAGGATATGTGATGATGCATTTAAAATGGTTGGCATAATACTTGCACATAGTGGGACTCAAAAATTGTAACTAACAAAAATGTTTGAGGCCGGGCATGGTGGCTCATGCCTATAATCCTAGCACTTTGGGAGGCGGAGGTGGGCAGATCACCTGAAGTCAGGAGTTCAAAACCAGCCTGGCCACATGGTGAAACCCCGTCTCTACTAAAAATACAGAAATTAGCCAGACGTGGTGGTGAGCTCCTGTAATCCCAGTTACTTGGGAAGCTGAGGCAGGAGAATCACTTGAGTCTGGGAGGTGGAGGTTGCAGTCAGCAGAGATTGTACTACTGCACTCCAGCCTGGGCAACAAGAGCAAAACTCCATCTCAAAAACAAGTGCTTGAACAGCGTATATGTGGGAAAATAGCAGCTGTGAAAAAAATGTGAAACTGCAATATTTTAAAGATATATAATTTTGAAAAACCAGCAAACCGTCCACAAAACTATGTTATCCCTAACATTTTACTGTCTCAGCACTTCTGTAAATAGGGTCATTAAGTCTTGCCCTCAGGTAATTTGTGGTAAGTGGTACTACCCTCATTGAATTTGTGAGTACTGAGGCTCAGAGAAGTTTAAGTTCTCTTTTTTTGAGACAGGGTCTTGCTCTGTCACCCAGGCTGTACTGCAGTGGTGTGATCACAGCTCAAGCTTAGCTCCCTGGCTTAAACCATCCTCCTACCTCAACCTCCCAAGTAGTTAGCACTACTGGTGCACACCACTGTGCCTGGCAAATTAAAAAAATTTTTTGGCTGGGCCCAGTGGCTCACGCCTATAATGCCAGCACTTTGGGAGGCTGAGGTGGGTGGATCATGAGGTCAGGAGATCCGAGACCATCCTGGCTAATACGGTGAAACCCTGTCCCCACTAAAAATGCAAAACAATAGCTGGATGTGGTGGCATATGCCTGTAGTCCCAGCTACTTAGGAGGCTGAGACAGGAGAATTGCTTGAACCCAGGAGGTGGAGGTTGTAGTGAGCCAAGATCATTCCACTGCACTCCAGCTTGGGCGACAGAGTGAGAATCTGTCTAAAAAAAAAATTTTTTTTTGTAGAGACAGGGTTTGACTATGTTGCTCAAACTCGTCTTGAACTCCTGGGTTCAAGCAGTTTTCCCTGCCTTGGCATCCCAAGATTGCATGTGTGAGCCACTGCATCTGACCAGGTTTAAGTTCTGAAGCTAGAATGCAAACCTGTCCTTTGTGTTGAAATCTTATTACAACGCTTCGTTCTACAGAGCGTTGTCAGATCTTAAGAATGAATGGGTACAAATATGTAGGGCATACTTGGGGAAAAAAAGGAAAAAAAAATGGATGAATGGGGTTCACTCACATAATTCTGTATTAAAAAAAGAATGAATGGGTTATAGTGTAAAATGACAGACTGAAGATTAGTGGTATAGTTTTGGTTATTTGAAAATATAGCAGATAATTCTTGTACAAAATAATTCAGCAGGGTAACTCTTTGGCTTTTGGTTTCTTGACAGGCTGATTTTTGCTTTTAACAGGGTGCCTTAGGTATGGTTGGAAGTGCCTGTCTGGGTTGCTGGCATGTAAATGATAGAAAAACCTGATCTGCCTCTTTACAACCTTGCATCAGAGCAGAGGGCAGCCGAGATAGCAGAGTTTGTTAGGTGGTACCTTTTGGCTGTAGAGAGTATTAATATTTATAGATAATTAATTAGCACATTTGGGAATGGGAAAACAATTTCTCTCCTCTGGTAGATTTCTCCTCTCTTCTAGATTGCAAGATTTATGTATTTGGAGGAATAAGAATCATCCACTTTCTCAGTGGCATAGCAACTCTACATGCTAAATACTTTCAAAAGAAACAAAAATGTTAAAATGGAGGGTTTTTTTGTTTGTTTTTAGTGTTAACGTCATTTCTTATTTGGGGCTCACAGCTCTTGTGCTATAAAGAGCATACCAAGTATCTTTTTACTTGGTTAAGATGTCTCCATTGTTTTTGTTTTTTAAAGTATGAAGTGTTTTTTCTCTCTCTCCCTCAGTCCTTACTTGGTTTATTTTATTATCTTATTTTTTTAAAAAAGAGATGGGGTCTCGCTATGTTGTCCAGACAGGCCTTGAACTCCTAGGCTCAAGTGATCCTCCTGCCTCAGCCTCTTAAAGTGCTGGGTTACAGGCATGAGCCACCATACCCAGTCTCCGTAATTAGTTTAATGCTAAATGGTTAAGCGTATAAACTTCAGAAGGAACATCATGATACTTGGGGTTTTAAGTGGAGCTCTCCTTTTAAACTTGAATTGGGTGGGTAAACTTGCTCTGGAAAAAGAGGGGCTTAGGTGAGGTGAACATTGCTTTGATTCTATACTGTACTGCTGTTGCAAGACTATCTTCAGGCTGAAGTTTGGGTAGGACAATTTGTACATCCAGTTAGTAAATTTTAATCGGCCGTGTGCTGTGCACTGTGCTAGATGCTGGAGATTTAGAAATGAGTCTGACAAAATGCCTGTCTTTCAGGAATTCATGATCTATTCTCTAGACAGACAATGAACCAGTTACAATGTGCCTAGGGTGTTTTCACTTATAAATGTATAGGATTCTAAGGGAGGGATATAGGAACTGCCTGGTGGAAGGATGAGAAGAAGGATATCAGTGGATGCACACACACACACAGGCTGTGAAAATACTCCTTTTCTGGGCACAAGGGGGTTTCAGATGGTTAAATGGGAACAGGGGAGAGGTATAGGAGGCAAGGTTGGAGAAGTATTAGAAAGCTAGCTTCTTTTTTTTTTTTTCCGGACGGAGTCTCGCTCTGTCACCTAGGCTGGAGTGCAATGGCAAGATCTCGGCTCACTGCAACCTCTGCCTCCCTGGCTCAAGTGATTCTCCTGCCTCAGCCTCCGGAGCAGCTGGGACTACAGGCGCGTACCAACACACCCGACTAATTTTTTGTATTTTTAGTAGAGACAGGGTTTCACCATGTTGGTCAAGCTGGTCTTGAACTCTCCTGACCTTGTGATCCACCCGCCTCGGCCTCCCAAAGTGCTGAGATTACAGGCGTAAGCCACCTCGCCTGGCCAGCTAACTCATTCTTTGTCAGGCCATATATATGGCATATATATGTATGTCATATATATATGTAAAGCTGACCTCGGCGTCCCAAAGTGCTGGGATTACAGGTGTAAGCCACCGCACCTGGCCACCTAACTCATTCTTTGTCAGGTCATATATGTGACATATATATATGTATGTCATATATATATGTAAAGCTGACCTCAGTCTCTCACAAAAACATGCCAGTACCATCTGAATATCAAGGGGCTTTAGAACTGATAAATTGAAGGCCAGGTGCAGTGGCTCATGCTTGTAACCCTAACACTTTGGGAGGCTGAGGCGGGCAGATCACCTGAGGTCAGGAGTTCAAGATTAACCTGGCTGACATGGTGAAACCCTGTCTCTACTAAAAATACAAAAATTAGCCAGGCATGGTGGTGTGCTTCTGTAGTCCCAGCTACTTGGGAGGCTGAGGCAGGAGAATTGCTTGATCCTGGGAGGTAGAGGCTGCAGTGAGCCAAGATTGCACCACTGCACTCCAGCCTAGGCAACAGAGCGAGACTCTGTCTCAAAAACAAAACAAAAAGAACTGGTAAATTAAAACTTCAGCCATTTTCTTTATATCCTGAAAAATATGTTGAAATTCATAACTAAATATTTATAAAACACAATGCTTGTAATCCTAGCACTTTGGGAGGCTGAGGTGGGCGGATCACGAGGTCAAGAGATCAACGCCATTCTGGCCAACATGATGAAACCCTGTCTCTACAAAAAAATACAAAAATTAGCTGGGTATGGTGGCTCGCACCTGTAGTCCCAGCTGTTTGGGAGGCTGAGACAGGATAATCGCTTGAACCCAGGAGGTAGAGGTTGCAGTAAGCTGAGATCGCACCACTGCACTCAAGCCGGGTGATAGAGCAAGACTCCATCTCAAAAAAAAGCAAAAGCGAAAAAAAAAACCAAAAACAGCTGTGCTCTAAGTTGCTGGGGGGCTTCCCCAATTTCAAGACTGAATAAACTCTGAACTCCTCTGATTTTATGTTATGTTATCAATTTGTAGCAATGGTTTTCTATTCTGGTGCATATCAGACTCATGGAACTTTCTGGAAATACAAATGGAACAAGGCATTGCAGAATGTTTAAAATCAGCAAAATGGCCAAACTGAGATCAAGATTCAAAATTTTTTTTTCTTAAACGGAAAATGCTGAAAACCTGTTCACTTTCTGGGTGGATAAAAAGAATTGTAAAGTTAGTTGAATATAAATAAATAAATATTCTTATTTATTTATTTATTTTTGTTTTGAGATGGACTCTCACTCTTGTTGCCCAGGCTGGAGTACAATGGCGTGATCTTGGCTCACTGAAACCTCCACCTCCCAGGTTGAAGCGATTCTCCTGCCTCAGCCTCATAAGTAGCTGGGATTACATGTGTCACCTGCCATGCCTGGCTAATTTTTATATTTTTAGTAGAGATGGGTTTCACCATGTTGGACAGACTGGTCTCCAACTCTTAACCTCAGGTGATCAACCCACCTGGCTTGGCCTCCCAAAGTGCTGGGATTTCAGGTGTGAGCATCCCACCCCACCCCGCATTCCTCCTTTATCTTATCTGGCTTTACTTAGGATCTTTTGCATGGCTTACAGCAGCTACCTAAATTGTATAAAACTTTCTGGAGACAGTAGACAGATTTTAGCTTTTAAAAAAATGTTTTTTAAATTGTGCTTTAGGTTCTGGGGTACATGTGTAGATCATGCAGGATTGTTGCATAGGTATATACATGGCAAGGTGGTTTGCTGCCTCCATCCCCCCATCACCTATATCAGGCATTTCTCTCCATGTTATCCCTCCCCAGCTTCCCTACCCACTGCTGTCCCTCCCTTAGCCCCGCCCAACAGACCCCAGTGTGTGATGCTCCCCTCCCTGTGTCCATGTGTTCTCATTGTTCAACACCTGCCTATGAGTGAGAACATGTGGCATTCGATTTTCTGTTCTTGTGTCAGCTTGCTGAGAATGATGGGTTCCAGATTCATCCATATCCCTATAAAGGATACAAACTCATTGCTTTTTATGGCTGCATAGTATTCCATGGTGTATATATGCCATATTTTCCTTGTCCAGTTTATCATCGATGGGCATTTGGGTTGGTTCGAGGTCTTTACTATTGTAAACAGTGCTGCAGTGAACATATGTGTATGCATGTGTCTTTATAATAGAACGATTTATAATCCTTTGGGTATATACCCAATGATTGGATTGCTGGGTCAAATGGAATTTCTGTTTCTAGGTCCTTGAGGAATTGCCACACCGTCTTCCACAATGGTTGAACTAACAACAGTGTAAAAGTGTTCCTGTTTCTCCACATCCTCTCCAGAATCTTGTCTCCAGACTTTTTAATGATCGCCATTCTAACTGGCATGAGATGGTATCTCAATGTGGTTTTGATTTGCATTTGTCCAGTGACCAGTGGTGATGAGCATTTTTTCATGTTTGTTGGCCTCATATATATCTTTTGAAAAGCATCTGTTCATATCCTTTGCCCGCTTTTGAATGGGTTTATTTTTTTCTTGTAAATCTGTTTTGTTCTTTGTAGATTCTGGATATTAGCCCTTTGTCAGATGGGTAGATTGCAAAAATTTTTTCCCATTCTGTTGGTTGTCAGTTCACTCTAATGACTGTTTCTTTTACTGTACAGAAGCTCTGGAGTTTAATTAGATCCCATTTGTCTGTTTTGGCTTTTGTTGCCAATGCTTTTGGTGTTTTAGTCATTAAGTCCTTGCCGATGCCTGTGTCCTGAATGGTTTTGCCTAGGTTTTCTTCTAGGGTTTTTATGGTGTTAGGTGTTATGTTTAAATCTTTAATCTATCTGGAGTTAATTTTAGTGTAAGATGTCAGGAAGGGGTCCAATTTCTACTTTCTGCACATGGCTAGCCAGTTTTCCCAACACCATTTATTAAACAGGGAATCCTTTCCCCATTGCTTTTTTTTTGTCAGATTTGTCAAAGATCAGATGGTTGTAGATGTGTGGCATTGCCTCCCAGGCCTCTATTCTGTTCCATTGGTCTATATCTCTGTTTTGGTGCCAGTACCATGCTGTTTTGATTACTGTAGCCTTGTATTATAGTTTGAAGTCAGGTAGCATGATGCCTCCAGCTTTGTTCTTTTTGCTTAGGATTGTCTTGGCTATGCGGGCTCTCTTTTGGTTCCATATGAAGTTTAAGGTGGTTTTTTCCAGTTCTGTGTAGAAGGTCATCGGTAGCTTGATGGGGATAGTGTTGAATCTGTAAATTACTTTGGGCAGTATGGCCATTTTCATGATACTGATTCTTCCTAACCATGAGCATGGAATGTTTTTCCATCTGCTTGTGTCCTCTCTTATTTCCTTGAGCAGTGGTTTGTAGTTCTCTTTGAAGAGGTCC
>NW_016107315.1:5340508-5342614 GCF_001604975.1 Cebus imitator
TAACGTGAGTGAAACTCTGTCTCAAAAAAAAAAAAAAAAAAATTCACTATTCAGTAATGGCTATAAGCAAGAGAACATTTTATCATCCCCAAAGGTCCCTCATTTGTGTCTATTTGCACTCACTCCCCATTCCCTCTCCAACCCCGCCTACCGCTAATCTACTTTGTGTTTTTCTAGTTTTAACTTTTCTGGGTATTTTATGTAAATGGAATCATTCAATATGTGGTCTTTTTTGAGCCTGGCTCATTTTTTACTTAGTGTAATGCCTTTTTAAAAAATTGAGGTGACATTCAGATAACATATAATCTTTTTAAAGTGTATAATTTTGCAGCATTTTGTGCATTCACAATGTTATGCACCCACTGTAGCTCTCTAGTTGCAAAATCTTTTATTCGTCTCAGAAGAACAACTTGTACCCAATAAATAATCACTTTTCATTCTCGCCTTTTATCTCCTGGCAACCATCATTTGGCATGCCTCTGTGGATTAATTATTCTGGATATTTCACATAAAAGGAATCATGCAATATGTGATTTTTTTCTGTGTCTGGCTGCTTTTATTTAAATGTTTTTGGGATTCATCCAAGGTGGATATGTCAGTAACGAGTCCTTCTTATGGCTGAAGACAGGGTCTTTTCCTCTGTCACCTAGGCTAGAATGCAGTGGCATGATCATAGTTCATTGCAGCCTTGTCCTCCCAGGCTCAAACCATCCTCGCATCTCAGCCTCTGAGATAGCTGTGACTACAGGCATTAGCCACTGTGCCTAGCTAATTAATTTTTTTTTGTTTTTGTAGAGATGAGGTCTTATTATATGGCTCAGGCTGGTGATCCTTCCATCTTGGCCTCCGAAAATGCTGGGATTACAGACTTGAGCCACTGCACCTGCCCCATTTTTAAAAATTATTAAAATTAAAAATATATATTTTAGAAACAGCCTTACTTTGTCTCTCAGGCTGAAGTGTGGTGATGCCATCATGCAAATATTTGGGGGAAAAAAATTCTAAAAAGCAAAAACTTGAATTTGCTGTCAAGTACTACATTAAATCCACAAAAATGAAGTGGTGTATAGGCATATTAGTAGGCATTATAAGTAATCTAGAGATTATTTAAAGTACATAGGAAGATATGTGTAGGTTATATGCAAATACTGTTTTTGTTTTTGTTTTGCTTTTTATTCTTTTTTTACAGGTGGGGTTTCACCATGTTGGTTAGGCTGGTCTCGAACTCCCAACCTTGTGATCCACCTGCCTCGGCCTCCCAAAGTGCTGGGATTACAGGTGTGACCCACGATGCCTGGCCTTACTGTGCTATTTTATATCAGTAACTTGAGTATCTTCAGAGTTTGGTATCCATGGGGGCCTAATTCCCTATGGATACTAGGTCTAATTCCCTATGGATACTAAGGGATAACTATATATACAAATACATGTATATATTTGTATATATAATGTGTATATACGTATAAACAGCACACATACATATGTATTTCTCTCCATATGTGAGTTTTATTTAGAACATATTCCTAGAACTGGAATTGTTGCTGGGTTAAAGGGAGTTTACATTTAAATTTTTGACAGAGACTGTCAAATTGTCCTTCTCAATTTTAAGATCACTCTGATAACTGTGAGGAGAATTGATTGGCAATGGGAGAGAAGGTTTGGAGAATACTGCAAATTATCCAAGCATGAAATGATGTGCCTCAGACTAGGATGACAGTGGAGATCAAGAAAGGTAGACTGATTTAAGAGATGAAGTGGGAAGGAGAACAGATGGAATTGTTAATGAAGTAGATGTGAGTAGTGACAGGAAGGAGTCTAGAATGACTCAGGTGGATCTGCAACTTCAATTAGAGTTGCCATGTGAGACGAAGCCTACTTGTCATGGCTAGACCAGATGACTTCATATATACTTTGTAAGTTTGACATTTTATGATTTTAGAATTTATGACAGCACCTTTATTTATAGATTGAATGAGATCCATATTGAATACTTTGTCTTTCATAATTGTAGGTATATAATTTCATTTGATTGGCATTTGTAGAGCAAGCACTGATACATTGTGTCTGTCACTAAATTGTATAGTTCTTTTTTTTTTTTTTTTTTTT
>NW_016107315.1:5342799-5348143 GCF_001604975.1 Cebus imitator
TTTTTGTATTTTTAGTAGAGACAGGGTTTCACCCATGTTTGCCAGGCTGGTGTTGAACTCCTGACCTCAAGTGATTCACCTGCCTTGGCCTCCCAGATGCTGGGATTATGGGATTACAGGCATGAGCCACAGCACTCAGTTTAAACTGTATAGATTTTTATCTCACCTCTGGAATCTATTTGTTTTCCTTCTTTTCATAAGCCACACATCTAACCTAAGCCATTACCTTTGTTTGTTAACTGTAGCCAAAGTGATCTTTATACATACTATTCTGCAATGACTCCTTTTGCCCCAGGTACTTCATATTGTAACAGGAGTTCGGTGTCCACTGCTGATCTACTCACAGGGAACATTTCAAAATGTTTCTGCTTGGCTGGGCGTGATGGCTTACAGCTGTACTCCTAGCACTTTGGGAGGCCAAGGTGGGTGGATCACTTGAGGCCAGGAGTCCATGACCAGCCTGGCCAATGAGGCGAAACCCTGTCTCTATGAAAAAAAATACAAAAATTAACAGGCCGAGCACGGTGGCCCATGGCTGTAATCCCAGCACTTTGGGTGGCCAAGGCAGGCAGATCACCTGAGGTCAGGAGTTCAAGAGTAGCCTGGCCAACATGCTGAAACCCCACCTCTACTAAAAAAATACAAAAAAATTAGCTGGGTGTGGTGGCAGTTGCCTGTACTCCCATCTACTTGGGAGGCTGAGGCAGGAGAATCACTTGAACCCAGGAGGTGGAGGTCGCAGTGAGCCGAGACTGAGCCATTGCACTCCAGCCTGGGCAACAAGAGCAAAACTTACCTAAAAAAAAAAAAAAAAAAAAATTAGCTGAGCATATTGGTGTGCACCTGTAGTCCTAGTTACTCAGGTGGCTGAGGCACAAGAATTGCTTGAACTCAGGAGGTGGAGGTTGCAGTGAGCCAAGATTGTGCTACTATCCTCCAGCCTAGACAATAGAGCAAGACTGTAGCTCAAAAATAAAATAACCACATACAAAAACAAAACCAAAATGATTCTCCTCATTTCCACTTTGTTTGGGGTGCCCAAGTCTCACCCTCTTTCCAGCATTTTTTTTTTTTTTTTTGAGACGGAGTTTTTGCTCTTGTTGTCCAGGCTGGAGTGCAATGACTTGAACTCGGCTTACTGCAACCTCCACCTCCCGAATTCAAGCGATTCTCCTGCCTCAGCCTCCTGAGTAGCTGGGATTACAGGCCTGTACCACCATACCTAGCTAATTTTGTATTTTTAGTAGTGATGGGGTTTCTCCACGTTGGTCAGGTTGGTCTCGTAGTTCTCGACCTGAGGTGGTCTGCCCGCCTCGGCCTCCCAAAGTGCTAGGATTACAGGTGTTAGCCACTGCACTGGCCTCCAGCGTTCTTATAGCTGTTCAGGACTGGAGTTGTTGCGGGGGGTGGTGGTGGAAGCAGGGAGCCTGCAGGTGCAGAATCAATGGATTAAGAGGACAGGTGTTCCATACTGGAGGACTTCCTTGTCATTGCCTGGTTCTGGATAGAAGGATCTTTCCCCTTTCCTCAATTATGACTTCCTCTCCTGTTAAGTTTTACTAGTCTCCAGACTACTACCACTGGCTTTTCGGTTACCTCCAAGATAATCTTTATCAAGTACTTTGTATATTTGTTCCTGCCCCCCTCTGTCAGGTGAAGGAGACAAGGGGATACCGTTGAACAACCAGTTTAACTCTTCTGAATATTGCTGTGCCAGGAGGATGGCTTCCAGATTGTTTCACCTTGATGTCTGTACTCTTTTTCCCACATTGCTCATACTCATGCCATAACACACTTCTTTCATTTCTTGAAATCACAAGCTCGCTTACTTTCTAGCCCAACCATATTTAGATCATATGCTATCTAGACCCAGGACCTACCTCCTCTCTCTCTCTCAGAGCACTCTGTTATAGTATATATCATACTGTTATGATTTTGTTGTTGTTGATTTTTCTACTAGATCCTAAAAGGTCTTTGTAGACAAGGGACAGTATAAAATCACCTTTATTTCCTTGCTGGATATCACAGTGCTTGTTATAGGAAGGCTCAGTAACTATCTGTTGAATGAATGAATATGTATTAGGCACCAAACAATATTGAACTCTTTTTTATTTTAAATTTAGAGTTGAAGGAATTAATATAGAAGAACACTATGAGGCCGGGCGCAGTGGCTCATGCCTGTAATCCTAGCACTTTGGGATGCCTAGGTGGGTGGATCACTTGACGGTCAGTAGTTGGAGACCAGCCTGGTCAACATGATAAAACCCCATCTCTACTAAAAATACAAAAATCAGCTCAGGCATGGTGGCTCACACTTGTAATCTTAGCACTTTGGGAGGCAGAGGTGGGTGGATCACCCAAGGCCAGGAGTTCGAGACCAGACTGGCCAAATTGGAGAAACTCCATCTCTACTAAAAGTACAAAAAAAATTAGCCAGGCATAGTGGCGGGCGCCTGCAATCCCAGCTGCTCGGGAGGCTAAGGCAGGAGAATTGCTTGCACCCAGGAGGTGGAGGCTGCAGTGAGCCGAGATTGTGCCGTTGCACTCCAGCCTGGGAAACAAGTGAAATTCTGTCTCAAAAAAAATAAATAATAATAATAACAGTTGCAGGCTGGGCACGGTGGCTCACGCTGTAATCCCAGCACTTTGGGAGGCCGGGGTTGGTGGATCACTTGAGGTCAGGAGTTCAGGACCAGCCTGGCCAACTTGGTGAAATCCGATCTCTACCAAAAAATATAAAAATTAGCTGAGCATGGTGGCATATGCCTGTAATCCCAGCTACTCAGGAAGCTGAGGCAGGAGAATCACTTGAACCTAGGAGGCAGAGGTTGCAGTAAGCCAAGATCACACCACTGTACTCCAGACTGGGCGACAGAGCAAGACTCAGTCTCAAAAAAGACATACTGCTTTTTTTTAATTGTAGGAATTTATAACCATAAATTTTACTCTTAGCACAGCTTTCGGTGCATCCCTAAATTTTGTTACATTGTTTTTGTTTTGTTTCCTAATTCCCCCCCACACTTTTTTTTTTTGAGACAGAGTCTCTCTCCGTCACGAGGCACCAGGCTGGAGTGCAGTGGCGCAATCTCGGCTCACTGCAACCTCCGCCTCCTGGGTTTAAGCAATTCTTCTGACTCAGCCTCCTGACTGGCTGGGACTACCAGTGCATGCCACCACGCCCAGCTAATTTTTGTATTTTTAGTAGAGACAGGGTTTCACCATGTTGGCCAGGATGGTCTCGATCTCTTGACCTCGTGATCTGCCCGCCTTGGCCTCCCAAAGTGCTGGGATTACAGGCATGAGTCACCGTGCCCAGCCTTCTAATTTCCCTTTTAATTTACATCTATATATAAATTAATATTGTTGTGATAGGTTGTTGGTCATTATGTTTTAAAATTATTTTTCCAGCATTTTAAGATATTATGTTCTGAGAGAAAGCGCCTGGCATTACAGTTTTTAATTTCAGTGAATACCTTTCTCCTTAGAAGTTCAATTTTTTTTAATTTCCCTGTTTTTTTTTAATTTTATTTTAATTTTTTGTTTGTTTTTTGAGACAAAGTCTCAAGTGTCACCCAGGTTGGAGTGGAGTGCAGTGGCATGATGACAACTCACTGCAGCCTTGACCTCTCTGGGCTCATGTGATTCTCCCTCCCAAGTAGCTGGGACAGTAGGCACGTGCTACCACGTCTGGCTGATTTTTCTAGAGACGGGGTTTCTCCATGATGCCCAGGCCTGTCTTGAACTTCTGGCCTCAAGCAATCCTCTCATCCCTGGTCATTTTTAATCATATCTTAATTTTTCTTTATGCTTTTACTTTTAAAATTTTTTAAATTTTTTTGCTTCCTTTTTTATGGCTTTGTTTTAAATACACTGTTCTTATTATTTTTTTTTTTTTTGAGACGGAGTTTCACTCATGTTACCCTGGCTGGAGTGCAATGGCGCGATCTCGGCTCACCGCAACCTCCGCCTCCTGGGTTCAGGCAATTCTCCTGCCTCAGCCTCCTGAGCAGCTGGGATTACAGGCACGCGCCACCATGCCCAGTTAATTTTTTGTATTTTTAGTAGAGACAGGGTTTCACCATGTTGACCAGGATGGTCTCGATCTCTTGACCTCGTGATCCACCCGCCTCGGCCTCCCAAAGTGCTGGGATTACAGGCTTGAGCCACTGCGCCCGGCCCCTACTGTTCCTATTTTATAATACTTCTGTAATCTTTTTATCTAACCCTTTGAGATATTCCCTGTGGTACCCATGCTAAATTGTTTCATTGTATGTTTTATAATTTTAGGTAGTGTAGTCATGTTCACTGGGGCTTTAATTATAGAAATCCTCGGAGATCTTGATTGAGGACCTAAACTGGTATATCATCTGTCTACCTGAGTGACAGGCTGGAGTGCCTGTCACAGGTGAGATCACGGCTCACTGCAGCCTCTATCTCCCTGGGCTCAGGTGAACCTCTCACCTTAGCCCCCTGAGGAACTGGAATTACAGGCCCACACCACAATTCCTGGATAATTTTTTTTTTTTTGGTAAAGATGGGATTTCACTGTGTTGCCCGGGCTGGTCTCAAACTCCTGGGCTCAAGCGATCCTCCTGTCTCAGCTTCCCAAAGTGCTGGAATTACACACATGAGCCACCGGGTCCATCCAGGCACATGTGTTTCAAATGATCAAAGGAAATTATTGGCTCTTGGTTCTAGATAATTCTAGTTGTATGATAAATTAGCATTTGCCTCCTTCCTGGGCCGATTTTTGTTGCAGAGGTCTTAAATTAATTTTGTTTGTCTCCCTGAGCCATCTTCAGTTTGTTTTTACCTAATGTGCATATTTTTCTTTTTTCTTTTTTAGAGGGTGGGAAGTGTGTGTGTCTGTGTGTGTGTGTGTGTGTGTGTGTGTGTGTGTGTGTGTGTTTATGGAGTCTCGCTCTGTTGCCAGGCTGGAGTACAGTGCTGTGATCTTGGCTCACTGCAATCTCCAACTCCCAGTTCAAGGAATTCTGATGCCTCAGCCTCCCAAGCCACTGGGATTACAAGCATGCACCACTATGCCCAGCAAATTTTTGTATTTTTAGTAGAGACAGGGTTTCACCGTGTTGGCCAGGATAGTCTCAATCTCCTGACCTAGTGATTCGCCCGCCTCAGCCTCCCAAAGTGCTGGAATTACAGGTGTGAGCCACCGAGTCTGGCCATTTTATGTGTTTTTTAAAAAATAAAAATAATCTTGGCTGGGTGTGGTGGCTCATGCCTGTGATCCCAGCACTTTGGGAGCCTGAGGCGAGTGAATCACTTGAGGTCAGGAGTTTGAGACCAGACTGGCCAACATAGTGAAACCCTGTCTCTACTAAAA
>NW_016107315.1:5348558-5351352 GCF_001604975.1 Cebus imitator
AAAAAAAAAAAAAAACCAAACAGAAAAGTCTGTGGGTTTTTTTTTTTGACATAAAGATGTATATTTTTCTGACAAACGTACTGTCCATGGGCAGGTGAAAACTTACCCATATTGCTGGGGGGAAGAGGGAGTATAACTTAATAGTTAATTGACTTTTAATTTCAGTTTAATACTCTTTAAGTTTTATTTATTTATTTTGAGATGGAGTCTCACTCTGTCACCCAGACTGGAGTGCAGTGGCTCAATCTTGGCTCACTGCAACCTCCACCTCCTGGGTTCAACGGATTCTCC
Organism: Cebus imitator; assembly: GCF_001604975.1. NCBI lineage: Eukaryota > Metazoa > Chordata > Mammalia > Primates > Cebidae > Cebus > Cebus imitator. Next base: position 5,348,850 of record NW_016107315.1, read on the forward strand.
TGAATCAGCCTCCCAAGTAGATGGGATTACAGGCATGCACTATCATACCTGGCTACTTTTTTTTACTTTTAGTAGAGACTGGGTTTCACCATGTTGGCCAGGCTAGTCTCAAACTCCGGACCTCAGGTGATCTGCCTGCCTCGGCCTCCCAAAGTGCTGGGATTACAGGCATGAACCACTGCGCCTGACCTAAGTTATTTTTAAATGCAATATATATACTATTATCTAGCAAATCTGGGGATTGTCTCCCTTCCCCCTCCCCCAGGATTATCTTTAAAGAAATTTATGTATTTGTTGAGACAGAGTCTCCCTCTGTCATCCAGGCTCAAGTGCAGTGTGGCACAATCTCAGCTCACTGTAATCTCTGCCTCCTGGGGTTCAAGTGATTCTTGTGCCTCAGTCTCCTGAGTAGGGAGGGATTACAGGCATGTGCCACCATGCCTGGCCGGTTTTTTTGTATATTTAATAGAAAATGGGGTTTCACCATGTTGGCCAGGCTGGTCTTGAACTCCTGACCTCAAGTGATCTGCCCTCGTTGCCCTCCCAAAGTGCTGGGATTACAGGCGTGAGCCACCTCACCTGACTGAAAGAATATTAAGGAAGAAAATTTCACTGCTTTATATCATATCAATAAATTTGGTAGACTTCTTATTCAGTTGAAATGATACAAATTAGATGGAATATAGATGTGAGCAGAAATAAAATTGCCAGGTTGAGTACATTGAAGTTATAAAGAGTTTGTTTTCAAATAAATATTGTATTTTCTGTATTGTCTTAATATCACATTGAACAACTATTTGTGATTGAGTATGGAAGACTATGAACTGACCCACCGCTTGGTTTTGAGGGGCTTAGGTCTATTGTAAAAGACTTTTGCAAAACGGGAGGATAAAAATGGGGCCTGGTGACATAATGACTAAATGTTGCTTCTTTATTTTGCAGTTCCAGTTCCTAGCAGATTTAATAGACGAGTATCAGGTATGTGTTCTATTTCATAATATACTACTAAAATGCTATTTTAAGTTAGGAATATATTTAAAAACAGATATTTTGAATAAAAAGATAAGCTCCCATTACAAAACATTATACTAACAGTAAAATTACCTATGGTTTCTTTATTCTGTTTTCATTTTAAGTTCTGAGTATGTATGTACATATTTTATATTGCTATAACTGGTATAGTTTGTCTCTTTATATTTATGTTATTACTGTTTTTTCATGTTTATCATTACAGCTTTAAAAACCGATTTTTATATATTTATTTATTTTTTTTTTTGAGATGGGGAGTCTCACTCTGTAGCCCAGGCTGGAGTGCAGTGGCGCGATCTTGGTTCAATGCAAGTTCTGCCTCCCGGGTCCTGTTTCAAGTAATTCTCCTGCCTCAGCCTCCCAAGTAGCTGGAATTATAGGCACATACCACCATGCCCAGCTAATTTTTGTATTTTTAGTAGAGACAGGGTTTCACCATGTTGGCCAGGCTGGTCTCAAACTCCTGACCTCATGATCCACCTGCCTCAGTCTCCCAAAGTGCTGGGATTACACGCGTGAGTCACCAGACCCAAGAAAAAATGATTTTTCTTATTACTGTTTCTGGTATTCTAGCTTATGCTGCCATTAACTCTTACATATACCTTTTTGAGCCACTTGAATTATTTCCTTAGTTTTGGTGCTAGAAGTGGCTTTCTCTGGTCAGAGACTAAGCATTGCCTTGGCTTTTTCTGTCATGTTTTCTAGAGAAAGTCCACAGATTAGGCTGCTTGGAGAAAGGCACCCTGTACATGCCTCTTTTCCACCACTATCTCAATAATACGGAATTTAGATGTAAAATAGTACTTCACATCATTTTATATACCATTTCCTTTGGTTGTTAAAAAAATGAATGCTGGCTGGGTGCAGTGGCTCATACCTGTAATCCCAGTGCTTTGGGAGGCCAAGGCAGGTGCATCACGATGTCAGGAGTTCGAGACCAATATGGCCAACAGGGTGAAACCCTGTCTCTACTAAAAACATAAAAATTAGCTGCGTGCAGTTGCGCGCACCTGTAATCCCAGCTACTCAGGAGGCTGAGGCAGGAGAATCCCTTGAACCCAGGAGGCAGAGGTTGCAGTGAGCCAAAATTATGCCATTGCACTCCAGCCTGGGCAACAGAGTGAGACTCCATCTCAAAAAGAAAAAAATAGAACGCTTTCCAAATTTGTATTTTTTTATATGGGACTAGTTTGGTAATGTGTTTGCCCTTTTATCTGGTATAGTCCATATTATTTTAAAAGTGGCCAAGTGCAGTGGTTCACACCTGTAATCCCAGGACTTTGGGAGGCCGAGGCGAGCGGATTACGAGGTCAAGAGATCGAGACCATCCTGGCCAACATGGTAAAACCCCATCTCTACTAAGAATACAAAAATTAGCCGGGTGTGGTGGCACGCACCTGTAGTCCCAGCTACTCAGGAGGCTGAGGCAGAAGAATTGCTTGAACCTGGGAGGCAGAAGTTGCAGTGAGCCGAG
>NW_016107315.1:5351672-5361750 GCF_001604975.1 Cebus imitator
GAGACGGGGTTTCACCATGTTGACCAGGATGGTCTCGATCTCTTGACCTTGTGATCCACCCGCCTCGGCCTCCCAAAGTGCTGGGATTACAGGCTTGAGCCACCGCGCCCGGCCGTTTTGAAATTTTTAATGCAAAATTTCCCTAGGTGGTTATGCGAGTTAGAGATGTTAATATATGACTGATACCTCAAATACTGCTGGGTACATAGCAGCCACTCAGTAAATATTTATTGAATGTGCTTATCTTTTTTTTTTTAATGTTTGCATTGATAATGAAGCAAAGAAAAAGATTGTTTCTGAGAAGGCTCCCCTTTTTTTCATAGAGCTGGTAAATATATTTTATGAAAGTTTTTCTTAAAGTATTTGACTTTTTGATAAATCTGGAATTTAGTAGCAGAGTGGAATATTAATGTGTTTCAGAATTGCTAGGCAAGTGGTATGTATCACATTGTTCTTTTATATTCCTTTGTTTTAGGAAGGTTTCTTGATTTGAAATTGTCATCTGACCTATTCCTCATAGGGCTAGGAATCATTTTTCTATCCCTCAATCCTTGTCTTTGAGAAAATAGGCTCATTTATGTTTTCAGAAAGCCTTTGTTGTCATTCTACACCACAATCTGTTGAAAGGAGTTGAAGAGTATATTATGTTCAGAGAGTCAATGTCCTGAGAGTAGGGATTAAGGTTAGTTTGATATTGATGAGATATTTTCTTCCATTTCTGTTCATCTCTGCCCTGCACCTTTTTTTCCTCTGAAAGATTAGTTAAATCCCTTGACATCTGTAAGGTAGGTCTGGGAGATGCAGAATATAGTGACACCTCCTCCTGAGGTCACAGTTGGTATTGGTTTGTGAATTGCTACTTGACCCTCTGCCAGTGTTGTTCAGATCTTGAACCTTGTGGAACACTCAGACAAGTACATGATATTCCCCCCCTTCTTAGATTTTATAATCTTAGGATTTAAAACCTTTTCATATCATTGAAATGTTAAATGAAAATAAAAGATTTTCAAAGAATTTGATAGGATGATACAGGAGAGAAAGTATTCTGTAATCATATGAAAAGTATCTTGTAATTATACATAACATTTTTTTACGTGCAGACTATGTGCTAGATGCACAGTTTTAAGGACTTTCTAAATACTTTCCTTGTATTGTTGAATATAATCTTCAAAATAACACTTTGAGTGAAGTCCACACCATGGTTATGCCCAAAGGTAGCATGGATCCTAAGTACCACCCTGGCTATCTCTAATGATCTTTCTCGTACCCTTTGGAACTCTTGGTTAGTTTTCAGCTACATCCCCCAAATACTCACTCTGTTTTCTCAGGGCAGCTTTCACTTTCCAGCTGTTGCTGAAGCTTTGCTTTCCTTGTAGGTTTCTCAAACAATGGCTCTTTCCTCTTCCTTGTAACACTGACAGGAAATGAGTGAATGTCTCTGTTGATTCTCATAGCTGCTTCTGGACCATTCTCTCCCTTTTCCCTGAAACCTTCAGTTTATTTATTTATTTATTTTTGCTTTCACATTGGAGTTTGTTTCCATGAAACCTTCAGTTTAAAACTTCACATTATGGCTGGACATGGTGGCTCACACCTGTAATCCCAGCACTTTGGGAGGCTGAGACAGGAGGATTGCGTGAGCCTAGGAGTTTGATACCAGCTGGGGTACTACAGTGAGACCCTATCTCTCAAAAAATTTAAAAAATTAGCTGGACGTGATGGTGCACACATGTAGCCCTAGCTGCTTGGGAGGCTGAGTTAGGAAGATTGCTTGAGCCTGGGAGGTCAGGGCTGCAGTGAGCTGTGATCGTTCCACTGTACTCCAGCCTGGGTAACAGAGTGAGATTTTGTCTTTAAAAAATAAAAAATAAAACTTAGGTTTTACCAGCCACTGCTCCTCCTTGTTTTAGTCATCCAACAATTGCCAGGTTGTTCCTTGTTATTTCCACATATAGATGATTCTTCCAATATCTGGCCTTCCATTCTTTGACTTCCTCTCCTCCAGGGATCTTGCTCTCCAGTTGTCTACCGTACTTCAGCCACTAACTCCGAATGGTCGTACTCTGGTATGACAAGCATTGCAACTCTTCATAATTTCAGTGAGTGGTCCCATTCTGCAACCACTGCCTGCTGTCTTCTCAGCTCCTTTGCTGTCCTACTTAAACCTGGATAACTTGTTGACTCTGCCATCTTTTCACTATTCCTCACTTCCTCCTTACTAACCTTAAATTCCTGAGTCAATGATTATAATTGCTTCCCGTCACATACCCTCAATTTGCTTTTCCCTTTTAAAAAATTATTATTTTTAATTTTTGAAACAAGGTCTCACTGTTTATCTAGGCTGGAGTGCAGTGGCATGATCACAGCTCATTGCAGCCTCAATTTCCCAGGCTCCAGTGCTCCTCCCACCTCAGCCTCCTGAGTTGCTGAGACCACAGGTGCATGCTACCATGCCTTGCTAATTTTTATATTTTTGGTAGAGACAGGGTTTCACCATGTTGCCCAGGCTGGTCCTGAATTCCTCAGCGCAGTCAATCCACTTGCCTTGGCCTCCCAAAGTGCTAGTTTTACAGGTGTGAGCCACCATGTCTGGCCTTACTTTTCCTTTTTCACTTGCTTTGCTAAACCTACTTTGATTAGGTTCAATTCTCCACTTTGTACCTGCACCAATAATAGCTGAGTCTGATTGGAGGAAAATAGATAACCTTATTGACTGATCTTACTTTCAGTTCATGATTATTAACTTGTAGTAGGCTCTTGATACTAGCAGTCATGCTGTTTTCCCATGCTTTTTTTTATTTTATTTTATTTATTTATTTATTTATTTTAACAAATTGTTTTGAGACAATCTCTCCCTGTTGCCTAGGCTAGGGTGTGGTGAGTGGCACAATCTTGGCTCACTGCAATCTTTACCTCCTGGGTTGAAATGATTCTCACATGTCAGCCTAATTTTTATATTATTTTCTTTAGTAGAAATGAGGTTTCACCATGTTGGCCATACTGGTCTTGAACTCCTGGCCTCAGGTAATACACCTGCCTCAGCTTCCCAGCATGAGCCACCGCATCCAGCCTTTTAAAATAAATTTTAGGCCAGGCGCAGTGGTCCCAGCACTTTGGAAGGCCGAGGCGGGTGGATCACCTGAGGTCAGGAGTTCAAGACCTGCCTGACCGATAGGGTGAAACTGTGTCTCTACTAAAAATACGAAAATTAACTGCGTGTGGTGGTTGGCGTCTGTAGTCCCAGCTACTTGGGAGGGTGAGACGGGAGAATTTCATGAACCTGGAAGGCAGAGGTTGCAGTGAGCCAAGATCATGCCACTGCACTCCAGCCTGAGCAACAGAGGGAGACTCCATCTCAAATAAACAAACAAATAAATAATAAGCCGGGTGCGGTGGCTCATGCCTGTAATCTCAGCAATTTGGGAGGCTGAGGTGGGTGGATCACCAGAGGTCAGGAGTTCGAGACCAGTTTGACCAATATGGTAGATTTTAGTAGAGACCAATATGTCTCTACTAAAAACACAAAAATTAGCCAGGTGTGGTGGTGGGCGCCTGTAGTCCCAGCTACTCAGGAGGCTGAGACAGGAGAATTGCTTGAACCCAGGAGGCAGAGGTTGCAGTGAGCCAAGATTGCGCTGTTGCACTCTAAGCTTGGGGAACAGAGTGAGACTCCATTTCTAAATAAACAAGCAAGCTGGGCATGGTGGCTCATGCCTGTAATCCCAGCACTTTGGGAGGCTGAGGCGGTTGGATCACCTGAGGTCAGGAGACCAACCTGGCCAACATGGTGAAACCCTGTCTCTACTAAAAATTCGAAAAATTGATGGGCATAGTGGCGGGTGCCTGTAATTCAGCTACTCAGGAGGCTGAGGCAGGAGAATTGCTTGAACTCGGGAAGTGGAGATTGCAGTGAGCTGAGATTGCACCATTGCACTCCATCCTGGGTGACAAGAGCAAGACTTTGTCACATAAATAAATAACCGAGATAAATATATAATATCCAAATATATATATATATATATATATATATATATGACATATAATATATATATATCTATATATATATAAGAGATAAGGTCTCCTTCTGTTGTCCAGCTTACTGCAGCCTTGAAGTCTTGGGCTTAGGGGACCCTCCTGCCTCAACCTCCCAAGTAGCTGGGATGACAAGCGTGCACCACCATGCCCAGCTAATTTATTTTTTGTAGAGACAAGGTCTGCCTTTGTTGCCCAGGCTGGTCTCAAACTCCTGGTTTCAAACTATGCTCCTGCCTTGGCCTCCCAGTGTTGAGATTACAGGTGTAAGACACTTTTTCCATGCTCTTTTTACTCTTCTGTTCTCCTAGATAAGTCTTTCATACCTTCCCCTTCTCAAACCCCCTGTACCTCCTCCCTCACCCTTAGCAGATGGCTTGTTCTCTGTTTAACCAAGAAAATAGGAAAACAGGAGAGAATTTCCAGAGTTCCATCACCATTTCTGTTCCTCGCCTGCCTATGAGTTTACAGTGTGCACCTGTGTTAGATCGCATCCCTTCATCTTTTAGGTGTTAGCTTGTTTCTTGCATAATTTTTTATCTTTTTACTGAATTATTCTTTTAGCAAAGAAATATATCGCTGGCTCTGTCTTCTTAAAAAATAAACTTTTTTTGACTGTTGTTTTCTCTCCAACCTTTTTCTCTCCATACCTTTAAAGCAAAACCACTTGAAGGAGCTATTTGTATTTGCTGTTTCTAGTTGCTTTTCTTCTATTTTTTTTTTTTTTTTTTGAGACAGGGTCTCACTGTGTCACTCATGCTGGAATGTAGTGGTGTGGTCTCGTCTCACTGCACCACAGGTTCAAGTGATTCCTGTGCCTCAGTCTCCTGAGCAGTTGGGATTACAAGTGTGTGCCACCATGCCTGGCTAATTTTTGTATTTTTAGTAGAGACGGGATTTTACCATTTTGGTCAGGCTGGCCTTGAACTCCTGGCCTTTTAAGCCCATTTTAATCAGACTTTTTTTTCCTTTTAAACTCAGTGGTAAGAATCTAATCAGACTTTTGCTTCTGGATCTCACCAAAATTACCTTTGTTGTTTGCTCACTCACATTCTTCAGACCTCCATTTAAAGGACACCTTTTTCACACTGGGCGTGATGGCTCATGCTTGTAATCTCACTACTTTGGGATGCCAAGGTGGGTGGATCACTTGAGGTCGGGAGTTTGACACCAGCCTGGTCAACATGGTGAAATATCTCTGCTACAAATACAAAAATTTGGCTGGGCTTGGTGGCTAACGCCTGTAATCCCAGCACTTTGGGAGACTGAGGCAGGTGGATCAGCTGAGGTCAAGAGTTTGAGACCAGCCTGACCAACATGGTGAAACCCCAACTCTAGTAAAAATACAAAATTAGGCCGGGCGCGGTGGCTCAAGCCTGTAATCCCAGCACTTTGGGAGACTGAGGCAGGTGGATCAGCTGAGGTCAAGAGTTTGAGACCAGCCTGACCAACATGGTGAAACCCCAACTCTAGTAAAAATACAAAATTAGGCCAGGCATGATGGCTCATTCCTATAATACCTGCATTTTGGGTGGCTGAGGTGGGCACATCACCTGAGGTCAGGAGTTTGAGACCAGCCAGAACAACATGGTGAAACCCTGTCTCAACTAAATATACAAAATTAGGCCAGGTGGGGTGGCTTACGCCTGTAATCCCAGCACTTTGGGAGGCTGAGGTGGGTGAATCACCTGAGGTCAGGAGTTTGAGACTAGCCTGGCCAACATGGTGAAACCCCATCTCTACTAAAAATAACAAAAATTAGACAAGCATGATGGTGGGCACCTGTAATCCCAGCTATTTGGGAGACTGAGGCAGGAGAATCGCTTGAACCTGGTAGGCGGAGATTGTGGTAAACTGAGATCATGCCATTGCACTTCAGCCTGGGTGACAAGAGTGAAATTCCAACTCAAAAAAATTAATTAGGCCAGGTGCAATGGCTCACGCCTGTAATCCCAGCACTTTGGGAGACCGAGGTGGGTGGATCATGAGGTCCGGATGTAGAGACCATCCTGGCCAACATGGTGAAACCCTGTCTCTACTAAAAACACAAAAATTAGCTGGCCATGGTGGTGTGCGCCTGCAGTCCCAGCTACTCAGGAGGCTGAGGCAGGAGAATCACTTGACCCTTGGCAGAGGTTGCAGTGAACTGAGATCTCACTACTGCACTCCAGCCTGAGCGACTGAACGAGACTCCATCTCAAAAAAAGGAAAAACAAAACAAAAAAATGAATAAAATAAAAACAAATACAAAAATTAGCCCAGGGTGGTAGCCCACACCTGTAATCCTAGTTACTTAGGAGGCTGAGACACAAGAATCACTTGAACCCAGGAAGCAGAGTTTGCAGAGTCAAGATCATGCCACTGCACTGCAGTCTGGGTGACAGAGTGAGACTCTGTTCCCCCACCCAAAAAATAGAAAAGCTGTGCCTTCCAAGTTCTACATTCTAGCAGAACAGTCCCTCTACATCAAGTGATAGAGTGAATGGAGTTTATGAATTCCTTAAATGTGGCTTTCTTATGTAGTCTCAAATTAGTTGGTTTTTTTTGTTTGTTTTTTTGTTTGTTTTTTTTGAGGCAGAGTCTCACTCTGTCACCTATGCTGGAGTCAGTGGCACTATCTTGGCTCACTACAGCCTCCAGCTTCTGTGTTCAAGTGATTCTTCTGCCTCAGCCTCCTGAGTAGCTGGGACTACAGGCTAGCACCACCACGCCCGGCCAATTTTTATATTTTTAATAGAGATGGGGTTTCACCATGTTGTCCAGGATGACCTCGAACTCCTGACCTTGTGATTTGCCCACCTTGGCCTCCCCAAAGTGCTGGGATTACAGGCATGAGCCACCGAGCCTGGCCCTCCCATATAAGTATTAACTGTCTTTTGAGTTGGAGATGTTAGTATGATTTTATTTAATTAAAAAACCTCCTTTGTCAGCTGGGTATGGTGGCTCATGGCTGTAATCCCAACACTTTGGGAGGCCAAGGCCAACAGATCACGAGGTCAAGAGTTCAAGACAAGCTTGGCCAACATAGTGATACCCCATCTCTACTAAAAATACAAGAATTAGCCTGGCATGGTGGCACTTGCCTATAATCTCACCTACTCAGGAGACTGAAGCAGGAGAATTGCTTGAACATGGCAAGCAGAGGTTGCAGTGAGTCAAGACCATGTCATTGCACTCCAGCCTGGGCAACAGAGTAAGACTCCATCTCAAAAAAAGAAAAAAGGAAAGAAAAGAAAAGATCTCCTTTGTAAAAAAAAAAAAAAAAAAAAACTCAACTTTTATTTATTAAATGTGTTGAAACCTCAAAGCACACTTATCAGAAATGTGTGTATTGGCATCATGCCACATTTAGGAATGGAATATTTTGACTCTGTTGATGACTGTGACAGTCAACAGAGCAGTCCACTGAGAATCTAGTGCCGTGTCAGTCACCCATTTCTGCATTGCAGGTGCTCTTCAGCAGACACCCCTGCCGTTTAAGGCTTATGTGCTTACTATATAGTAAAATACTGAGTTTTGTCTTACGTTCTTTCATAGTATGCAATATTTTTCCATTCATAGCTACCTTCAGGTGAAATATTACTAAGTATTGCTCAAAATAATTTAGAAACCCAGTGTTTTGGACTAATTGGGTTCCCCCAAGTTCATATATCAAAGTCCTAACCCTGATGTGATTATATTTCTGAGATAGGGCATTTAAAGAGATAATGAAGGTGAAATGAGGTCATAAGGTTGGAACCCTAATCTAATAGGACTGATCTCCTTGTAAGAAGAGGAGTGCACCAGGAATGCACATATACAGAGAAAAGGCTATGGGGAGGACACAGCAAGAAGGCAAGCCAGCAGAGAGGCCTCCGAAGAAACCAAACCTGCCATTTCCTTGATCCTGGTCTTTCAGCCTTCAGAACCGCGAGAACATAAATTTCTGTTGTTTAAGCCACCTACTCTGTGGGATTTTGTTATGGCAGCCCTAGCTGACTAACTTAACCAGGCTGTGTCAACTCCTAATAGGGGTTGGCAGGGCTGCACAAGGCCTGAGGCCTGTAAGTAGGATCTTTCATTTCTTTATAGAAATGAAAAGATTGTCTCTCACAAGTACAATTTCATGAATAAGTCACATTCCTGGATAAAGGAGGCACCAGTTAAAATTTTGAAGAAGAAATTGTGCTGGATAATCTTGTCAGTTTGTACAGTATCACATTACTGACTAGTGACATCTGCTGGATAACTGTGGTAAAAGCTGCTGGTTTTGGTTTTTAGGTTTGGGGGTTTTTTTTCAGACAGTCTTGCTCTGTCACCCGGACTGGAGTACAGTGGCACAATCTTGGCTCACTGCAGCCCCGACCTTCCTAGCTCAAATGATCCTTCCACCTACACCTCCCAAAGTATTTGGATTACAGGCGTGAACCACTACACCTGGCCACTGTGTTGCTATTTTAGTCATTTCCTGTAGGTCTTGAGCATCTCATGACACACAGAATGTTTGAGGTTGCACAGGGATCACACAGATTCTGGACCTTTTCCTGGTAACTTGTATACTGAGGCAAGCAACCAGATGTGCAGAACCCTTGGGCAGCAACAATCAAGTGGGCACTGTGAAATGGATTCTTTCATAGAAAATAAGGGAAGTAATTTAGGACCAGGACCAAGAAGAAGTAAAGAGATTGAGTGGAACTGGAAGAAGGCAAAGGGAGGTGAGTCCAGGGTTCAAAAGAAGAGGGAGGCCAGGTGCGGGGAGCTCATGCCTGTAATCATTTTGGGAGACCAAGGCAGGTGAATCACCTGAGGTCAGAGACCAGCCTGACCAATATAGTAAAACCCCATCTCTACTGAAAATGCAAAAATTAGCTAGTTGTGGTGGTGTGTACCTATAATCCCCGCTACTGGGGAGGTTGAGACGAGAATTGCTTGAACCCAGGAGGGGGAGGTTGCAGCGAGCCAAGATTCGAGATTGCGCCATTGCACCATTGCAGTCCAGCCTGGGTGACACAGTGAGGCTGTCTCAAAAAAAAAAAAAGGAAAAAAAGAACATTATGCTAAGTGAAATAGGCCAGTTATAGAAGGACAAATACTACATTATTCTACTTATATGTGGTATCATGATATCTAAAATAGACTCAGACCAGGTGTAGTGGCTCATGCCTGTAATCCCAACGCTTTGGAAGGCTGAGGCAGGAAAATTGCTTGAGGCCTGGAGTTTGAGACCAGTTTGGGCAACATAACAGGATGTTGTCTCTACAAAATAAATAAGATAGTCAAATTTAGGCCAGGTGCAGTGGCTCATGCCTGTAATCCCAGCACTTTGGGAGGTATTTGGGAAGTACACAGAGCTTCCATGCACTCCCTGGGTATACCACCCTCCAGGAACCTTCATTCAACTATCCGGAAGTTCTACTGTTGTGAACTTAAAAACTTGTAATCAGTATAGCTCTCATGTTAAGTTTTCTTACCATAATAAATAATAGGAAAGGGAAGAAAACTTAAAACCAGGTTTGGAAAATTGAAGAATAATGTTTTTCCACAAATAGAAACATATTAACAATTTTAATGAAAATAATTACTTTTCTTTAAATAATAGTGTTGCATCTGAAAACATGAAGACTATAATTAACATTTGCTAAAATTATAAAAATGAGCTAAGTTGCCAAAGTACTTTCCTCCAAAATTGGAGGAAAAGCAAGCCTAGAAATATCCCAAGATTGTGTCATTATCAGTAAAATTCTGTCAGTCTCATCACTGAAGGCTTATTTTTTAAAACTTTTTAATGGAAGATGTATATGAAATCTTTCATACACAAAAGGGTTGGGCGTGGTGGCTCATGCCTGTGATCTCAGCACTTTGGGAGGCTGAGGTGGGTGGATCACTTGAGGCCAGGAGTTCCAGACTAGTCTGGCCAACATGATGAAACCCCATCTCTACTAAAAATACAAAAATTAGCTGGGCATGGTGGTATGTGCCTGTAATTCCCAGCTACTCAAGAGGCTGAGGCACAAGAATCACTTGAACCCAGGAGGCTGAGGTTGCGGTGAGCCGAGATTGTGCCACT
>NW_016107315.1:5362573-5364090 GCF_001604975.1 Cebus imitator
AAAAAAAAAAAAAAGAAATGCCTAGGAACTAAGATAGGTGACTGCCTTAATCATTAGGGAAGAACTGAGATAAAAGGCACCCTGGCCTCATCTTCTGGAAACAAAAATGTTTTGTAAAGGTAGTGAATCAACCTACATCCCCATTGTCACTTCCCTGGCTCAGTGACCCAAGACCCACAGTAGCCAGAAACTGGGCAGCCCTCTGCAGAGCATCACCTAATGCTATTTCAGGGACTAGAATGGTGTATCTTCTCTTATTCTATTTCCCCTAATTTTTCTCTTATCTGTTTTAGGATACAAGGTCCCTATTGGGCACTTGGTATTTATGGCATTACTGCACAAGTGGCATGGGTCACACAAGTAGAGTATTATATGCTAAGGCAGGGATGAGAGAGTCCTGGGTATAGGACACAATGGAAGTCATCATTTCTTAGATCTTTTATTGGTTTAGAGAATCAGTGAGGAAAGGGAAGCTGGGGTGTAGCTAGACCAGGACTATAGTAAGTGTCTCTAAGAAACTGGGAATTAAAGTAGGAGTGGGGCTGGGTGTGGTGGCTCACACCTTGGGCTCCCAGCACTTTGGGAGCCTGAGGTGGGTGGATCACTTGAGGTCAGGAGTTCGAGACCAGCCTGGCCAACATGGTGAAACCCCGTCTATACTAAAAATACAAAAATTAGCTGTGTGTGGTGGTGTGCACCTGTATCCCCAGCTACTTGGGAGGCTGAGGCAGCAGAATCACTTGAACCTGGGAGGCGGAGGTTGCAGTGAGCTGAAATCATGTCACTGCACTCCAGCCTGGGCAAGAGAGTGAGACTCTGTCTCAAAAAATAATAATAATAAATAAAAATAAATAAATGGGGAGTTGTATGTATCAGCCTGTCCTGTAGTTAGAGATACATGGAGTCTTTTAGCCATCACACAGATTGAGAGTAGGGTCAAGAACTGTTTGTTGCCTGTTAACAGATGATAAGTAAATCCTACTAAGCAATACAGGGCCTGTGAGTGAACTCAGCTGGTTAAGGATGTAAGAGGAGTGAAGACTAGAAAGGTCCACTACAAAATGCGCAGTAGAGTATAAGAAATCATTGCCCTCATGAATTCTGAGAAAAAGTCAAGGATGAAATTGACTGAGATGAAACAGAAAATGAGTGTGATAAGATTATAAGAAAACTAAAAACAATGAGCAAGAATTAAATACATAAAAATAATTGGCCAGGCGTGGTGGCTCATGCCTGTAATCTTAGCACTTTGGGAGGCCGAGATGGGCAGATCACTTGAGGTCAGGAGTTTGAAACCAGCCTGGCCAACATGGCAAAAAAAAAAAACAAACCATCTCTCCTAAAAATATAAAAATTAGCCAGGCTTTCAGACCTGTAATCTCAGTTACCCAGGAGGCTGAAACAGGAGACTCGCTTGACTCTGAGAGACGGAGGTTGCTGTGAGCCAAGACCAGATTGCTATGCTCCAGCCTGGGTGATAGTGTGAAACTGTATCTTGGAGAGCAGATGGCAGGTAA
>NW_016107315.1:5365065-5385525 GCF_001604975.1 Cebus imitator
TAGAGACGGGGTTTCACCATGTTGACCAGGATGGTCTCGATCTCTTGACCTCGTGATCCACCCGCCTCGGCCTCCCACAGTGCTGGGATTACAGGCTTGAGCCACCGCGCCCAGCCAGTACAAAACTCTTTATTCACTAAATAATTTATTGTCTCTTTGCAAATAACACGTAGGGGTGAGATTTTAAAATAATGATTTGTATTGATAGCTCTAATTCTTCCTCCAGTCCATATTTGTATCCCCCTTCTCACCAGTAACAATTTTTTAAAATCTGTGTTTTTTTAATTTACTCACTACAGTAATACACATAGAAAAGTTTTGGAAGTACAGGCTGGGTGTGGTGGCTCATGCCTGTAATCCCAGCACTTTGAGAGGCCAAGGCGGGCGGATTGCCTAAGCTCAGGAGTTTGAGACCAGCCTGGGCAAGATGGCAAAACCCTGTCTCTACTGAAAATACAAAAAATTAGCCAAGTGTGGTGGCACACACCTGTAGTCCCAGCTACTCAGGAGGCTGAGGTGAGAGAATTGCTTGAACAAGGATGGCAGAGGTTGCAGTGAGCTGAGATCATGCCACTGCACTCCAGCCTGGACAACAGAGTGAAACTCTGTCTCGAAAAGAAAAAAAAAGAAGAGTTTTGGAATTGCTATACCATCACCAACATCAGTTTTTTTTGTTGTTGTTGGAATCCAGTATATCCCACTGAGGGTGGATGGTCAGGGTACTATGTTCAGAAGCTACTTAGAATCTAATTCTTTCCTTCTCTGATTATGTTATCACCCTGATACATGGGTAGGTTTTTTTGTTTTTCTTTGTACTTAGTTTTAGGGTCTTTGTTATTGATTTAATTTTTAAAATTGTGAAAAATTAACATGGCTTAAATGTCAAAACTTTTTATATAAAAATGTTTCCTCAGAGAAGTTTCATTCCCTTCCCTATCCCTTCTTTTCTGTTTCTATCTATACACTAGAAAAATAATTTCATTACTTTCCGGTTTATTTTTCTCAAATTGTTTCCTTTTGGAAAAATTAACCAGTAAAAGTATATCATATTTATATTTATTTTCCCTCCATTCTTAGTTCTCCTTTGTCATGGAAGTCTTTCTTCTGCAAAGGATAGCATGCTATGTACACTGTTCTTCACCTTGCTTTTTCCTTCGTGTTTCCTACAACTCTCTCTCTCTCTCTCTCTCTTTTTTTTTTTTTTTTGAGACGGAGTCTCACTCTGTCAACCAGACGGAAGTGTAGTGGCATGATCTCGGCTCACTGCAACCTCCGTCTGCCAAGTTTCTGCCTCAGCCTCCCGAGTAGCTGAGGCTACAGGTGCACACCATTATGCCGAGCTATTTTGTGTTTTTAGTAGAGATGGGGTTTCACCATGTTGGCCAGGATGGTCTCGATCTTTTGACCCTGTGATCTGCCTGCCTTAGCTTTTCAAAGTGCTGGGATTACAGACATGAGCATTTATATTATATATCAGGTAGATCACCTGATATCAGGAGTTCAAGACCAGCCTGACCAACATGGTGAAACCCTATCTCTACTAAAAATAGAAAATTAGCCGGGTATGATTGTGCATGCCTGTAATCCCAGCTACTTGGGAGGCTGAGGCAGGAGAATTGCTTGAATCTGGGAGATGGAGGTTGCAGCGAGCCGAGATTGTGCCCCTGCACTCCAGCCTGGGCAACAAAAGTGAAACTCTGTCCCAAAATAATTAAAAAACAGTGAATAAAAGGAAATTGAGTTCCATTCCTGTTTTTTTTTTAAAGCCATACATCTATTAAATTCATTCTTCTCTTTGTTTTTTTCTCTCTAATTTTAGTCTGTGCTGAGACCTATAACCCTGATGAGGAAGAGGAAGATACAGATCCAAGGGTAAGACCCAAAGCAAAGATGTTAGGTAGAATTGTATTTCTCACTAACTCGCCTTCTCTACATAACAAAAATTCGTCATACTAGTAATTAAATACAAATTAAAATATCAACAAAGTGACATTTTCAGTCTAACAGATTGAAAGCTGCATTGGTTGAGGGTATGGTGAGAAGTGCCTAGCTGTAGCTGTCAGAAGCCTTAAACAGCCTGGGCATGGTGGTTCACTCCTGTAATCCCAACACTTTGAGATGCTGAGGCAGGAGGATCGCTTGAGGCCAGGAGTTCAAGACTAGCTTGGACAATATAGCAAGACCCCATATTTGTGGGGAAAAAAAAATTAGCCAGGGTTGGTGGGACATGCCTGTATTTGCAGCTATTTAGGAGCCTGAGGCAGGAGGATTGCTGCTACAGTCTAGGAGGTCAAGGCTGCAAACAAAACATACACACACACACACACACACACACACACACTCTCTGCCGAGGATGGTGGCTCACACCTGTAATCCTAGCACTTTGGGAGGTTGAGATGGGAAGATCACTTGAAGCCCAGCAGTTTGAGACTAGCCTGGGCAATGTAGCTAGACCTCATCTCTATTTAAAAAAAAAAAAAAAAAATTAACAACAAGCCTTAAATACTTACAGTCAAGCCAACTGATTTAGCGTTTACCTAAAGGAGAATTCATCCCTAATGAAAGTTGGATCCTTCTTGAGGATATACAAGTGGAGCTTATTGTAGTGTTATAACAATGGACCCAAACTATGGGATTACAAGGGGCTAAATTATGGTACATTAAAATGAAGAGAATCTGTAGCCATTGAAAGTGATGGTACAGGACTGTATGTAATGGCATGGGATGTATGTTTGTGTGAGGTGCATTTTATAGAGCATTTTGTAAAATAAATTTGAAATATATATATTTATTTATTTATTTATTTGTACATATAGAAAATTCTATCTGGAAGGATATACCCCAGATGTTAATAGTAGTTGTGATAAGACCATGTTTGATTTTTGAGTGCTTTTTTTTAAAAAAAAAAACAAAAAACTTAGTTTTTTAAACTTTTGTAAAATTGACATAAATTACTTTTATGAGAGAATATATGAACTATCATTTTTAAAAGATTGATGTTATAGTCTGGGTGTAGTGGCTCATGCCTGTAATTCCAGCACTTTGGGAGGCCGAGGTGGGTAGATCACCTGAGGTCAGGAGTTCCAGACCAATCTGGCCAACATAGTGAAACCTCGTCTCTACTAAAAATAGAAAAATTAGCCAGGTGTGGTGGCGGGCACTGGTAATCCCAGCTAGTCGGAAAGCCAAGGCAGGAGAATCGCTTGAACCTGGGAGGCAGAGGTTGTGGTGAGCTGAGATCTCACCACTGCACTCCAGCCTGGGCGACAGAGTGAAACTCTGTCTCAAAAAACAAAAAAACGATTGATGTTATAAAAAAAACTTTAGTGAGCCGGGCATGGTGGCTCACTCCTGGAATCCCAGCACTTTTGGAGGTGGAGACAGGTGGATTACAAGGTCAGGAGTTTGAGACCAGCCTGACCAACATGATGAAACCCCATCTCTACTAAAAACACAAAAATTAGCCTGGTGTGATGGTGTGTACCTATAATCCTACCTACTCAGGAGGCTAAGGCAGGGCAATCACTTGAACCTGGGAGGTGGAGGTTGCAGTGAGCCAAGATTGCACCACTGCACTCCAGCCTGGGCAACAGAGCAAAACTCTGTCCCAAAAAAAACAAAAACAAAAAAAACTTTTAATGATCTATCATTTTACCTTTAAGTCAAGTTACCCTTAAAATGAGTAACGTGTGAAAGATTTCTGAAGTATTCTAATAAATGCTACCATTTTTGTGAATGTAAAAGTCATGTAAATTTTTAAATTCTAGTTATAAAATTCTTGATGACTATAAAACAGTTATTTCCTAATTTAATATCACAAATTTAAAATACTTAACACTTTTTTTTTGGTGACGGAGTCTCGCTCTGTTACCAGGCTGGAGTGCAGTGGTGCAATTTTGGTCACTGCAACCTCCTACTCCCTGGTTCAAGCGATTCTCCTGCCTCAACCTCCCAAGTAGCTGGGATTGCAGGCAAGTGTCACCACGCCCAGATAATTTTTGTATTTTTAGTAGAGACAGGGTTTCACCATGTTGGCCAGAATGGTCTTGGTCTCCTGACCTTGTGATCTGCCCGCCTCAGCTTTCCAAAGTGCTGGAATTGCAGGTGTGAGCCACCAAGTCCAGCCAACACTTTTAACGTCTGTTATTTCTGGTCAGATTAAATGATGTACCTTTTTTTTTGAGTAGATGCTCAATATTTGTTTAAACACAAATTTATAACCCTCTGCTTTATGGATGAAGATCCTGAGGCTCCCAAGGGACAGCTGACTTGCTGCCAGCCACTTAGGAGTTGGCTCCAGGGTCAGTGCTCTTCACCCTTATATTACATTGTCCCTGCACCTTCAGCATACAGCTTGATATTTATGTAAAATTAAAATGACAGCATACTCTGTATTTTCCCCACTCTTTGTAGAAAGAAATATACCAGTCTTTAAGTGGTTATTTTAAAATGGAATAAAATAATTTCCATGGTTTTATTTGGGTTGGCAGGTGATTCATCCTAAAACTGATGAACAGAGATGCAGACTTCAGGAAGCTTGCAAAGATATTCTCCTTTTCAAAAATCTTGATCAGGTAACATTGATTTCTAAAGTATTTTTATTATATGATCTTTTAGCTTTGCTCCTATTTGTCACTTAAACTTTAATTTTTAGCATTCTAGCCACAGCCATATTAAGCATAAAACCTTAGATTCATCTTACATGCAGATGTTTTCATTGCATTGACTACTTTAACCCAGACATGATTTTTCAGATGCCTTTTAGTGCAGTAGTCCCCCTTATTCTTGGTTTCGCTTTCCAGGGTTTCAGTTGCCCATAGTTAATGAAAGTCCAAAAATACTAAATGGAAAATTCCAGAAATAGCGGGTGTGGTGGCTCATGCCTGTAATCCCAGCACTCTGGGAGGCTGAGGTGGGTGGATCACCTGAGGTCAGGAGTTCCAGCCTGGCCAACATGGCGAAACCCTGTTGACCAGCCTGGCCAACGTGGCAAAACCCCGTCTCTACTAAAAATACAAAAATTAGCTGGGCATAGTTGCACACATCTGTAATCCTAGCTCCTCAGGAGGCTGAGGCAGGAGAATTGTTCCACTCCAGGGGGCAGAGGTTGCAGTAAGCCAAGATCGCACCACTGCATTCCAGCCTGGGTAACAGAGTGAGACTCCACCTTAAAATTTTCAAAAAGGAAATTCCAGAAATAATTCTTGTAAAGTTGTAAAGGGCATGCTGTTCTGAATCTTATGCTGTCCTGCTCTGCTACCACCCAGAGCATAAATCATCACTTTGTCCCAGTGTATCCATGCCATATATGCCACCTGTCCATTAGTCATTTAGCCACCATCTAGCAGTACTCCTATTTAAGTAACCTTATTTTATTTATTGATGGCCCCAAAGCACAAGAGAAGTGATGCTGGTAATTCAGATATGCCAAAGAGAAGCCATAAAATGCTTTCTTTAAGTGAAAAGATGAGAGAAATTTAAGGAAAGAAAGAAACAAATTGTATACTGAGATTGCAGAAATCTATGATAATGAATCTTCTGGCTGGGCGTGGTGGCTCACGCCTGTAACCCTAGCACTCTGAGAGGCCGAGGCGGGTGGACTCCCTGAGATCAGGAGTTCAAGACCAGCCTGGCCAACATGGTGAATTTCCATCTCTACTAAAAATACAAAAATTTAGCCAGGTGTGGTAGCATGCGCCTGTAATCCCAGCTACTCAGGAGGCTGAGGAATGAGAATTGCTTGAATCCAGGAGGCAGAGGTTGCAGTGAGCTAAGATCATACCATTGCATTCCAGCCTAGGTGACAGAGTGAGACTCTGTCTCAAAAAAAAAAAGAAAAGAAAAAAGAATAAGAATCTTTTTATTTGTGAAACTGTGAAGGAGGAAAAAGAAATTTAGGCTAGTTTTGCTGTCTCACCTCAAACTGCACAAGTTACAGCCTCAGTGCGTGGTAAGTACTTGGTTAAGATGGAAAGGCATTACGTTTGTTGATGGAAGATATGAACAGAAATGCGTTCCAGTTGACAGCAATAGGGTTCAACACTATCTGTGGTTTCAGACATCCACATATCCCCTTGGAACATACTCCCCATGGATAAGGGGAGGACTCCTGTATTTTTCTGAGCCGCTTTGGCACTTTCTCATTTGAAGACCATGAAGCTTGGTCATGTTGCAAGGAAATGCTCAGATTTGCATGACCCTGGCTTAGGGTCTGAATTGTCCTACAAAGAGATTGATTTTTCTGAAGATGCTGGTATGTAGTTCCTTTCATTAATAATAGTTACCCCACTGGCTTACCACAGTGTGTGATAAGTGCTTCTTGAGAATGGTGTGTTTCTGCAGTGCTTAGCATAGGATCTATGACCTGGGCCTGTCCTCCCTATCTTGGTGGTAGAAATAAAGAACCAGGGCTACATCCTGATAGCTGTCCTAGTACATTTGGGCTACTATAACAAAATACTGTCACCTGGGTGGCTTATAAACAGTGGAAATTTCTCACAGTTCTGGAGTCTGGGAAATCAAGCTCAAGGTGCCATCAGATTTGGTGTCTGATCAAGAGCCTACTTCTTGTTTCAGAAATAGCCATCTCTGTGTTCTCACATGGTAGAAGGAGGGATAGAGCTCTCAGGGTCTCTTTTATAGGGGCACTAGTCCCATTCATGACCTAATCACTGACAAAGGCCTTACCATCTAATACCATCACATTGGGTGTCAGGTTTTAACATGGAATTTTGGGGTGACATAAATATTTAGTTCATAGTAATAGAGAATCTTCAGATTTCCTGTTTCTTTTCTACTTTGTTTCTTCTCTATTCATCTTTACTTTGAAGGCCACACTGGAGGCCAGGCACAGTGGCTCACGCCTGTAATCCCAGCACTTCGGGAAGCTGAGGCGGACAGATCACTTGAGATCAGGAGTTCAGGACCAGTCTGGTCAACATGGTGAAACTCCATCTCTACTAAAAATACAAAAATTAGGCAGGTGTAGTGGCATGTGCCTGTAGTTCCAGCTACTTGGGAGGATGAGGTAGAAGAATCGCTTGAACTGGGGAGGTAGAGGTTGCAATGAGGTGAGGTTGCACCACTGCACTCCAGCCTTGGTGACAGAGTGAGATTCTATCTCAGAAAAGTTAAAAATTAAAAATTAAAAAAATTTAAAACCACATGAATGGCTGAGTTGCTAGGCCTATTGAGGAGTCCCAGAATGTGCAGAGATAGGAAGGCTGGGATTACATTTCCTCTATTACCAAGCTCCTACAAAAAAGGCTTCTGAAGACATTTCCACAGCCCTCCCTGGGAATCTGGCTGGTCAGATATGAGCTTAAATGCATCAGTCAAAGGAGTTAATAAAACCTCTTGTAAATTTTATACCATTATAGTTGTTATAAGGGAAGTTTCTATGTCAATCTAATAGTCAGTTTTCTTAGTGTTGGAGAATACCATTTTAGTGTTGAAAAGTTGTAACTTGGCTGGGCACGGTGTGGTTCATGCCTGTAATCCCAGCACTTTGGGAGGCTGAGGAGGGTGAATCATCTGAGGTCAGGAGTTCGACACCAGCCTCGCCAACATGGTGAAACTCCGTCTCTACTAAAAATACAACAATTAGCTGGGCATGGTGGCAGGTGCCTGTAATCCCAGCTACTTAAGAGGCTGAGGCAGGAGAATCGCTTGAACCTGGGAGGCAGAGTTTTCAATGAACTGAGAGTGCTATTGCACACCAGCCTGGGCAACAAGAGTGAAATTCCGTCTTAAAAAAAAAAAAAAATTACTTCTCTCAATAATGTCTTTTTTCTGGTAGAGGATCCAGTCCAGAATCTCATGTTACATTTAGTTGTTATTTCTTCTTAATCGCCTCCAATCTGTGGCAGTTTTCAGTCTTTCCTTGTCTTTCATAATCTTGACACTTTGAAGAGTAATTCTATAGAATGTCTCTCCATTTGAGTTTGATGTTTCCTCATGATTTTGGAATATGGTTATATTTTTGGCCACACTACCACAGAAATTATTTTGTGTCTGTCTGAAAGCATCATATCAAGGGCCTCATGATATAAGTATGTCTTATTGCCAGCAATGTTGGTTCATTCCTTTTTATTGCTGAGTAGTATTTCGTTGTTCAAAAATACCGATTTATCCATTCTTCCGTTAATGAATACTTAGTCTATTTCTCGTTTTTAGCTATTATGAATAACACTGTCAACATTTTGTATAAATCTTTTTGTGAACCTTTCCCCCAAGTTATCTTGAGTAAAATACCTGAGAGGAAAATTGCTGAGTCATAAGATAGGTATATGTTTGACTTTGTAAACAAATCTGCCAGATCAGCTGGGTGCAATGGCTCATGCCTGTAAATCCCAGCACTTTGGGAAAACAAGGCGAGTGGATCACCTGAGGTCAGGAGTTCAAGACCAGCCTGGCCAACATGGTGAAGCCTCCCTCTCTACTAAAAATATAAAAATTAGCTGTGCATGGTGGCACACACCTGTGATCCCAGCTATTCAGGAGGCTGAAGCAAGAGAATCACTTGAACTCAGTAGGTGGAAGTTGCATTGGATCGAGATCGTACCATTGTACTCCAGCCTGGGTGAGAGAGTGAGACTCTGTCTCAAAAAAAAAAAAAAAAAAAAAAAGTCTGCCAGATATTTTTCAAAGTAGTTTTACCACTTTGCATTCCTGTCAACAACATATGAGATTTCATGTTGCTCCACATCTTTGCTAACATTTTATATCGTCAGTATTTTTAGTTTTAGCCATTCTGATTAGTGTATTTGTTTCAAATTTAAAATTTATTTTCCAAATTTCTATTTTTAAATTTCAAATTTACAGAAAATTCACAAGAATAATACCATGAATACCCAGACACCCTTTACCTAGACTCTCCAGTTGTGAACATTTTAGCATTTTACCACATTTGCTTTTTCTCTTGTGTGTAAGTTTATGTAAAGAGAGAAAGAAATGGGGAGTATGTATAAAGTGTTTTTCTTTTGTTTTGAATCATTTATGACATCATGACTCTTCACTACTAAATATTTAGGATGTGTTTTCCAGGAACAAGAATATTTTTCGGTCTGGCGCAGTGGCTCACACCTGTAATCCCAGCACTTTGGGAGGCCGAGGCAGGCAGATTACTTGAGGTCAGGAGTTTGTGACCAGCTTGGCCATCATGGCGAAACCCTATCTCTACTAAAAATATGGAAATTAGCTGGACGTGGTGGCACACACCTGAAGTCCCAGCTACTTGGGAGGCTGAAGCAGGAGAATCACTTGAACCTGGGAGGTGGAGGTTGCAGTGGACCAAGATCGCGCCACTGCACTTCAGCCTGGGCGACAAAGTGAGATTCTGTCTCAAAAAAAAATTTATAAAGAATATTTTCCTATGTTAATACGATGTCATTTAATAAATCCAAGAAATTTAACATTGGTAAAATATAAAATCAACTAACAACAGTCCATACTCAGATTTCCTCAGTTTTCCCAGTAAAGTTCTGTATAGCTTTTGGTTTTGTTTTTAAATCCTAAATCACATACAGTACGTCCTCACCTAACATCCTGAATCACATACAATAAGTACTCACTTTAACGTGGTTGGTAGTCTTGGAAACTGCAACTTTAAGCAAAGCAACCTATAATGAAACCTTTTTTCCCCTCATCATTGTTATAACATAACTGTTATATTTGAGGACATTGTTTTGCTTAAATTCACATTTTTCAAGAACCTGTCAACCACATTAAGTGAGGACTTACGGTGTTTCATTTGGTTGTCATGTTGTTATTTTAGTCTCCTCTAACCTAGAAATGCTCCCCTTCCACCTATCTGATTGTATATCTCTTTACACATGTGTTCGAAGAGACCAGACTGGAAGAAGAAAAGTTACTCAAAACAAGAGGCTTCCAGCAGGCAACCCACAGGCTAGGTACAGATGTCTGTGTTTGGTCCGTATTGTACATGAAAATTTAAATTTATCGCCAGAATGTAAATAGATTTCTGGCAACACTGGGCTCACATTCCAGTGAAAGTGGGTAGTATGTCAGTTGTAAGCCATCCTTTTTAGTATTTGTCAGCTTATACAGTATTCAACGCACATGGAACTAAATATACTTTTTGGTGATACTCAATCATCTTGGTAGCACAGTCACTCTGATAGAACATAAAATCACATGGAATTATGCAGTCATAAAATTATTCTCTTTCCAGGTGTTCAGTCTACATTCCTTCAAAGAGAAAATCTTTTTTAAATTGAATCTGGTATTCTTTAATGAACCCCTAATAATCACTTATCTCCCTGTCTGACAGGGATGCTGGCCCCAGGCTGAGACCATTGTTTTGTTAGAATTTAATAATATTGTTTTCTTTTCATTATACTTATCCATATAGTTGATGTCTGGTTATGGCAGGCAATATTAGTAAGTAAGTAATTGTGTGTGTTTTATGTAAATGAAGCAATATTAGCTGTCTTATAATAGATCTCATTTGTTGAGTATCTGTTGTTTCATAAATACTTTCCTTAGGTTTTTCTCTTTGGGTCATAAAAATTGATGAGGTAGAATCTTTGTTGTACCCTTTTTATATATGAAGAAACCGAAGTTTGCTGGGCATGGTAGCTCACGCCTATAATCCCAGCACTTTGGGAGGCCAAGGCGGGTGGATCACCTGAGTTCAGGAGATTGAGACCAGCCTGGCCAACATGGCGAAACCCTGTCTCCTCTACTAAAAATACAAAAATTAGCCAGGTGTGGTGGCGCATGCCTGTAGTCCCAGCTATTTGAGAGGCTGAGGCAGGAGAATCGCATGAACCCAGGAGGTAGAGGTTGCAGTGAGCTGAGATTGCACCACTGAACTCCAGACTAGGCAACAGAGTGAGACTCTGTCTCCAGGAAAAAAGAAGAAAAAGATACTGAAGCTCAACGAGGTTAAGTGACGTGTTTGGCTAGTCAAAGGCAGTTGCGCTGTTCCAAAAGATAACCTCTAAGGCCATAACAGCCCTTTAGATCTGATGATCCTGTTAAGGTCAACACCTGTAGGAAGGTGTGGCAGCATAGGCTTTACACATGGCATAGTGCAGCCATCAGGCAGGTGACAGTCATGTGGATGTGGCTGGGAAAACATGGACCATGATTTAGATAATATTTCTGCGTAAATTGTGGAAAGCTTATTCAAAACAATACTGCCTCAGAAAACTTGCCAGTTTTCTCTCTGCTGAAGTACATGGAGGTAAAAAGCTGAATGGTCCCAAGAAAGCATTTGTTTTAGACAGCCTTTAGGTTTCTGCTTGAATGTGGGGACTTCTGTTACATAGTCACAAATTGAGATAATTATGGTCACTGCTTTTTTTCAGCAAATGTAAAAACTATTTTTTCTTCTGCGCATACCCTGCAGGAACAGCTTTCTCAAGTTCTTGATGCCATGTTTGAAAGGATAGTCAAAGCTGATGAGCATGTCATCGACCAAGGAGATGATGGAGACAACTTTTATGTCATAGAACGGTAGGAGATGGAGCTTTACAGTTGTGTGGCCACACTTAATTGGATTCGTGATTCAGGGCAGATGCTTTATCCTATTCTGTATTCAGCCCAGAGAGGCTTAGGGCCAGGTGAACAATCTTCCCAAAGCCTGTGAGAGTCCACAGCTTGTCCCTCTCTACCAATGCTGTCCTGAGTCCTCAGCACAACTCTTATTTGAAGAGCCATCATCTAGAGTAGAAAGTTCCTTTAGGCCAGGTGTGGTGGCTCACACCTGTAATCTCAACACTTGTGGATCACCTGAGATCAGGAGTTTGTGACCAGCCTGGCCAATATGGTGAAACCCTGTATCTACTAAAAATACAAAAATTAGCTGGGCGTGGTGGCACACACCTGTAATCCCAGCTACTTGGGAGACTTGAAAAAAAAATTATCATAAATACAGGTTTCCCAGGTTAGTGTTCTACTACCTTTGCTTTATTAAGTTATTGTCAAGGCTGGATACAGTGAGCCAAGATCACACCTTTGCACTCCAGCCTGGGCAACAAGAGCGAAACTCTGTCTCTAAAAAAAAAAAAGCAAAAACAAAACATTTTTTAAAAAATTAGATGGGTGTCAGGCGCAGTGGCCCATGTGTGTAATCCCAGCACTTTGGGAGGCCGAGGCAGGCGGATCATGAGGTTATGAGTTCGAAACCAGCCTGACCAACACGGTGAAACCTCAAGTCTATAAAAAATATAAATAAATAAATAAATAAATAAATAAATAAAATGTTGTAGTATTTTTTTTTTCAAAAAGGTAGGGGGAATGGAGGGGAGAGAAAAAGAAATTAGCTGGGCATGGTGGTGCATGCCTATAGTTCCAGCTAATTGGAAGGCTGAGGTGGGAGGATCACTTGAACCCAAGAGGTTGAGTCTGCAGCGGGCAGTGATTGTAACACTGCACTCTAGCCTGGGGGACAAAGTGAGACCCTGTCTCAGAATAAAAGAAAAAAGAATGTGGTGATTAACAAATAGGAAAGGACTGACCACAGTGGCTCACATCTGTAATCCCAGCACTTTGGGAGGCCAAGGCAGGCGGATCACAAGGTCAGGAGTTCGAGCCCAGCCTGTCCAATATGGTGAAACCCCATCTCTACTAAAAAATATAAGAATTAGCTGGGTGTGGTGGCTTGCACCTGTAGTCCCAGCTCCTTGGGAGGCTGAGGCAGGAGAATTGCTTGAACCTGGGAGGTGGAGGTTGCAGTGAGCTGAGATCAAGCCACTGCCCTCCAGCCTGGGTGACAGAGTAAGACTCTGTCTCAAAAAAAAAAAAGAAAAGAAAGATTATCATTCAAATAAAAAGGTAGTTCTGGCCTCAAAAAGTTCAGTGGTCAAGTTGGAGAGACGGACCTTTAAATGGATAATGATTACATAATGTGGTGGTAACAACAATGATAAAAATATGCCTCATTACTTAGAGGAGGGCCTGAATGAGAATTCTGGATAGTTCCTCTGCAATGTTGCTGCCTGAAATGAGCTCTTGTCACTCCCAAAGTTAAATGCTAGTGTCTCCTGGAGGAAACACTAGAAGCACTGAATTCCATGTTTCCTATTAATGACCTTATTAATTTTGCCTTGTCTATAAAGGCCTACTACAGGTCAGCTTTCCTACTGAGTGGTAAGCTCCCTGAGAGCAAGGTTAGTGGCACATTCTCTGCTTTTCTTTTAATACGTGATGTGTAGTGATTTTTTAGACAGATGGAAGTTCTTTGTAGGAAATTTAGAATATAAAAATATAAGAACAGGATAAAATTAATTTAGGCATAATCTAATTACCAGTCCATACTTCTGTGCTTTACTGTTGAGATTGGACACCTCACCCAAAATGTGGTTGAGATATCAAGACTGATGACATTATATATACACTAAAAGGGTATGAAAAGGTTTATTACTTACATGTTGAACCTTTTTAGAGAGAGCAGAGGAGGCTCCCAGACAGATCCAAAATGACTTTAGATAAAAGGCAAGGTATGATTGGCCTGGGATTTTATGATGGTTAGAAGGTAGGGTTAGGTGAAGGTACTCTTACACATGGGCTGGCATTTGTGTTGGTTGAACTCCCCATCAGCACCAAAGGAGGGAGCGCCCAGGCTTTCTTACAGCTTGCCCAGATATAGGACAGAGGAGAAAGAGTTTGAAAACTATCAATAATCAAACATCAAAAATGGAGTCAACTAATGGAGTTATCTTTACATAATTTTTTTTTACATTAAATCATACATTGTGTGATTTAATTTTTTAAGTCTATTTTAAGCATGTTATGGAGTTACAGTAGTATTTTGTCCTTATTATCAATATTATTATTATTATTTTTTTTGAGACAGAGTCTCACTCTGCTACCCAGGCTAGAGTACAGTGGCTCGAGCTTGGCTCACTGCAACTTCCGCCTCCCAGGTTCAAGTGATTCTCCTGTCTTAGCCTCTCAAGTAGCTGGGATCACAGGCAGGTGCCACCACGCCCAGCTAATCTTTGTGTTTTTATTAGAAACAGGGTTTCACAATGTTCTCCAGGTTGGTCTTGAACTCCTCATCTCAGGTTACCTGCCCGCTTTAGCCTCCCAAAGTGCTGGGATTACTACAGCCGTGAGCCACTGTACCCAGCCATATTCTGTCATTACTTTTAGTGACTCCATAATATGGATGGAAACATGTATTTGACCCATCTCCTATTATTAGCGGATTAAATTACTTATAGTTTTTACTATTATAAATATTACCTGGTGAAATCCCTGCAATTAAATCTTTCGTAGTGTCTTTGATTATCTCTTTTGGGATGACTAGAAATGGAATTGCTGTATCAAAGGGTCTTTTTAAGATGTTTGCTATATGTTTAATTATCTTTCAGAAACTTTGAAAAGTTTATGTTTCCTTCAGTGGTATGTTGAGAGTCCCTATTTCTGCAAATGCTTGTCAGTTCTGAATTTTTTTTTTTAGCAATTACTGCCAATTAATAGTTAAATAATTGTATCATTTGCTTTCTTTATTTTAATCAGTTGTATCCTAATTTTGTACAGACTATGAAAGAAAACCCATGTACTTTTTTCAATACCTACAGCAAAATATTTGACAAAACTCAACATCTTTTTGTGATGAAAATGCTCAGCAAATTAGCAACAAAAATAACTTTCCCCAACCAGACTAAAGGCATTTTTTAAAAACCGACAGCATGGTGAAAGATTGTTTTTCCTTACAACTCAGAATAAGGCAAGGATGTTTGCTTTCACCACTTTCACTTAATATTGTACTGAAGGTTATAGTCAATTCAGTAAGGAAGAGAGGGAGGGAGGGAGGCAAGGAATAAAGGAAGGAAGAAAGAAAATGTGGCATAGATCCACGATGAAGTACTATTTGACCATAAAAAAGAAGGAAGTCATGTCATTTGTAGCAACATGGAGGTTGCTACATTAAGTTAAATAAGCTAGGCACAGGAAGACAAATACCACATGTTCTCACTCACATGTGAGTGCTAAAACACTGATATGATAGACCTAGAGAATAGTGATTTTATACCAGAAATTGAGAAGGGTGGTGAGTGGATGAAGAGAAGCTGGCTAATGGCTACAAACACATAGTTAGAAGAAATATGTTTTAATGTGTCTTTCTTATCTTTAATTTTCCTTTTTGTGGAGACAAGTCTCCATATGTTGGCCAGGTGTATCTCAAACTCCTGGGCTTAAGCAATTCTCTCAGTTCAGCTTCCTAAAGTGCTGAGATTACAGGTGTGAGCCACTTCACCTGGAAAGTTCTAATGTTTTATAGCATGATAAGGTGACTATACTTGGTGGCAATATTTTGCATATTTCAAAGTAACTATTAATAGAAGAGAGGACCTGAAATGATAGCGACACATAGAAATGACATATATCCAAGGTGATGGATACCCCAAATACCCTGGCTTAATCATTACCCATTCTGTGCATGGAACAGACGCTCACATGTACTCCATAAATATGTAAAATATATGTATTAATTTTAAAAAATTTAGGCTGGGCATGGTGGCTTATGCCTTTAATCCCAGTACTTTGAGAGCCTGAGAGAGGAGGATTGCTTGAGCCCAGGAGTTCCAGACCAATTTGGGCAACATAGTGAGACCATCCCCATCTCTACAAAAATAAAAATAAAGTTAGATGTGGTGGCACACCTCTGTGGTCATAACTACTCAGGATGCCCAGGTGAGAGGATTGCTTGGGGCCAGGAGGTGGAGGCTACAGTGAGCCATGATCGTGCCACTGCACTCCAGCCTAGGTGTCAGAACAAGACCCTGTCTCAAAAAAAAAAAAAAATTTTTTTTAAGTTAAAGATGGGGGGAAAAAAGAAAGGGGCATATAGATTGGAAAGGAAGCATTAAAACTGTCTTTGTTTCAGGTGACGTGATCTCTATGTAGAATATTCCAAGAATGCCACAAAAAAAGGCTACTAGAATTAATAAGTGAGTTTAGCAAGGTTATAGGACACAAGTCAAAATACAAAAATATGTTGTATTTTTATATACTAGCAAAGTTCCATTGGAAATCTCTTAAAACAACATTTTCTATTATATGTACCTGCCAGTTTTTACATTTATTATCAGAAGTAACTAATGAAATAATTTTTTGTCATTCTTCTAGGGGAACTTATGACATTTTAGTAACAAAAGATAATCAAACCCGCTCTGTTGGTCAGTATGACAACCATGGCAGTTTTGGAGAACTAGCTCTGATGTACAACACCCCGAGAGCTGCTACCATTGTTGCTACCTCAGAAGGCTCCCTTTGGGGACTGGTAAGTGAGAGACATTTTTCCTCTTGTAAGGCACAGTATTAATTGCCCTTCTGGGTCTCTGTCCTTGGGCTCTTGATTTACACACTATATCTTATAGCCAGTTATCTGAAAGATATTGTGGAAGATCTTGTACAAATTCATTTTTCCATTTCTCTAAAAGGATTTGTCAACAAATCATTACTCCAAGTTATGGGGACAAGACTGGGTCTTATGACCTTATAGTAGTATACAGCTCATATTATTTTTTGTTTGTTTTTGATTTTATCAGACAAGTGGAGAGAGGGAATAACTCTTAATACAAGACACAGCCTAGAAAAAGCAAGTGTCACTAAAAGCTCTGCCAAAAGCGTTTTCCATTTCTAGGTATCCCAGGACCATCTGTGCTGTATGTTCAGCCGTCCACTTGCTCATTGGTCCAAGCCAATATCCAATAGACTTAGATCACTAGAAAGGCTGATGGCCATATTCTGGAAAGAGAACTTGCCCAGAATGTCTTAGGCATAATACTACTGTGATCCCTATCTTCTATTATACATGATCCACCTTGTTTCCTTCAGCACCAAGTTATATATTCAAAATATAGAACTCTTTTCCTTCTTAAACAAAATAATCATCCTCTTATACAAATTCCAAATTTCACTTTTAAAATGTTGACATCTATGGCTGGATGTGGTGGCTCATGCCTGTATTCCTAGCACTATGGGAGGCCAAGGCGAGTGGATCACTTTATGCCAGGAGTTCAGGCAAGCTGGTCAACATAATGAAACCCCATCTCTACTAAAAATAAAAAAAATTTGCGGGACATAGTGGCGCAGACCTTTAATCCCAGCTCCTTGGGAGGCTGAGGCACTAGAATCACTTGAACCTAGAAGGTGGAGGTTGCAGTGGTCGTGCCACTACTCTCTAGTCTGGGCTATAGAGCAAGGCGCTGCCTCAAAAAACAACAAAATAGGCTGGGTGCAGTGTCTCACACCTGTAATCCCAGCACTTCGGGAGGCTGAGGTAGGTAGATCACTTGAGGTCAGCAGTTCAAGACCAGCCTGACCAACACAGTGAAATCCCATCTCTACTAAAATACAAAAATTAGCCAGGTGTGGTGGTGCACGCCTGTAATCTCAGCTACTCAAGAGGCTGAGACAGCAGAATCACTTGCACCTGGGAGGCGAAAATTGCAGTGAGCCAAGATTGCACCACTGCACTCCAGCCTGTGTGACAGAGTGAGACTCCGTCTCAAAAATATATAAAATAAAATAATAAGCCGTGGTGCCAACTACTGGTTCAGACCAAGATGGAGTAGCCTTATTCCATGCTCTTCTCATTTATAACTTGAAAAAAGCAGCACACACATGGCCAGGCACAGTGGCTCACGCCTGTAATCCCAGCAGTTTGGGAGGCCTAGGCAGGTGGATCACCTGAAGCCAGGAGTTGGAGACCAGCCTGACCAACATGGTGAAACCCCATCTCTACTAAAAATACAAAAATTAACCAGGCATGGTGGCAGGCATCTGTAATCCCAGCTACTCGGGAGGCTGAGGCAGGAGAATCACTTGAGCCCAGGAGGCAGAGGTGTTAATGAGCCAAGATCGCACCACTGCACTCCAGTCTGGGGAATAGCGAGACTCTGTCTCAAAATTTAAAAAAAGGTAGAAAGAAGAAGGCAGACTATCTAGGGATATTGGCGCTTGAGGGAAGACATGACAGTGAGTTTCCAGGTTCCCATATATCCCAGATGTGGTGCTGGAAAACCCTGAAATCGAGATCTGCCAATAGGTACATTCAACAAGAGTAAAACTCTGTCTCAATCAAAAGAATGAATGACTAGACAGAAAATCAGCTAGTGTCAGCTAGGATATAGAAGAACTTAACGCCATTAATAAACAAAAACTATCTGAAATTTATAGAATACTGTACACAGCAACAACAGAATGAACATTTTTTTCAAGCCTATAGAACATTCACCCAAATAAGCCATATCCTAGAATATGAAATAAAACTTTCAAAAATGTAAAAGAATTGAAATCAGGCCAACCACAGTGATTCAAGCCTGTTATCCAACCACTTTGGGAGGTTGAGGTGAGAGGATTGAGTCCAGGAATTTGAGACTATCCTGGGCAGCGTAGTGAGACCACATCTCTATTTGAAATTTTAAGAAATAATGAAAAAAAATTTTTTTGAGACAGAGTCTTGCTCTGTCGCCAGGCTGGAGTGCAGTGGCACAATCTCAGCTCACTTTATTCTCCGCCTCCTGGGTTCAAGTGATTCTTCTGCCTCAGCCTCCCGAGTAGCTGGGACCCCAGGTGTGTGCCACCATGCCTGGCTAATTTTTGTATTTTTAGTAGAGACGGGGTTTCACCATGTTGGCCAGGAAGGTCTTGATCTCTTGACCTCGTGATCCACCCACCTCGGCCTCCCAAAATGCTGGGATTACAGGCATGAGCCATTGCGCCCAGCCAAAATAATGAAAATTTTAAAAAAAGAATTGAAATCAGATGTGTTCTCTAACTACAACTGAAAGAAAGAAACTAAAAATGAGTAACAAAAAGATCTCCAGACACTTAGAAATTAAGTACATTCTTTTTAGCACTGAGCACAGCTAACTGCAGCCTTGACCTCCTAAGCTCAAGCAGTCCTGCCACGTCAGCCTCCCAGGTAGCTGGGACTACAGGTGTACACCACCACAACTGACTTTTTTTTTTTTTTTTTTTTTTTGTAGAGACAGAGTCTTACTATATTGCCCAGGCTGGTCTTGAACTTCTGAGCTCAAGCAGTGCTCCTAACTTGGCCTCCCAAAGTGCTGGGATTACTGGTATAAGCCACTGTGCCCAGCCAAATAACACATTGTTTTTTTGGAGATGATCTCGGCTCACTGCAACCTCTGCCTCCTGAGTTCAAGTGATTCTCCTGCCTCAGACTCCTGAATAGCTGGGATTACAAACCTATGCCACCACGCCCAGACAATTTTTATAGTTTTAGTGGAGACAGAGTTTCACCATGTTGGCCAGGCTGGTCTTGAACTCCTGACCTCACGTGATCTGCCTGCCTCTGCCTCCCAAAGTGCTGGGATTATAGGCAAGAGCCACTGCACCCAGCCCAAATAACACATTCTTGGATAATCTCAAAGATAAAGAGAAAGTCTTAATGGAAATTGAAAAATATATATTGAGGTATAAAACCACCTGCTTTTGTGGCTGGGGTATGAGGATTAAATAGATGGGTATAAGAGAAGTGACTCCCTTAGTGCCTGGTACAAGGTGGTCACAGAATGGCGGCACAAGCTCCCCAGGGCCATGGTGCTACTCATCACCCCTCTTTTCCTGAGACTTCTTTTCCTAAGACCCCTGTTCTTTCTACTTCCTTGCCTTTGGCAGTCTTTTCCTTACCTTCTTAAGTGAGGTCAGTGACCTATCAAGATGTCCTTTTGGCCTCTACTTTTCTCCTGTTTGTTCACTTGCCTTGCAAGCCCAGCCTCTTCCAAAGCTTCATTACCACCTCCAGGAAAGTAACTCAGAAGCTCCTCTCTAGCCTGAGAGGAGCTTCTTACTTGGGCTTCCAAAGGCCTTGGAAATGCCTTCTGAGGCCAAAGTAGGGAGGACTTGGTGTTGTCACTGAGTTTCTCAAATTGGATCCCACATTTCTGCTTTTATAGTGGGCAGCTGCCATTATGGTCCCTATACTTAGTCTCTGCTTCTGCTCACTCTTGCTGTATTAAAAGTCAATAGAACCTTTCCTGGGAACTTCCTGCAGTCACAAGAGAGAGTAGCACTCTTTCTCTTTTGAACTTCAGGGGTAAGTTCTTGCCTCTGAGTGCTTGCCTTTGAGCACTTACTGCCTATGGGAATTTCTTCTTCACTGCTTGATTGGATGCTCCTCAGAGGCTGTGTGGATGTCTGGTGCTTTTCTTTAATATTCTCCACAGCCATAGGAACTGGCCTTGTACCACATGAAAAGAGAGTTCTGGGAAGTGTTAAAAGCATGCATAGAAAGGGTTAGAACCAGCTGGGTGTGGTGACTCATGCCTGTAATCCCAGCACTTTGGGAGGCCAAGGCGGGCAGATCACGAGGTCAAGAGATTGAGACCATCCTGGCCAACATGGTAAAACCCTATCTCTACTAAAAATACAAAAAAAAATTAGCTGGGCATGGTGGTGTGTGCCTATAGTCCCAGCTACCCGGGAGGCTGAGGCAGAATTGCTTGAACCCGG
>NW_016107315.1:5385602-5398391 GCF_001604975.1 Cebus imitator
TTTTTTTTGAGATGGGGTCTCACTCCGTCACCCAGGCTGGAGTCCAGTAGCATGATCTTAGCTCACTAGAGGTGTCTTTTTTGACATTGAACAGTGACAGTGAGCTCACAAAATGTTTAGGTGTTTTCTGTTTTGTGTTTTATTTATGACCCATAGGTGGCACCTATTGAGTGCTAGACAGCAAGTATCCGCATGTGGGCATCTGGCGGGCTGAGGCTATAAGGTCTTTTTCTTCCAGTGATGACTCAAGATTGAAGTATCATTAAACACTTAATTAACACAGTAGCTTACATATTCCTCTAATATTTGCTTGGGCTAGTTAATTAAGCCATAGATGTTCCCGTATACAGGCATTTACTAGAATTTTCATATTCTTTCTTGTAGGACCGGGTGACTTTTAGAAGAATCATAGTGAAAAATAATGCAAAGAAGAGGAAGATGTTTGAATCATTTATTGAGTCTGTGCCCCTCCTTAAATCATTGGAGGTAAAGTGGCTTGAATAAGAATCTGTTCATGGGGATTAGAAAAAGCTTTTAAAACTATTCTGTTGTTAGGTTTTCAAATCATATTATTCTAACCCGATTTCTGTGTTGCATAGCTATTGTGACTTTCACTTAAGGTCTTTTCCTTTTATTTGTGAATTTGTCTGTTGTTTCAGTTGTCAGAACGAATGAAGATTGTGGATGTAATAGGAGAGAAGATCTATAAGAATGGAGAACGCATAATCACTCAGGTGAGTGAGGGCTTTACACAGCTCCTTTCCTGGAAGTCACCCCTAAAGAACTAGTACATCATTTATCTCAAAGACTTCTTGTTGGATACAGTGGCTCATGTCTTAATCCCAACAGTTTGGGAGGCTGAGGCAGAAGTTCAAGACCAGCCTGGCCAACATGGTGAAACTCTGTCTCTACTAAAAATACAAAAATTAGCCAGGTGTGGTGGTGCATGCCTGTAATCCTAGCTACTCGGGAGGCTGAGCCAGGAGAATCACTTGAACCCAGGAGGCGGAGGTTGCAGTGAGCTGAGGTCGTACCACTACACTCCAGCCTAGGTGAGAGAGTGAGACTCCATCTCAAAAGAACAAAACAAAACAAGAAAAACTTCCATGTTCTCCCACTGTTGGGAGCTCTTATAACCGGGTAATAGATCATACTTCAGAGGACTACATAATAATCCTCTGAAGCCTATTGATGTCTGTCTTACTGATACATGCAGATCTCTTGCTTCCATTCACCTTCCCTTGGCCTCTAGTGTTTGTTCTTTTTTTTTTTTTTTTTTTTTTTTTTTTTTTTTTTTTTTTTTTTTTTTTTTTTTTTTTTTTTTTTTTTTTTTTTTTTTTGAGATGGAGTTTTGCTCTTGTTACCCAGGCTGGAGTGCAATGGCGCAATCTCGGCTCACCGCAACCTCCGCCTCCTGGGTTCAGGCAATTCTCCTGCCTCAGCCTCCTGAGTAGCTGGGATTACAGGCACGTGCCACCATGCCCAGCTAATTTTTTGTAGTTTTAGCAGAGACGGGGTTTCACCATGTTGACCAGGATGGTCTCGATCTCTTGACCTCGTGATCCACCCGCCTCGGCCTCCCAAAGTGCTGGGATTACAGGCTTGAGCCACCGCGCCCGGCCTAGTGTTTGTTCTTTGAATGTCATTTTCTTTTGACCCTAAGTAAGCTTCATCTGTTGCTGTTAAAACTTGGGGAAAGTTAAAGAGTTGTGCCCTCTAACTTTCAATATTTGATGCAAAGGCACCCTTTTGGCTAATATAACACAAATCAGAGTTCACAGTGTTCAGTGATTAATCAAATTTGTAAGAAGTCTGGTTATTTCCTTTGTGCCTTTTTCTCATGTTATTTTTGGATATAGTAAGGATTACTAAACAGTGGGCTAAATCATTGTAATGAGTACTGTGTATTAATTTTCTTTGTCCACTGTGTTTGTATTTTTAATTTAACATAAATGGTATTGGACTTTTCCAGGCATAAGTTAATCTGCCTATGTTTCTGGCTCAAGAGCACTGAGAAGATATATGGTTGGTTTAGGTTGGGTGATATGCTTATCCTAGAACCCAGTATTGAGACTGGGAGGAGGAATGACTCATATTGGTCAGGCCTGGGTCCTGTGGGTGAAGTTGGTCTCACCAGAACCACAAGGACTAATCAGACCTACCATAAAAGGGGAGAAGAGAGCTCCCCTATAAGAGATAAAGGACTAACAAAAATATGATGTCTACTCTGAGTCACTTCTCCAAACGTATTTGTTTTCTAGGAGCCCTTACTATTAATTAGAAATTGGTGTATTCTATAAGCTTTATTAAGATAGGTAGGACCAGATAAACACTATAATGAAGGAGTGTGTGAATAACAGTGAGAACATAGAAAAGGAAGTAATACATATGGTTTCATTGAGGAAATGCCATTTGAGATGGCCTTAAACAAATATAGCTGGGCACAGTGGCTCACACCTGTAATCCCAACACTTTGGGAGGCCGAGGCAGGTAGATCACCTGAGGTTGGGAGTTCGAGACCAGCTTGACCAACATGGAGAAACCCCCATCTCTACTAAAAGTAGAAAATTAGCCAGGTGTGGCGGTGCATGCCTGTAATCCCAGCTACTCGAGATACTGAGGCAGGAGACTCACTTAAAACTGGGAAGCGGAGGTTGCGGTGAGCCGAGATTGCACCATTGCACTTCAACCAGGGCAACAAGAGTGAAACTCGGCCTCAAAAAAAAAAAAATGCAATTTCAATGTTTGGGATCAGGAAATGGTCCTTCAGAGCAAGAAAACAATATGAACAAAGGCCAGTAGTGTGAGCTGTGTTTCAGAGCAGATATCCTGGTATGGAAATGCAGGGCTGAGTTTTAGAAATTGGAGGTATTAACTGGCCACATTTGCTTCTGAACCTAAGGTGTTTAAAGTAATATTCAAATGACCTCCAATTTATCCTAAAGATTCTAGGCCTGTCTCATACTGGGTTTTCAAGAAGTATGCCAGGGCCGGGCGCGGTGGCTCAAGCCTGTAATCCCAGCACTTTGGGAGGCCGAGGCGGGTGGATCACGAGGTCAGGAGATCGAGACCATCCTGGTCAACATGGTGAAACCCAGTCTCTACTAAAAATACAAAAAATTAGCTGGGCATGGTGGCATGTGCCTGTAATCCCAGCTACTCAGGAGGCTGAGGCAGGAGAATTGCCTGAACCCAGGAGGCGGAGGTTGCGGTGAGCCGAGACCACGCCATTGCACTCCAGCCTGGGTAACAAGAGCGAAACTCCGTCTCAAAAAAAAAAAAAGAAGTGTGTCAGGAGATGTGAGAAGTCATTGTGTTTTCTTCATTATCTGTGCTCTTGAAGATAGACTACTGTCTTCAAGATAGGTAGGTGGTGGTACAGAATGGACATTAATTAAGATGATACGCATCTTATTTTAGGCCCCTTTTGTCAATGTCTCTCACTAGACCAGGGCTTCTCAAAGTGAGGTCCTGGGACCAACAGCAGCAATCAGCATCATCTGAGAATGTTAAAATTGTTAGGAATACAAGTTCTTATGACCCCCCCCACCAGACCTGCTGAATCAGAAACTACATTTTATGTTGCTTCATTTGTTTTGGTCAGCTTTGTCACAGTGTATTTTACTTACAGTAAAATTACTAAGTTTAACTGCACAAATTGGAAGAGTTTTGTAGCCATCCCCAATGTGGTATTTCTGTCACCCCATATAGTCCCTTGTTTGTATTTGCAGTCAGTGCCCTCCCCTACACTCACATTTCTGGAAACCATTGATGTTTTCTATCACTGTAGAAATTCCTTTTCTACAATTTAATATAAATGAAATCATGTAATATATAGTTTTTGTGTCTGCTTCTTTCTCGGCATAATGTTTTTGAGATTTATCCATGTTATATGTATCAGTAGATCATTCCTTTTTATTGCTAAGTAATATTTCTTTGTACAAATGTAATTTTTTTTTTGAGACGGAGTTTTGCTCTTGTTTCTCAAGCTGGAGTGCAATGATGTGATCTCACCTCACCACAACTTCCACCTCCCAAGTTCAAGCTACTGTCCTGCCTCAGCCTCTTGTTTTGTTTTGTTTTGTTTTTTCTTTTTGCTGATGATCAATTTTTTTTTTTCTTTTTAATGAGACAGAGGCTTGCTCTGTCACCTACGCTGGAGTGCGGTGGCGTAATCTCAGCTTACTGTAACCTCTGCCTCCCAGGTTCAAGCAATTCTCATGCCTCAGCTTCCTGAATAGCTAGGACTACAGGCTCACACCACCATGCCTGGCTAATTTTTGTATTTTTAGTAGAGACAGGGTTTCACCATGTTTGCCAGGCTGGTCTTGAACTTCTGACCTCAAATGATCCACCCGTCTCAGCCTCCCAAAGTGCTGGGATTACAGGTGTGAGGCACCATGCCTGTCCTTTGTGTGGACATATGTTTTTATAGTCTTCAGTAAATACTTTTTTTTTTTTTTTTTTGAGACAATGTCTCGCGCTGTCACCCAGGATGAAGTGCAGTGGTGTGATCTTGGCTCACTGTAACCTCCACCTCCTGAGTTTAAGCAATTCCCATGCCTCAGCCTACCAAGTAGCTGGGACCAGAGGCATATGCCACTGTGCCCAGCTAATTTTTTGTTGTTGTATTTTCTTTTTAGTGGAAATGGGATTTTACCATGTTAGCCAGGCTGGTCTGTTTAGTAAATACTTGAGAGTGAAATTGCTAAATTATATGTTAACTTCATAACAAACATCCAAACTGTTTTTTAAAATGGCTATACTGTTTTGTATTCCCACCAGCCATGTGTGAAAATTCCAGTTGCTCTGCATTCTCACGAACAGCCTTTAAAAAAAAAAAAAAATGCGTATATATTGTCAGGGCCTCACTATGTTGCCCAGCCTGGTCTCGGAACTCCTGAGCTCAAGCCATCTGGCTGCCTTGTCCTCCCAAAGTGCTGGGATTATAGGTGTGCACCACTGTGCCTGGCTTTCATGTTCTTAATGGTATCTTTTGAAGAGAAAATATTTTTTAATGTTGACAAGTCCAGTTTATCATCTTTTCTTCTTTGTAGTTTGTACTTTTGTTGCCGTATTTTAGGAAGTCTTTGCAAAATCAATAATGTTTTCTCCTAAGTTTACTTCTAAGACTAGCACTGTTCAATAGAAATAACATGTGAGCAATATATGTAATTTTAAAAATTTTTTGGTCACGCAGGGTGGCTCACACCTGTAAACCTAGCACTCTGGGACACTGAGATAGGAGACTTGAGGCCAGGAGTTCAAGACCAGCCTGGCCAGCATGCCAAAACCTCGAATCTACTAAAAAAAACCATGCAAAAACTAGCTGGGTGTGCAGTACAGCTCTAGACATTCAGAGTTTTAGCTCTTACCTGTAGGTCTGTGATCCATTTTGAGTTATTTTATTGTTTTTGTTTTTTAGAAGCAAAGTCTCGCTTCCAGGCTTCAGTACAGTATGCAATCATAGCTCACTGCAGCCTTAACTTCTGGGCTCAAGCAATACTCCTCCCTCAACCTTCCAAGTCGTGCCTCTACACCCAGCTAATTTTTTTTCTTTTTTTGAGATGGAGTCTTGCTCTGTCACCCAGGCTGGAGGGCAGTGGTGCGATCATGGCTCACTGCAACCTCCACCTCCTTGGTTCAAGTAATTTCCCTGCCTCAGCCTCCCAAGTAGCTGGGACTCCAGGTGCCCTCCACTACGCCTAGCTAATTTTTTTTTTTTTTTTTTGAGACGGAGTTTCACTCTTGTTACCCAGGCTGGAGTGCAATGGCGTGATCTCGGCTCACCGCAACCTCCGCCTCCTGGGTTCAGGCAATTCTCCTGCCTCAACCTCCTCAGTAGCTGGGATTACAGGCACGTGCCACCATGCCCAGCTAATGTTTTGTATTTTTAGTAGAGACGGGGTTTCACCATGTTGACCAGGATGGTCTCGATCTGTTGACCTCATGATCCACCCGCCTCGGCCTCCCAAAGTGCTGGGATTACAGGCTTGAGCCACCGCGCCCGGCCATGCCTAGCTAATTTTTGTATTTTTAGTAGAGACAGTGTTTCACCATATTGGTCAGGCTGGTCTCAAGCTCCTGACCTTGTGATCCGCCTGCCTGGGCCTCCCAAAGTGCTGGGATTACAGGCATAAGACACTGTGCCTGGCTAATTTTTAAATTTTTTGTAGAGACAGGGTCTCACTATATTGCCCAGGTCACAAGTGATCCTCCCACCTCACTTCCCAAGTTAGCTGGGATTACAGGCTTGTGCCACCATACCTGACTACATTTGTGTGTTTTGTTTTGGTTTTTGAGACGGAGTTTCGCTCTTGTTGCCCAGACTGGAGTGCAGTGGCAGGATCTCAGCTCCGCTGCAACCTCCAGCTCCCTGGTTCAGGTGATTCTCCTGCCTCAGCCTCTCGAGTAGCTGGAACTACAGGCATATACCACTATACCCAGCTAATTTTTTATTTTTAGCAGAGAACAGGGTTTTGCTCTATTGGCTTGGCTGGTCTCGAACTCCTGACCTCAGGTGATCCGCCCTCCTCAGCCTCCCAAAGTGCTGGGATTACAGGAGTGAGCCACTGTGCCCGGCCTACATTTTTGTTTTTAACGACTTGCATAATTTTCACAGGTAATTTTTGTAATTGATAGAATATTTTGCTTATTCTCAGAGTAATGTGGACAGAAGTTGGCTTTAATTTTACAAAATCATGTTTTATGTTTTCACTATTAAAGTACCATTGCATTAAATCAAAAAGATTCCCATATCCTGAAAATTAGGGCTTCAGTCATTCTTACGGTGGAATGTTGATCTTATATTCTCTTATTGTGAAAAAGAACTAGATGACACGTTTACAAAGACCTAAAATGCAGTACAGTCTGATTCTTTACTCTTGAATGTAGAATTAAACGTTCTTTCTTTGAGATGTGTACACAGAGTCTATTAGTGAACTTGAAAAGCAGGATACTCTGCTGGGCACGGTGGCTCATGCCTGTAATCCCAGCACTTTGGGAAGCTGAGGTAGGTGGATCACCTGAGGTCGGGAGTTTGAGGCCAGCCTAACCAACATGGTGAAACCCTGTCTCTACTAAGTAAAGTACAAAATTGGCTGGGTGTGGTGATACATGCCTGTAATCCCAGCTACTTGGGAGGCTTATGCAGGAAAATCACTTGAACCCAGGAGGCGGATGTTGTGGTGAGCTGAGATTGTACCATTGCATTCCAGCCTGGGCGACAAGAGCGAAACTCCGTCTCAAAAAAAAAGGCAGGATACTTTTCTAGTGAGCTCTTTATTCCAACTGGGTAGTCATCTCATTCAACCCTGCAAAATGAAAGCAGTCCTACAAAGCCTGAACAGCCAGCATACCCAGAGTATCCACCACTGGACAGCGTGGAAACAGGAAATGTGTGTCTTGGCTCACACACTTAGCCTAACCAGGCTGTTTCATGAGGTTAGAAATGTAAAGCAGTTAATCCTTTAGATGCCACAAAGATCAACTGTTTTCAACTGATGGTTAAAATCATCAGAACATGGTTTTATTTTAAATTTTATCACCTTGCATTGTTTTGCATTAAAATAATCCATTCTGGTAAAGTATTAGCAAATCAGTAAAATTTACTGGACCAAGGTCCTTTTACTGTCCTTCCTTTGGTCCAGAGGAAGAGACGAACCAAGGCTTTTTGTTTCTCATGTATTCTAGATGACATTCTTTCCCATCTCCTCTCAACCCTGAATCTACCAACTATTCACCCTACCCGCTAGGGAAAGGTTATTTATCCTCCAGGCTTCTAAGGAAACTAGTCCACAAAATTGGATAGCAATAGTACCTACTTTCTTAGAGTTCTTTGATTAAAAAAATGAAATGATACACATAAAGTGCTCACAAGAGTGCCTGCTGGGAGTGAGCACACAGCAGCATTAAATGCAGCTTCTATTCTACATGAGCTCCCCTGTTCATTCTTCTCATGCCCTAACTCATTCTTATTCTGTATACCCTAGTCTCTGCCGTCTTCATTTTTTTTTTCCTTTTCTTTATCTCTCTTTTTTTGTTTGTTTGTTTGTTTGTTTTTGAGACAGTCTTGCTTTGTCATACAGGCTGGAGTGCAGTGGCACAATCTTGGCTCATTGCAGCCTCCACCTCCCAGGTTCAAGCAATTCTCATGCCTCAGCCTCCTGAGTAGTTGGGATTACAGGCGTGCACCACCACGCCTGGCTGATGTTTTGTATTTTTAGTAGAGATGGGGTTTCACCATGTTGCCCAAGCTGAGGTCAGGCAATCTGCCTACCTTGGCCTACCAAAGTGCTAGGATTATAGGCATGAGCCACTGTTCCTGGTCTTTTTTTTTTAAGACAGAGTCTCACTCTTTGGCCCAGGCTGGAGTGCAGTGGGCAATCTCGGATCACTGCAACCTCCACCTCCCAGGTTCAAGCAGTTCTTGGGCCTTAGCTTCCCAAGTAGCTGGGATTACAGGCGTGTACCCATCACCCCTGGCTAATTTTTGTATATATATGTATGTATGTATCTATTTGTTTTATTTATTTTTGAGACAGAGTTTCGTTCTTGTCGCCCAGGCTGGAGGACAATGGCGTGATCTAGGCTCACTGCTACCTCTGCCTCCCGGGTTCAAGCGATTCTTCTGCCTCAGTCTCCCAAGTAGCTGGGATTACAAGCACATGCCATCATGCCCTGCTAATTTTTCTACTTTTAGTAGAGTTGGGTTTCGCCACGTTGGTCAGGCTGGTCCCGAAATCCTGACCTCAGGTGATCCGCCTGCCTTGGCCTCCCAAAGCGCTGGGATTACAGGTGTG
This sequence comes from Cebus imitator, assembly GCF_001604975.1. Taxonomy (NCBI): domain Eukaryota; kingdom Metazoa; phylum Chordata; class Mammalia; order Primates; family Cebidae; genus Cebus; species Cebus imitator. Next base: position 5,394,404 of record NW_016107315.1, read on the forward strand.
AGCCACCATACCTGTCCTTTTTTTGTGTTTAGTAGAGATGGAGTTTCACCATGTTGCCCAGGCTGGTGTCAAACTTCTGGCCTCAAGCAGTCCGCCCCGCTCAGTGCTGGGATTACAGGTGTGAACCACTATGCCCGTCCTCTGCAGTCTTCATAACACATGTACACTCCTTTCTTCGCTTTGTTTCTACTTTAGCTACCAGGCTAATTCCTTGCCTAGCCAGACACTTTCAAAGTGTGATCTAACAGTATGGACTAAAAGAAGCCAAATGCAAAAGAGAATGTATGATTCCATTTATATGAAGTTAAGGAATGGCCAAAACCTACAAGGACAGAAATTATAGTTACTTCATGGGTGGGAATGTGGTGGTTTTGACTGAACTCCAGAGGGAGTCATTTGGAGAATGGATATGTTTTCTATTTTGATCTAGGAGGTGGTTATACAGGTTTTATACATATGTAAAAAGTCATCAAGCTACATAGCCTTGAAATGTGAGCACTTTAAATGGTGGATGTTATACACCTATCTAAACAAAAAGGGCCCACGCACTATCCTTCACCACCTGTCACTTGCAGATCTTTCCTACCACTTGCCACCCTCTTCTTGGTGAAATACCTCTCTGTGTTTGTGACTCTGCCTCTGGCTCCTACTAAGTTTCTTTCATGGCTCCTCATCCTTTGTCAGCTCCTATCATGCAGCTGTTTTTGTAATGCTAGAACTTCATGGTGATTTGGCTCTGCTGGCTGTAGGCTACCTACCCAATATAGCAGGGCAGAAACCCATAGGCACCCCTTTGTAAAGCTGTGGCATTTGCTTATATGGGGCAGTAATATGTGCTGGGACTAGATTAACTCAGAAATGTCAGCCTAGCTGTATAAGGTGCCCACTTGGGGCTCTGTGATGGTCAAAGGATATGAAGTTTATGAAAGCCTCAGAAGTAGAGTCTCACTGAAGACATAAGACCCACACAGGGTGAGAATGCATGAGTAATATTGCATTATCTGGTATAAATGGTTATTGCTCCAGAAGTTAATAGTGAGGGGTCAAGAATCTGAGGCCGGGCGCGGTGGCTCAAGCCTGTAATCCCAGCACTATGGGAGGCCGAGGCGGGTGGATCACGAGGTCAAGAGATCGAGACCATCCTGGTCAACATGGTGAAACCCCGTCTCTACTAAAAATACAAAACATTAGCTGGGCATGGTGGTGCGTGCCTGTAATCCCAGCTACTCAGGAGGCTGAGGCAGGAGAATTGCCTGAACCCAGGAGGCGGAGGTTGCGGTGAGCCGAGATCGCGCCATTGCACTCCAGCCTGGGTAACATGAGTGAAACTCCGTCTCAAAAAAAAAAAAAAAAAAAAGAAACTGAATGAAGTGTACCTGAAAGATGCTTCATGTATATCTATCTGCATGCCTAACTCAGACATCCTCCTAGTCTTTACTCAAATCTCACCTTCTCAGTGAACCTCCTTTTTTTTTCTTTCTTTCTTTTCCTAAGAGGCAGGGTCTCACTGTTGCTCAGGCTGGAGTACAGTGGCAGGATCATGGCTCACTGCAGCTTTCATCTCCTGGGGTCACATGATCCTCCTGCTTTAGCTTCCCTAATAACTAGGGTAGGGCTACAGGCATATGCCATCATACCCAGCTAATTTTTTAAATGTTTTATTTGTTGAGACAGAGTCTCACTGTATTGTCCAAGTTAGTATTGAACTCCTGGCCTCAAGCAATCCCCCAGCCTTGGTCTCCTTAAGTGCTGGGATTACAGGCATGAGCCACCACACCCAGCCTCAGTGAAGTGTTCTTGTATATATGAGTATAGTCTCTTGTAATATATGAGTATAGTCCCAAGACCTCCTTCACCTGCACTCCAGATCTCTTATTCCCTGTTCTACTCTTTTCCTGTAGTGCTTATTACCTTGCAACAGAACAGTATAATTTACTGATTTATTATGTTGACTGTTGAAAGTTTGTTTACCTTACCAACTGTAAGTTCTACAAGGCTGGGGGTATTTGTTTTGTCCACTGGGTGTATTTTACCTGCCTAGAACAGTGCCTTGCACATAGTAAATACTTGGTAAATAAATTACTTGTTGAATTACCTGAATGACTGGTTCAACCATGTGGTTTAAATTCAAAACAAGCAGACTCATGCCTATAATCCCAGCACTTTGGGAGGCCAAGATGGGTGGATCACTTGAGCCCAGGAGTTTGAGGCCAGCCTGGGCAATATGGCAAAACTCTATCTCTACAAAAAATATAAAAATTAGCTGAGCATAGTGGTGTGCACCTGTAGTCTCAGCTACTTAGGAGGCTGAGGCAGGAGGATCACTTGAGCCCAGGAGGTTGAGACTGCAGTGAGCCATGATCATGCTACTGTACTCCAGCCTGGCCAACAGAGCAAGGCCCTGTCTCCAGAAAAGTAAATAATTAAAAATATAAAATAAAATCAAAATAAGCAAAAGAAAGGCCTAAAGCTTATAAGGGTAACATCAAAGCACCTCTTTCACCAAGACAGAACCTTCCAGATCCATGTTGTCAACTGTTGAGAGTTATATTTAATGGTTCAAGATTATCCCTGGACCTCTTACTTCAGGTGTAGCCAGGAATCACCTTGACATTGTCTGTAGCAGCCTTGGCTACCGGTCCCTGTCATAGGTTTCAATAGCAGACCAATATGAGCAATCAGAACAGCGATGTTTTGTGCACTTGGCAGCCTGTGCACATTCATGGAGATAAATGTGAGTAGTTCATGTTAAGAATTCAGAGATGTTTCTTATCTGTGAGGAAAAAGAAAAAAAGTAGTTTGGAGATGTATCAGTTGTAGTTGGGTTGATGTCCCCAGTGATCAGAATCCTCATTTTGCTCTGAATTTGTTAACTATTGATTCATTTTTAGAGTTAGAAAATAAATACAAGTCAGAGCTTAAGCAGTGAAAAAGCAATCTATTTCTTTATTCCCCGTCAATACTATGTATGGCTCTGACCTGACCTCTTTTCTTTCAGGGTGAAAAGGCTGATAGCTTTTACATCATAGAGTCTGGTGAAGTGAGCATTTTGATTAGAAGCAAGGTGAGTTTATTAGTTTATATGTGATGGTGTACACACAAAAAGTAACGGTTTGGTTTAAATAATGTGAAATGTGTTGCGTGCACCAAACCGTCATTGTTTTGTGAGGTGTGTGACTGGCAAAGACCCATGTTTAAGCTTATCCATTGATATAGATTTAGTATATTTCTTCTTATTCTTACTGCCTTTTGCTCTGCCATGTAATTAATGATTTGGGGAATATTGGCCTACAAATCAATGAGAAAAAGATTAAAACCCTAATAGAAAATGGTGGCTGGGTGCAGTGGCTCAAACTTGTAATCCTGGCACTTTGGAGGCCTAGGCAAGAGGATCCCTTGAGCCTAAGAGATTGAGGTTGCAGTGAACCGTGATTGTGCCACTGCACTCTAGGCTGGTTGACAGAGCAAGACCCTGTCTCAAAAAAGGAAAGAAAATAGGGAAATTACATAATAAAAAAAGATTGGAAGTGGTGAACATAAAGAAAGCTCCCTTTTTAGAGCACTGCTAGAGGAGGTCTCTAGGAAAATGATGGTCATTTGATGGATGGTGTGACCTAGAAAACAGGAGCTATAAGTAGGAGGAATGACTCTTACTGGTAAATCTATCATCATCAGATTTTCCGGTTCCTTTTTTTTTCTTTTTTGAGAACACAGAATTTGTTCAAACAGTTATATATAATACTAAGTCGAGCTAGTATAAAAACTTTTACAAAATATATTGAGTAAAAGTTAATAAGTATGGTAAAAAAAGAAGAATATTACTGTCTATAAGATAGCTGGATTTGTTTTCTCTTTATTTATTTTATTTTATTTTTGACTGAGTCTTGCTCTGTTGCCCAGGCTGGAGTGCAGTGCTGTAATCTCAACTCACTGCAACCTCTGCCTCCTGGTTTCAATCAATTCTCATGCCTCAGCTTACTGAGTAGCT
>NW_016107315.1:5398756-5407465 GCF_001604975.1 Cebus imitator
TTTTTAAATGAGCCGGAGTCTTGCTCTTGTCACTCAGGCTGGAGTGCAGTGGTGGTTCACTCCAGGTTCAAGTGATTCTCCTGCCTCAGCCTCCTGAGTAGCTGGTACTACAGGATCCTGCCACCACACCTGGCTGATCTTTTGTACTTTGAGATGGGGTTTCACCATGTTGGCCAACCTGGTCTCGAACTCCTGACCTCAGGTGATCCGCCCGCCTCAGCCTCCCAAAGCACTGGGAAAACAAGCATGAGCACCACACCCGGCCGATACCTTGATTCTTGATTAAAAGTAGATCTATTGTTTCACATGAAAACATTAGTTTGAAATGCCTGTGTTATTTTACTTACAATTTTTCGGCTAGTGATAGATGATTGTAGATTTCTCAGATATTCATTGACACCTAATGTGATCACAGCATAGTGTTAGGTGCATAGGATCAGCAGCAGCATGGCACTGGAATATTGGAGAGTGGTGGGCTTGTCTGAAATGCAGAGTTTTGGGTTTTTCCCCATACCTACTGAATCAGAATCTGCATTGCGAGAAAACCTGCATAATATGGGAGCTGGTGTGTATGTGACAGTGTGTAAGTCCCTTCTGTTCTAGAGAAGGGACTAAGTGGGCATGAATATCACTGCAGCTCTAGAGAATGCTACTGAAATGATTGGAAAGAGAAAGTTGGCTCAGATGGAACAGACCAACTTCAGAACAACAGGGCAGACCAACTTCAGAGCAACAGGGCAGAAATGTAGAAGGAAGAAGGGTCAAACCGTGTAAGCTAGTGTAGCAGTTTTATTTTTAAAATTAACCAAAAAGGAAATTATCTTTCTGCCTAGAACATAAAGTGGTTCTTAGAGATTGAGACTAATTCTTACTAATAAATTCTGAATAATTTTTTACTTAACATTATCACTTTGCTTAGCAGTTTGATTTGTTTAAAAAAAAAAAAGCTCTAGATATTAATACAATGTAATATGTTATCTTAAAAGTAGTTACTTAACTCTTATTCTAAAAAATGGGAGGAGAGACCACTAATTTAAGGTACAGATAGTACTTAAATTTGTTGGCCAGGAGCAGTGAATCAGTCCTGTAATCCCAGCACTTTGGGAGGCCAAGACGAGAGGATTGCTTGAAGCCAGCCATTCAAGGCTGCATGAGCTGTGATCATGCCTCTGAACTCCAGCCTTGGTGACAGAGTAAGACCCTGTCTCTTAAAAAAAAAAAAAAAAAAAAAAAAAAAAGGTGGGGGGCGATGGATAATTTTGTCATTGTAAAATGTTGTTCAAGGCACAATCTCAAATCAGAGAAGTAGCTCAAGTTTGTGGCTCATTACCTAAGAGAAGCATTGTCCTGATTTAGACAAGATTGGGCATGTTTAGGGTGATATGGCTATAGATTACCTTAAAAATGTTAGGACTCAGATGGAGCCCTAGGTAAAAACAAACTCCTGTGATCAAACCAGACCACTGAGATTAGTCTGTGGAGTTTACATGGTACAGTTTGTGAATTTTCTGCAAAGTGAATTCCTCAGTAATTGTGTGGAGTATGCTGAGAAAAATGCATATGTGTGCAACTGGACATGTCCAGCTGTGATCCTGGAATCAGCCCAGGTCATGTTCTTTGTCTGCTGTAGACTAAATCAAACAAGGATGGTGGAAACCAGGAGGTCGAGATTGCCCGTTGCCATAAGGGGCAGTACTTTGGAGAGCTTGCCCTGGTCACCAACAAACCCAGAGCTGCTTCAGCTTATGCAGTTGGAGATGTCAAATGCTTAGGTAAGAAAAGTTCTTTATGCATTGTTACTGTCTGTCTTTCTTTCTTTCTTTCTTTCTTTCTTTCTTTCTTTCTTTCTTTCTTTCTTTCTTTCCTTTTTCTTTCTTTTCTTTTCTGTTCTTTCTTCTTTTATTTATTTTTTTTAAAGACGGGGTTTCACCATATTGGTCAGGCTGGTCTCGAACTTCTGACCTCAGGTGATCCGCCCACCTCAGCCTCCCAAAGTGCTGGGATTACAGGCATGAGCCACCGCGCCCGGCATTGTTACTCTTTTTCTAACATGTAATATTTTTTCCCATCAGCAAGCCTTGACGTATTCTGCCAGCTTTTACTGCTGTCTAGGCCTAGGTAGTTTATGTGATCAACCAGATATGGATGAATGGATACATTCAGCAAACATTTCTGAGCACTGGTGACAGCCTGTGAGCAAGACAGGTATACAGGCCCTTTAGCCATATGAAAAGAGCTGATGTCCAGGGCTGCAGGAGAATGGGAGAATAGGTGCTGCTGGACTCTGTAAAGTCTCTAACATGGATGATACAGGATACAGTCTTTCTGCATTCATATAGAAACATCTCTTTTTGCAGGTGGCCATTGCCCCAAGGTGTAATCTCCTATAACATGAATGGGTGTGTTTAGGAAACGCTTTGCGTAAGAGAAATAGCTTGAATTCATTCTCTCCCTCACCCCTTTTTAATAATGCAGTTATGGATGTACAAGCATTTGAGAGGCTTCTGGGGCCCTGCATGGACATCATGAAGAGGAACATCTCACACTATGAGGAACAGCTGGTGAAGATGTTTGGTTCCAGCATGGATTTGGGCAACCTCGGGCAGTAGGTGTGCCACACCCCAGAGCCTTCTTAGTGTGACACCAAAACCTTCTGGTCAGCCACAGAACACATACAGAAAACAGACATGACAGAACCGTTCCTGCCGTTGCCACCACTGCTGCCATTGCTGTGGTTATGGGCATTTAGAAAACTTGAAAGTCAGCATTAAAGGATGGGCAGAGGTTCAACCCACACCTCCACTTTGCTTCTGAAAGCCCATTATTAGACCACTTGTAGAGATTACTCCAACCCAGTTTTCACATCTTTGGTTCAGAACGGCATGTCTCTCCAACAATTTAAGTGCCTGATAGAAAGTCCAAAGTATAAACATACTCCTTTCCTCTCTTGCTGCTACTCTTGCTTTTGGAAGTTACCACAGGGTCTGCAGAATCCTGTTGTATAAGTGTAGACACTCTCTAATCTTTCTCAAAGGAGGAAATGTAGCCTTCAGTCTCCTCATTTGTCCTTTGAGAAAGTCCACATTTGTTCACAGTTGCAGCCTTTGGTTTTACAGTGGGAAATGGTGGCGGATGAGATGGGCATATGTGGCCCAGTGGCGTTGTACTGTCTGCTGACCACTGTCTCCAAACCCACAGTGATGCTTAGGGAAAGACCCTGCTCAGGACCCAGCAGATCAGCACCCCAGAGCAGACTGATATGTCAGTGGGACCCATGTTAGAGCAGAAAATTTGGGCTCAGCACATTTTACTGTTAGTAGAGAGCCAGGAAAGGTTTTCCGGGTTGGGGATTTTTTTTTTAGTAGGTTTTGTTTAACCTCTGTGCAGTTTGCATGAATGAATTACTATCCATTTATAAGGAGCCAGGATCTGGAAGGTTGCTATCACTTTGTCTGACCCAAATACCTTCCTGGGCAACTCCTACCATTTGTTTGCAACTGCCCCTCCTGGCTAATGGCAGTAGGCTGGCAAGAGGTTGTACTATAAAGAGAGCTCTTGCCTTCTACTCCAGAGAATTATTGTGTAGCTTTGCCGTTGAACCTGCCAATTTTTAAACTCCTTAAAGAAGCAGCAGCTATTTTTTTGAAATTAAAACAAATTATTTCTCAGGCCAAGCTCAAAGGCTCATGCCTATAATCCTAGTGCTTTAGGAGGCTGAGGTGGGAGGATCATTTAAGACCAGCCTGGGCAACAGAATGAGACCATCGCTCTACAAAAAAAAATTTTTTTTTTAATTTGTCAGGTGTGGTGGTGCCTGCACGTAGTCCCAGCTATTTAGGAGGCTGAGGTGGGGAGGATTACTTGAGCCCAGGAGGTCGAGGCTACAGTGAGCTGTGATCCTGCCACTGCACTCCAGTCTGTGTGACACAGTGAGACTCTGTCTCAAGAAAAGGAAAAGAAAAAATTATTCTTTAGGTAATTTAACTTGGACATATTCATATATATGGAGTTTGTCTGCTGATGCAGGCATTTGTCCTAAAGATCAAATCTGTTTTCAAAAATTGGCATCATTTACAATTCCATAGAATTACCGTGAAGGCCTTTCTAGGTAAGATGTTGGGGTATTTGGAATTCTAATTGTTAACCCCAGAAGAAGGTAATTTCACTTGTTTTTATTTAAAACCCATTTAGCCTTTTAATTCTCTCAGGTAGAATTCCAGTGATCATCCTAACAAGGCATATTTCAGAATAATTTTTTTTTCCTTCAGAATAACTTAGAATCAGATGCTGTAAGGGGTCCTAGGAGCAGTGTGAAATTTCCATAAAGATAAATTTGAATGTTGTAATCAAGTTTATATTAAATCAAGATGCCCATTCCAATATGATTTTTTTTTTAACTTGTATAACTCAGTAAGTCCCTAAGAGATTACGTGCTAGGGCTTGAGTCATTCCTGTTGTAGATAATGATGGTCCACACAGTCACCTTCCACTGTCCACATAAGCTAGGCTTTCTGCTTTTGCCACAGACAGTGTGGCCAAGATATTTCCAAAGTAAATAACCCACCACAACCTTAGTAATTTCTCTTTTCTTCTTACACTTCACAAAGCAAAAGCAGAAGGACTTTTTTCAGACTGCCCTCTGTAGCCTACATTGAAGCTTTCGGAATAGTGATTAATACTCCCAAACAGGCAGCTAGCACTGAGAAAGACCATGTGGTGATCCCACATTTTTCTAAGGTTCTTTTTCTCCATGGTGTTACTTTATTATCAGATAAATTCAGAAAGCAGGTCTTGTACTTAGCAGACAAGAACCATACCAATTTCTTGCAAAGGTAACAGGTACATTGGGTTTTAGGAGTGACGCAGAGGTCCAGCCCTAGAACTTGTGAGGATTTTGTTTGAACACTAAGCAGATGCCTCCTCCCTACCACCCATCATACTAGTTAGGGCTGGCTGTGAATTCTGTGCCAGAGTCACTCCTGCAGTCTGCTAGGGATGGGCCTTCTCATCCGATTCTCACACAATCCCAGTCTGTCTTTCTCTTCACAGACCCCTCCTTGACATCCCTGACTTGATGGTTTTGGAGTCGAACTGATCAGGTTTAAGTCGTCCTGCTCAGGTTGGGCATGGTGGCTCATGCCTTTAATCCCAGCACTTTGGGAAGCTGAGGTGGGAGGACTGCTCGAGCCCGGAAATTTCAAACCATCCTGGGCAACAGAGGGAGACCCTGTCTCTTCACACACACACAAAACAATTAACTGGACCTGGTAGTGCATGCCCAGGAGGCTGAGGTGGAAGGATTGCTTTAACCCAGGAGATTGAAGCTGTAGTGAGCCATGATCGTGCCACTGCACTCCAGCCTGGGGGACAAAGTGGGACCCTGTCTCCAAAAAAGAAAGTCATCCTCCTCTAACTACTGATTGACATATGGATTATCAGTTCAGACCTTCTCTGCATGCAGGATTCCTAGGGAGTTCTATTTACTAGCTTGAGGAAGAGGGACTTTAAAAGGACGTGTGTGAGTGAAATAGGATATAGCCATTACCACAGTGCCAGGACCTGACAGCGTTCCAATTCTTTTTGCAGCATGGGGAATCAAAGGTGGCAGGCCAAGTTCAACTCAGGGCTGAGGTATCCACATTATCCACATCAGGCAAGCCCTGCACTGATGGTTGAGCCTCATGGAGAGGAGCATGTGTTGGGAAGAGATCCCTTTGTTAACTATTTTATGTTCTCTTCAATGAGTTAGTGCTCATACCCCATTTCCGGCTTTGCTGTTGATTTTGGATGGTAGAGAACATTCCTGAGACCCTTCCTTTTGGCCCCCAGCATATCCCACCCACTCTCTTCTCCTGAACGAATTCTCTGAAGAAAAGGTACATGTGCTGTTGTCCAGTTAGTCAATAATCTTCATATATAATTGTGTTACATATATTGCGGTAGACTCTCAGAAATCAGGGGAGAGCTTTCCCTTTGAACAGTTCAATGAGTGAATTCAGCAGCAAAGTGACAAGAAATGCATATCCAGCTAGGAGAGGTTATGTTTATCCTCTAATTGCCCATTTTCTCTGTGCACAGTGATACTGTAGTCAGTGAGAGGTGCTGTTAGCACCTGTGTCACAGTGTACAAGCTTCTCTCATTTAGAAAAAAAAGCATTTTACACAGAGAAAAAGTAAGAAGACTCACGAATGCCATCTTCTATCTTTTATTTTCAGTTGACTGATGTTGGAATTTTTGTTCTTGTCATGCACTTGTAAAGCAATCTTGCCAAGATATGAGTTGTTTTGGTTTTTCACTATGATTACCTCTTGTTCCTCCTGTCTTGACTGCTGGCGTTCCTCAATTCTTCTATTGTCTATTTTATGGGAAGCAGCTTTCCCATAGGTTTCCTTTTACACACTGCAGGGCTATCTTTATACTTAAAAAAAAAAAAAAAAGGACAAGAACAGTCACTAACCTCATGGGGGCTTTCATAAAACCATTTAGCCCACCTTGAGCAAAGGGTAGATTCCGTGTTTTTTTTTTTAAGCTCACTGTAATAAAAGAAATCTGATTCAGCATTATTGTGCTACCTCAACGGTAAAAAATGTTTTAAGGTCTTCTTTTGGTCCTAAGTTCTACATATAGGGTTTGAAATGTCTTTCAATTGGAATTATTTTTTAAATCATTGGGGTGAATTTTATTTTAACCTGTTTTAAACTTGTATTTTAATCTCAGAATAATAAGTGATTGAAAAGAGATCAATTCTTGCTCTGTAGTGTTAAAAATATAATGAACAGTCATTAAGTATTAAGTCTGTTTGCCATAAATAAGGTTGATGTTCTTTTTGTTTTTGTTAAGGAAACTCTAGGGCTTGGCTTTACTCTTGATTAATAAAGGCTGACAAATCATGTCTGACTTTCTGGTGCAGTCTTGTGTTATATGTTTGCCATTTTGTTTCAGGGCTCCAGGTCATTATAGCACTCGTTTGGCAGATACACTCTTCTAGCAGATCTGGGATTGGGGTATGAGCTCAGGAAAATTAGGGAGCCCTTGAAAATTAGCTCTGGACTTGTGTACTAGTCAAGGTTCTCCAGAGAAGTAGTCAGTAGGGAGTGTGTATATGTGTGTGTATGAAGTTTTTTTGTTGTTGTTTTTGTTTTTGTTTTTTTAGTGGCAAATATCACTATGTTGTCCAGGCTGGTTTTGAATTCCTGGGCTCAGGCAGTCCTCCTGCCTCAGCTTTCCAAAGTGCTGAGATTACAGGTGTGAGCCACTGTGCCCAGCCTAAAGATTTATTATATGGAATTGGCTCACACAGTTATGGAAGTGAGCAAGTCCCAAGATATGCAGGGTGAACTGGCTAGCTGGAGACCCAGGAGAGCCAATGGCTTAGTTCTAGTCCAAGTCTGAAGCTCTGAAATTCAGAAAAGCCAATGTTGTTGTTGTTGTTGTCCAAAAGCCAGCAAGCTCAAGACCCAGGAAGAACCAGTGTTTCAGTTAGAGTCCAAAGGCAGGAAAAAAGACAATGTCCCAGTTCAAAGGTGGGCAGGAAAGAGAATTCTCTCTTTCTTGGGGAAGAGGGCCTTTTCATTCTATTCACACCTTCAACTGATTGGATGAGGCCCACCCACATTAGGGAAGGTAATCTTCTTTACTCCTATACCAAATTAGATGCTAGTCTTATCCAGGCTGGAATGATGGCTCAGGCCTGTAATCCCAGCACTTTGGGAGGTGGAGGTGGGTAGATCACCCAAGGTCAGGAGTTCGAGACCAGCCTGGCCAATATGGTGAGACCCAATCTCTACTAAAAAGACAAATATTAGCCAGACATAGAGGCACATGCCTGTAATCCCAGCTACTTGGGAGGCTTAGGTAGGAGAATCACTTGAACACAGGAGGTGGAGATTGCAGTGAGCTGAGATTGCATCATTGCACTCACTCCAACCTGGGTGACAAGAGTGAAACTCAGTCTCAAAAAAAAAAAAAAAAAAAAGTCTTATCCAAAAACACCCTCACAGAAACATCTGGGGTAATGTTGGACCAAATATCCGGGCACACTATGGCCCAGTCAAGTTAACACATAAAATTAACAATCACAATATTGTATTTCAATTGTGGATGGTGTGCAAGGGTATCTAGTGTATCTCTTGCCAGGAAAACAAACTCACCAATGAAACCCAGCAGAGCTGGGCATGGTGGCCCACATCTGTAATCCAAGTGCTTTGGGAGGCTAAGGCAGGAGGATCATTGAAGTTTGAAACCAGTCTGGGCAACATAGTAAGATGCTGTCTGTACAAAAAATAAAAAATAGCCTGGCACAGTGTCTCTAAAAAAAAAGGGGGCTGGGTGAGGTAGCTCACAGGCTCACACCTGTAATCCCAGCACTTTGGGAGGCAGAGGCAGGTGGATCACCTGAGGTCAGGAGTTTGAGACCAGCCTGGCCAACATGATGAAACACGTCTCTACTAAAAATATAAAAAATAGCTGGGCGTGGTGGCAGGCACCTGTAATCCCAGCTACTTGGGAGGTTGAGGCAGAGAATCACTTGAACCCAGGAGGCAGAGGTTACAGTGAACCAAGATTGCACAGCTGCATTCCAGCCTGGTCAATAGAGTGAGACTCTGTCTAAAAAACGTAGAGGCCAGATATGGTGGCTCACACTTGTAATCCCAACACTTTGGGAGGCTGAGGCAGGCGGATCACGAGGTCAAGAGATAGAGATCATC
>NW_016107315.1:5407505-5409822 GCF_001604975.1 Cebus imitator
AAAAAAAAAAAAAAAAAAAAGTAGAAAACATCTGTCTCTCATTATTACTTACATAATTTTCTTCTCTATAACACAGCTATAACCAGAATTAGCAAGGATGCTGTGACAGCTTACTATAGCTACAGTTTCTTTTCAGATGATCAAAGGAAGCTCATGCTATAGTAAAGCCTTATTTCAATTTGATCTTGCCCTCATTTGGACAGAGACACCTGCCTATATCAAAGGCCAACCTGTGGGAACATAAGAAATTTAGGACCCAAGAAACTGGTAGTTGGAAATCTTGGGAACCACTAGGGCCCAATAAGCTGAACCCTCTAAAAACCAATTGTCTTTGTTTCAAAGCTTTAAAAATTATATGTCAGCCAGGCATGGTGCCTCACACCTGTAATCTCAGCACTTTGGGATGCTGGAGCTCAGGTGTTTAAGACCAGCCTGGACAACATAGTCAAATCATGTCTCTAAAAAATTTTTTTTAATTAAAAAAAATTGTGGCCAGGCTCAGTGGCTCACGTCTGTAATCCCAGCTCTTAGGGGGGCATAGGCAGGAGGATAGCTTGAGTCCAGGAGTTTTAGACCTGCCTGGGCAACATAGCAAGACCCCTTTCTCCCCAAAAAGGAAAAAAAATGTGGTTTGGTTTTCGTGGTAGTATTGCTATGATGTAAGACGTTCTAGGACAATGTCAAGATCATATCATCCACAATCTCAGCCTTAAAGAGGGAAGATTACATGAGGACTATGTTAGTGTGTCCTAACAGGAAGATAGGAATTTGTTCCATCAAAGTTACCTGATTATATAGTGACAGGGAATCATTTAATTTTATAACAACAATTAAAATAGTAGTATAATGTGGGAGGAAGCCAGGTGCGGTGGCTTACGCCTGTAATCCCAGTACTTTGGGAGGTCGAGGTGGGCGGATCACGACGTCAGGAGGTTGAGACCATTCTGGCCAACATAGTGAAACCTCGTATCTCCTAAAATACGAAAAATGAGCCGGGCACAGTGGTGGTTGCCTGTAGTTGCAGCTACTCGGGAAGCTGATGCAGGGGAATCGCTTGAATCTGGGTGGTGGAGGTTGCAGTGAGCTGAGATCACGCCACTGCACTCCAGCCTGGGCGACAGGGCAAAACTCCATCTCAAAAAAAAGAATGTGGGAGGAAATTGGGGTCACTTAACAGAGCATCATGTTAAGTATAAATTTTGTTTCCTTTACCTGTTCTCTCTAGAGACAAATCATGGCCAGTGATACATAGTGTTACCCAATTGTTTTCTGATAGTAAATAAAATGTGGAGTGTTAATCAGGAACTTAATAATCAGTTGAGAATTCAGACAAGTATTACCAAGTTCTGACTTGGAATGTCAGAAGTTAGGTCTGCCTAAGCTCATTTGTTCGTTGAACAAATCCTGATGACCAGCCATGGACGTTCCTAACTCTGTGTTTAAACCCTAAGTATTAGCAACAGTAATGGTGCTGAGATCTATCAGGTGATTCCTGGAGCTTTCATCCAGTGCCCATGTAGTTTATCCTCCATGTTTTTTTTTTTTTTTTTTAAGATGGAGTCTCACTCTTATCATTGGGGCTAGAATGCAATGGTGTGATTTTGGCTCACTGAAACCTTTTCCTCCTAGGTTCCAACTTATTCTCAAGCCTCAGCCTCTCGAGTAGCTGGGATTACAGGCATGTGCTACTGTACCTGGCTAATTTTTGTATTTTTAGTAGAAACAGGGTTTTACCATGTTGGCCAGGCTGATCTTGAACTCCTGATCTCCAGTGATCTGCCAGCATCAGCCTCCCAAAGTGCTGGGATAACAGGCATGAGCCACTGCTCCTGGCCTGTTCCTCCGTGTTTCTGCACTCTTGCAGATAGCAGCCCCTCTCCCATCTCAAGGATGATTAAGCTCCTAGTGTCTGTTGTCCATAGCCATGCTACTCTTCTCTCTGGGCTGCTGTTGCCTCTTCATAAAATGAGCAACCTAGACATGCATGCATGTGATATCCTTCACTGCTGTACCTTGCATCATACAGCTCTGTTTACAGATGCATTCTGGGGGAGCAGTGAAAGAAGAACAGCTAGTTTTAAGATTTGAAGGACTCCGCCAGGTGGAGTCTCTTCAGAAATTGTCATCTTTATGCTAGTTATTCTAAACATCATGAGAAAGTTTGGCCAGTGATGCATTTCTGACCTCAGTTGCCTTCTGTGAGGTCAGGTGATTTCTGACCTCAATTGCCTTCTGTGAGGTCGGGTGCTAGGAATGAAATTTTTCTGAAGGTGTCTCTTATGTGTGTCTTTTTTTTTTTTTTTTTTTTTTTTTTTTT
>NW_016107315.1:5409837-5428849 GCF_001604975.1 Cebus imitator
TTTTTGAGACAGTTTCACTGTGTCACCCAGGCTGGAGTGCAGTAATGCAGTCTGGGCTCACTGCAGCCTCTGCTTCCCGAGTACAAGCAGTTCTCCTACCTCAGCCTCCTGAGTAGCTGGGATCACAGGTATGCGCCACCACACCCAGCTAATTTTTGTATTTTTAGTAGAGACGGTGTTTCACCATGTTGGCCAGGCTGGTCTCAAATCCCTGACATCAAGTGATCCACCTGCCTTGGCCTCCCAAAGTGCTAGGATTACAGGTGTGAGCCATCACGCCCAGCCATGTGTGACATTTCTAACCCTCCCTCTCACTTCTTCCCAACCAGAATCCTTGATTTTGGGGGCATTACTTTCTGTTCTATAAAACCAGTTGTCTGGCATATCTTTCAGTACACAAAGTTAGGCGTGCCCAGCCCATTTGTACTCCACAGGGCAGGAAGCTAGCCAGGCTAGAGTGTGAGACCAAAGAATTGGCACTACTCACACCACTAGGAAAACTAGCAGGACTCTTCACCAGTCAGTGTATGGTGATAGGCAGAAGAATGCACATTTGACAGTCATCTCTTGGGGAGGCCATTGAAACAGAAGGTACCAACAAAATCCCCTATAGCATTCTTGGCCATGGGCCTACCCCTTCCTCCTGCAGAACTGCACTGAGCTAGGGGACAAAGATCACTGTGTACTCTGCTGTATGCCAGGATCCAGCAATCCCCTTTCTGGCTAGGTCCTCCAACCCCTGGAAGGAGGGGAGGTTTGTGCAGTTGATTTTTGTCTAGTAAACAGATAAAAAGGAGCTGAAGGCCAGGCGCAGTGGCTCATGCCTGTAATCCCAGCACTTTGGGAGGCTGAGGTGGGTGGATCACGAGGTCAGAAGTTCACGACTAGCCTGGCCAATATGGTAAAACCCCATCTCTACTAAAAATACAAAAACTAGCCAGGCATGGTGGCTTGCACATGTAGTTCTAGCTACTCGGGAGGCTGAGGCAGAAGAATCACTTGAACCCAGGTGGCGGAGGTTTCAGTGAGTCGAGAGTCGAGATTGTGCCACTACACTCCAACCTGGGTGACAGAGCGAGATTCCATCTCAAAAAAAACAAAAACAAAAACAGCTGAGCTGAAGTCCAGACCCACCATAGATAAGCAAACCAGCACTTTACAGTATAATATCTAGTCATGGTCAAACTGTTCACTTTCGTTCTGAAAATGCTGGCATGGGTATGAATGGACACCTGCAGTATACACTCCCGTGTCTGCTATGAGCTGAATCTCGACCTGTGACCAGGTAGGGAGAAGGCCTTTGAGACAGGTAAGCCTCGGATGTGTGCAGGAAGTGCGTGGGAGTGGAGGTGCTGCATTTTGCCACTTTGGACAGCAGGGGCCGGGCTGTCCTGGAGTTCTGAGCATCCTGCCCCAAAACTGCACAGCTGGCTCCAAGCCCAGGATGAGAAATGAGGCTGCGCGCCAGCTCAGGACTCCCACTGATCTTTCAAGTCTTGGCCCAGACCCCACGCAAGGGGTTGTTCTCCAGGAAGCTCCAGCCTCGATGGCGCTGGGTTCCTGAGCTCTTTTCCAACCAGAGCATAGCTGGGTGGGAGAGCATGTGACCCCCAGTCCCTGAGCTTGGGGCACTGCCCCTCCTTCCGAACTCAAGATGGTTCCCCCTGGCTGACAGCTCCTGTCTCAGGCTGGCCAGACAAAAAGGGGTTGGGACCCTTGTCCTGGGCGTCCACTTACAGCTGTGTAAGAAGACAACAGGCTTATGGGTGGGTATCCACTCCCGCTGACCCTGGCATTGCCTGAGGCCCTTGCCTACCTGGGCTGGGCCGGGCCAAGACCCAACTACAGTCGAATGGCTGGGGTCCAGTCACTGCTGTGGTCTCTGCCTTTGTGCTCACCTCACCCCATGGTTTGTATCTCTGGCTTACAGCAAAAGTAGCCCCCACCCCGACACAGAGCTGGCCTCACAACCGAAAACCAGGAAGGCCCTCGCTTGGCACTGGAGAACTAGTTCGAGGGTCAGGTTCACGACATCCATATTAAGAGTGCAGGGGTGGGGCCCGCTGAGACTGGGAGGGCTTCTAGCACAATGGGAATACCTCAGCTGGCCCCTCAGGCTTTGCCCTGCCTGGACATGCTGGGGACACAGTGTGCGTGTCCAGGATGTGCTAGGAACCGCCCCAACCCTGCCCCTGTGGGATCCTTTTCTTGGTAATTTTCCTGTCTTTTGTTCTGAAAAAAAAAATCTAGGAATGATTTGCAGCCAGCCTCCCTGCATGGCCCATGTCTGGGGCTGTGTGTAGAGCTGAGGGTCATCAGAGACCTTAGTTCCACCCCTGCCAGAGTGGGAACATTGTGTTCCCAGCTCTGAGCTGCCTGTCCAGTTCTTCAGCACTGGCGGCCTTGGGCTGACTGCAAACAGGAGGGAGTGGGGGTGAGCAAGAACATCCAGCGGGTTTAAGGAACAAGCAAGTAAACGAACCTGCAGTGCAGAAACACCCCTCTACCTCCTCATCAGACTCTTGCCCCCTCCACCTTTGGAGGTCTTCTATGGGGCTCAGAGGCCCATCTCTGCCAGGGACCTGAAGACCTACATCCTGGAGGTGAGGTCTCTGCTCTGCATCTCACCTGTACCCTTCATCTCCAGAACCATTGCAGTGCTTGCCACACCTTGCCCTAGAGCCCTATCCTCTGACCTCTTGCACCTCTGCCTCCCTCAGTAATGACTTGCCAGTCAGAAACTCTGGGCTCCCTCTTGGCTCTCCACCATCCTCCTCTATCTCCTGCCCCATTTTGAAACTTGCCTGTGGTTACCATCACCTTTCCTCACCTCCCATTCTTGCCATAGCCCCTGGTGCAGTGCCCAGTGACTTCCTCTGACCAAACCAGTGCACATGCTGGCTCTCTGAAATCCCCACAGTATTCACCGGGATTGACTTCTCCCTCCTGCTTCAAGGATCACATTCTCAGGAATCCTTCGGCCCTCCTGGTTTTTCTTCCACCTCTTGTGATCATCCTCATCTCTGTTGGCAGCTTTAACTATATGTAGTTAAAGGTTGACGTGATCAGACTGCACTCTGGGCTCTTTTCCCTCCCTCCCTTCTTGGGGAGTTTTGTCAGGAACAGTGTGGCTTTGAGTGTTATCACCATGCTGCTCTCTCTGAATTTATACTTCTAGCTGGGACACTTCAGCCTGAACTAATTGTCCCACTGTCTGCTTGACATCTCCACTAGGCTATGTAGCAGCTATCCCAGATATCCTCTTTTTTTTTTTTCTTGAAATGGAGTCTCACTCTGTCACCCAGGCTGGAGTACAGTGGCTCTAGCTCGGCTCACTGCAACCCCCGCCTCCCGAGTTCAATCGATTCTCCTGCTACACCATGTTGGCCAGGCTGGTCTTGAACTCCTGACCTCAGGTGATCTGCCCACCTTGGCCTCCCAAAGTGCTGGGATTACAGGCATGAGCCACCTCATCCAGCCCATCCTCGTATTTTTCATCGGTACTCCCTCTCCAGTTGTGCCACCCTTCTGTCCTGAGGAAGTCTCCAACTCCCAGCACCTCCAATCTGTCCACTCTCAGATCCCAACTCTTCTTTAAAATCCCTCCACTGCTTTCCCCTCCTTGGCTCTTGTCCCAGTCTTAATTACCCTCTAGGATCAACAGCCAAAGTCTTATTTTTGAAATGCAACTTTTACCATATCATCAGCCCTTGGGTCAGTCCTCAAGTAACTTCCTACCAGCCCTGCGACGGCATAAGTGGTCCAGGCCAAGGCCTCTCTACTCACCCTTCACTGCAATCACTGGGAACCTTAGGCAAATTTTACTTTGCTTTTGGGTTTTTTGTTTTGTTTTGAGGTGGAGTCTCACTCTTTTGCCCAAGCTGGAGTGAAGTGGCATGATCTTGGCTCACTGCAACCTCTACCCCCTGGGTTCAAGCAATTCTCCTGCCTCAGCATCCTGAGAGGCTGGAATTACAGGTGCCCGCCACCACGCCAGGCTAATTTTTGTATTTTTAGTAGAGACAGGGTTTCGGCCGGGTGCTGTGGCTCACGCCTGTAATCCTAGCACTTTGGGAGGCCAAGGTAGGTGGATCACCTGAGGTCAGGAGTTCAAGACCAGCCTGGCCATCATGGTGACACCCCATCTTAAAAAAAAAAAAAAAGAGACAGGGTTTCACTATGTTGGCCAGTCTCGTCTTGAACTCCTGACCTCGTGATCCGCCTGCCTTGGCCTCTCAAAGTGCTGGGATTACAGGCATGAGCCACCGTGCCCAGCCTGTTTTTTTTTTTTTTAATTTATTTTTTAAAGTGTAGAATATAACAAATACAGAAAAGTGCATAAAACAAAGATGTTCTGCCCAATAATTTTTCACAGACCAAACACTCAGAAACCCAACACAAATGACAAACATTGCCAGTGCTCTGCAGCCCCCCTTGTGGCCACCAGTCACCCCTCCCTGCCCTATCCTGAGTTTTAAGATAAGGAGGTCATCGCTTCCTTGATGTTTTTAGTCTTTCCGTCATGTAAGGATTCCTCTCTATTTTTTTTTTTTTATTTTTTATTGAGGATGCCTCTCTAAAGAATTTCTTCCTTCATCCAGTTAAATATACACCTTTAATTAATTGCATAAGAGAGAACACATTATAATTGCTGTTGTTTAAAGCTTTTATCTTTTCCTCTTTTCCCTCCTATCACCATTTTCTGCAACCCATGTTTACAAACTATATGTTCCCTATTTTTCTCCTGGCTTATATAATTATAAAAGCATATACACGGCTCCCTCCTCTGGCATACTAACTGAACTAAGGGAAAAAAACTTTTCAGCCTCCCTTCAAATATGGTTCCTTTCTTCAGATGTAAAAAAGAGGTCAGGAGAAGCTGTTGACAGTCATCCCAGGTGAGCATGTGAGTCCAGAGTATGGACTCAACCAGTGAGGTTAGGACCTGAGATTTCTCAGAGAAAGGTGGGTTTTTGAGCCTTCCAGCGGTACAGGTCAGAAGTAGAAAAAGGCACACAGACCAAAAACGGGACAGCTTGCTCACTACCTGACGGGGGTGGTGCCTCCCTTAAGGGGAGGAGTGAGGCAGCCTCCTCCTTGGGAGGCAATAGGTGGAGAGACCACAGGAGACCAGGACGAGGAGACCGAGGGAAATCCCAGGGGAGCAGGAGGCTGAGGGTCGGAGCAAAGGAGAAGTCTGGCTCAGCCAAGGAGGGGTCAGACCAGTCATTGCGGCTCAGGGTGTGACAGTCTAGGTGCCAACAACCTTTATGGTGCCAGAAATTCTAGACTGGTGGATGTTTAGCACAATTTTTCTGTAACAACACCTGATCTGTTTTTGACAGAAAAGACAGAACTGAGATGGCCAGCCCAAACGGCTAATGAGGGATTTGACTTCCTGAGACAGGAAGTCTGCACAAAGGACCTTGAAAAAGTTTTCATCCAGTTGTCTCGGGCAATAAAGACAATGGGACATATAAATTTAAACACTAGAAACAAACAGGACAACAGACACTGAGGTAGATCAGGCCTCTAGGGTCCCCATGCACTCACACATGCATGCACACCGCACTCAGAGGTTATGACAGTTTTTTTTTTTTTACTCTTTGTAAACAGTTGGAACCCTGAAGGAATTTTTGCCTTCTTTGTAAATATTTCAAATTAAACAGAAACCAGGGACTCTGTCCTCCAGCATCCTGGAGTAGCGACAGAGTCCAGAGGGATGCCCTTGTCAGGGCTGGACCCCTCTAAATCAGACAGTAGGACAGAACCAGGGACCCCGGACACCTGGAGTCCAAAAACAGACAGAACCAGGAACTCTAGACCCTCAGAGTTCAAAGACAGAACAGAATCAGGAACCCTGGACACACACAGTTCAAAAACCAGAACCAGGACCAGGGACTTTGGGGCACCCAGAGCCCAAGGTCACAGGAATCACCATAGTCAATTCCGGCGTCCTGGTAATTGGATGATCCCTGTAACTTCCAGAAATAACCAGGTCAGGCCTGACCTACCTTCTCTGTGGAGCAGGACCAGGGACTCTGAAAAATAATTTGGTGGAGCACTCCAGGAGTCGATCCACTCTTCTCCGGCAAGGGGTGGTCTATGGGGCCCTGGAACATCTCAGGGGGCACCTCCCCTATAGTCCGCCTCCTTCCCTGGGGGAGCCTGGAATGATCCCAGTCTGCACCCGGTGGTGAATATCTCCCTGGGGCCTCCAAATGTCGTAACCGAGTGAGTTAGAAGAAACACGCCACACGCTGAGTTCCAAATTAAAGAGTCCTTTATTAATTAGCTGGCGACCGAGAGACAGCTAGTCCTTAAAGTTGTCTCAGCCCGAGGAAGGGGCCTGATTATCTTTTATACCTTGATTTAGGTAGGGGAGGGGAGTACCTAGCTAAAGCAGAATTTTACAGAAGCAGAAAAGCATGTTTGAGGAAGGGGCTGCGGGCACAGGTGGTTTTCATACAATTACCAAGAAGCCGGGCGATCAAGCTCCTTCTACACAATGATCAAAGGGAAACTTTTTTCTTAACAATAGCAGTGGGGAGGTATGGCAAGCAGGATGTGGTTACAAGGGTTACCAGTGTTAAGAACAGTATGCTTCAATGCTTCTAAGTGCAGCATGACCCAGTCATGTACCCCAAAGGGGCTGTGGTAAGGAGGGGGAAGCCAGGTTGGAGTTTACAGCTAAAATTGAGTCAGTTATTCTCGCCCAGGGTAAGTTATTACAGGCTAAGCTCCACTTTGGGGCTCTCCTGCCCTGTATCAGAACTTCCACTTTAATTGTTCTCACTTAGGATAACCGTCCTTGGAATCTATCCACCATGTTGTGAGGAAGTCCAGGATACAGGGAGAGACCACATGCAGGTTTTTAGCCCTGGCTAAATTCTCAGGTGACAGCCAACCTCAAATGGCAGACTTCAAGTGAGGAGCCTTCTGATGATTCCAACCTCAGCCTTCAAGCTTCCCCAGCTAATGCATCAGAGAAAAGTTGTCTCCATTGAATCTTGCTCAAATGGCAGATTTGTGAGCAAAATAAGTTGTTATAAGCCACTAAACTTGAGGTAATTTGTTACACAATGTAGTAACCATAACAGTTTGGAGGTCCCAAAATGTCTCCAACCATACCCTTGTGGATGGGCCATCATTTTGCAGGCTTTTCCCCCACTACATGTGATATAGCAATAAATATCCCTGACTCAATGCTTTTATTTATATAAGTGAGAATCCCAAGATTGGAATTTTAGGACCCAGAAATACATGCATTTTTATTTTACTGGAGTTTGCCAAATTGCTTTCCAAAAAGGCTGTAGCTAATCTTACTTCTGTCAACAGTGTTTGGAGGCATCCTTTTTTCATCACATCCCTGAAAGCAAAAGTTGGTACAGCTCTTTTTTTTTTTTTTTTTTNTGGAGGTCCCAAAATGTCTCCAACCATACCCTTGTGGATGGGCCATCATTTTGCAGGCTTTTCCCCCACTACATGTGATATAGCAATAAATATCCATATCTCAATGCTTTTATTTATATAAGTGAGAATCCCAAGATTGGAATTTTAGGACCCAGAAATACATGCATTTTTATTTTACTGGAGTTTGCCAAATTGCTTTCCAAAAAGGCTGTAGCTAATCTTACTTCTGTCAACAGTGTTTGGAGGCATCCTTTTTTCATCACATCCCTGAAAGCAAAAGTTGGTACAGCTCTTTTTTTTTTTTTTTTTTTCCCTGAGATGGAGTCTTGCTCTGTCACACAGGCTAGAGTACAATGGCGCAATCTCAACTCATTGCAACCTCTGCCTCCCAGGTTCAAGCAACTCTATTGCCTCAGCCTCCCGAGTAGCTGGGACTACAGGCATGTGCCACCACACCTGGCTAATTTTGTATTTTTAGTAGGGACGGGGTTTCTCCATGTTGGTCAGGCAGGTCTCAAACTCCTGACCTCAGGTGGTCCACCCACCTTGGCCTCCCAAAGTGCTGGGATTACAAGCATGAGCCACCATGCCTGGCCTGCTACTCTTTTTTTTCAATTAATGAACTTTATTTTTTAGAACAGTTTTAGGTTCACAGCAAAACTGAATGGAGAGTACACAGTTCCTGTATACCCTTACCCATGCACATGCACAGCCTCCCCTGCTATCAATATCTCACCTCAGTGTGGTGCACTTGTTACAGTCAACTAGCCAATGTTAACACATCAGCCAAAATCCATAGTTTATATAAGGTTCATTTCTTGTGTTGTGCATTGTCTTTGTCTGTTCAGACGTCTATAACAAAATGCTACAACTGGGTAGCTTATAAACAACAGAAATTTGTTTCTCACAGTTCTGGAGGCTGGGAATTCCAAGATCAAGGCACTGATAGATTCAGTATCTAGTGAGGGCCCCTTTCCTGGTTCATACAAGGCACCTTCTTGCCGCATTTAAACATAGTTGAAGGGAGCAAGGCAGCATGCTAGGGCCTCTTTTATAAGGGAACTAATCCTATTAATCCTAATCCTACTCTGTCCTCATGAGCTAATTATCTCCCAAAGGCCCTGCCTCCTAATACCATGTATCAGTGATCGGGTTTTAACAAATGAATTTTGGAGGGGGCACAAACATTCAGGCCATAGCATAAATGCTATGAGCTTTGACAAATGTATAATGACATGTATCTGCCATTATAGTGTACAGAATAGTTTCACTGTCCTAAAACTCTTCTGTGCTCCATCTATTCTCTCACCCCCCCGCAAACAGCTGGCAACCACTGATCTTTTCACTCTCTCTATAGTTTCGTCATTGCTACATTGCTTACTTTGATTTGTATTCCTTGCCTTCTGATGAGTTTGAACATCTTTTCACGTTGTGAGGTTCTGTCCATTGCTTCCCAATACACTTTTCTCCTTCTTTGCCAACAAACGATTTTGTCCAGGAGAGTAAATGTCCAGTCCCAAGTAATGGACAAATCCTGACCCCATGCTCTGACTTCTTAGCCTCCTTGTGAGCCTGAGAAGCCTGAGTCATTGGTCAGAGAACAATAAATGGAAGTCTGCTGGGGCTTCTGGGAAAGCATTTGCTTACCTGATAAAGCAGATAAATGTGGCTGGTGCCAGCCTACCTCCTGCTTTGAAATACTGATGTGATGTTTGGAAAGGATGCAGCTATCTTTCAATGCAAGGGCCATAAGCCTGAGGACAGAATTCAACACATGAAGGATGATGTTAGAGGGATCCAAATAGCCTGAGTGACATGCAACAGAAACAAATGGTGTGTCCACCAAAAGACATGTAAAAGGCCCAGCGCAGTGGCTCATGCCTGTAATCCCAGCATTTTGGGAGGCTGAGGCAGGTGGATCACGAGGTCAAGAGATTGAGACCATCCTGGCCAACATGGTGAAACCCTGTCTCTACCAAAAATACAAAAATTAACTGGGCGTGGTGGCATGTGCATGTAGTTCCAGCAACCTGGGAGGCTGAGGCAGGAGAATTGCTTGAACCTGGGAGGCAGAAGTTACAAGTGAGCCAAGATCACGCCACTGCATTCCAACCTGGTGACAAAGTGAGACTCCGTCTCAAAGAAAAAAAGACGTGCAAAAGAGGGTTTTGGTCGGATGCGGTGGCTCGCGCCTACAATCCCAGCACTTTGGGAGGCCGGTGGGTGGATCACCTGAGATCAGGAGTTCAAGACCATCCTGGCTAACACGGTGAAACCCCATCTCTACTGAAAAAAAAAAAAAAAAAAAAAGAAAGAAAGAAAAAATATTAGCCAGGTGTGGTGGCACGTGCCTGTAGTCCCAGCTACTTGGGAGGTTGAGGCAGGAGAATCTCTAGAACCTGGAAGGTGGGGGTTACAGTGAGCTGAGATCATGCCACTACACTCCAGCTTGTGCAACAGAGCGACACTTCATCTAAAAAAAAATGTTTTGCGTATCTGGTGTACATGATCTTATTATTAAATAGTTTATGTCTTTATTTATTTATTTATTTATAAAGATGGGGTTTCACCATGATGGCCAGGCTGGTTTTGAACTCCTGACCTCAGGTGATCCACCCACCTCGGCCTCCCAAAGTGCTAGGATTACAGGCGTGAGCCACAGCACCTGGCCTATTTATTATTATTTTTTTTAAGACTGAGTCTTGCTCTGTTGCCTAGGAGTGCTGTGGTATGATTTCAGCTCAGCTCACTGCAACCTATGCCTCCTGGGTTCAAGCGATTCTTGTGCCTCACCCTCCCAAGTAGCTGGGACTGGGACTACGTGTATAGTCATGCACCACCACACTTAGCTAATTCTTGTATTTTTGTCTATTTTTGTCTATTTTGTATTTTTAGTAGAGGTTTTTTGTTTTGGCTTGGTTTGGGTTTTTTGCAGAGATGGGGTTTCACCATGTTGGCCAGGTTGGTCTTGAACTCCTGGCCTCAAGTGATCTTTATATCTGTTTCATAAATTGTCTCTTTCTGTGTTAGATGGTGGCCTTGTTTATTTTGCTCAATGCCTTTCACCTTAAATCCGACCTTTTCTCATGTCATGTACTCCTATTCTCTTCTAACTTGTGCCGGCCTGATCTCTTTGTCCACTTCTTTGTTTTTCAGCCTTTTCTGTTCATGTGGTCTCAAATATCCTATAAATAGCATGTGGCTGGATTATGTCTCTCTAATTCAATCTCTATGTCTTTAAAGGGGGTTCAGGATTTATTTACTGTGATAAAGATGTTTAATTGTGCTCATTCCATAAGTTCCTTTTTTTTTTTAAAGACACAGGATCTCACTATGTTGCCCAGGCTAGACTTCAAGTCCTGGGCTCAAGTTTCAAGTCCTCCTGCCTCAGTCTTTAGAGTAGCTGGGATTAAAGGGAAGAGCCATAGTTCCCAGCCCCATAATTTATGTTTATTATTTTTTACTTTGCAGTTTTATATATTTTTTCAGTTGATCTGTATGAAACTACTGTTTTTGTAGGTTAAAACAGTTGAATATTGGCAATTTCACAGGTCAACCTAATATTTTTCTCTTTCTCTTGCTCTCTTTGGTTAAACTGTTGTTCATTTAATGTTTCCCCTTGGTAATTTGGACATTCTACTATGTTTTCCTCATTCATGGTTATTCTTCCTTTCCAGGCATGATAACTGTCCTTTAGCTGGGCCTAGGTGGGCAGATAGTGCACCTGTGTTATGAGGAAGAGTTTGAGGCCAGCTGGCCTTTCTTCCTTGGTATGTAACTTGTTTTATCTATCTAGAAGCTTATATAATGGCCTCTTTCTCCTCAGAGTTTAAAAATCTTACTGTAGTCTTTCTCTTCCATCCTGCTTAGGAATGTGGTCAGCCCTTCCCATCTGTAGACAGTTTTTTATTTTTTCTTCCATTTTTTTTTTTTTTTTTGAGAGGGAGTCTTGCTGGGTTGCCCAGGCTGGAGTGCAGTGGTGCAATCTTGGCTGGCTGCAACCTCCACGTCCTGGGTTCAAGCGATTCTCCTGTCTCAGCCTCCCTAATAGCTGGGATTACAGGTGTGCACCACCATGCCTGGCTAATTTTTGTATTTTGTTTGTTTGTGTGCAGTAAGTGATTTATTTAGGTAGAGAAAGAGAAAAAGGAGAGGAAGAGAGAAAGCTTCCACGAGAGAGAGTGTGTGGAAGGGGACCCCAGCGGGGAAATCCTAATTTTTGTATTTTTTAGTAGAGATAGGATTTCACCATGTTGGCCAGGCTGGTCTCAAACTTCTAATTTCAAGTGATCCGCCCACCTCAGCCTCCCAAATGCTGGGATCATAGGTGTGAGCCACTGCACCCGGCCGATACAGCTTTTTCTTCATGTCATGAAAATTTTCTTCTGTAATTTGACTAGCTGATGCCTCTATTTCAGCAGTCCCTTTTTCTCCCTTTAGGACTCCTGCTATTTGCACATCAGAATTCCTTGCCCTCCAGACCCGTGGTCTGTTCCTTCAGGCTTTTCAGCTCTGCCTCTTTCCCTTGGCTCTCAGCTATTTCTCCCATTAGACCCAAGTGGCTTTCCCACATTCCTTCAAAATGTCAAACTTATTCTTTCCTTGAGGTCTTTGTACGTGCTGTGCTTTTCTGCCAGAAATGGCTTCCTCCAGATCTTTCCATGCTCAGCCAATGCCTTTGGGTTGATCTTAGCTCAGATGTCCGCTTCTCAGATCTACCTCTTCTACTACCTTCGACATAAACACGATACTCTGCACTTTTGCTTGGTTCCTTTTCTCCATTTTAGTCATGCTGCCTATAATTATGTTATTTATTCTTTACTGTCTGTTTCCTCTCACCTACCTCTGGATAAATAAATCATTTGAATTCTTGCTGTGTTTATTCACGCTGCATCCCTGGGGTCTTATCTAAGTCAGACCCTGATAAGCACTTTCAAAAGGAATGGAAGAGTGAATTAATGCTAGGCCTGCCCCAAGGAGACTCTGCCTTTCCCAGCCTTACACCCCACACACAGGAGCACTGGAATGGGAGATGGTGTGGAGAGAGGGTGGGCACTGGTCTATATATTAAGGACCTGAATATGTAACTGCCCAATGGGTTCGCCTGGCCCACTGACTAGACAGAGCCAATTTATCAAGACGGAGAACTGCAATGGAGAAAGAGTAATTCATGCACAGCCAGCTGTGTCGGAGACTGGAGTTTTTTTTGCGGGGGGGGACGGAGTTTCACTCTTGTTACCCAGGCTGGAGTGCAATGGCGCGATCTCGGCTCACCGCAACCTCCGCCTCCTGGGTTCAGGCAATTCTTCTGCCTCAGCCTCCTGAGTAGCTGGGATTACAGGCACGCGCCACCATGCCCAGCTAATTTTTTGTAGTTTTAGTAGAGACGGGGTTTCACCGTGTTGACCAGGATGGTGTCGATCTCTTGACCTCGTGATCCACCCGCCTTGGCCTCCCAAAGTGCTAGGATTACAGGTTTGAGCCACCGCGCCCGGCCTGGAGTTTTATTATTATTATTATTTTCAGACAGAGTTTAATTCTTATTGCCCAGGCTGGAGCGCAGTGGTGCAATCTCGGCTCACCACAACTTCTGCCTCCTGGGTTCAAGCGATTCTCCTGCCTCCCAAGTTGCTGGGATTACAGGCATGCACCATAAAGCCCGGCTAATTTTGTATTTTTAGTAGAGACAGGATTTCTCCATGTTGGTCAGGCTGGTCTCGAACTCCTGACCTCAGGTGATATGCCCACCTCAGCCTCCCAAAGTGCTGGGATTACAGATATGAGCCACCGCGCCCGGCCTCAGAGTTTTATTATTACTCAAATCAGTCTCTGGAGCATTCAGGGATCAGAATTTTTAAAGATAATTTAGCAGGTAGGGGCGCAGGAAGTGGGGAGTGCTGATTGGTCAAGTTGGAGATGGAATCACACGGGTATCAAAGTGAGGTTTTCTTGCTGTCTTCTGTACCTGGCTGGGATGGAAGAACTGATTGAGCCAGATTACTGGTCTGGGTGGTGTCAGCTGATCCATCAAGTGCAGGGTCTGCAAAATATCTCAAACACTGATCTTAGGTTTTACAATAGTGCTCCCCAGGAGCAATTTGGGGAGGTTCAGACTCTTGCAGCCAAAGGCTGCATGACCCCGCTAAACTTTAATTCTAATTCATAGCTAATTTGTTAGTCCTACAAAGGCAGACTGGTCCCCAGGCAAGAAGGGGGTCTTGTGGGAAAGGGTTATTATCAATTTTGTTTCAGAGTCAAATCATAAACTAAATTCATTCCCAAGGTTAGTTCGGCCTATGCCCAGGAATGGACAAGGACAGTTTAAAGGTTAGAAGCAAGATGGAATCAGTTAGTTTTGATCTCTTTCATTGTCATAATTTCCTCAGTTGTAATTTTTGCAAAGGCAGTTTCAAATGATTGGTGCCTTTTGAGCCTTTATTCAGCAGCCACTGTAGGTCCTGAAGCCACAGGCAGAGAACAAGAACAGGAGCTGGGCCAGGCTTCCCAGCAATTCTGCTGGTGTGAGGGGCCTTCTGGGCCTGACCTTGACCTGTAGGATTCTTACCCTGCCCCAACCTATAGCTGCCCTGTTTTATTTTTCTCCACAGCGCTTACCATTTAACACCATGTGGCACTCATTTTATTCAGTCAACTGGTCTATCTGGAGCTTAATTGGTATTTGAGTTGCTCAGGATACATCCATGAATAAAAGGGAGACTCTCACTTCACAGACCTCTCTTTCTTGTGGGAGAAGCCAGGCAATGCCATATAAGGATAATAAGCGTTTACTTTAAAAAGTGCAAAAAGCCAAATACAATGGCTCACACCTGTAATCCCAGCAGTTTAGGAGGTGAAGCAGGAGGACTGCCTGAGCTCAGAACTTTGAGACCAGCCTGGGCAACATAGCAAGGCCTTGTCTCTACTAATAATTTTAAAAAGTTGAGGACCAGGCATGGTGGCTCTTGGCTGTAGTCCCAGAACTTTGGGAAGCTGAGGTGGGCAGATCACTGGAGGTCAGGAGTTTGAGACCAGCCTGGTCAACATGGTGAAGAAACTGCGTCTCTACTAAAAATACAATTAGCCGGTTGTGGTGGTGTGTGCCTATAATCCCAGCTACTTGGGAGGCTGAGGCAGGAGAATCGCTTGAACCTGAGAGGTGGAAGTTGCAGTGAGCTGAGATCATGCCACTGCACTCCAGCCTGGGGGACAAAGTAAAACTGTATCTCAAAAAAATTAAAAAATCACCAGGCATGTGGTCATGTGCACCTGTAGTCCTAGCTACTTAGGAGTCTGGGACTTTGAGGTTGCAGTGAGCTATGATCGTGCACTCTAGCCTGGGTGACAGGGCTAGACCCTGTCTCAAAAAAAAAAAGTGTATGAGAAGGTGGTAGCTGCTATGAAGCGCCTGGGTGTGGTGCCTCAGGCCTGTTATCCCAGCACTTTGGGAGGCTGAGGAGGGTGGATCAATTGAGGTCTGGAGTTCAAGACCAGCCTGGCCTGGCCAACATGGTGAAACCCCATCTCTACTGAAAAATAGAAAAATTAGCCGGTCATGGTGGCGCACACCTATAATCTCAGCTACTCGGGAGGCTGAGGCATGAGAATTGCTTGAGCCCTGAAGGCGGAGGTTGCAGTGAGCCAAGATTGTGCCATTGCACTCCAGTTGGGGTGACAGAATGAGACTCTGTCTTAAAAAAAAAAAAATATGAGAATGTGGTAACTGCTACAGAAAAACAGAGCCAGGGTAAGGGGATAAAGGTGATCCTGAGTGCTGGGGGCAGGGTGGGGCAGGTTACAGTCAGAAATTAGGGGCTCTGAGAGTGCTGGGGTGCAGCCCTATGGAAATCTGTGCAATCTAGGCATGGGAACAAGCGTTGCTCATACACTGAGCAGGAGAGGGCATGAGGTGTGATGTGTGAGGGACACTGAGAGACTGAGTTGGCTGGGGAGATACAGTCAGAAGGGTAATTGGGATTCATGAGGGTCCTGCTGCCTCTGGTTTTTCCTTGGGGAGGAGGTACTTCAGGGTTCTAAGCAAGGAATGGGAAGATCTGACTCATGTATTCAAAGGCTGATGTGTGCAGAATGGACTGAAGGCATCAGGAGCAGCAACAGGAGACCAGGAGGCAGCTGTACATTTGCCCTCAGGAGAGATGGTGGTAGTTTGGACTCAGTGGAAGCTATGGACATAGCAAGAAGTGATTTCATTCTGGGCAGATGATGCTGATGGGGGCAGATGATGCTGATGGAGGCAGTGGAACTTTTTGATGCACTGGATATAGCTGGGAAAGAGAGTAGTCAGGGGGTACTTTGAGGTGTTTGGCCTGAGCAATAAGAAGGGTTGAGGTGCTATCATTCAATCTGGGGGAAGTGGGGTGAAGTAGGTTTGGGGTATGAGCCAGGGTTAGGGGACACAAATTGCGTTTGAGATGCCAATGACTGGGAGTCAGAGTGCAGATGTCTGGTTGACAGTGGGACTAGTGAATCTGCCACTCAGGATAGGTCTAGACTTGACAAACATTTTTATGAGTGATTGACATGTAGGTGGCATTTGAAATGATGAGCCTGGATGAGATTTTGCAAGAGTGAGTATAGACAAAGAGAAAATGCACAGATGAGAAACTGGTGAGATTGGAGGAAAGCAGGAGGACATGGAGCCCTGGAAACCACATGCTAAGGTGAGAGCAGCTGCTCATAGGAAGTCTCTCCTGCCCACTGTTATAAGGTCAGGGATATTTATTTATTTTCCTTTTTTGTTCACTGCTGTATTTCCAGTACAGAGTGTAAGTGCTTAATAAATACCTGTTGAATTAAAGAGTGTATGAGTGAATTGACACCTTTGCAAATGCCCAGTACACAGGGCTGCAACATTGGCCTCCTTTACAGAAAGAGCAGAGATCAGGTAGGAGGCTCTAACCCTCTCCCTTGCCTTTCACAGCTACGCTGACATTCGGTCAGGTGAGAGCCCTTCTGTCCAACACAGCCCCAAGAAAAATGAGCCTCAGACAAGCCCTGTAGTATGGAGCTTGGTGGGAGCTGGGTTGGGCACTGGGTCATCCACCTGTTCCCAGAAAACTCTATGGCCACTTTCTGTCTACCCCTCCATATCTAATAATCTGGCTGTATATATAACCATTTCTTTGTCCACCGTCTACAGTCACTCTTTTGTCCATCTTTCTGTCTATTCACATCCAATCTTCTGTCCATCTGCTAGAGTGACCAGCTTCCCAGTTTGCAGCGGACTGTTTCGGTGTTAGCACTGAAATTCCTCCATCCTGAGAAATCGCTTAGTACGGTCAAACCAGGACTGTTGGTCAATCCATCTATTTCCCAGGTATCCTGCTGTCCATCGGCCCCCGGCTCTTCGGTCCACTCAACCGCCCATCTGACCTCCTGGCCACCCTAGCGACTGAGGACAAGGCTCCGCCCCCTCTGGTCCCGCCCCCAGTCCCCGCCTTTTACGGAAGCTGCTGCAGCGAATCCTGGCACCCTAGCAACAGCGCCTTTCAGGCTGTCCAGTCCGCGTGCGCGGCTCGTAGGACGAGCCAATAGCGAGGAGCATCGGGAGCGAGGTGTAGGGGGCGGGGCTCGGCCTGTCCGCAGCCATTTTGGTGCGAGAGAAACAATAGGACTGAAGCGGCGGGGAACCGGGCTGAGGCAGCAGGTAACGCCCGCGTTGTTGGGCCTATGGCCCTAGTTCCCCAGGAGCTTTGAGGGAGATTTTTTCCGGGCTACTGGGAGACGTGGTCTCTGATCATTGGCGTCTTCTAGGCTATTTGGTAAGGACGTCTCCCGTGGTCATTGTGGGGGAAATCTCCCGGGGTCCCTGTGGATTCGATTTTCCTGGGTCATTTGGGAGGAGCCTTGTTTCTTCCGATCAATGGAGAGAGATTTCCCTGGTTTTGGGGGTGCAGAATCCTGCTTGGTCGTTGGAGGGGTCTCCTGGGTTTTGCGGGGGCAGGATCTTTCCGGGTCATTGAGGAGATCTTCCCGGGTCTTAGGAAGCCCAAGATCTACAGTGTCATTGCGGGGTCTCCCCTGGTCATTGGTGGCCACGATCTCCCCGGATATTTGGCGGGGGGAGAGGGGTCTTCTTCCCTGATCTTTGGATTAGGGACTCAGCCCAGCGCCTCGGGTCCTGTTACCTGGGGTCGGCAGATGTGCAGCCATTTTGAGTGTTGAATGCCATTTGGGCCCATCAGATGGTGTTCGATGAGAGAATCTACACACTTAACCTTATTATGGAAAAAAAAAAGCCTTAAAATGGATCAGAGGACACCTTTATAATGATATTTCCACTCTTTGCATTTAATCACAGACTGCTTTTGTCTTTTGCATCCTAATGGCTTATTTTATTTTAGGATTGTATTCGGTCTAATATCAAGAAAGCCACACTAGCAGAAAAATGAGTGAAAATAAAATGTGGAAACCAGTAAAATCTAGTGCGCGTCAATACCAGGGGAAGTAGAACTAGTTACTGCTTCGAATTAAGCATTTCGGTAGCACATTGTACATAGAACAATAAATCATCTTGAATAGTTTTAAGAAAAAGTACTGAAACTTTGGAACGTGGTAATAAAAATGTTGCAGATCATCAGTTCTGTGATATTTTTAATAAAGGACCATGATTACAATAATTTTGTTTAATTCTAGTGTTTAAACTGTTTGCTGTATTTGCAATTGTAGCCAGGTAACATTTTAAGTGAACTAAGATGCTTATTTGCATAGGTTGTTGCTGTGGGGTTTGTATAATTGCATCCTGTAACTTGGGTGTTAAGTTTAAGAAGAAGCTTCAGGGTGTTGTTTTAACTTGAGCCAATATCAGAGTTAGGTTCAAATGAATACCTTATCATATGTGACATAATAGGCCAGTTGATGGCCTAGTAACTTTTCTTTTTGAGAAAAGATTAACTATTAACTGTCATTTTTTTTATTTTTAAAAATTTTTATTTTCTGTGGTCTTGTCTGACATTGTCATTTCGATAGATTTACCTGCTTTGTGACTTTAGAATTCACAAGGATTGTTAGAAATCATATGGAGAATCACTTGAACCCAGGAGTTCAAGATCAACCTGGGCAACATAGCAACACCCTATCTCTACAAAAAAAAAAAAAAGCAGAGAGAGAAATCAAATGGATAAGAACAAGGACTACAGCTGATACAATTGTAGAAACCAGGTTTTTTCGTTTGTTTGTTTGGTTCTTTTTTTTATGCAGAGCCTGGGTGGGGAGGGAGCAAGGAGGAAGAGGGAGATCTAGAAACTAGTGTAACAAATGTGATAGACTTCTTTTGTGCTTCATAGCTTCAGAAGTAAGACAGATACACTGTGTGCCAGCCCTGTCTCTGAGCAGTGAGATGTGTGGGGAAGGAATGAGCAACCACTGACTGATGAACCTTTGCTAGTCTCCCTTCTAAGAGGGATGGCAGAGCCTTCTGTTAGCTCCTGAGATGTCACTGGTATCTAGGCAACAGGGATGAGCCCGAACCTCCCTGAGGCCAGCTTGCTGAGGTGAAAATTTTCCATTGTTAGGCTCATGAAGAGGATGCATTGGGGAAGAATTTTCCCTTTAACCGAAGTTATTTTCCCTAGTGGGATAA
>NW_016107315.1:5429181-5435464 GCF_001604975.1 Cebus imitator
AGTGCTGGGACTACAGGCGTGAGCCACCGCGCCCGGCCGATAAGCATCTTAAGTAACAAATTGAACCCATTCTTATACATTAGAAAGTAGGCAGATGATGATTCTCAGTTATTACATTTTAAAACATGTTTGGGGTTTTTTTTGAATAAATTATGTTTTTGTCTGTTTGTGTACCATGTAATAAAAGTAATAAGTAGTAGTACTGTTTTATAGTATATTCTGATGGCAAGAAAATGTCCTTTTCTCCAAAAATTGAATTTAGAGCCCACCTCAGAATTTGGAGAAGTTAATTTGCTGAGATGATGCACAGTTGACTTGGGTCTGTCACCCATCACCAGCTTCAGCAGTTACCAACTCTGGCCAATCTTGTTTCATCTACACTTTGCCCACCCCAATCACTACTCTACCTTTTAAAGAAAGGGCAGGCCTGCTGGTTCACACCTGTAACACCACTTTGGGAGGCGGAGGCGGACGGATCATGAGGTCAGGAGTCTGAGATCAGCCTGGCCAGCATGGTGAAACCCTGTCTCTACTAAAAATGCAAAAATTAGCCAGGACTGGTGGTGGGTGCCCGTAATCCCAGCTACTCAGGAGGCTGAGGCAGGAGAATTGCTTGAATCCAGGAGGTCGAGTTTGCAGTGAGTGGAGATTGAGCATACTGCACTCCAGCCTGAGTGATAGAGCAAAACTCTGTCTCAAACAAAATATATTTTTTTTTTCTTGAACTCCTGACCTTGTGAGCCACCTGCCGCAGCCTTCCAAAGTGCTGGAATTATAGGCGTGAGCCACTGCACCTGGCCCAAAACCCCTGAATTTTAAAGGGAGCATCCCAGAAATTTTTTTTTTTTTTAAGAGATGGGGTTTCACCATGATGACCAGGCTGGTCTTGAACTTCTGACCTCAGGTGATCCACCCACCTCGGCCTCCCAAAGTGCTAGGATTACAGGCGTGAGCCACTGCACTGGCTCTTTGTTTTGTTTTTTGAGATAGGGTCTCACTTTGTCACCCTGGCTGGAGTGCAGTGATGCGATCTTGGCTCATTGTAGTCTCCGCCTTCTGAGCTCAAGTGATCCTTCTGCCCCAGACCCCCTAGTGGCAGGGACTACAGGCACCCCCCCCACCACCACATCTGGCTAATTTTTGTATATTTTGTAGGGATGGGGTTTCACCATGTTGTCCAGACTGGTCTCAAACTCCTGAGCTCAAGCCATCTGCCTGCCTTGCCCTCCCCGTGTTGGGATTACAGGCGTGAGCCACTTCGCATGGCCCTGAAATGTTATTTTCTCTCTGTATATTTCAGTGTGTAAGAGACAAGGAGCTAGCCACAAAATCTACAGTACTATTATTCTGCCTAAAAAATAAAATAATACCTTAATTTTTTTCAAATTAAGTCATATTTAAATGTTCCCAATTATCTCAGTTATTTTTGTTTGTTTTAGACATGGGATCTTGCTGTGTTGTCCAGGTTGGCCTCAAACTCAAGTGATTTCTCACACTTCAGCCTGTCAGATAGCTGGGACTACAGGCACGAGTCATCATGCCCAGCTCGTTAGTGGTTGTTTTTTGTTGTGTTTTTTTTTTGACAGAGTCTTAAACCCTGTTGCCCATGCTGGAGTGTAGTTGTGCAATCACAGCTCAGTGTAGCCTCATCTTCTCAGGCTCTGGTGATTCTCCCAGAGTAGCTGGAACTACAGGCACATACCACTGTGCCTGGCTAATATTTGTTAATTTTTATTATTTTTAATTTTTTTGAGACTGAGTCTCACCCTGTCACCTTGGGAGTAGATGTTCTGCCTCATATGTCTGTTCACATGTTTGTTCAGACACCAGTGTAGCACCCTTTGTTCACAGGAGGCTCACAGTTATGGAAACCTTGACCCTTTGTAGGTAATTACCAAATCTGTTTTCAAGTGAGGTTCACTTCAGCTCCAACCCCACTGCTCACAACTGTCTGCTGAACCTTTCTTGAGTGCTTGACCATCCCCTTTATATTTAAGTGTCTGCAGTTCAATATCTTCTCATCTGTTTCTGACTCCGTGAACAAAATGTTTGTCCCAACTTGTGAAGGCTCAATATCTGGGTCACTGTTTATAGTGATTTCATCTATCAGCAGTTTTGAGGATAAAGTCCATGGTTGCCTACTCCCTAGATTATATGCAGAGTTCAGTGGTGTGCATTTTTAAGGAGAGGCCCACAAATGTCAAAAATTTTTTTTTAAGGCAGGCCTTACTCTGTTGCTCAGGGTAGAGTGCAGTGGTATGATCATGGCTCACTGCAACCTCTGCCTCCTGGGCCCTAGTGATCTTTCCACCTCAGTCCCCTAGGTAGCTGGGACCATAGGTGTGTGCAACCATGCTCAGCAATTTTTATTTTAAAGTTTTTTGTAGAGTTAGGGTCTCCCTGTGCTGTTGAGGCTGGTATTAAACTCCAAGACCAGCCTGGGCTCAAGCTGTCTTCCCACCTTGGCTTACAAAGTGCTAGAATGACAGGTATGAGCTATTGTTCTTGGCCTGCTGGTTTTGTCTTACACTCTTATTTTTTTTGAGATGGAGTCTTGCTCTGTTGCCCAGGCTGGAGTGCAGTGGCATAATCTCGGCTCATTGGAACCTCCACCTCCCAAGTTCAAGCAATCCTTCTGCCTCAGCCCCCATAGTAGATGGGATTACAGGCACATGCCACCATGCCCAGCTAATTTTTGTATTTTTAGTAGAGACGGAGTTTTGCCATGTTGGCCAGGCTGGTCTCAAACTCCTGACCTCAGGTGATCCACCCACCTTGGCCTCCCAAAGTGCTGGGATTACAGGCGTGAGCCACTGCGCCCAGCCCTTGTCTTAACACTTGTTATGATTATATTTAATTGAAGCCATAATTTTTATAAAAGTGGGAAATCATTTAATGTTTTCTTTCTTTCTTTCTTTTTTTTTTTTTTTTTTTGAGCCGGAGTTTTTTTCTTGTTGCCCAAGCCAGAGTGCAATGGTGTGATCCTGGCCCACTGCAACCTCCGCCTCCCAGATTCAAGTGAATTCTCCTGCCTCAGCCTCTCGAGTAGCTAGGATTACAGGCTCACACCACCACACCTGGCCAATGTTGTTTGTTTTCTCTGTGCATCCACCTATCTTACTTGAGACACTCCTACGTGTTTTTGAAATTGAGTGTCTTATCCCAAACCTAAGGAAGAGTAAAACTTCTTTTAATGGAGTAAAACATGTTACCAAGAAGCAGAACATCTGGCTCTAGTGTTGCTGATTATGCACTTAGTTTGTGAGAATGTACATAGCTGGAACCTGCCTAGATCTCACAAGTCTGGGTTTGTGGGAAGCTGCCACATTGCCTGGTCTGGCCCTGGGGCACTGTGGCCCAAGTTCCCCAGGCCGTATTGCTCTACCTTAACCCTACCTGTCAGAAGAGCCCACCTTTCATTGCTCCTTGCCTTGAACCTTGTCTTCCTCTTTTAGTTTGGGCTGCTTTGGGGACAACTGTTGTCCTTCCTAACTGAAGCTGCACACTCAGAAATGAGATGACCCCATGGGCTGTGTGAGCTTGTCTCAGCTTTCATGGGATTGTGAAAATCTTGCATCCCTCTTCAGTATTTGTTTTATAAGAATAGTAGGTTATTTTTGCTTTTCAAGTGTGAAACTAACATTGGATATTTCTTTTTGGTATAACTACTCGCCTGCCCATTGAGATTTTTATCTGCTGTAGTCTTTGAGATAAATATATATAAAATAATTATTTTTGGAGACAGAGTTTCCCTCTGTTGCTCAGCAGTGATGTGATCTTGGCTTATTGCAACCTCTCCCTCCCGGGTTTAAGCAATTCTCTTGCCTCGGCCTCCTAAGTAGCTGGGTCTACAGTCTTCTGCCACCAGCTAATTTTTTGTATTTTTGTAGTGACGGGAGTTTCACCATGTTGGCCAGGCTGGTCTCAAACTCCTGACCTCAAGTGATCTGCCCACCTTGGCCTCCCAAAGTGCTGGGATTACAGGTGTGAACCACCATGTCCAACCTTTACATATATATTTTAAATACAGACAATCTCAGTTGCCCAGGCTGGAATACAGTGTAGCAGTCATAACTCACTATGGCCTCAACCTCCTGGGCTCAAGTGATCTTCCTGCCTCAGCCTCCCAGGTAGTTGGGGCTACAGGCACATGCCAGTGGATCCAACTCCTTTAAATTTTTTTTTTGTAGAAACAGGGTCTCCCTTTTTTTTTTTACCCAGGCTGGTCTTGAACTCCCGGCATTAAGCAATCCTCCTGCTTCAGGGTCCCAAAGCGCTAGGATTACAGGTGTGAGCCACTGCATTCGGCAAAGATCACTTTTCTACACAAATTTGATGGTATTGCTGAGGCTGCAGCTACATTTGTTTGGGGATTAACCTAACCCCAAGCCTGTCCGCTTTCACTCTGATGCTCATTTGTTTAGATGTGTTTTAAACTTGTTGTCTGTGGACTGTGCCATGGTTTCCTTCCTCATCAGCAGAGGGTGGTGGTAAGTTCAGTTTACCTGCTTTTATGGGGTGCCCTGTGGAGGTGTGCAGACCCAGTGTCTGCTTGGCCCTGGTGCTGAAGAGTCATCATATTTCTTGAGAACTTGCCTAGTTACTCAAGGAAGAAAGAGAAGGGCTGAATGTAGTATACTTGGCTAAGGAATGTATTTTTTTATGAGCTTGAATAACCTGACAGGAAAAATAAAAATAACTTGTTAAACCATCTTTTTGCATATTGCTGAGATTATGATCTTCCTAAATTAGTTAGTTCTTATTGAACACTTTCAATTTTTCAGCTATTATTAATAGAAGTTTTACTTTTTTTTTTTCAATGGAGACAGGAAGGAATAAGGGAGGAAAATAACAAGCAGCCAACCAATATTTCATTTAAACCTGTGAAATGCTATGCAATTACTGAGGAGTGATTTACTTCCAATTATCTAGTCACTTTTAGAGTAGCTGTGATATGGTACTGAGAAGAGTGTATGTTTTGTGGATTTGGGGTGGAGAATTCTGTAAATGTTTATTAAGTTTACTTGTTCCAGGTCTGAGTTCAAGTCCTGGATATCCTTGTTTATTTTTCTGTCTCATTGATCTGTCTAATATTGACAATGTGATGTTAAAGTCTCCCACTATCACTGTGTGGGAGTCTAAGTCTCTTTATAAGTCATTAAGAACTTGCCTTATGTACCTGGGTGTTCCTGTATTGGGTGCGTATATATTTAGGATCGTTAGTTCTTCTTGTTGCATTGATCCTTTTACCATTATGTAATGTCCTTCTTTGCCTCTTTTGATCTTTGTTGCTTTAAAGTCTATTTTATCAGAGGCGAGAATTGCAACTCCTGCTTTTTATTTATTTATTTATTTTCTCTCCATTTGGTTGGTAAATCTTCCTCCATCCCTTTGTTTTGAGTCTTTGTGTATCCTTGCATATGAGATGGGTCTGGACGCAACCTACCGATGGGTTTTGGCTTTTTATCCAATTTTTCTGTGTCTTTTGATTGGGGCATTTAGTTGATTTAAATTTAGGATTAATATTAATATATGTGAGTTTAATACTGCCATTTAATGCTAGCTGGCTGTTTTACCCATTAGTTGATATAGATTTTTCATTATGTTGATGCTGTTTACCTTTTGGTATATTTTTGGAATGGCTGATACTGGTTGTTCCTTTCTATGTGTAGTACTTCTTTCAGAAGCTCTTGTAAAGCCAGCCTGGTGGTGATGAATTCTCTGAGTACTTGCTTGTTCACAAAAGATTTTATTTTTCCTTCACTTACAAAGCTTAGTTTGGCTGGATATGAAATTCTGGGTTGAAAGTTCTTTAAGGATATTGAATATTGGTCCCCACTCTCTTCTGGTTTGTAGGGTTTCTGCTGAGAGATCTGCTGTGAGTCTGATAGGCTTCCCTTTGTGGGTAACCTGACCTTTCTCTCTGGCTGCCCTTAGCATTTTCTCCTGCATTTCAACCCTGGTGAATCTGACGATTATGTGCCTTGGGGTTGCTCTTCTTGAGGTATAGCTTTGTGGTGTTCTCTGTATTACCTGGAGTTGAATATTGTCCTGCCTTGCTAGGTTGGGAAAGTTTTCCTGAATAATATCCTTAAGAATATTTTCGAGCTTGGATTCATTCTCCTCGTCACATACAGGTGCACCTATCAAACGTAGATTAGGTTTTTTCACATAGTTCCATGTTTCTTGGAGACTTTGCTCATTCCTTTTTACCCTTTAATCTTGTCTTCTCGTTTTATTTCATTGAGTTGGTCTTCGACCTCTGATATCCTTTCTTCTGCTT
>NW_016107315.1:5435851-5438022 GCF_001604975.1 Cebus imitator
TTGTGTTTTTCAGCTCCATTAATTCATTTATATTCCACTCTAAATTGTCTGTTCTCGTTAACATTTCGTCAAACCTTTTTTCTTTTTTTTATTTTTAAAGATGGGGTTTCACCATGATGACCAGGCTGGTCTTGAACTCCAGACCTCAGGTGATCCACCCACCTCGGCCTCCCAAAGTGCTAGGATTACAGGCGTGAGCCACCGCGCCCAGCCAAACCTTTTTTCAAGGTTCTTAGTTTCTTTGCATTGGGTTAGAACATGTTCTTTTAGCTCACAGAAGTTTCTTATTATCCACCTTCTTGAAGCCTGATATTGACAATTCATCACACTCATTCTCCATCAGGCCTTGTTCCCTTGCTGATGAGGAGCTGCGATCCCCTGAAGGAGGAGAGGCATTCTCATTTCGGATGTTTTCAGCCTTTTTGCGCTGGTTTCTTCCCATCTTTGTGGATTTATCCACCTGTCGTCTTTGTAATTGCTGACTTTCAAATTAGGTCTCCGAGTGGACGTTCAGTTTGTTGGTGATGATATTATTTGTTTCTTTGTTTTCCTTTGGCGGACGCCCCTCCCCCACAGAGCTGGACCTTCCTGGGCTCAGCTGTGCTTGCTGTGAAACTCTCCACTGTTTCCAATTGCTGTTTTTTTTGTGGGGGTGGGACCAGCCGAGCCTGATCACCTTGCTCCCCGCCTCGGAGCCCCGTTTTTAATCTTTTCCTGATTGTAAGGTCGATTCTCTCCCAGGTGCCCCAGTCGCCCGCCAAAAAGGCGCCGGGATCTATGCAACTTCCCGTAGCCGGCTGAAACAGCGGCACTGTGGCGCTTTTCTGCCCGGGAATCTCCCGGTCTGGCTCTCGGCTTCAGTCCCCCTTTCAATCAGCTGAATGGGCGACTCTGCCTTCCTGGAGCTCCAAACGCCAACTAAAAGGGCACCCAGTCCCTCATACTCCGCACTGAGAACCGCCGCGCCGGGACGCCCGCAAAACAGCCATGCCGGCCAAAAGAGTCGCGCTGGCGACCCTGTGTCTCCTCCGCTGGGAATCTCCTGGTCCGTGGGCAACAAAAATTCGTCTGGAAGTCTGCATCCACTCACTCCCTGAGCCTTCACTGGGAGCTGCAATCCTGAGCTGCTGCTAGTCGGCCATCTTGGATCTCTCTTCAAGAAGTTTTACTTGCAAGGCAGTAAAAGGTGTCACTCCTTGAAGAGTATCTTCTTCCAGATAAGTGCCTCTGGAGGAGAGAGAGCTCAGCTGATTACAGACCCACTACTGAAGGGCTTGGGTTTTTCTAGCTTCGTGTTTACATTTGAGCATGAGAATAGAAGTGTCTATCCCTTCCTCAGGTCTTTGGGCTGCCTCTGCCCTTTATAGATTCTGTGCTGGGCCTTTGGAACTAACACCGCAACAACTTCCAGGGTTTCATGTTGAAGACTTTATGTGTTAGTCAGAATGCTGCATTTATATTGGGAAGGCCATAGGAGGACTATAAATGCAGGATACAAGGTCCTGGGGCATTTGGGAGGGTAGAATTTACAGGGGTGCCAGTTGGCAGCTGACAAGCTTAGATTCTGGGGCTTAAAAACTAATGGATGTGTGGCCTGGTGCGGTGGCTCAGGCCTGTAATCTCAACACTTCAGGAGGCCGAGATAGGCAGATCACTTGATCCCAGGAGTTTGAGACCAGCCTGGGCAATGTGGTGTGAAACCTGTCTCTAACTCAAAATAACAAAAATTTAGCTCAACGTGGTGGCATGCGCCTGTAGTCCCAGCTACTTGGGAGGCTGAGATGGGAGAATCACTTGAGTGCAGGAAGGCAAGGCTGTAGTGAGCCATGATTACAACAACTGCACTTCAGCCTGGGAGATGTGAGTGAGACCCTGTCTCAAAAAAACAATAATGGATGTGACCGGCAGGACTGGG
This sequence comes from Cebus imitator, assembly GCF_001604975.1. Lineage (NCBI taxonomy): Eukaryota > Metazoa > Chordata > Mammalia > Primates > Cebidae > Cebus > Cebus imitator. The sequence continues at coordinate 5,437,767 of NW_016107315.1, forward strand.
GCAGGTAAGGCCTGGGAAAGTAAGGGACAGTACCTGGGATGATTTATCTCATACTCAAAGACCGTTTTTACTTTAGAAAATAACTTAAGCTCCTTGTTATGATTGAGAGAAGGGTGGGATGTTAAAACTGGAAGTAGCAGGCCGGGCGCGGTGGCTCACGCCTGTAATCCCAGCACTTTGGGAGGCCGAGGCGGGTGGATCACAAGGTCAAGAGATCAAGACCATCCTGGTCAACATGGTGAAACCCCGTCTCTAC
>NW_016107315.1:5438184-5442636 GCF_001604975.1 Cebus imitator
AAAAACTGGAAGTAGCTTGCTGGCCTTCACTGCTGGTCTTGAAATGCAATCTTACTTTATTTTTATTTTTTTTAGAGACAGGGTCTCATTCTGTCACCCAGGCTACAGTGAGTCTCATAGCTCACAATAACCTCAACCTTCTGTGCTCAAGTGATCCTCCTGCCTCAGCCTTCTGAGTAGTTAGGACTATAGGCGCATGCCACCAAGCCTGGCTAATTTTTAAAACATTTTTTTTGTTTTAAGCCTCCATGCCTGGCCTCAAATGTCATCTTGGTTGACTGAATCCACTGCCTTCCTCACAAGCTGGGTGATTCTGAAGAGATCAGTGTGACCTTTGCTTTGGAACTATGAATGCAGTTGAACTTGATTTCCCCAACAAAAATTTAAAAATATTTTGCTGTGTCTTATTTTGGAGAGCTATCTCAGGACTTCTGAAGGATAATTGGCAAGTGTCTCTTTATTAGGACATAGTGCTGTGATTGGTGCAGTCTTAAGAATTTTCTCACAGTTGTATCTCATTCTTTTCTGGGCTGATCTGGAAGAACACTGACTGTACTCAGGCAGAATGGGTTGGGTGATACAAGCTGCTAGATTGCTGCCATGAACCTGGAATAGTTTGCAGATCCTTGTGGGGAGTGTTTGTCTAAGTGAGATGTTGAAAGGACCCAGAGGAAATTGTCAGAGTTCCCTTGGTCACAGGAACTGGTGCAGCATAGGGCACTCTTGTGTCCCTGCTCCAGCAAATCCAACACTCATGAGTGCTTGCCTGGGCAGGTCAGGGATACCCTGCCTCTGTGGCTGCCCATTGGTACTGAATCACTTTTGGCACCCTTTATTTCAGAGGATGAATTTATGTGTCATTTGGGTTTGGCAGTGAGCTTAAGAGCTAAATGGGTTAAACATTGCCCACTGGCAGGAAACGTGTCATCTTGTCTGAAGCTAATTGGACCATTACTTTTTTTGTTTGTTTGTTTGAGACAGAGTCTTGCTCTGTCTCCCAGGCTGGAATGTGGTGGTACGATCTTGGCTCATTGCAACCTCTGTTTTCTGGTCTCAAGTGATCCCTCCACCTCTCCCTCCTCAGTAGCTGGGACAACAGGCATGTACTACCATGCCTGGCTATTTTTTGTAAAGACAAGGTCTCACTATGTTGCTAGGGTTGTTACCAAACTCCTGGGCTCAAACAGTCCTCCTGCCTTGGCCTCCAAAGTGCTAGGATTACAGGTGTGAGCCACCACACTGGTCCTGTGGGGCCATTACTTATTGGCATATGAGAGAACCTGTAACTTGAGGTAGCAAAAATCTCTCACAGATTGAGACCTCTGAGCAATTTTGGCTTTAGTCTGAGAGAGTTGCTTCTCTGTGTTCCTATTGAGTTATGTTTCTTCCAACGTGGTGGGAGACTGGAGAATGAGAATTGTCCTTAAGAGAGGGGTAACTGGCTTTTCAAAGAAGACTGAAAACTCTCAGGATATGTATGGAATACATTTAGCTATTTGAAGAAAATTTGGCCAGATGACCCTTGGTTTCTAGCACTTGGAGAGGCCGAGACAGAAGGATCACTTGAGGCCAGGAGTTCAAGGCCAGCCTGGGCAGCATAGTAAGCCCCCATCTCTTAAAACAAAGTTTGATATATTGATAAAGGGGACATAATGACACTTTAGAATCAATCATTGTTTGAGCTAGAAGCTTTTAAAATTGCTAAAATTCTTTATAATTTTAGCAGGTTATTCTGATAAACGTATTTCTTTATTATTATTATTATTTATTATTTTTTTTTGAGACAGGGTCTCGCTCTGGCACACAGGCTGGAGTACACTGGTGTGATCATGGCTCACTGCAGCCTTGACCTCCCAGGCTCCAGTGACACTCCCACCTCAGCCTCCCAAGTAGCTGGGATCACAGGTACATGCCATTGCGCCTGGCTAATTTTTTAAATTTTTGGTAGAAACAGGGTCTCTCCATCTTGCCCTGGCTGGTGATAAAGATATTTCTGTGTAGACTGAAAGTTCCTTCGTCCATGTTCCCCTTACCTTGGAGCCCTGTAGTCTGTCATTCCAGAAATCTGATTAGACGAGGCAAAGAGATAGGGCAGTGTGGTCCTGCTGGTGGTTCTAGAAAGGAGAAGCAGCTGGGAGGCTACTGTGTCTCTTATGGAAAAGCTTGTCCAGATTTTTGGAACAGAACCTTCTGTTTTAGGGAAAGGAACTACATTATTGTATGACTTTCATGAAATCACTCCAGTTAAAACCTGTGGTTTCTTCTTGATTAAAACCAGAATGAAATGCTTTTGAGGGCTCCTACCTTCTAGCGCCTTGTATACATTTTAAGGACAGTATGTGTTGTGGTTGTTATTCTCACTTAGAGTGAAGGTCTGAGTACAAGGGTGGGTTGCATCAGTGTTTGTTTCTAGATGGATTTAAAACCATCAAGAGCTAGGCAGCCATCTGTGTTTTCCTGTTTCAATCTTGGATCCTCCTCTTCTCCCTGTATTTTCTCTTTCAGTTATAAAGGTAATGTGTGCTCAGAGTTGGAGGATATTATAAGAAGTTTGAAACATTCATAAAACTGAAAAGAGGGGAATCATGATCTTACCATCTAGTATAGGGCAGGTTTTGTGGTGTCCATAGCTTATATAAAATAATTTAAGCTGGGCGCGGTGGCTCACACTTGTAATCCCAGCACTTTGGGAGGCTGAGGCGGGCAGATCATAAGGTCAGGAGTACTGGACCAACCTGTCCAATGTGATTAAACCTCGTTTCTACTAAAAAATACAAAATTAGCTGGGTGTGGTGTTTTGAGCCTGTAGTTCCAACTACTTGGCAGGCTGAGGCAGGAGAATCACCTGAACCTGGGAAGTGGACGTTGTAGTGAGCCGAGATCATGCCGCTACAATCCAACCTGGGCAACAGAGTGACACTCCATCTCAAAAAATAAATAAATTAATAAATTAATAATAATTAAAAATATGTAGCAAATAATTTGTAATTATACATGTAATTATGAATGCCATCTTTAAACAAAAGAATGTACAAATACGAGGCTGGGCACGGTGGGTCATGCTTGTAATCCCAGCACTTTGGGAGGTCGAAGTGGTGGGTGGATCACCTGAGATCATGCCATTGCACTTCACCCTGGGCAACAAGAATGAAACTCTATCTCAAAAAAAAAAAAGAATGTACAAGTATGAAAACAAATTAGGTAAGAAAGTGAATGTTTAGATTGAAAAAAAATCACCAAAATTACACATTTCAAAATGTGGAAGTTACTTCTACAGTACTTATATCCCTACATTTTGGGACAGCAGTTTGACCACCTCTTTCTTTTTTATTTTTTTGGGGGATAGTCTCACTTTGTCACCCAGGCTGGAGTGCAGTGGCATGATCTCACCTCCCTGCAGCCTTGACCTCCCAGGTTCAAGCTATTCTCCTGCTTCAGTCCCCCAAATAGCTGGGACTACAAACCTGTGCCACCATGCCTGGCTAGTTTTTGTATTTTTAGTAGAGATGGGGTTTTGCCATATTGCTCAGGCTGGTCTTGAACTCCTGAGTTTAAGCGATGTGCCTCCCAAAGTGCTAAGATTACAAGCCTGAGCCACTGCACCTGGCCTGACCACCTCTTTCTATAATAACAGTGTTAAAACTTTCTGTAGAGAGAACAGAAGGGTCACAATAGTCACTCCTCAGGATAGTTGATCCCATCTTTTATTTATTTATTTGTTTGTTTGTTTGACATAGGGTCTCAGTCACGAAGGCTAAAGCTCAGTGGTATAATCAGAGATCACTGCAGCCTCAAACTCCTGGGCTCAAGAGATCCTCCTGCCTCACCCTTCCGAGTAGCTAGGCCTACAGATGTGTACCACCACAACTTGCTAATTTTTTTTGTAGAGATAGGGTCTTTCTGTATTGCTGAGGCTGGTCTTGAACTCCTGACCTCTAGCGTTCCTCCTGCCTTGGCCTTTTAAAGTGCTGGATTATACATGTACCATGGTACCCAGCCTGTTATTGCTAACAACATAGGTAAGTTTCTTTCAGTTTCAGCACTCATCACATGTCATTTCAATTTTTAGGATTGTTGTCCTATTTGGGAAACCTGTATCAACTTTCTTTCACACATGAGCTGTGAGACTTCAAGGCATTCAAGGTTTCTTATGCAGTGACTGCAGGGCCTTGGAAGGGGGCAGGCAGCCATGGCCCCTGTGAGTAGCTAGTACTTTTTGTTAGTTTTTGTATGTATGTGATAAAATGTATGTAACATAGTTTCCCGTTTTAACTATGTTTGAATGTACAATGTGTACAATTCAGTGACATAGCTGGTACTTTTTGGCAGTCTTTTTTTTCTGTAAATCTTCAGACATAGTTTAAACAACATAGATTATCCACTTTATATATATAAAAATGATCTGTGTGCAGCAGGAGAAATCTCTCTCTGTCTGTCTCTGTCTCTGTCTCT
>NW_016107315.1:5443061-5520998 GCF_001604975.1 Cebus imitator
TTTTTTTGAGACGGGGTTTCACCATGTTGGCCAGGATGGTCTTGATCTCTTGACCTTGTGATCCACCCGCCTCAGCCTTCCAAAGTGCTGGGATTACAGGCGTGAGCCACCGCACCCAGCCAGATTATGCAATTATATATCTTATTTTATATATATTTATTATATATATTTTATTTGTTTTGAGATGGAGTCTTTCTTACTCTGTTGCCCGGCCTGGAGTATAGTGGCACAATCTCTGCTCACTGCAGCCTGCACCTCCCAGATTCAAGCAATCCTCCTGCCTCAGCCTCGCAAGTAGCTGGGGGTACAGGCACATGCCACCACGCCCAACCGATTTTTGTATTTTTAGTAGAGATGGGGTTTCGCCATGTTGGCCATGCTGTTCTCGAACTCCTGACCCCCCTGACCTCAGGTGATCCACTTGCCTCCGCCTCAAAGTGCTGGGGTTATAGGTGTGAGCCACTGTGCTTGGCCCATCTTCCTTCTTATAACTTAAAAGTTTATCATAAGTGAAACCGGGTGCAGTGATTCACGTCTGTAACCCCAGCACTTTGGGAGGCTGAGGTGGGTGGATTACTTGAGACCAGGAGTTTGAGACCATCCTGACCAACACGGTGAACCCAGTCTCTAATAAAAAATACAAAAATTAGGCCGGGCATGGTGGCTCACGCCTATAATCCCAGCACTTGGGGAGGCCAAGGCAGACGGATCACAAGGTCAGGCGTTCGAGACCAGCCTGACCAACATGGTAAAACCCTGTCTCTACTAAAAATACAAAAATTAGCTGGGCATGGTGGCGCACGCCAAAAATACAAAAAGTCGCCGGGATTACTGAGTAGTAATCCCGGGATGCTGAGGCAGGAGAATTGCTTGAACCTGGGAGGTGGAGGTTGCAGTGAGCCAAGATTGTGCCGTTGCATTCCAGCCTGGGTGACAGAGTGAGACTTCGTCTCAAAGAAAAAAAAAATTAGCCAGGCATGGTGGCACGTGCTTGTAATCCCAGCTACTTGGGAGGCTAGGCATGAGAATCACTTGAACCCAGAGGCAGAGGTTGCCATGAAGTGATATCGCACCACTGCACTCCAGCCTGGACAACAGAGCAAGACTCTGTTTCAGAAAAAAAAAAAAGTGTATCATAAGTGGCCCAGCGCAGTGGCGCGTGCCTGTAATCCCAGCACTTTTGGAAGCCAAGGCGGGAGGATCATTTGAGATCAAGAATTCAAGACCAGCCTGAGCAACATAGCAAAATCCCATCTCTACACAGAAATACAAAAATTAACCAGATGTGGTGGCATATGCCTGTAGTTGTCCCAGCTACTTGGGAAGCTGAGTTGGGAGAATCACTTGAGCCTGGGTGGACCAGGCTGCAGTGAGCTGAGATTACGCCACTGCACTGCAGCCTTGACAATGGAGACCCTGTCTCAAAAAAAAGAAAGTATATCGTAAGCATTTTCACCTGGTTAAAAAAATATAAAATTAATAAGAAAGCTCTTTATGGTATCCTAATAGTCCGTCATAAGATTGAATGAAAAAAATATTTTTGTTTCATTCCTCTCCTGTTGCTGGATGTGGAGGTGAACGTGTTCATCGTCAAGGATGATGGATGTCCTGATTTTACGGAGCAGTGGACTTGAATTTTATGAAGTTTTCCTGAGGTGGTTAGTAGTTTGATTGTAGTTGATGGTACCCAGACAGGTCAATTTGGTGTTCCCACAAGACATCCTTTCAGAGTCAGACATTAACTGTTTTCTTCCTGAGTTTATTTCGCTAAAAATATTTTTAGTTTTTTATTGTTTGTTTTTTTTCTTTGAGTCAGGATCTTGGTCTGTCACCTAGGCTGGAGTGCAGTGGTATGATAGTAGCTTGCTGTATCCTTAAACTCCTGGGCTCAAGTGATCCACCTCAGCTTCCTGAAGAGCTAAGACTATAAGCAGGCACCACCATGCCCTGCTATTTATTTTTAATTTATTGTAGAGATAGGGGTCTTGCTATGTTGCCCAGGCTGGTCTCAAACTCCGGGGCTTAAGCAATTCTGCCCTGGCCTCCCAAAGTGCTAGGATTACAGCTGGCCTTACTCCTTTTTGCATATTAATTTTGTCACCAGGGATTTTACCTCATTTGTTGCCACCTTCCTTGAAAGTTCAAGTTATGGGAGGGAATGGTTTTCCTTTTCTTTCTTTTTCTTTTTTTTTTTTTTTTTTTGTGGGACGGAGTTTCGCTCTTGTTACCTAGGCTGGAGTGCAATGGCACGATCTCGGCTCACTGCAACCTCCGCCTCCTGGGTTCAGGCAATTCTCCTGCCTCAGCCTCCTGAGTAGCTGGGACTACAGGCATATGCCACCATGCCCAGCTAATTTTTTGTATTTTTAGTAGAGATGGGGTTTCACCGTGTTGACCAGGATGGTCTCGATCTCTTGACCTCGTGATCCACCCGTCTCGGCCTCCCAAAGTGCTGGGATTACAGGCTTGAGCCACCGCTCCCGGCTCTTTCTTTTTTTTTTAAGATTGAGTTTTGCTTTCGTTGCCCAAGCTAGAGTGCAATGGCATGATCTTGGCTCACTGCAATCTCTGCCGCCTGGGTTCAAGTGATTCTCCTACCTCAGCCTCCTGAGTAGCTGGGATTATAGGCATGCAACACCACGTCTGGCTAATTTTGTATTTTTAGTAGAGATGGGGTTTCTCCATGTTGATTAGGCTGGTCTTGAACTCCCAACCTCAGGTGATCCGCCTGCCTGGGCCTCCCAAAGTGTTGGGATTACAGGCGTGAGCCACTGTGCCTGGCCGGGAATGGTTTTCTTTTGGCATCGTGCTGACACACTTTAAGGTTGGACTGGCAGGCTCATTGCTCAAGAGGCCTTCTGTATATACTCAAGACTAACTCATGACCTCTCTTTGCTTTGCCTGCAAAAGATGGGGATAGTTTTTATCTTTTATTTTTATTTTTGTTTTCTCTTCTTTTTTATTTTTATTTATTTTTAGTTTTTAGTTTTTTTAGTTGGAGTCTTGCTCTGCTACCCAGGCTGGAGTGCACTGGCATGATCTCAGCTCACTGCAACCTCTGCCTCCCCGGTTCAAGCAGTTCTCCCACCTCAGCCTCCTGAGCAGCTGGAATTACAGGCACATGCCATCACACCCAGCTAATTTTTTTATTTTTTAGTAGAGATGGGGTTTCACCATGTTGGCTAGGCTGGTCTTAAACTCCTGGCCTCAAGGGATCCAGCTGCCTCGGCCTCCCAAAGTGCTGGAATTACAGGTATGAGACATTGTACCCGGCCAATAGTTTTTATTAAAAAAAATTTTCTGGCTGGGTGCAGTGGCTCACGCCTGTAATCGTAGCACTTTGGAATCCCGAGGCAGGTGGATCATTAGGTCAGGAGATTGAGCCCATCCTGGCCAACACAGTGAAACTTTGTCTCTACTAAAAATACAAAAATTATCTGGGTGTGGTGGTGCACACCTGTAGTCCCAGCTATTTGGGAGGCTGAGGTGGGAGAATTGCTTGAACCTTGGAAGTGAAGGTTGCAATGAGCCGAGGTTGCACCATTGCACTCCAGCCCTGGGTGACAAAGCGAGACTCTATCTCAAAAAAAAAAAAAAAAAAAAAGATCACACCACTGCACTCCAGCCTGGCAAAAGAGCAAGACTTCTTCTCAAAGAAGAGAAAAAGAAAATTATACTTATTTCTCATCTTCATGGTTGGCATGAGATAATTATTTTTGGCCAGGCGCAGTGGCTCACGCCTGTAATCCCAGCACTTTGGGAGGCCGAGGCAGGTGGATCACCTGAGGTCAGGAGTTCAAGAGCAGCCTGGCCAGCATGGTGAAACCCCATCTCTTTTTTATAAAAAAATTATAAAAAAAAAAGAGATAATTATTTTTTAGCGAGGATTTAGCAACCTGAAAACCTTGGTCATATCTTTGGGATATGGCCTCAGCATCCACATAGAATATCTGAATGCTGGTTAGTATATTTGTTATAAATAATGATAGAATTGAAATCTTCTTGTAGCCACATTTTCAAAGTTTATTCATTAGTCTTGTTACGTGATTTTCTACAAGAGAGAGTTTTCCAAAAGGTTAGTTGTCATTACATTAAGAGCTTGGGTTTTGTTTGACATGAAATGTGTTTACACCAGAAGATCTCAGATGAATGTTCAGGCATGGGTCCTTAATTTATATTCCCCAGTTTATGCAGACTTATAAGGTGGATGATAATAAATGCAAAATAAACTAATATTAGCCAGTGCTTGGAATGCGTTTTGTAAAGTGTGCAGCATGCCACATTTCAATACTTGTACTCACCATATGATTGGTGTGGATTTGGATGATGATTGCAGTGGGTGTCTTACGAGTTCTCTGCTGTGCGTGGTAGGTATTCATGACGCAGTAGTGATTTGAGGCACATTCTGTGGAGTGCCTACTTTATGCTGGTGCGCTTTTAGATCCTGGAGATTCAGCAGTGAACATTGCAGTCAAAAATCTGACATTACAAAACTTGTTTTCAAGTGGAAATGCGGTGGGAGGAGACAGACAATAAACAAGACAAATAAGAAATTAGGTGTGTAGGCCGGGCACGGTGGCTCACGCCTGTAATCCCAGCACTTTGGGAGGCCGAGGCGGGTGGATCACGAGGTCAAGAGATTGAGACCATCCTGGTCAACATGGTGAAACCCCGTCTCTACTAAAACTACAAAAAATTAGCTGGGCACGGTGGCGCGTGCCTGTAATCCCAGCTACTCAGGAGGCCGAGGCAGGAGAATTGCCTGAACCCAGGAGGCGGAGGTTGCGGTGAGCCGAGATCGCGCCATTGCACTCCAGCCTGGGTAACGAGCGAAACCCCGTCTCAAAAAAAAAAAAAGAAAATTAGGTGTGCAGGAGAAATGCCTGAGGTAGGTGACTGGGCGGAGGGGGATGGAGACAGCAGACCACCATGTATGTACCTGTGGAACAATCCTGCAGGATGCAGGATATGCATATGTACCCCAGAGGGAAAAAAAAAAAATTAGGCGGTGGTGCATGCCTGTAATTGCAGCTACTGGGAAGGCTGAGGCAGGAGAATCACTTGAACCCGGGAGGTGGAGGTTGTGGTGAGCTGAGATTGTGCCATTGTACTCCAGCCTGGGCAACAAAAGCAAAACTCCGTCTCAAAAAAAAACATAGAGTATGTTAGTTAGATGGTGATAAGTAGAAGAAAATGAAGCAGGGGTGCCCCAGGGAGTGGCACTTTTAGATAGAGTGGTTAAAGATCTCATTAAAGAGGTGACATTTGCTCAGCTGGCTGTGGTGATATACGCCTGTAGTCAGAACTACTCAGGAGGCTGAGGTGAGAGGAACACTTGAGCCCAGGAGTTTGAGGCTGCAGTGAGCCGTGATCATACCACTGCACTTTAGCCTGGGCAACAGAGCAACACCCTATCTTTTAAAAAAAAAAATGCTGACATTTGCCTGAAGAGCTGAAGGAGGTTGAGAGAGTGAGGCAAGGGGTTTATCTGGGGGAAGAATATATCAAGCAAAGGGAATAGCAAGTACAAAGATCCCTGAGAAGCCAGTATAATTGGAACATATTGGATGTTGATATTTTGTTTCTTATGGATACTTTTATTTTTTTGAGACAGAGTTTCACTCTTGTGTCCAGGCTGGAGTGCAGTGGCGCAATCTTGGTTCACTGTGACTTCTGCCTCCTGGGTTCAAGCAATTCCCTTGCCTCAGCCTCCCAAGTAGCTGGGATTACAGGCGTCCACCACCACATCCAGCTAATTTTTTTAAAAATGTGTTTTAGTAGAGGCCAAGGCTGACCTTAGCATGAGTGATTCAAGATACTCAAAGTGAGGCAGATGAGCCCAAAAAGAATAGATGCAAAAGAAAATTTCAGCCAATGAGTTTGTATATAGAAACTATTGAACAGTGAGTAGGATTTGTGTGTGTGTGTGTGTGTGTGTGTGTGTGTGTGTGTGTGACAGAAGTCTCACTCTGTCAACCAGGCGGAAGTGCAGTGGTACGATCTCAGCTCACTGCAACCTCCACCTCCCCGGTTCAAGTGATTCTTGTGCCTCAGCCTCCCAAGTAGCTGGTACTACGGGTGCCTACCACCACGCCTGGCTGATTTTTTTTGTATTATTAGTAGAGACAGGGTTTCACCATGTTGGCCAGGCTGGTCTCGAACACCTGACCTCAAGTGGTCCGCCTGCCTCAGCCTCTCAAAGTGCCAGAAGTACAGGCATGAGCCACCACACCCAGTAGGATCTTTTTAAGTATAATATTTTCTGATTATTAAAATAATACATATTATTGGCTGGGCGAAGTGGCCTGTAATTTTTTGTATTGTTGATAGAGATAGCGTTTCACTGTGTTGGCCAGGCTGGTCTCAAACTCCTGACCTCAGGTGTTCTGCCCATCTTGGCCTCCCAGAGTGCTGGGATTACAGGCGTGAGTCACAGCACCCAGCCATGTTGTCATTCCTCTTAGTTAAATACCTAGGCATGGGATTGCTATGTATATAATAAGTATACGTTTAACTTTATCAGAAACTGCCAGACTGTTTCCCAAAGTGGCTTTGCATTCCTACCAGCAATGTATGAGGCATTGCATGATTAACCCTGGGTTGTATATGTGTACTGGGCTCATGCCGGGTGGTGGCTCTGGGACACATGGAGGGGAGGTATGGGTGGTGAGGGTTGTTTTTCTGCCATCAGTATAGTGTGCCTTATACCATTCCTCTGTGACTGCTTGACCTTGGGGCTTTTCTTGAGCCAGAGTAAGTGGCCCCAGCAGATGCCATTTTGTAGCCTCATTAACTAAATTCTGGATGAGTGAGCTAAGGGCCCAGGGGCTTTCATAAGTTACAGTCATTTTATTTGCATTACTTAAAAAGTTAAGAATATTAAGGCATTTTTTTTTCCAACAGATCCTTAAACCAATTTGATAGATTTGGTGGATGGACTGTGGGGGAAAACTGTATGCTGTGCCAGGATGGATGTTCTGTGTTTCTTATGTGTTCATAGTTTCATGGACAAATGTGAGGCAATGTGGAAAGCTAAAATAGATGCTAAATCTGAAGCTAGTATTTTGCATTTATTTCCTGTCTTTCTAGGTACTGGGCCCACACATTGCATGGGCTTTATGGTAACCGTTAATTTTCCAGCCTTCCAGGGAAACTGAGCCTTAGACCCTAGAGGTCATATGCAGAGAGAGAGAGAGAGAGAGAGAGAGAGAGAGAGAGAGAGAGAGAGACAGGTGACATGGAGATTGTTGCATCTGGTATAGTTGGCTTTTCTTTCTTCTGGTGTAGTTGAAGCCCCTACGGAGGAGGCTGATTTGCTTTGTAATCTTTGGAAAATTAATCCTTCATTTTCTTGCAGAGATAGGGGCTGTGAGGGACCCTAGAACAGAAACTCTGCTTATTTGCAACTCCAAATGTGAGAAGTATGTTTTATAGTGAAACCATACGTATGTTCATATTGAGAGTTTGAACATAATTGAAACAAAAGGATCATAAAATAGGACTTACCTTATTATGTGCAATGCATTGATATTTTGCAAGAGTGCTGGGATTCTGAGCAAGAGCCACCATACCTGGCCTGGATTGTGTTTCTAAGGCCTGGCCCATGAGGAGCATCTTGTGCTTTAACAGTTTTATAGTACAGTGCCTGACATATGCTTTGGTACTGGCCGGTGGACCATGAACCAGTAGCTTCTTTTGATATTACTCTTATTCAGAAGGCCTTTTCAGCAGACTAGTGTCAACCAGTCTGGAGAAAAGGCTTTTGAGGCCAGACTTCTCAGAGCTCCATCTTGGGGATAGAGCCAGGAATGGCTAGAATGTACTCATGTTTACAGTGCCAATGCCTGTGTTCAATTTCTGGACTCTTCTCAATATATGCCGTCCTGGAGGCTTTTGTGGTGATGAGAAGGTGGTACCAAGTGATGAGAACCTTAGGTTTAGATTCTCTGCTCTTTGCATATGGGAAAACTTATTGATTCCTAGCCCTTGAGGTCAGTTGAGGCCCACAGTCAGGCACTCTCTGAAAGGAAGAGATTAACACCAGTTTACACGCTTTAAAAGAGGCTACTTTATAAACAGAAAATATTAACTAGGTGGGGTGGCATGTGCCTGTAGTCCTAGCTGCTTGGGAGGCTGAGGCATGAGTATCCCTTGAGCCCAGGAGTTTGAGGGTATAGTGAGCTATGATCCTGCCATTGCACTCTAGCCTGGGCAACAGAATGAGACCCTGTTTACTTTAAAAAAAAAAAAAAAAAAAAAAAAAAAAAAAAAAAAAAAAAAAAAAAAAAAAAAAAAAGTAAAATAAAAATTGGCTGGGCGCAGTGGCTCATGCCTGTAATCCTAGCACTTTTAGGAGGCCAAGGTGGGTGGATCTCCTGAGGTTAAGAGTTCAAGACAAGTCTGGCCAACATGGTGAAATCCCATCTCTACCAAAAATACAGAAAAATATTAGCCAGGCATGATGGTGGGCATCTATAGTCCCAGCTACTTGGGAGGCTGCGGCAGGAGAATTGCATGAGCCTGGGACACAGAAGTTGCAGTGATGAGTGAGATTGCACTTCAGCTTGGGCAACAGAGCAAGACTCCATCTCAAAAGACAAGTAAAAATTAAGCTGGGCAGTGCCAGAGATCATGGGCCCTAGAGGCAGCTGTGTCGGTTCACTTGGGAGACGTGGCTTATTGTCCCTGGCCCTGGGTGAGTTTCCTAATCTTCTCTAATCAGCTTCATTGTTTGCAATAGGGAGAGTAGTGTCTACCTCAAAGAAAGTATCGTGAGGACCAAATGGTGTAAGAAATTCCTGGAACGAGCCTGATACATAATAGGTCATTTCCCCACATGGAGGACAGAGGGCATGTCTCCTCCAGATCCATCCTCACTCCTCTCTCAGTTGGAGTCATGGGAACTGAAGGAGTTCCTAGTAAAATCCCTGTACAGATACTGAAATGTAACTCAAGCCCTCTAAGAAATGCTAGTAGAGACTGCATAAATTAGACAAAACACAGAATGAGTGCAGCATGCCCTGTACCAGTTAACGGTGCATACAGAGATGTGCTTTGCTGATGATGCATCCAGTGCGTAGCTTTGTGAGTGGATTCGAGCCTGATTGCCCCAAGAGCACAACTTTGGTGTAAAAGTGTGCTCTGGCTTTTGGTGATCAGGTTAGAATGATAAAAATAGTCAGTGACCTAGAACACTGTCTATCTTTTTAAATGGTGTTAGCCAGCCTTGATCAGTTGTTTTTAGATACAGACGTTAATAATTAAAGCTGGACCCAAGCTCCATTGCTAATAAGGTTAATGGGGCTTGTCTTTCACCTTGGGCAGGAGCAGTGTGTGTAGACAACCTGGACAAATAAACAGTGAGTCTTACTATATAATGATTAAGCAGATTTTCCCTATATTTAAATGCATTTTATAAAAATACAAGTAATAGGAGGCCTGGGCATCATTCACATTAAGCTTGACATTCTTTTTTTTTTTTTTTTTGAGTCGGAGTTTCGCTCTTGTTGCCCAGGCTGGAGTGCAATGGCGCGATCTCGGCTCACCGCAACCTCTGCCTCCTGGGTTCAGGCAATTCTCCTGCCTCAGCCTCCTGAGTAGCTGGGACTACAGGCACGCGCCACCGTGCCCAGCTAAATTTTTTGTATTTTTAGTAGAGACGGGGTTTCACCATGTTGACCAGGATGGTCTCGATCTCTTGACCTCGTGATCCACCCGCCTCGGCCTCCCAAAGTGCTGGAATTACAGGCTTGAGCCACCGCACCCGGCCAAGCTTGACATTCTTATTAGAAAATGGTAAGATTTAATCCAGGCATTAGGCTTGAAATTGTGATTTCACCTCACCATTGCATCAGTTTTGCCTATGGTAGTGGCTTTCTAACACCATAGTGGGGCCTCTGCCTTTTTAGGGGCGCCTGGAACCCATTCCCTGCCTGTTTGCATCGAGCCCCGCCCCTATGAGCTCATGGTGTTTTTGTTTTTCTGCTGGAGAAGGCGGGGCCAAAGTGGGTGGCATGGGCGGAGCCCCGCTAGAGCTCGGACTGTTTGTCTTTGTCTTTCTGCTGGAGGAGCAGGGTGAACAGCTCTAAGGCACTTCCTACGCTACCTCGAATCCCCATGTCATCATTGTGTTTGCTTCCAGCAGAGCGTCCTGGCCAGAGCAAGCCAAGAAGTCAAGTCGAGAGGGACACACAGACAGACAACAGACAGAAGACGTACTGGCCGCTGGACCCTGCCGCCTCCCCCTTCCCACCATCTGCGCCCGGAGGATGAGCCCAGCCTTCAGGGCCATGGATGTGGAGCCCCGCGCCAAAGGCGTCCTGCTGGAGCCCTTTGTCCACCAGGTTGGGGGGCACTCATGCGTGCTCCGCTTCAATGAGACAACGCTGTGCAAGCCCCTGGTCCCAAGGGAACATCAGTTCTACGAGACCCTCCCTGCTGAGATGCGCAAATTCACTCCCCAGTACAAAGGTAAGCCCCAGCTGCTGGAGGGGTTGCCACACTGTCGAGGAGATGTAAGGGATCGTGGCCATAGAAGGCCCTGGCAGCCGTCCCTGGAGCCCTCACTCCTTCCCACTCTGTGCTTTTCCTCCCTCTCCTCCTCCTCCTCCTCCTCCTCCTCCTTGTCTTCCTCCTGGCCCTCAGCCCAGCACCTCACACCCTCAGTTTTCAAGCCTGGTAAGATTGCTCAATTCTGTTTTGTTTTGTGGATTTGAGTTTGATTTTGGTAGAAGTGTAGTTGTGTTTTATGTTCAGGTGTCTCTTGATCACAGTAACCCATAGTCCCCCGTGGTGGGGACGGTGGGGGAAGACTTTGGGAAGATTTTACCCAGAATACTTGCCGCCTGCTTTTTGTCCTCCAGGAAACCAGAAGCCCGGGTGATTAGGTAGGCCGGGGGAGCAGGGTTGAGTCAGATGGAATGCAGGAGTGGGAGGCCTGTGCTGATTAGCCCAAGCCCTTTGCTGTTACAGAATGTCCCCAAAATTGCTATGTGAAAGCAACCTTTCGATTCACATATAATTTTTTGTTCCTTTTTACAATGTATTTTATAGGGGACATCAGCAGCCACCAGCATGGTGGGGTCTTTGTTTGGGAGGGGGGAGTCTTTTGTAAATCAAGGAAGAATCCATTAAAGAAATTAACTTTAAATGTGTATTATCTGGTTACATAAGAGACTCTAGAACAACTTAGGTTCTTTTGGGACTGTTGAAACATTGTCTTTAAGCACAGAATGTACTGTCTCTGTACTCTGAATATGCATGTGTATTGTGGTGGGGATGGGGGAGTTGGGGGCCCTCACTTGGTCCTTTTCTGTTGTTTTTTCCAGGACAAAGCCAAAGGTCCCTTGTTAGCTGGCCGTCCCTACCCCATTTTTTCCCCTGGTCCTTTCCCTTGTGGCCACCGGGAAGTGTGGTCTGAATCCCCCACCCTGGCTCCTCTGCACCCAGAGCTGGGGGCCACCTCAGAAGTGTCATCTCTCTCTGAGCACGCATTCCCCTGCAGCAGTCGAGCGGGCAGGCAGCAAGGACTGAGCAGATTGAGTGATCCTGGGGCAGAGAGGCCTGGGAGGAAAGGTGTTCAGCCAGTCGTTTGTAAGGCGCTCGTCGGCACCTGCTGAAATGCCCCCCACCTGACAGCCCCATCCTCAAAGACTGATTACTCATGGCAGGTTCTAGAGACTTAAGGGGGAAAGCTGCTTTCAAGGTCACCACATGTTTGTGCTCCCCAACCAAATCTATCTGCCTTGTGATCATTTTGTTCTTTTGTGACGTGAGATTGCAAAGACCAATAAAAACATATTTTATAAGGAAAAAGGGCCTGGGTGCCTACCTCGTGTGGGGGCACTGTGGGAAACCTTTAAACCTTTGCTAGGGTGTCTTGTGCTGTGTGGTTTGTTTTGTTTGCCCCTTTATTTTGCTTTGCTTACCCAGTCTTCCCTTATTCTTGGTTCTTAACCCTCAGGCAAACCTGTGTTCCCCAGTATTCAGGCTCTGCTTTAAAGCAAGCTTTGAGGCTGCGGGAGTTTCTGTTTAGGGCATTAAAATTTCCCGCAAACTATAAAGAGCAATGTTTTAAGTCTTTTAGGATTAGAAGAGTTACATAAAAATTAATAAACATTTTCAATGATGGAAAAATGTGTCTTGTAATTCTTTGGCTCTTGCCTTGTTGAGTACATCAGAGAGGAAGACTCTCGGCCATGTTTGCTCCCTAATTGCTTGTCTTGTATGGTGTCATCTTTTCTAGCTGTTTTGATATTTGTTAAGTTTGCAGATGAGTTTGGGGCCTCTGGCAACATAGAGACTAAGGAACTGGGTAAGAAAAAAACAAATGTTACAATCATGTTACTTACAAGGCTTCTTCCTGTGGAATTAAAAGTACTTTCTGCTCCTCACCCCCTTCCAGGTGTGGTATCTGTGCGCTTTGAAGAAGATGAAGACAGGAACTTGTGTCTAATAGCATATCCATTAAAAGGGGACCATGGAACTGTGGAGATTGTAGATAATTCAGACTGTGAACCAAAAAGTAAGCTCCTAAGGTGGACGACAAACAAAAAACATCATGTCTTAGAAACAGAAAAGACCCCTAAGGACTGGGTGCGCCAGCACCGGAAAGAGGAGAAAATGAAGAGGTGAGTGGAGACTGAGCAGCCAGCCCTTGGCTGTGTGGGAGGGTTGGGGATTTTGGTTACAGCCCAGTTCCCTGGAGCTAAGGACGTAAGTGGACTTATTAGGTGCCCTGTCATTCAGTGGCTAATTCCCACATGGTATGCTCTGCCTCTCTTTTATTGTAATTGACTCTGGTTAGATCATGCCAGTTTGGATAAACAGCTGCACTGGCCTCTGTAAGAGATTCACTCACTTTTCTATGACTGCTGTGTGCCAGGCTGTGAACTGGAGATGTAGCAGAGACCGACAGGAGCCATCCTTTTACCTCAGGTTGTTCACCAATAGTTGAAGACAAAATGGGCAGTTGGGCATCCCCAAAACTCAGTGATCCCCCTAAGCAGGGCCATCCTACTCCTGCACCTTGGCAAAGCTTGTGAAAATATAAATAGTATATATAAATTAAAGAACATATAATGCAGCTCAGTAGGTTCACCTATTCCCATGGAATTTGAGTTTCTATTTTCCCAGTCATCAGATTTTGGAGTTGGGGGAAGCTGCTTGTACTGGAGGCTAGGTGGTACTACTTCCTAGAAGAGGGCAATGAAGGCCCTCCACATACAGGGGCTGGGGAGCAGGAGTTGATCTTGGATCTTAGGTTCTTTTTGCTGTAGAAAATAGTAGTTGGCTGTCCCCTAATTTTATTTTTTAAGATCAACTTTCTTGAGGTATACATACGGTAAAATGCACGCATTTGAAGTGCTCAAAGAGTTTTGGCAAATGTGTACACGGTAAGCCACCACCACATCAAGAAGTCACTTTTCATTACTGTGGAAAGTTTCTCACCGGGTGTGGTGGCTCACACCTGTAATCCCAGCACTTTGAGAGGCTAAGGCGGGTGGATCACCGGAGGTCATGAGTTCTAGAGCAGCCTGACCAATATGATGAAACCCTCTCTCTACTAAAAATACAAAAATTAGCCGAGTGTGGTGGCATGTTCCTGTAATCCCAGGTACTTGGGAGGCTGAGACAGGAGAATCATGTGAACCTGGAAGGTGGAGGTTGCAGTGAGTTGAGATTGTGCCATTGCACTTCAATCTGGGCAACAAGAGTGAAACTCTGTTTTAAAAAAAATAAAGACAGTTTCTTTGTGCCTCTTTTAACCCTGAATTTCTTTCTTCCTTTCTTTCTTTTTATTTTTAGACGGAGTCTCACTTGCTCTGTCGCCGAGGCTAGAGTACAGTGGTATGATATTTTTGGCTCACTGCAACCTCTGCCTTCTGGGTTCAAGCAATTCTCCTGCCTAAGCCTCCTTAGTAGCTGGTACTACAGATGCACACCACCATGCCCAGCTAATGTTTGTATTTTTAGTAGAGACGGTTTTACCATGTTGGCCAGGGTGGTCTCAAACTCCTGAACTCCTGACCTCAAGTGATCTGCCCATCTCGACCTCCCAAAGTGCTGGGATTACAGGCGTGAGCCACCGAACTCGGCCTTCTAAATTCTGATAAGACATACTGATGTATTGGTCCTTGTCTCTTTATAGCCATAAGTTAGAAGAAGAATTTGAGTGGCTAAAGAAATCTGAAGTCTTGTACTACACTGTAGAGAAAAAGGGGAATGTAAGTTCCCAGCTTAAACACTATAACCCTTGGAGCATGAAATGTCACCAGCAACAGTTACAGAGAATGAAGGAGAATGCAAAGCACCGGAACCAGTACAGTATCCTTTGTTCATGGGCATCTCTGCATCGAGGGTTAGGGGAGAGAAAACAAGGAAGGCCCTTGGATCTTGGAGAGAGAGGTTGGGTATTTGTAGTCATGGTTGAGTTTCTTCTATCTGGGTTATTTCAGAACACCCTGTATGATAATTATGGGCAAATAATCACTTCCCTCAGGGCAGCTACTGGCCTAGGAGTGCAGATGATGAGGAGTGGGGTATAATGGGTCTCTGGGAGGTGAGGGGTGCCTCATGAAGGGGCCAGCTTGCATCAGGTGGACTTTGGCCTAGATAACCTAGAGGAAGAGGGCAAGGGGCTGCCTCCTGTTTTCAGACTCTCTTCAGAAGTCTCAAAACATGGCTCACCTGCAAAGGACTGAGGTTTTTGGGTGAGGAGACTGACCTTTCACTCCCGGTTCACCAGACTGGCACTGGCACTGGACATGAGCAGTACATGAGGAAATCTTTCTTCTCTCTTTTCTTTTTTCTGGAGACAGAGTCTTGCTCTTTTCCCCAGGCTGGAGTGCAGTGGTGTGATCTCGGCTCACTGCAACCTTGGCCTTCCGAGTTCAAGTGATTCTTATACCTCAGCCCCCCTAGTAGTTGGCATTACAGGTGTCTGCCCCCACGCCCGGCTAATTTTTGTATTTTTAGTGGAGACGGGGTTTCACCATGTTGCCTAGGCTGGTCTCAACTTCTGACCTCAGGTGATCTACCTGCTTTGGCCTCCCAAAGTGCTTGGATAACAGGCCATGAGCCACCCCCTCTCCCCCTGCCTTCTCCATCCCTCCCCTTTATAAAGGTGAGGTTTCACTATGTTGCCCAGGCTGGTCTCAAACTCCTGGGCTCAAGTAATCCTCAGCCTCCAAAAATGTTGGGGTAATAGGTGTGAGCCACCATGCCTAGCCTGTATCTATTTTTTTGGTCTCTTAAAAATGTGAAAACCATTTCTAGCTTATAGGCCATGCAACAAACAGCAAGCAGTGGGCCATACATAGTGTGCTAGTTTCCCCTCTAGGGAGCACTGGTTCCTTGAATGGAAACTGACGAAACAATGGTCTGTGCACTAGACGCACTCATAAATTCTGGTCATTGTTTCTAGACCTTACTAGTGCACACAGCTGGGAAGCAGACGTTTACTTTAAAGAGAAAAGTAGCTGGGCCCGGTGGCTCATGCCTGTAATCCCAGCTCTTTGGGAGACTAAGGCAGACGAATCACAAGGCTGAGAGTTTGAGGCCTGCCTGGCCAACATGGTGAAACCCTGTCTCTACTAAAAATGCAAAAAATTAGCTGGGCATAGTGGCGGGCATCTGTAATCCCAGCTACTTGGAAGGCTGAGCCAGGAGAATCGTTTGAAAGCAAGAGGCGGAGGTTACAGTGAGCCGAGATCGCGCCACTGCACTCCAGCCCTGGCAAGAGAGTGAGACTCCGTCTCAAAAATAATAATAATTAATAAAATAAAGAGAAGGCCGGGCACAGTGGCTCATTCCTGTAATCTCAGCACTTCGGGAGGCCGAGGTGGGCAGTCACAAGGTCAGGAGATCCTGGCCAACATGGTGAAACCCCACTGAAATACAAAAAACTAGCCGGGTGTGATTGTGCACACCTGTGGTCCCAGCTACTCGGGAGGCTGAGGCAGGGAATCACTTGAATCCGGGGGACAGAGATTGTAGTGAGAAGAGATCGTAACGTTGCACTCCAGCCTGGCGACAGAGGGAGACTTCATCTCAAAAAATAAAATCAAATAAGAGAAAAGTATTTTCATGAGTTTATACAGATACTTCCAGTTCACATATAAGGCTACAGGATTTACTGAACTTCCTTGATGTTCTACTTGTAATTGAGAACTTTGTTTTTGGACCCTAGTCCTACACTTAGCTAACAGTTCAGGAAATGGCTTGTATGTCTCCCAGGCTGGAAGAGCCCAGGCCTGAGAGTCCAGGTGTAGGCTGCTTTCACACCAGTTCCCTGACAAGAAGTAAAGGTGTCTCTCAGCTTTCTGCTCAGCCCTGGACTCCCTATGTGGAGGCAGCAAACTAATGGAGTCTCCTGTGGGTCACTGCATCCAGACACTGTGCCTTGGGAGTACCAAGGACCCATGCAGTAGCATTTCCTTTTGGGGGTATTTTTCTTAACTACTCAGAATTTATCTTACTGGAAAACCTGACTTCCCGCTACGAGGTGCCTTGTGTCCTTGATCTCAAGATGGGCACACGACAACACGGTGACGATGCTTCAGAGGAGAAGGCAGCCAATCAAATCCGAAAATGTCAGCAGAGCACATCTGCGGTCATTGGTGTGCGTGTGTGTGGCATGCAGGTGAGGGGGATGCTAGGGCTGGCTAGGGCATCCAATGGCTGTCACTTCCCCATCCTGGCATAGTCCTGTTTGCTCAAAAGATTCCAGGCCAAGTCCGATGGCTCACACCTGTAATCCCAGCACTTTGGGAGGTCAAGGCGGGTGGATCACCTGAGGTCAGGAGTTCGAGACCAGCCCAGACAGCATGGCGAAACCCTGTCTCTACTAAAAATACAAAAATTAGTTGAGCATGTTGGTGTATACCTGTAATCCTAGCCACTTGGGAGGCTGAGGTACAGGAACAGCTTGAACCCAGGAGGCGAAGGTTGCAGTGAGCCGATAACCGCAGCATTGCACTCCAGTGTCTCTAAATAAAAAGATTCTGGGCCAGGCACGGTAGTTCACGCCTGTAATCCCAGCACTTTGGGAGGCCAAGGCAGGTGGATCATGAGGTCGGGAGTTCAAGACCAGGCTGGCCAGCATGGTGAAACCCCATCTCTACTAAAAAAAAAATATGCAAAAATTTAGCTGGGCATGGTGGCATGTGCCTGTAATCCTAGCTAATCCAGAGGCTGAGACAGGAGAATTGATTGAGCCTGGGAGGCGGAGGTTGCCGTGAACTGAGATTGTGCCACTGCACTCCAGCCTGGGCAACAGAGCAAGACTCCGTCGAAAATAAAGATTCCAGATTTAACTCCACATGAGTCTGTTGCCTTTTGGTTAAAAAAGAAAGCATGCATGCCTGCATGATCCTGAGATTGGGTTGATTGACTGAGTCCAGAATCTGTGGACAGTAGTAGGGAAGAAAGCAAGAGGGTAGGTCCTCTCCAGTGACCCAGATGTTGAGTTGGGGTGCCAGAGCACAATGACCAAACCCAGGTTGGATGGCTGCATCCCAGGTGGGGGTCGATCAGAGAATATAGTGGACAGTGGCTCATGTGTGACTGGTGTACTTAACAAGTTTTCATCTGATCTGATCTGTCACATCGCTCACACACATACATACCACTGCCCAGGATCCAAGGTTTGAGATGGCCCTTAGCCCCTGACTTGCTGGTCTCTCTCCTACAGGTGTACCAAGCAGGCAGTGGGCAGCTCATGTTCATGAACAAGTATCATGGACGGAAGTTGTCAGTACAGGGCTTCAAGGAGGCACTTTACCAGTTCTTCCACAACGGGCGGTACTTGCGCCGTGAACTCCTGGGCCCTGTGCTCAAGAAGCTGACTGAACTCAAGGCGGTGTTGGAGCGACAGGAGTCCTACCGCTTCTACTCAAGCTCTCTGCTGGTCATCTATGATGGCAAGGAGCGGCCGGAAGTGGTCCTGGACTCAGATGCTGAGGACTTGGAGGACCTGTCAGAGGAGTCAGCTGATGAGTCTGCTGGGGCCTATGCCTACAAACCCCTCGGTGCCAGCTCTGTAGACGTGCGCATGATCGATTTTGCACACACCACCTGCAGGCTGTATGGCGAGGACACTGTGGTGCATGAGGGCCAGGATGCTGGCTATATCTTCGGGCTGCAGAGCCTGATAGACATTGTCACAGAGATAAGTGAGGAGAGTGGGGAGTGAGCTTGCTAGCTGCTCCAGTACCTGAGAGACTCTCTGTGTCCCTGGAACAGCTGTGCTGCATCAGGGAGGAGGCCAGTATGGCCAGGTGGTGGCTCCTGCAGCCTGGAGCTGATGTGCAGTGGCCTCTGTGAGCCCCAGCCTGAGCCAGCCCCAGCTGCGCTTGGAGTCTTTATTTATTTTAACTATTTCTTCAACATTCCACATTTGATGATGATACCTCTTTCTTCCCCGAGTGTATCTGTCCTAATACAAATCTTTTTGTTTATTGTATGTAGTGCTGCTGTCATTCTTTCAAGGGCAGGGAGTCGCCCTCCCAACCCTAGGAATCCTTACCACATGCTGTGACCACCTTCCTGGTTCAGTATTCTGGCCACCACCACTACCCCATGGATCCTAAAGTCAGCCCAGCCTCTTGGCATGGTCTGCAGTCTCCAATCTAGCATGCTGAAGGTCACCCAGAAAGGATCCCCCCACATACATACCTTAGCCAGATTCTTCTGGGATCTGTGCCAGCTGAGAGTCTCAAACCACACAACACTTGGCACAGGTGTTCTCGTGGGTCCTATGCAACTTAAGCCAGTTAGGTAGCAGGTGCTGCAAACCTTGGGTCCAGCTTTTAATCCCTTCTATGCCACTGGCAGCAGCTAATTGGCTGGCTATTGTGATAGATGTCCTGGAGCCAATACTCATGTCTCTAGCCTCTAGGCTCTGGTCCATTGGCAGCCATGATCTATGTTGTAAAGGGGCCCACGTGATAGAGGGCACGTTAAAAGGGCGTGTTTGGGTAGGTAGGGTGGACCTCTTGGCCACACCACCTGTCACCACTCCTGCCCAGCCCTGGGCCCCATTGCAATTACACCAAGTCTCTTCAAGTAGTCCCAGCCATCACAGACCCTGAGATTCTACTCCTCTGCCCCAGGAGGGCTTCTGGGAGGAGGAGGGGCCAAGAAAGGACTTAAACTGCAGAGCCAGACCTGGTGCAGAGAAGGCACGGTCTGGATGTTAGTTTCTAGCTGTTCTACCCCTCAACTGAACCTCGCAGTATGCCTATGTACTCTAGACATAAAAATAGGCAACTGGATCAGACTGATTACAGGATCCCAACACTGGAAGGCTGAGGCGGGAGGACTGCTTGAGTCCAGGAATTTGAGACTAGCCAGAGCAACATAGCAATACCTTGTCTCTACTTAAAAAAAAAAAAAAAATTAGCTGAGTGTGGTGGTGCATGCCTGTAGTCCCAGCTACTTAGGAGGCTTCAGCCTGGAAGATCAAGGCTGCAGTAAGCTTGATCATCCCACTGTACTTCAGCCTGAACGACAGAGCAAGACCCTGTCTCAAAAAATAAATACAGATAAAAGTAGAAAACCTGCACACACTGGCCTGGTCATATCCACGACCCTGCTTCTTGTGGAGTGGGCTCAGGCTTCCTGTGGAGTGTAGCTTAGTCATTCTCAGCCACCATCTCTCCAGGACCCTGAAGGCCTCTTCCCTGACCAGGATTTCAAATACCTGGAGGTCTGGGCTGACTGGAAAGCTGAGAGGATCAAACAGGTTTTTGAGGCCGCATGGTACCCCACTCCCTCTTCCAGCCCTCCTGTATGCTCTCAGAAAGAGGCATCAGAAATCTTAAATCCTATAAAGGCAATAAAGCACAGCAAGATGATAGCTATTGATAGGGATGGGAGTTTGACGGACAAATACTATAGGAGACAGAAGGGAAGAGTGTCCCAGGTAGAGGGAACAAAATATGCAAAGACCCAATATAGAGAAAACCAGCCATGGCTGAAGAGAGAGGAGGAGGAGGGGTGGGGAGCAAAGATGGGAGGGCTTTAGACAAGGAATAGCCCCGCCTGGTTTCTTCTGTTTTTATAGCCCTCTTTTCCTCACCCTTGCTCCCCACTGGCCACCACCGGCACTCGGTGAATAGAGGTGGTGAGGCCTAGACATACAGAGGAGAGCTGGGCCCCACGGGGGCTTCCAAGTGTCGGATCAGCAAGATCGTCTTTTCGAAGTCGCCGTCCTTGCAGTTAGTAGATGGGACCCACTCCGCCAGGGCGGCGGGAGCGGAGCGCGCTTTCACCGGGAGGTAGGACGGGACGCAGCGCTAGGACTTGAGCGAGGAAAGGGAGCCGAGGGCTGAACGGATGAAGCCAAGGCCAGTGAGAGGAATGAGGGTGCGGGGTCCGGGGATGAGGGGCCTGGAGTCCTGGAGTCGGGAGGGACCAGAGGCGGCAGCGAGCTCTGGAGCCCCGCCCCGCCGCACCTCTCATGGCCGCGCGGGGGCGCTGCGCTCCGGCGCGTGGAACGTTACAGCCCGGGGCGGGGCTTTGGCGAGCGGGCGCGCGCGCGCATGCTTGGTGTGTCACGGGGCGGGGCGAGCGCGGCGCGGCGCGGAGCTTCGGGCCTGGCGTTGTGGCTCCGCAGCGCTTACCACCTTTCCTGCACCTGACCGGCCCAGCCCCATGTACCGCGCGCTGTACGCGTTCCGCTCGGCGGAGCCCAACGCGCTGGCGTTCGCCGCGGGCGAGACCTTCCTGGTCCTGGAGCGAAGCAGCGCGCACTGGTGGCTGGCAGCGCGGGCGCGCAGTGGTGAGACGGGCTACGTGCCACCAGCCTACCTGCGCCGCCTGCAGGTGAGTGCGCCCCTCCCCGCCCGGCCTCCGCGCCCTTAGGGCAGGACCCCTTCACAGCCCCGCGGAACCGACCCAGGAACCCCACCCTCTCCGGGACCCGAGGCCAGGACCTCTATCAGACAGGCAGTTTGAGAACCTGACCCTCGGACCCACGAGGGCTGAGACCCCAAGAGTCAGCGTCACCCACAAAAGACCAGGCCCTTGACAGCCCAACTCCCGATCGACCAAAAGCCTAACTCTGGGACTGAGACTCCTCGGTACCCTAGACCCAACAATGTCAAATCCGCCAAGTGAATGGCGACCCTGAGATTCCATCCCCACCGAATTCTGGCCAATTATTCAAATCCCTGAGACCCCAGATCCTTAATATGATCCTTCTGCGGATTCCTAGGACCCCACACCCACCCTCCCTCCCTCCTTCCTTCCCCCTTCCCCTTTTCCCTCCCCCCTCCCCCCGTTGAAGCCACCACTGAGACCTGGGCCACCTTGGACACCACCTGTTTCCCCAGCCATCCTGCAGGTCCTCAACCCCCCAACTTGGACACTGGAACCATAGACACCTCCATCCTCTATGTGACACCCAAGCTTTGGTACTTTAGTGTCTTTCACTAGCCTGTGCTCAGCCACCCTCTAGGCTCTTCTTAAGTCTCTCCTAACCTTATTTGAACCAAGGACCCAGGCCTCTGCTGACAGGGCACACTGCTCCCTCCACTCCCCAGCCCTGACTTCTCAAACATTCTTCCTTTGAAAGTGAGGGGGCTCCATCCCTTCTTTTCCCCAGCCTAGAGTGGAGACTGCTCCCATTGTGTTGAAATGAGTTCTTATAGCTTCCCCTGGTCTGCCCGTGGCCCCATTTCCTTCCAGTGGAAGCTGCAGTCCCAGTTCCTGTTTCCCTAAGAGCAGCCCTGCTGCGGGGGTTGGGGTGCAGTGTCTCCAGCTGGTCTATTCTGACCAGAGGGGGAAGAAGGGCCCAGAGCTGCCTGGCCTGTGCCAGACACCCCCGCCCCGTCCTAGTCCCGATCCTTTAGGAAACAGCCTGTCCCAGCCCAGTTCAGGACAGAAATAACAGGATAAATTTAGAAGTGTCATCTGGTCTTACCAGGGAGGATGGGCCCTGGGCCCTAGGGGCTTCCTCATAGACCCTTGGTGTGATCCCATCTAGGAGTGCCTGGGGTGAGAGTGAGGGCCGTGGATACCGTGGTTGCTGTGTGTCAGACCCATCCTTTTTGGGAATGGGGTTTCATTGATGGCCTCTGAGGAAAGCCCTGTCTCTTCCCCTACTGGGCATAGAAGTCAAGGGTCTATAAGTCCCCTGCTTCCAGCCAGGACCAGTGGGGCAAAGTGTTTATGGAGGGCAGAGAGGCTACCATCTTCTCTGTCACCGTTTCTTAGTTTCTTTCTGCGTGTCTCTTTCTGTCTCATTGCTGTGACTCTCTGTGCCTCTCTGCCGGTGTCGTTCCGACTCCACCTGTGTGTATTTTCATTTCTTCCTCCGACGCTCCCCCACACTGTGGCTCTGGCTCTCAGTTTCTTTCTGCATTGTTTCCCTCTGTCTGCTTCTCCATTCCTCTCTGAGCTCCTCTCTTTCTCCATGCCTTTCTTACTGTGTGTATGTGTCTTTCTTTTTCTGTCCCCCCATCTGTCTTCTCTACCTGCACTCTGGCACACCTCATACCACTTGGAGGGCTTTGCTGACCTCCATGCCCACCTGTCTGTCCCCATCGGGGAAGCTTCTCAGCTTCTCAAACTGATGGTGGAGTGAGTTCATCTCAGCTCTGGGGCTCCTGTATAGCCTGATGACCATGTGTGCCAGGGTCAGGGGAGGGCTGGGGGTAGCTGGTCCCCCACACCCCCCATCACAAATAGGCCGGGTAGACTGGACCCCTGGGTTGTTGGGGATGGCAATACAGAACCTGGAGCAGGGCCTAGGCCCCTCTCTCATGTTCATCCTTTGCCACAAACACAGAACTGCTTCCTAGGGAAGGTCTGGAAGCTTACTGAGATACCTTGTGGGGATGAGGGCCGGAGCAGGGTTGGGGAGGGTAAGTCCCTTTGACCAGCTCCCAGGGCTTACAGACGGCTCTGCAAAGACAGGGCTGTGCTGGGGTATGACCTTGGTTTTGCGAAAGAGCAGCAAGATGCAGAGTGATGTATTAAGGATTCCAGACATGGAGGCCTCCTGCTTAGCATCTCAACCTGGGCTCTGAGCCAAAATCAGGGATAGACTAGGTATGCACTCCTGGCCCCAAGCTGGGAATCTCTGGGCTTTTTTGCTTTAGACCTCTGATTTTCAGAGACATCTTAGCCAAGAGACTTGCTGCGGGGTAAAATCCTGATCGGGGCCTCCATATGTAATGTGGCTGCATGGGGGTCACCCTGTGCCTCAGCTCCCGGAGTGATGCAGTTTGAAAACCTTATTCCATATTCTGGTTCAACTTTCTGTGCTGTGTCTAGCATTCCAGGCTTTAGCTGTAGTGGTGTTCTGACCTGGGTTCTGTCTCGGTCTGGGTCTGGGCTGAGCACCTCCATTTGGCCTTCAGGTCTAACTGCTGTCCCCTGCTCCCCAGGGCCTGGAGCAGGATGTCCTCCAGGCCATTGACCGGGCCATCGAGGCTGTACACAACACAGCCATGCGGGATGGTGGCAAGTACAGCCTGGAACAGCGTGGAGTCCTCCAGTGAGTGTGGGGGGAGTGGAGAGGCACCGCCTGGTGAGCATGTGGGGTGGGGTTCTTTAGTGAGTGTCATGGGGCAGGTAGGCCTGGGGAATGTGAGGGTTGGCAGGGGTGGGGGAGGGGTGGCACCTCCCAGAGAGCATGATGGGGTCAGGTCCTTCAGTGAGCACCAGGGATGTGCAGAGCACAGGACTGAGGATAGTATGGGGCAGTGCAGGCTGGGGTGGAGCATGGAGGAGATAGGGGTGTCTGAGGGGCCTGGGCTATGGGGTCCCAGCATCCCACAGGAGGCATATAAGGACTTTGCGCTGTGAGATGCAACCACCATAGTCCCCCGTCCCTCCATCAGGAAGCTGATCCACCACCGGAAAGAGACCCTGTCACGCAGAGGCCCTTCAGCCTCCAGTGTTGCAGTTATGACCCCATCGACCAGTGACCACCACTTGGATGCTGCTGCAGCCAGGCAGCCCAATGGGGTGTGTCGAGCCGGGTTCGAGCGGCAGCGCAGCCTGCCCAGTTCTGAGCATCTTGGGACAGATGGAGGCCTCTACCAGGTGTGTGGTGAGGGCATCCTGTAGAAGGGAGTTGGGTGGGGCTTAAGGCTTCATCCAGAGGCTCAAGGGGTCCACTCAGGAGTGGTGCACCCCAGTGCCATAGTCCTGCCTATGCCCAGGGCTCCAGGCCCAAGCCTGGCTGCCGCCCTGGATGTCAGTCTGTCCTTCCAGATCCTACTTCCATCTTCCCAGATCCCACCACAGCCTCGCCGAGCAGCACCCACCACACCGCCCCCACCAGTGAAGCGCCGAGACCGAGAGGCCCTGATGGCCTCTGGGAGTGGTAAGAAGGCAGGGTTCGGGGAATTAGAGTAGAGGCACCCTGTGCTTGGAGTGGTTGTTCTGCCCATGTCAGGGAGATGGAGGCTGTAAGCTTGGGAAGAAGACAGGACTCCCATGTTGGGGCAATTAGGAGCTCTGGGATTTGTGGGGAAACAGTACCTAGCAGAGAAACTAGGCCCTGTGTTAGGAGACAGGGGCTCTGGGCAAGGAAGGGTGTGGTTTTCCAGGGGGCTGCCCCGGCACAGCTTCTACTCACTGCTCACAGGTGGCCACAACACCACGCCCTCCGGGGGTAACTGTGTGTCCAGCGGCTCCTCAGTCAGCAGCACCTCCCTGGACACGCTCTATACCAGCTCCGGCCCATCTGAGCCGGGCTCCAGCTGCTCACCCACACCCCCACCTGTACCCCGCCGAAGCACCCACACCACCGTGTCCCAAGCCCAGCCCCCTCCCTCCAGGGCCTCAGCTCCTGAAACCCCTGCAGAAGAAGAAGTGGCAGCTGGTACAACCTCAGCCCCTGATGACCTGGAAGCCCTGGGTACACTGAACCTGGGGACCACAGAGGAGAAGGCAGAAGCTGAGGCGGCTGTGCCCAGGACCATTGGGGCTGAGCTGATGGAGCTTGTGCGGAGAAACACTGGCCTGAGCCATGAATTGTGCCGGGTGGCCATCGGCGTCATAGTGGGTCACATCCAGGCCTCCGTGCCAGCCAGCTCACCTGTCATGGAGCAGGTCCTCCTCTCACTTGTAGAGGGCAAGGTGAGGGTGGGCGGTACAGCAGGGCCACCCTGCTACCCACCCTGTTCCCACCCTCATACACTTGTCCAGCCCATACATTACAGGTATTTCTCAAGCTCTGGCTCGGAGCTCTTACTGTGCTAGGCACTGGGGACATTGAGCTGATTTCTGAAGCAGAAAGGAAGGACAAGCATTCCAGGCAGATGCGCAGCCTGGACAAGGGCCACAAGGCAGGAGTGAGCTTGGCTCGTGGGAGGAAGTGGAACAAGGCCCGCAGGGCTGGAACACAGGGAGTGAGGAAGTGGGTGCTGTGGGAGGAGGTGAGACCTGGGTCAGGTGACAGATGAGACCAGATGTGGGTGGCCAAGAGTTCTGTCTGGCTGCAGGGAAGGAATGGACACAGGGCATGGGTGAGGGTAGTGCCTTGCTGACCTTGGCAGTGAGAGATTGAGTGCTGGGAGAGCTGTGATTGTGACGGAGTCCTAGGAGCTGACTTGGATGAGAGGGAGTGAGGTGTGTGGGCATCATGGGATGGTTGGGATCCTTGGTACTCACAAGCAGGACAGGACAGTGAGCCCAGCATATATGATTGGGGTCAGATAGACCAAGGGTCCCTCTTTAGGGCCCCATGGTTCCTCTTACAGTTCTGGTTTGGGTGTTGGGGAGTCGGCCAATGGGCTTACCTGTGCCGGGCACAACAGCCAGTGCCTGGTCAGCAGGGTTCAAGGAAAATGTGGGAAGTTGGTAGATGACAGGCCTGTACCACTTTGTGTGGAATGGGAGAGTGAGTTCTCAGAGTCACATTTGGCAGTGACAGAGTTCATGGCCCTCCTGGTCGGTGGTGTTTATCCAGGTCTGGGATGGGAGCTGTGCTGTTGAAATCACCCCCTCCCCCACAGATGAGTCTCCTGTTGAGTCCTGTCCTGGGAGGTCATCAAGACTGGAGTTGAGCCAGTGTGGGCCAGGACGGACTTGAGTTCACAGAGTATAGGTCCGCAGGTGGACTCTCCAGGCCTTGGGGGCTTCCCGGAGATGGTGAGGGCAGAGAGTATGCTGAGTCATGCCTCGCCCTCCCCCTAGGACCTCAGCACGGCCCTGCCCTCAGGGCAGGTCTGCCATGACCAGCAGAGACTGGAGGTGATCTTTGCAGACCTGGCTCGGCGGAAGGACGACGCCCAGCAGCGCAGTTGGGCACTTTATGAGGATGAGGGTGTCATCCGCTGCTACCTGGAGGAGCTGCTGCATATTCTGGTGAGGGCGGGGGCCCACACACATACCCCACATGGGGAACAGTGACCCCCGCCCTGCAGCATCCCTCTACAGTGCCTGGGGGTCTTCCCTACACATATGTGCTCAGCCCTCTCTTGCATGGCTACACAGCCCCACTCATGCTGGCTGACACTCTCACTTCCTCTTTTCTGTAGACCGATGCAGACCCTGAAGTTTGCAAGAAAATGTGCAAGAGAAACGAGTTCGAGTCTGTCCTGGCCTTGGTGGCCTATTACCAAATGGTATGTGAAGGACGAGGGGAGGGGGCTTGGAGAGACCTAGGTAGTGGGGGAGTTCCAGGCACTGAGCACACAGGGTTCCCTGCTAGGAGCACCGAGCATCACTGCGGCTGCTGCTCCTCAAGTGCTTCGGTGCCATGTGCAGCCTGGACGCAGCCATCATCTCCACGCTTGTGTCATCTGTGCTGCCTGTGGAGCTGGCGAGGGACATGCAGACAGACACACAGGGTGAGGCTGGAGGGCGGGTGGGAGGGAACTTCCTGCCATCTAGAGGGGGTTCCTGCCACCTGCTGGGGTTTCCTGCCATCTCTGGGGACTCTTGACTGCCTGCCTTTCCCCCCCAGACCACCAGAAACTCTGTTACTCTGCCCTCATCCTGGCCATGGTCTTCTCCATGGGAGAGGCAGTACCCTACGCACACTATGGTAAGAATGCAGTCACCAACCAGCTGATCACAGGTCCTGAGCCAGGGCCCATGGTCTGAGGGCCTGGGACCTGCTAGCTACACAGCCTAGCAGGGATAGGATATCCCCAAGGCTCACAGAAAGCCAAGAAGGGTGGGTGGTGGGTTTGGGGGAGAATGGGGCTGCAGACTTCTGTGCCCCCCTCTCCCAGAGCACCTGGGCACGCCTTTCGCCCAGTTCCTATTGAGCATCGTCGAGGACGGCCTGCCCATGGACACCACGGAGCAGCTGCCGGATCTCTGTGTGAACCTGCTTCTGGCTCTCAATCTGCACTTGCCAGGTGGGGCAGGGCCTGGCCAGGCGGTGGCTGAGCACATGGGGGCTCTCAGGCTCGGCACCCTGTCTATACCCATGTCCTTCCTTAGCCCCTGACCAGAATGTCATCATGGCTGCCCTGAGCAAACACACCAATGTCAAGATCTTCTCCGAGAAGCTGTTGTTGCTCCTGAACAGAGGGGGTGAGGGCCCGGGAATCTGCGTGGGTACCAGTTCGATGCCCTGTGACTCCATGACCCCTGCAATGACTCCTATAACCCCCTGGGGTGACTCTGGGACTCCCACAAGGACCACCCTGACTCCTGTGACTCCTGCCTCCTAGATGACCCTGTGCGTATCTTCAAACATGAGCCACAGCCGCCACACTCTGTCCTCAAGTTCCTTCAGGATGTGTTTGGCAGCCCGGCAACAGCTGCCATCTTCTACCACACAGACATGATGGCTCTCATTGACATCACTGTGAGGCACATCGCGGACCTGTCACCAGGAGACAAGGTACTTGGAGGTGGCTGCAGCAGGGAGGGTCACTCTGTGGAAACTGAAACAGAATGGCAGGGAGCATGACATTGAGTGGAGATGAGGGGGCAAGGCCACTGCTGGAGCCAGGTAAGTGTAGGTGGCCACTCAAAAACCACAGCAGGTGCACCAAGAGCCAGAAGAGCCAGCCATGAGTGATCTGGAGGTACGGCGGCTGCGGGAGGCTGGAGAGGAGGGAGGGGTGGGAGATGAGGCATGGAGGATGGAGGCTACACAGCCTTAGAGGCTGCTGCAGGAGGTTGTGATCTTCTCAGGAATGGGAAATGTGATGTGACTAACATCCCACATGGAATCTGAACTGTGTGCCAGCAGAGTGAAAGCCAGCCAGGGAGGAACAGCCGCAGTGGTCCAGGTGGCATGGATGGGGTGGGGATGGGCCTGGCAGTGGCGCGAAGAGGCCAGGTGTGGAGTGCTTAGTAAGTGGGTCTGGCAGGGCTTGCTGCTTGATACATCTTGAGCAGCTAGATGGATGAAGTGCTGATGATTGAAGCTGGGGAGGCTGTGAGAACTTTTTGGGGGAAAATAGAGAGTTGTGTTTTGAATGTGTCAAGATTGAGGAGATGCCTGCTAGACACCCAGGTACCAAGGGCATCAGGGAGGCAGTGGGGAATGAGCTGGGACTAGAGAGACATTTTGGAGTTGTCTGTGATGATGGGAAGCCTGTGACAATGTGATTTTCTCAGAAATGAGATAGATGGGCAGGTCAGTGGGAAGCTCGGGCTGCAGCCCTGGGCACAGCTGGAACAACTAGGGAGAAACCCAGGAAGAGAACCAAAAAAGCAGGAGCCCAAAGCCACATGTTTAGAGGAGGAAGATCAGCCCTCTCTACACCGTTAGCAGCTTGAGCAAGATGGGCTGAGAATTGGCCATTGGATTCACCACACAGAGATCAGTGATGACTGATAAACAATGCCAGTGGGGTGCAAGGAGGAGAGTCTGAATAGAAAGTTTGAAAGAACTTGAAGTTATTGGGGAGTCTGAGGGGAGAGTTGGAAGCAGTAAATGGAGACAACTCTTGTGAATTTTCTGTGAAGGGGAAGAGAAAAATGGGAGGGAGGTCACTGGAGGGAGATGACATGGGGATAGGGAGAGTGTTTCATTTTGTTGTTGTTGTTTTTTGAGTTGGAGTCTCCCAGGCTGGAGTGCAATGGCGCGATCCTGGCTCACTGCAACCTCTGCCTCCCAGGTCCAATGATCTCCTGCCTCAGCCTCCTGAGTTGCTGGGATTACAGGCACACACCACCACGCCCAGCTAATTTTTATATTTTAATGGAGACGGGGTTTCGTCACGTTGGCCAGGCTGGTCTCGAACTCCTGACCTCATGCAATCCACCTGCCTCAGCCTCCCAAAGTGCTGGGATTACAGGCGTGAGCTACCATGCCTGGCAAGGAAGAATGTTTTGAAGACAGGGGATGTTGGCCAGGTGCGGCAGCTCACATCTGTAATCCCAGCACTTTGGGAGGCTGAAGCGGGAGGATCACTTGAGTCCCTGAGTTGAAGATCAGCCTGGGCAACGTGGTTGGTGAGACCTCTGTGTAGCCTGATGGACCACAATAAAAAATAAATCGGGGCCGGGCATGGTGGCTCATGTCTAATCCTAGCACCTTGGGAGGCCAAGGCAGGCGGATCACGAGGTCAGGAGATCGAGACCATCCTGGCCAACATAGTGAAACCCCGTCTCTAATAAAATACAAAAATTAGCTGGGTGTGGTGGCGTGCGCCTGTAGTCCCAGCTACTCAGGAGGCTGAGGCAGGAGAATTGCTTGAACCCAGGAGGTGGAGGCTGCAGTGAGCCGAGATCACTCCACTGCACTCCAGCCTGGTGCCTCGCACCTGGAGACACAGCGAGACTCTGTCTCAAAATAAAAGAAAATAAAATTAGCTCGGCATGGTGATATGCACCTGTAATTCCAGCTACTTTGGAGGCTGAAGTGAGAAGATTACATGAGCCCAGGAGGTTAAGGCTGCAGTGAGCCATGATTGTGCCATTGCACTCTGGCCTGGGCAACAAAGCAAGACCTTGTCTCAAAAAAAAAAAAAAAAAAGGTAGGGATGGTGGTGCATGCTCTGGCCAGAGGGAATGATCCAGCAAGCACAGAGAGATGGATGATGTGTTGGAAATGGTGGGCCACCACAGGAGTCAAGTGAATGGGGCAGCAGGGGAGAGTCCTGGTCCATGCCTACGTGAACAGGAGCTAGGGCCGCTCATTCTGGTAGGGACAGGTGAGATGTGGGTACTGAGGAGAAAGACGGCTTTATGCAAGATTACTTCTGTTTTCTCTACGAAGCACAAGGCCAGCTGACTAGGTAGTTTAGGTTTGGAAGACAGACGGCGTGGGTATTATTGCTACTCTAAGGGAGAGTAGCACAGCAGAGAAAAGCAGTGGGAGGCCCAGGCAGTGCTGCGTGTCCATTCAAGGTTCGTGGTGGTGAATGACATTCAGTCCTGCACATGGCTCTGCATTTGTCTACAGCTTAGACACTGGCGTTTGATGTGCAGGCACCTCCGTATGAAACCCAGGTCTGGGACTTAGCAAGGTGTGCTGCCTAAAGGAGGTTTTGGTAGTACTCCTCTAATGAAAGGTAAAAAAAGAAATGAGGAATGTTGAGGGAAGCAGACAAAGTGCTAGGTCAGGTCAGTGGATTGGAGGGGTCTCTGTGAGAACAAGCTGTCAAGTCATAAGGGCTGGCAGGGCATGGTGGCTCACGCCTGTAATCCCAGCACTTTGGGAGGTCAAGGTGGGCAGATCACTTGAGGTCTGAAGTTTGAGATCTGCCTGGCCAACATGGCAAAACCCCATCTTTACTAAAAAAGAAATACAAAATGTAGTTGGGCATGGTGGCGCATGCCTGTAATCCCAGATACTTGGGAGGCTGAGGCAGGAGAATCACTTGAACCCGGGAGGCGGAGGTTGCAGTGAGCCAAGATCATGCCACTGCACTCCAGCCTGGGTGATAGCACGAGACCCTGTCTCAAAAAAAAAAAAAAATTATAAGGGCTGTTGGAACTGGTTCAGCTAGAGGTGCTGGGAATATGGGTTGGAGAAGAGGCTGTTGGAGATGGATTCGGGGCATATGTAGGAGGTATGATGGCCAGGTCTTGGACATGGCTTGGATATGAGGTATGTGGGAGACAGGAAGCAAAGAGGATACCATGTTTCAGGCCTGTGCTTTTGGATCGACAACAGTGTTCTTTCTGAAGGTAAGAACTTGAGAAAATCTTCAGCTCTGGGAGGATGGGAAAGATCATGAGTTTGATGGTGGATATATGGATTTGGGTCTCTGAGATGTGCAGATGATAAGTGGGCAGTTGGATATTCCTGTCTGGAGCTCACAGGGTAGTTCTAGGTGAGAGGTATGTGAGTGGGTCACAATTTGAAGCTGTGAATGTGCATGAGATCTCTCGGCAAGGGAAGAAAGGATGAGCAGCAGGGGGCCGCTGACTGGCTGACAGAGGCACCTTGGAGGACCAGCTTTAAAGGATGGGCAGGACTTCTCTGGGCAGCCCACATACTTGGGACTGTCTGTGGTTGGGATGATTCAACTCAGAAACTACTGAAGACCAATTCTGTGCCAGATACATTCTGGGTGCTAGGGATGCAGCCCTGATGTTCAGGTCCACAGTCCTGGGGTCTGTGGGGCAGTGGGGCCTTGCCCTTGTCCAGTGGAGGTCACAGTACCTCCCTGGGGTCCCTGAGCTGGCCTGCTCTTCCCACAGCTGCGCATGGAGTACCTCTCCCTGATGCATGCCGTAGTCCGCACCACGCCCTACCTGCAGCACCGCCACCGGCTGCCCGACCTGCAGGCCATACTGCGACGCATCCTGAATGAGGAGGAGACCTCACCCCAGTGCCAGATGGACCGTATGATTGTCCAAGAGATGTGCAAGGAATTCCCGGTGCTGGGGGAGGCTCCCAGCTAGCACCTTGCTGTCCTCCCTTCCCTGCAGCTCCAGTCAGGGTACGGGGGACTCAGGGGCTTGGCCCTAAGAATGTTTTGCACTGACAGTGGGAGGGGATAGGTGGCAGAAGGAACCTGAACAGGGCCCCCCACCTGAAGTAGAGCTTATGAGAGGGGTCAAGTGTCGGATTGGGGACCACGATCTGGGAGCTGTTCTGGGGAAGGGGGAATATGCAGGCTAAAGCCCCTCTATACCCTGGTAGGCTTCCTGTTCAGCATGCCCCCCTCTTCAGCCCACACGCACGTGTACACTCAGAGTCCCGCTGCTGCTCCAGGCTGGGCCAGACCCCGCCCCACCCCGCCTGGTCTGTATCCTGGGCCTCAGCAAGCCATGCCCCTGGGGTGAGGGGAGGCATCTCCCACCAGTTCTATTCTTTGCCTTAGCTTTGCAGTGAGTGCTGCTCATGTGCTCCCCTCCACCCCCACATGGGGGTTGCTGCCCTTCACTCCTACCCCCAGAGGCCTTGGCCAAGCTGCTGCTTTGAAAGCGGGATCTTGGAGACAGGCCATCTATCCTAGAGCCTCATGGAACAGGATGATGGCACTGAGAAAGCCAATGACTGAATCTCTTTTCTCTGTAAAAATGTAGACTGAAAAGCCATGTGTATTTTCCTATGTGCTGCAGCTCTCCTTTGGAAATAAATCACAGGCATCTGGAAACAGGCTTCCCTGTATGATCTTGGGAGACAGTGGGAGAGGATGGGCAGAAGTACTGGGGCCTCAGGACCCCATCACTACTGGTTACACTGACTTCTCCAGCCTGAGGAGGTGATGGACCCTGGCAGACCTGGCCTTCAAGGCCCTTTGAGCCCTGTTCCAGCCTCTCTTCCCTGAGCTCCCACTTCTCCTGAGCCCCAGTCACGGCCAAGTGCCCCCCAGCAGCCCACTTGCAGGTGACCTCTAGGCTTTACTTACATCTTTCTCTCTCTCTCTCTTTTTAGTTTTTGAGACAGGGTCCCACTCTGTTACTCAGGCTCACTGTAGCCTCGACCTCCCAAGGCTCAAGTGATCCTCCTGCCTCAGCCTCCCGAGTAGCTGAAACAACAGTAGCCACCATGCGCAGCTAATTTTTAAATTTTTTTTGGTAGAGACAGGATCCCACCATGTTGTCCAGGTTGGTCTTGAACACTTCAGTTCCAGTGATCCTCCTGCCTTGGCCCCCCAAAGTACTGGGATTATAGGTGTGACCCACTGCACCAGCCCACTTTACATCTTTCGCTTTGCTTTGAATACTGGTACTCTCCCCTGTGGAAACCCTATCGTCCTTCATAGTTGTTCTCAAATAAAGCAGGCCCCACCTACCCCCAGCCCTGGCCTCTGTGACTGGTTGGGCCTATCCAGCCCTGTTTCCTTTTCCCATTTGTCCTTGTTTCCGGCAAGATCACTTTATCTTGCAACTTCAGCAGAGATTTGGTAATCATGGTAGGGCAGAAAGAGTGTCTTAACAAGGCTGGGGTTAGGTTTGCATTACTGTTTTAGAGGCACTAAGGGCCAAAATTTGGCAAAAACTTCATTCTTGTGGGCTCCCAAGTTAGCAAAAAAGTTCTCACCATAAGTCAGGGAGTAGAGTCAGAAACCTACAGGCAGACACCAGTCAGAAGTGTTTTTGTTTTTGTTTTTTTAGATGGAGTCTCACTATCTCTTCAAGGCTGATGTCCAACTCATGGGCTCAAGCAATCCTCCCACTTCAGCTTTCCAAGTAGCTGGGACCACAGACGCACACCACTGTGCCATGCACAGAAGTGGTTTTCATCAGTTCACTTTATTTTTTACTTGAACTCCTCATTCATCAGACAGTTCCACACATCAGGAATCACTGACACTGTGACTTCTGGTCGTGACATTTTCTTTCTCATTGGGGTGCTGAAAGCAGGGGGCAGTTATCCTCCCAAAAAGAAGGTAAAGCAGCACAGGGAGGCTAGGGCCAGGGCTTTGCCCCCACCTCGCCCAGCAACAGGCTCTCAGGAAGTTGAGGCAGATTCATTCATTCCACAGGAAACCCGTGGGAGCAAAGTATGGGGGACTAGTGGGAGGCACCTGCTCACCGCTGACTGTCAGAAGGCCAGGTGCACAGGCTCGCTTGGGCCTGAGAAGAGGCTGACAGTGTTTGGCCCCCAGTAAAGCTCTGTGGGACATAACCTGGTTACTAATTATTATTATTTTTTGAGAGACAGAGTTTAGCTCTTGTCACCCAGGCTGGAGTGAAATGGCACGATCTTGGCCCACTGTGATCTCTGCCTCCCAGGTTCAAGCAATGATTCTCCTGCCTCAGCCTCCTGAGTAGCTGGGATTACAGGCACCTGCCACCATACCCAGCTAATTTTTGTATTTTTAGTAGAGACAGAGTTTCACCATGTTGATCAGGCTGGTCTTGAACTCCTGACCTCAGACGATCTACCCGTCTCTGCCTCCCAAAATGCTGGGATTACAGGTGTGAGCCACCGTGCCCAGCCCTTTTTTTTTTGAGAATCAGTTGCTCCTGTCACCCAGGCTGGTGTGCAGTAGTGTGATCTTGGCTCACTGCAATCTGTGCCTCCTGGGTTAAAGCAATTCTTCCTGCCTAAGCCTCCCCAGTAGCTGGGATTACAAGCGCCTGCCACCACACCCAGCTAATTCCTGTATTTTTAGTAGAGACGGGGTTTCACCATGTTGGCCAGGCTGGTCTCGGACTGGCACCTCACCTCAGGTGACCCACTCACCTCAGCCTCCCAAAGTGCTAGGATTACAGACATGAGCCACCACACCTGGCCTGGTTACTACTCAACCCTGGAGAGTTAATTCTGCCTCCCTTTTCACATCGGAGTGGATGACACCACCTTCCAGTCACAACTCCTTTTTTATTGGAGTGCCGAAGGCAGGAAAGTCTTCTCATGAGATAGTGTATTTTAGTGAAAAGCACAAGTTCTCAGGAAGCTGAGGCAGGGACATTGGATAGCCTCTGTGACTTGCTGTGTTTCCTGTCATGATGCACACACAAATGGAACAGCGGGACTGTGCTGTGCCGTCTGTCCCAGTGCTGGCATCTAGGTCAAACAAGGTGTGGATCCATGGCAGAGGCGTCTGCCCACTTCTGCAGGAGTGTCCAAGCTGGGCCCTGGCACCTGTTTGTAAGAGATGTAGAAGCCCCAGCTGATGAAGTTACATAAATGCTGACTCCTGGTAGCAACCATGCTCTGAGGGACTCCAGGACCTCTTCAGCAAACACCCTTGTGGTGGCCTCACAACACAAAATTACAACCAAAGGCAGACTATGATTAGCCAGAGAAGTCCTCTTGGGGAAGGAGCTGTCTGATAGGATACATCTATGGCTGCATGAAAGGTTGGTAGATGTGTTATGTGTCTAGGCAGTAGAAAGGGCAATGAGAGAGAACATTAAGTCACCCCAAGAAAGGGAAGTGTTTGGGTAGAGTTGAGAACTCAAATTTTGGGGGACAGTGAGGGGGTTTGGGCTGAGTTCTGGGTCAGAAATTTCTGAAGCCGCAGCTAGGAATGGGTGTGTAAGTGTGCAGGTCGCTCACACCTACAATCCCAGCACTTTGGGAGGCCGTGACGGGAAAGTCGCTTTGAGTTTGAGACCAACCTGGCCAGCATAGAAAACTCCATCCCTACAAAAATTAGCTGGGTGTGGTTGCCTGTACCTATAGTCCCAGCTACTTGGGAGGCTGAGGTGGAAGAATCATCTGTGCACATGTGCTGAGCCATAAGCTACGCACGCATAAGGCCAACTCCAGGATGAGGGGTTGAGTAATTCTGCCTCAGCCTCCCAAGTAGCTGGGATTACAGGCACGTACCACCACACCCAGCTAATTTTTGTATATTTAGTAGAA
Source organism: Cebus imitator (assembly GCF_001604975.1). Classification (NCBI taxonomy): domain Eukaryota; kingdom Metazoa; phylum Chordata; class Mammalia; order Primates; family Cebidae; genus Cebus; species Cebus imitator. Next base: position 5,478,709 of record NW_016107315.1, read on the forward strand.
ATGGGGTTTCGCCATGTTGGCCAGGCTAGTCTCAAACTCCTGACCTCAGGTGATCCACCAGCCTTGGCCTCCCAAAGTGCTGGGATTACAGCCATGAGCCACCACTCTTGGCCTATCCATCCACTGTTGATGATCTTTCGGTTGTTTCCAGTTTTTGTCTATTGCAAATAGTGCTGCAGGAGCACTGTTGTACATGTCTTCTTGTTGCTCATACACATTATTTTTGGAGGGTGTATTCCCAGATAAATAGTGGAATTTCAGGGTCACAGGCGCATACTGCCAAATGGATTTCCAAAGTAGCTGTACCAAAGTATGCTCCTCCAGTAGTGTCAGACAGTTCAAGCTTCTCCTGTCTTTCCCAGAACTTGGTGTTGTCAAGCCATTTTTATTTTAGCTATTCTGATACAGTGCAGTAGTCTTCTTTTCCTTCCTTCCTTCCTTCCTTCCTTCCTTCTTCCTTCCCTCTTTCCCTCCCTCCCTCCCTCTCTGTTTTTCTTTCTTTCCTTTTTTTTGGAGGTAAGAGTCAGTGACGCAATCTCAGCTCACTGCATCCTCTGCCTCCTGGGTTCAAGCCATTCTCATGCCTCAGCCTCCCAAATAGCTGGGACTACAGTCATGGGCCACCACGCCCAGCTAACTTTTGTATTTTGAGAAAAGACAGGGTTTTTCCATGTTGGCCAGGCTGGTCTCAAAACTCCTGGCCTCAAGTGTCTGTCCACCCCAGCCTCTCAAGGTGCTGGGATTACAGGTGTGAGTCACCTCACCTGGCCAGTATTTTTATTTTTTTCAGTATGCATTTCCCTGATGACTAAAGAGGTTGAGCACCTTTTCATTATTATTTAAATGTTCTCTTTGTGAAGGAACTATTCAAATCTCTTGCCCGATTTATCTGTTTATGTATATTTTATTGATTTGTAGTGTGTATTCAGGATATGAGTCCTTGGATATTCTATCTTACAGTATCTTCCCCCACTTTTAATGTCTTTTGATAAAAGAACATTCTTAATTATTATGTAATCCAATTTATCAATATTTTGCTTTATAGTTAGTACATTTTATGTCCTGTTAGAAAATCTTGGCTGGCTGTGGTGGCTCGTGCCTGTAATCCAAGCACTTTGGGAGGCCAAGGCGGGAGAATCGCTTGAGCCCAGGAGTTCCAGACAAGCCTGGGCAAAATGATGAAACCCTGTCCCTACAAAAAAATTAAAGAAATTAGCTGGGTGTGGTAGAGCATACCTGTAGTCTCCGCTACTCAGAGGCCAAGGCAGCAGGCTCTCTTCCTTGAGCCTAGGAAGTCAAGGCAGTGGTGAGCTATGATCACACCACTGCACTGCAGCCTGGGTCACAAAGTGAGACCCCCGTCTCTAAATTTTTTTTTTTTTTTTTAAGATGGGGTTTCACCATGTTGGTCAGGCTGGTCTTGAACTCCCGACCTCAGGTGATCCGCCTGCCTTGGCCTCCAAAGTGCTTGGATTGCAGGCATGAGCCCCCACACCCAGCTCTAAAAAATTTTTTAATACAAAAACAAATTTTTAAATCTTTGCATTCATGCTTGTGAATAGACACTGCACTCCAGCCTCCATCTCTGTAAAAAGTTTTAAAAAAAATCTTGCTAGGCTGGGCGCGGTGGCTCAAGCCTGTAATCCCAGCACTTTGGGAGGCCGAGGCGGGTGGATCACGAGGTCAAGAGATCGAGACCATCCTGGTCAAGATGGTGAAACCCCGTCTCTACTAAAGCTACAAAAAAAAATTAGCTAGGCATGGTGGTGCGTGCCTGTAATCCCAGCTACTCAGGAGGCTGAGGCAGGAGAATTGCCTGAACGCAGGAGGCGGAGGTTGCGGTGAGCCGAGATCGCGCCATTGCACTCCAGCCTGGGTAACAAGAGCGAAACTCCGTCTAAAAAAAAAAAAAAATCTTGCTTAAAGTCACCTTTAAGACTCCTGGCCAGGTGCAGTGGTTCACGCCTGTAATCCCAACACTTTGGGAGGCTGAGGCAGGTGGATCACAAGGTCAGGAGTTCAAGACAAGCCTGGCCAGTATGGTGAAACCCTGTCTCTACTAAAAATACAAAAATTAGCTGGATGTAGTGGCACGCACCTGTAGTCCCAGCTACTCAGGAGACTGAGGCAGGAGAGTTGCTTGAACCTGGGAGGTGGAGGTTGCAGTGAGCCAAGATTGCGGCACTGACTCCAGCCAGGGCAACAGAGTAAGACTGTGTTCTCTAGATAGATAGATAGATAGATAGATAGATAGATAGATAGATAGATATAGATAGATAGAAAAGAAAAAAAAAACTAAAAACATTGAGCCGGGCATGGTGGCTCATGCCTGTAATCCCAGAACTTTGGGAGGCAGGTGGATCAAAGGTCAGGAGTTTGAGACCATCCTGGCTAACACGATGAAGCCCCGTCTCTATTGAAAATACAAAATATTAGCCAGGCGTGGTGGCATTCGCCTGTAGTCCCAGCTACTCAAGAGGCTGAGGGAGGAGAATCACTTGAATCTGGGAGGCGGAGGTTGCAGTGAGCTGAGATCGTGCCACTAGATAGACCCTCCAATATAATACTGGGGCTTGTGATCCTGAATATAAAATGAGATCAATTAGCATGGTTGTTTGTTTTCCTCCAGCAATGCTCTGTTGCTCTAGAGGCAAAGAATACATAAATAGTCTATTTTAAGTGGGATTAGATTTTAGCCCAGCAAGTTTGTCTAAGAAGAACAGGCCTGGGAGTTGCCATAACCCTGGACTCTGTAAGGCTAATTACACAGGTCAATACCTGAGGTGGTGAGCAATGGACTGGAGATCTCAGTGAGTCAAAAAACTACTGGATAATTGAGCTGAACAGGTTGGCCAAGTCTTCTGGAAAGGTACACCTCGCTAGGAGTAGACAAATACAGGGTGGGGTGGAAAAGGCAGAAGGAAAGAGGCTGAGAAGTGTTAGAGGGCAGTATCTGCCACACCCTTGACCTCTGGTCTTGTGATCTGTTGGCCTCCCAATAGCCTCAAAGCCAGGTCTCTGGGTCCTGGGTGGACCCTCTAGTTGGAAGCTGGAAAGAGAATGAGGATAGGCTGGGTGTGGTGACTCACACCTGTAATCCCACCACTTTGGCAGACCAAGGCGGGCCGATCACTAGAGGTCAGGAGTTTGAGACCAGCCTGGCCAATATGGTGAAACCCAGTCTCTACTAAAAATATAGAAATTAGCCCAGCATGGTGGTGGGGGCCTGAAATCCCAGCTACTCAGGAGCCTGAGGCAGGAGAATCGCATAAACCTGGGAGGCAGAGGTTTCAGTGAGCCATGCCACTTCACTGCAGCCTGGGCAACAGAGAGACTCCATCTCAAAAAAAAAAAAAAAAAAAAAAAAAAAAAAAAAAAAAAAAAAAAAAAAAAAAAAAAAAAAAAAAAAAAAAAAAAAAAAGAATAAACCACATAGGGGTCTTAGGAGGCAAGGGCAAGATTTGGAGGTGGAGAGAGGAACTATCACCAACACTTGGTTTTTGTTTTTTACCAGGAGTGCATTAGGAACTGCCACTGGGGCTGGGGCATAGAGGTGAGTGCACATGGAGGGAGAGGGGCTCCGCAGAACAGCCACAAAGGGAGGATGACAGTGGGGACACACAGCAGGAGCAACATGGGGAGCCATCTGCAATCAATTTCACTGCTCAGGATTGAGGAGCTTTGCTCTCCAAAGGGAGTGTCAGCTGAGGCCAGTGCCAGCCCTATTGGTGAGAGGGAAGGGGTTAATTTCCCTCAGCCATAGTCTCTTTATGCCTCTGCACATTTGTCCACACAGTCTCCAAGACCTAGGATGCCCACATCCCTATCCCTCCCTGCCCTTCCTTCGCAGATGCAGATCTCCCGTTGGTCATTCTAGACACTGCTCTGGCGTCTTCCGCAAGAAGGCTTCCCAGGTCTGGAAGATGACTCAGATGCCTCCTCTGGGACTCCAGCACCCTTCCCCAGCAGCGCCCCTCCCTGTCTCCCTCCATGGCATCAGGTTTTGTGCCCTCTAGTCACTAGATTGTGGACCCCAGAAAGCGCTGTATCAAAATCATTTCTGGGTTGCCAGGCATAGTGGTTCACACCTGTAATCTCAGCACTTTGGGAGGCCAAGATGGGCGGGTTGCTTGAGCCCAGGAGTTCAAGACTAGCCTGGCCAACATGGTGAGATCCCCTCTCTACAAAAAATGGAAAAATTAGCCAAGTGTGGTGACATGCACCTGTAGTCTCAGCTACTCGGGAGGCTGACGTGGGAAAATCGCCTGAACCTGGGGAGTTCAAGGCTACAGTGAGCCATGATCACCACTGCACTCCAGCCTGGGTAAAAGAGTGAGATGCTGTCTCTAAATAAATAAAACCACTTTGGCGGCTTTGCTCCTCCAGCCCCTGCACCGATTGGCTCCCATCCAAAGGAGTTCCGCCCTAAGCGCTGCAGATCCTCCACCCCCACCCACAAACCCATTGGAACCCCGGCCTTGTATCCGGCGCAGAGCTCTGGTAACTGGGAAGGTGCTCAGATTCGAAGAGGGAGAGGGCACTACTGGAGACTTGCGGCCTGTTCTTGTTAGCCACAGGGGCGCTCGGGAGGTAGAATCCGCAGGAACCCCGCCTCTCGGAAGCGGATAAGTCAAGGGGCGAGAGGATTCACCGACTGATTGGTTGATGGTGATGTCATAGGTACCGTTCGGGGCGGGCCAGAGGCCTTGGCCAGGAGTTCCTCGCCTGTTAGAACCGGGATCCACCCCATCGAAGGAGCCGCACCCTTTGGAACGTTCTGGCGTCTCGCCCCTGACCTCTTCCTGGGTGTCGGGATGCCCGCGTCCACTGCACCCCGCGCTGCAGTTCGTTATCGATTGCGCCTTCGGAAGCCGGTCCGTATAGTGTACTATCCAGACTATCTCTAATGGTTAGCCGGCAACCCGCGGAGCCCCCTCCGCCGTGAGGGGCGGGGCCTCCTATTGTGCCAATAGAAACAATGACTCTCTGATTGGAGTGCTCCGCGTTCACCCCTAGCCTCCGCTCCTCTCGTGACGTCTGTTGCGCCAGGTCCACCCATTGGCCTGGCGAGACTGCCGCGTGCCAGGAGTTGCGCAGGGAGAGCTGGAATGCACCGAGGGTGGGGGGAGGACTGAGCTTCTGTGTCAGTCCCTTCAAGGGGTTAAAGGATGCGGTCGTGGCAGACGAGGGGCGGGGATCCGAGGAAGCTGGGCCCGCAGCCATGGGGCAACGCCGGGCTCCACGTGGCATCCCGGAGCACTCGGGACCCGTAGCCTGGGAGGGGGTGCAGCCTCCAGTGGAGGGGCCCCAAGCTCGGGAGACTGCTGAGAACGGCAAGGCGGGGAAGAATTTGGCCTTTGTTCCCGCCTTGGGAGGGTCATCTCCAGTCCCTGCTCCACCAGGGGTGCTCCAAACAAGCAGGTGGTCGCGACATGTTTCATAAAACTAGCTGATTGGATCGTTAAAGCTATTGTTCGGGTTGCTGGCACCCCAGACCCCTGTCCAGCCATCGTCCCCCCTACCCCAGGATTTCACACGATACCCCCTCCCAGAGCCGTGAGAACGCTCATGGGCACCAAAATTTCAGACCAAAATCCGGGACACGGTTCCAAACTAGTGGTCAGGAAGGAGGACGAGAGATCTGGGAGGAGAAGAAAGGCTGGGAGACTGAGCTGGGACAGCGCCCTAGAAAGAGGGAGGTGGGTGAGGGCGGCGGCCGAAAGCGGGGAGGGCGGACCCAACGGCGGTGCACCTCGGCGCTCTGTTCAGCACCATGAGCAGCGCTCACGTCCTTAATAAAGATGGCGGCAACAGCTTCGGTCCTCAGAGCTGCCATGCGCGATGGGTTGTACCACTGGGTTTGGGGCGCTGGGGCTGAGGTGGAGCGAACCATCGGGACGGCCGGGAGCCATGTTGGAGCGGCGGGAGGCGGCAGCAGCGTCGGGGATGCTGTGGTGGGGGCGGAAAAAGCCGGGGCCGCACGCCGGAGGGGCTCCGGCCGCGGAGTAGATGGTGCCCAGAGGGCGGCGGCGGCGCGGAGAGACAGGCGGAGGGGCGGGGGCCCAGGGCGGCGGCAGGGGCCTGGGAGGGGGCCCGAGCGGCGGGGCCGGCCCAAGGCCCGGACCGGGGTGGGGGGCGGTGGAGGCCGTGCAGGGAGGCGGGGGATGATGGCGAGGCGGCCGCCGTGTTGGGGTCTCGGGGGACGGTCGACCCCCATACTCCTCCTCCTTCTCCTCCTCTCTTTGTTCCCCCTTAGCCAGGAGGAGCTGGGGCGCGGTGGGCACCATGGCTGGGACCCGGGGTTAGCTGCCACTACGGGGCCCGGGGCTCAGATCCGTGGCGGAGCCTTAGCTCTTTGTCCCGAGTCTCCCGGGGTCCGGGAGGATGGGGGGACTGGCCTGGGGGTCAGGGAGCCTGTCTTCGTGGGGCTCGGAGAAAGAAGGCAAAGCACCCGGAACAGTCTAGGGCCCCCTGAGCAGCCGAACGAGGAGCTGGGGGTTGAACACGGCGTCCAGCAATTGGGCAGCCGCGAACGAGAGACAGGACAGGGACCAGGGTCTATGGTATACTGGCGCCCAGAGGCTTCTTCTTGCGGGCGGACAGGATCTTTGCAAAGAGGTAGTCTGTCGCCAGGGGCTCTGTCCTCAGGGGTCCCGGGCTCGGGGAACAGCTCGCCCCTCCCTTCAGACTTTTTGGTTCGGCACCATGCTCCCAAGCCGTTGTCCTCCCAGCGAAACGCTGGGACAGGCGCCCGCAAAAGAGTAAGCACTGCGAGCTGCTGTGGGGAATCGTGGGCAACAGGAAGCAAGGGTCAGGACGAGAGAGCCACGACATCCGGAGGAGAAAGGACAGCCCCTCGGCGGAACTGTCTCCCAGGGTCCTTGGGATCTGGCCCCGAGCTGGATTCAGCACCGCGCACGGTGAGGACAGCTCCTACATCAGGTTCAGCACTCCGCGAGTCTCGGACAGCTCCCGAGCCGGCGCCCGAGCGCATGCGCTCCCAGGGTCTCTTCCGCCGCCGCTTCCTCCCGCAGCGTCCCGGGCCGCGCCCCCCGGGACTCCCGGCCGGTCCTGAAGCCCGGAAGATAACCTCGGCGAACCCGGCACGCTTCCGTCGCGCCGCAAACCGCCACCCGCAGTTTCCGCAGTACAACTACCAGACGCTGGTGCCGGAGAACGAGGCCGCAGGCACCGCGGTGCTGCGTGTGGTTGCGCAGGACCCGGACGCCGGCGAGGCCGGGCGCCTAGTCTACTCGCTGGCGGCGCTCATGAACAGCCGCTCGCTGGAGCTGTTCAGCATCGACCCGCAGAGCGGCCTCATCCGTACGGCGGCAGCTCTGGACCGCGAGAGCATGGAACGTCACTACCTGCGTGTGACCGCGCAGGACCACGGCTCGCCGCGCCTCTCGGCCACCACGATGGTGGCCGTGACGGTAGCCGACCGCAACGACCACTCGCCGGTTTTTGAGCAAGCGCAGTACCGGGAGACGCTTCGCGAGAATGTGGAGGAGGGCTACCCGATCCTGCAGTTGCGTGCCACGGATGGCGACGCGCCCCCCAACGCCAACCTGCGCTACCGCTTTGTGGGGCCGCCTGCTGCGCGCGCCGCAGCTGCTGCTGCCTTCGAGATTGATCCGCGCTCCGGCCTCATCAGCACCAGCGGCCGAGTGGACAGAGAGCACATGGAAAGCTACGAGCTGGTGGTGGAAGCCAGCGACCAGGGTCAGGAGCCCGGGCCGCGCTCGGCCACTGTGCGCGTACACATAACTGTGCTGGATGAAAATGACAACGCTCCCCAATTCAGCGAGAAGCGCTATGTGGCGCAGGTACGCGAGGATGTGCGCCCCCACACGGTGGTGCTGCGCGTCACGGCCACTGACCGAGACAAGGACGCCAACGGATTGGTGCACTACAACATCATCAGTGGTAATAGCCGTGGCCACTTTGCCATCGACAGCCTCACTGGCGAGATCCAGGTGGTGGCGCCTCTGGACTTCGAGGCAGAGAGAGAGTATGCCTTGCGCATCCGGGCGCAGGATGCTGGTCGGCCACCGCTGTCCAACAACACGGGCCTGGCCAGCATCCAGGTGATGGACATTAATGACCACATTCCTATTTTCGTCAGCACACCCTTCCAAGTCTCTGTCTTGGAAAATGCTCCCTTGGGCCACTCAGTCATTCACATTCAGGCAGTTGATGCAGACCATGGGGAGAATGCCAGATTGGAGTACTCCCTAACTGGTGTGGCACCTGATACTCCCTTCGTGATAAACAGTGCCACTGGCTGGGTCTCTGTGAGTGGTCCCCTGGACCGTGAGTCTGTGGAGCACTACTTCTTTGGTGTGGAGGCTCGAGACCATGGCTCACCCCCACTCTCTGCCTCAGCCAGTGTCACAGTGACTGTGCTGGATGTTAATGACAATCGGCCTGAGTTCACAATGAAGGAGTACCACCTTCGACTGAATGAGGATGCAGCTGTGGGCACCAGTGTGGTCAGCGTGACTGCTGTAGACCGTGATGCCAATAGTGCCATCAGCTACCAGATCACAGGTGGCAACACCCGGAATCGCTTTGCCATCAGCACCCAGGGGGGTGTGGGTCTAGTGACACTGGCTCTGCCACTGGACTACAAGCAGGAACGCTACTTCAAGCTGGTTCTAACTGCATCTGACCGTGCCCTTCATGATCATTGCTATGTGCACATCAACATCACAGATGCCAACACTCATCGGCCAGTCTTTCAAAGTGCTCACTACTCAGTGAGCGTGAATGAAGATCGGCCAGTGGGTAGCACCATAGTGGTCATCAGTGCCTCTGATGATGATGTGGGTGAGAACGCTCGTATCACCTATCTCCTGGAAGACAACCTGCCCCAGTTCCGCATTGATGCAGGCTCAGGGGCCATTACACTACAAGCCCCATTAGACTATGAGGACCAGGTGACCTACACCCTAGCTATCACAGCTCGGGACAATGGCATCCCACAGAAGGCAGACACTACTTATGTGGAGGTGATGGTCAATGACGTGAATGACAATGCTCCACAATTTGTGGCCTCCCACTACACAGGGTTGGTCTCTGAGGATGCCCCACCTTTCACCAGTGTCCTGCAGATCTCAGCCACTGACCGGGATGCTCATGCCAATGGCCGGGTCCAGTACACTTTCCAGAATGGGGAAGATGGGGATGGAGATTTTACCATTGAGCCCACCTCTGGCATTGTCCGTACAGTGAGGCGGCTGGACCGGGAGGCAGTGCCAGTGTATGAGTTGACTGCCTATGCAGTGGACCGAGGTGTGCCCCCACTCCGGACTCCAGTCAGTATCCAGGTAACAGTGCAGGATGTGAACGACAATGCTCCTGTCTTCCCAGCTGAGGAGTTTGAGGTGCGGGTGAAAGAGAACAGCATTGTGGGCTCAGTGGTGGCCCAGATCACCGCAGTGGACCCCGATGAAGGCCCCAATGCCCATATCATGTACCAGATTGTGGAGGGGAATATCCCTGAGCTGTTCCAAATGGACATCTTCTCTGGAGAACTGACGGCACTCATTGACCTAGACTATGAGGCTCGCCAGGAATATGTGATTGTGGTGCAGGCCACATCTGCTCCTCTGGTCAGCCGGGCCACTGTGCACGTCCGCCTGGTTGACCAGAATGACAACAGCCCTGTGCTCAACAACTTCCAGATCCTCTTCAACAACTATGTATCCAACCGCTCAGACACCTTCCCGTCGGGCATTATTGGGCGCATCCCAGCTTATGACCCTGATGTCTCTGACCACCTTTTCTACTCCTTTGAGCGTGGCAATGAGCTGCAGCTGCTGGTGGTCAACCAGACCAGTGGGGAGCTGAGACTCAGCCGAAAGCTAGACAATAATCGCCCACTGGTGGCCTCCATGTTGGTGACTGTCACAGGTGAGGGGCATGGGGCAGGCAAGTGACCCAGTGATCCCAACCTGTTTGGCCTAGGAACTCCATGGGCCACCTCAAGCCAAAGAGGGATTTCCAAACCTCCCAAGAACCCCTTAAGTGAAGGGTTCCTGCACCCTACAAGATCTGCCATAGACCTCATGAGGACTCTGCTTAGGTTCCTGGATAATCTCCACAGAATTCCAAAGATTCCAAGGCATCTAGCAGACCCCATAAAGCTTGTAAAGAACTGTCTGCTACCTAGGGATAGCTCCCCTGCTGACAAAAGGTTAGATGTCCTGGGGTAATCCTCTGGAGGTCCCAGGCAAAGCCATTATGGGCCAGTAAGTCCACATTAGGTCCATGTTTAGACGAAGGATTTCTTTGGGTCCAGTCTGGCGTTTACCCCATCTGTGCAGGAAATGACCAATAATTTAGTGGTCAGGAACAGCAGCTTACTATGGAAGTGTCAGGTGGAGAGTGGGTCCATAGGGGCTGAGACCCTGACCTTTGGGAAAATGTCCAGAGGTCCACCTGCCTCTTTCCTGTCCCATCTGCTTCAGACTTTCACAAACCCCTCCCTAATAGGAGAGTGCAGGTGGGATAGGCTCTTGAAGTCCTGCCTACTGGAGGCTGCAGGAGTTGGGAAACAGGCTTTACTGGTGCTCATTTCTTAGTTCTGGAGCAGGGACTCCTGGCACTGCCTGAGAACGCACAACCTTCATTTATCCCTCAATTCACTCAACAGTCTATCCTCATTAACTACCCACTATGTGCTAGGGTCTGGGGACAAGACGAACAAGGCAGATAAGCACCTCACCTTCATCTCTGGGGTGGTCACTGAAACCACAGCACCCAGGTCTGGAGTGGCGAGTAGGCTGCTAACTGAAGAATGCTGCCGTGTGTGTGTGTGTGTGTGTGTGTGTGTGTGTGTGTGTGTGTGTGTGTGTGTTGGTGTTCAAGACTCTCCTGGAGCTTGATAACCCAGGGTTCTGGGGGTGGCATTGAGTGTTCACTGGGCCAGAGCCTCTTCTAGTGCCATAGAAGAGCAATTTGCTGATCAAAAATTGGAGATAGGTGATTCCTGATCTGCAACTCTTGTTTTTGGAGGGGATGTTTTGCTTGTTCTGCTATGCTGGGGGAAGGGAGAAGAGGAAGGTGGCTGGGAATGGGTGCCTAATGGCCCTAGCTCCTCTTCATGTCCCAAGTTGGGGTGGCCTGCTGATGATAACTTGGGGAAGTGTGGGTTATCGAGTACTTAGGGTACTTGAGTGCTGTTGGGGGAGTGACTTACTAAGCCATGGGCACTGTGTGGGTTGGTTGATCCCTGGTCCAGACCCCTCTTTGTATTGGGGGTTGGGGGAGGACGCAGCGGCCTTTTGACACCTTGATACTGAAGGAGCTGGTGGTCACTAGTCCCAGACCTCCTTGTGTCCTGGTGGGGTCAGCCTGCTGACTTAGAGGTCCTGGGAGCTTGGGCTATCACCGGCCCCGGCCCTCTTGTGTCCTACGGAGGGGCGGCCACTGGCCCCAGGCTGACCACTGCCCCTGCCCCCACCTGCAGATGGCCTGCACAGCGTGACGGCGCAGTGTGTGCTGCGCGTGGTCATCATCACGGAGGAGTTGCTGGCCAACAGCCTGACCGTGCGCCTTGAGAACATGTGGCAGGAGCGCTTCCTGTCACCGCTGCTGGGCCACTTCCTCGAAGGCGTGGCTGCGGTGCTCGCTACGCCAGCCGAGGACGTCTTCATCTTCAACATCCAAAACGACACAGACGTAGGGGGCACCGTACTTAATGTGAGTTTCTCGGCGCTGGCTCCACGTGGGGCCGGAGCGGGCGCTGCCGGGCCCTGGTTCAGCTCGGAGGAGCTGCAGGAGCAGTTGTACGTGCGCCGCGCGGCGCTGGCAGCCCGCTCCCTGCTCGACGTACTGCCCTTCGACGACAACGTGTGCCTGCGCGAGCCCTGTGAGAACTACATGAAATGCGTGTCCGTGCTCCGCTTTGACTCGTCCGCGCCCTTCTTGGCCTCGGCCTCCACGCTCTTCCGACCCATCCAGCCCATCGCCGGCCTGCGCTGCCGCTGCCCGCCTGGATTCACCGGAGACTTTTGCGAGACTGAGCTCGACCTTTGCTACTCCAACCCATGTCGCAACGGCGGTGCCTGCGCGCGGCGCGAGGGAGGCTACACGTGCGTCTGCCGCCCGCGCTTCACAGGTGAGCTGGGCTCCGGGCCACAGCCGGGGAGGGGGAGCGCGGGCCAAGGCCGGGGCGGGACTGCAATGCGAGTGAGTACTGGGCGTCACTTCTGAGGCCACTGGCCTCCGCGAAGGCACTAAGGAGGCTGGGGAAGGGGCGGGGCGCGAGGCGGGGCCAGACGGAAGGGGCGTGTCCACAGGGAGCGCGATTTTTTGGGGTTCTTAGCACCCGACCTGGTGGCGCGCGGCCTTTGAAGGGGCTCGGCCGACTCCAGCAGGGGCGGGCGTAGGCGTGACCGCCTCTGACCCCGGCTTGGCCCCCAGGAGAGGACTGCGAGCTGGACACCGAGGCCGGCCGCTGCGTGCCGGGCGTCTGCCGCAACGGGGGCACCTGCACCGACGCGCCCAACGGCGGCTTCCGATGCCAGTGCCCGGCAGGCGGCGCCTTCGAGGGCCCGCGCTGTGAGGTGGCGGCGCGCTCCTTCCCGCCCAGTTCGTTCGTCATGTTCCGCGGCCTGCGGCAGCGCTTCCACCTCACGCTGTCCCTCTCGTAGGTGCCCGCCCCGTGTCTGAGCGCCTCCACGCCGCCCCCACCTATTCACCCTGATTTAGATTCCTGACTGCCCTGTCCTGACGTTCCCACGGGACACCGCCCCTCCCCTGACGCTCCCCCCCTCGCCCCTCCTCCAGGGTCTCCTGACCTCGCTGCACTCGCCCCAGCCCCTTCTCCTCGCAGCGATGGAGGGTGTTATGTGGTAACCTGCTCCTGACACCCTCATCCCCTCAACCCCTGCCCGCCCAGGTTCGCGACGGTGCAGCAGAGCGGGCTACTCTTCTACAACGGGCGCCTGAACGAGAAGCACGACTTCCTGGCCCTGGAGCTGGTGGCTGGCCAAGTGCGGCTCACATATTCCACCGGTAGGTGCCCTGGATATGACGGCGAATGGGTGCACGTGTGCTGGAGGACACAGGCCCCAAGTCCCCTCGGGTTTGCCTCAGTGTGCACCTGAGCGCACACTTGATGCCAAACCAGCAGTGAAGACCTAGTTCCTTAGCACCTTGGCCATTCCCTGTCCGAAGGTCCGTCCTTCCAAGAAGTCTGTGTTTCTTCTGTCTGTTCAAAGGCAATCTAGGCCAGCCAGTGCGGTCACTAGTGGGGGGACTGATCTAATGCATCCAGGGTGGCCCTGGGAGTGGCTGTGCTTATACGACTGGGGTGGAATGGAGCGACTCCGCTGCTCCTAATGATTCCACATGCGTCACCCTTGCAGGTGAATCCAACACGGTGGTCAGCCCCACAGTTCCAGGGGGCCTGAGTGATGGGCAATGGCATACAGTGCATTTGAGATACTACAACAAGGTGGGCACCATCCCTGGCATTGGGTATGAGGGGAGTTGGGATGCTGACTTCTGCTCCTCAGGGGCTACTAGGGGCACTGTTGACTGGTGTGCCTGGGTCTTTAGCCCCGGACAGATGCCCTAGGGGGTGTGCAGGGCCCCTCCAAGGACAAGGTGGCTGTGCTGAGCGTGGATGATTGCGATGTGGCCGTGGCTTTGCAGTTTGGTGCTGAGATTGGCAACTACTCATGCGCAGCTGCTGGTGTGCAAACAAGCTCCAAGAAGTGAGGCCCCCTCCCCCTGTCCCCTTGTCTGCCTGCTAAAGCCCACTCCGACCCTTCACATCCCATTCCTCATCCCATCCTGCCAAACTCCCCCATCCTTCCCCTAAACCACCAAGATTTCCCTCTCTTCTCAAACACCCTGAAAGCCTACTCACCCTAGCCCGCAATACTGTATTCCACCCCAGACTTCCTCCTGGCACACACAGTCCCCAGGCAGTCCTCAAAAGCCTCCACCTCCCCACCCCAGTTTCACTAATGCCCCACATCCCCTCCAAGTCCCTTCATCTCATGTCCAGTCTCCCCCAGACTCTTCACTTCTCCATCCCCTCCCCCACTAGCCAGATGCCTCACTCTTTCATCATAGCCCTCAACCCCAGTTCACCTACCTTTCCCCAGATGAGCTCTCCTTTGCACCCCAACTGAAGTCAGACCCTAACTCCTTCCCCAGCTTGGCCTTATTTTTCTCCTTCAATCACCCTACTCTCTGGGTCCTACCCCCTACTTCCTGTGCCCCCCCCCCAGGAACAACTCTATTCTGGGCCCATTCCACCAATGACCCAGACCTCTGACCCCCAGGTCCCTGGACCTGACGGGCCCCCTGCTTCTGGGGGGTGTCCCCAACCTCCCCGAGAACTTCCCTGTGTCCCATAAGGACTTCATCGGCTGTATGCGGGACCTGCACATTGATGGCCGTCGAGTGGACATGGCGGCTTTTGTTGCAAATAATGGCACCATGGCAGGTAGGCCTGAAGCTTCCACCAGCGCAGCCCATGGCCCTGGTCCCCATCATAGGGAGGGAGCGGAGGACTACATGGGGTGACTCCACACCTGATTTCAACCCAGTCTTCTTTAGTGGCAAGCACCATGCTACAGCCCAGCCTTGAAGGCCTGACTTACCAATCCCAGAGAGAACATGGGGATGAGATCTTGGCCTCTTTCAGGTCCTCTGGACACTAAAGTTCTGTCCAGCACTGTGTCCCCCAACCCTTGTTCTCACATCCTCCATGTGCCTTCCTCTCCCAGGCTGCCAAGCCAAGCTGCACTTTTGTGACTCAGGCCCCTGCAAGAACAGTGGCTTCTGCTCAGAGCGCTGGGGCGGCTTCAGCTGCGACTGCCCTGTGGGCTTTGGTGGCAAAGACTGTCGGCTCAGTGAGTGGGCAGCATGCGGCAGGAGGGGCCTGCAGGGTCAAATCTGTTCCTGGGTCAGGGCCTATAACTCTGTTTCTCTTATCCACTCAGCCATGGCCCATCCCCACCATTTCCGTGGCAACGGCACACTGAGCTGGAACTTTGGAAGTGACATGGCTGTGTCTGTGCCATGGTACCTGGGGCTGGCATTTCGGACACGGGCGACACAGGGGGTCCTGATGCAAGTGCAGGCTGGGCCACACAGCACTCTCCTTTGCCAGGTGTGTCCACCTTGCTCACCCTCCCTGTACCCTCAGCTCTGTCTCTCACGCCACCACCGATATTCTTGTGTGCACAGGCTGGTCACACAGCATACTTTTCTGCCAGGTGTCCCAACCACATTTGACCCTGCTCCGGACCCTAGCCCCTGATTCTCTTTCCCATCATTATATCCTCTGCAGGTGCAGGGCTCTAATGTAGCTCTCTTGTGCTAGCTGCACCAACTCACCCACAACACCTGGTCCTATCCTCTGCTCCCTGATCCCATATCAGCAACATAATGTCCCCTGGCACAGTGTCCTGTGTGCCAGGTATAACCTTGACCTCGCTGTCCTGACAGCTGATATTCCTGACCTCTGAGTCCTCTGATCTCACCTCCAAGTCCCAGCCCACTGGGGGCTCTAACCACAGGGCTATGCATCTCTGTCCACAGCTAGATCGGGGGTTACTGTCTGTGACAGTAACCAGGGGCGTGGGCCGTGCTTCCCATCTCCTCCTGGACCAGGTGACTGTCAGTGATGGCCGGTGGCACGATCTGCGGCTGGAGCTGCAGGAGGAACTAGGTGGCCGGCGGGGCCACCATGTCCTCATGGTCTCTCTGGACTTTAGCCTCTTCCAGGTCTGATCTCTGACCCCGGGGTAGTCTGTTCTCAGCCTTCCAACCAGATCTGCCTTATTTGACCCCACCCTCTAGTCCAGCTCCTCTCAGTTCCTTCCAGTGCACCGAGTCTGATGTTCTCTCCCCATATATATCCTTGCACTGAGCCCACCCCACCAGCCAGGTTGGTCTGCTCTCAGGTCCTCCTTGTGCCAGATTTGGGGCCTGGTCTTGGGGAACCTCTGTAGCCATCACTTTGCCTGATTCCTAAAAGCCTCCTCTAGTCTCTGCCCCAATCTCTACCCACCCCCAGTCAAAATCAAGCAATATTAAGGTCCACTCTGGGCCCCAGTGGGAGAGGCCCGCCTAGAAGGGCTAGAAGGCCAAGACTGACTCTGGGCTATGGCAGGGGTTCCTCAGGCCCCTGCTTCCTTCCAGTGCTGACTCCCCCTTCCTTCAGGACACCATGGCGGTGGGGAGTGAGCTGCAGGGCCTGAAGGTAAAGCAGCTCCACGTGGGAGGCCTGCCCCCTGGCAGTGCAGAGGAGGCTCCTCAGGGTCTGGTCGGCTGCATCCAGGTGGGGGTCAGCATGGGAATGTGATTTGGGGCATTAGGGTTAGGGGTCAGAAGTCAGGGTCTCCTTGGGACCTGAAAGGCAGCATTCAAGTGGGGGTTGACGCGAGGGGGTGGATGACCCAGAGTCGAGAGCTAGGTCAAGTCTTTCTGTGGCATTGGAGGTGGGAGTCTAGCTTGGATTATCAAGGGCCATTAGGAATCTGTGTCAGAAACAGCACAATTAGGGTTCCATAGGGGGACCGAATTCGGGATAGTTTTGAGGCCTGGGTTTTCGGGGGTCTCAGGAAGACTGCATGTCAGAGGTCATCAGACTGGGTGGCTAGCTCTGCAGTACTTGAGGCTGAGGTGCCTTAACATGTTCTCACCCCTTGCTGGCTGTGTGTCCATAGGGGGTGTGGCTTGGCTCCACACCCTCTGGCTCCCTGGCCCTGCTACCCCCCAGCCACCGAGTGAATGCGGAGCCTGGCTGTGTTGTGACCAACGCCTGTGCCTCTGGGCCCTGCCCACCCCATGCTGACTGCCTGGACCTCTGGCAGACCTTTTCTTGCACCTGCCGGCCAGGTAGGCTTTGAGAGGGTTGGGGGAAGGGTGATCTGGGCAGGAGTTAGGAGCTCATGATGAAGACTGGGGAACCTGAAGGAGGCAGGGACTTGGGACAGGTGCCTGCTTCCTTCCATTCTCTGCCACCAGGGTCCTGAGCTTTCTGACCCAATCTGCAGGTTACTACGGTGCAGGCTGTGTGGACGCCTGCCTCCTGAACCCCTGTCAGAACCAGGGGTCATGCCGGCACCTCCCAGGAGACCCCCATGGCTACACCTGTGACTGTGTGGGTGGCTATTTCGGCCACCACTGTGAGTACAGGTAAGATGCTGGGGGTGAGGCGATGGGGAGTCCTGGCAGGGACAGGGAGGGTCACTGGGATGCCGTGGAGGCATCTCACCTGGCTATGTACCCCCAGGATGGACCAGCAGTGCCCTCGGGGTTGGTGGGGGAGCCCAACCTGTGGCCCCTGCAACTGTGATGTTCACAAGGGCTTTGATCCCAACTGCAACAAGACAAATGGGCAGTGTCACTGCAAGGTGCGCCTGGCCCCTGACCTTTTAACCCTTCCTTGGATGCGATCTGCAACTCCTGTCCAGCTTGCTGACGTCTGCCACCTGATGTGGGCCCTAACCTCTTACCTGTGTCCTGTGACTAGCTGCTGTCTCTCATCCTTTACCTATGACCCCTCCCTTGCCTTCACACGTGGCCCAGGCGTCCTCTGGCCCATGAGCACTGTTCTCTTGACCCTTTGCCCTTGATTCCGTCATTCCCTGAGCCCTGACCTCTGACTTCAGGCCCCTGGCCCATCCTCAAACAGGAGTTCCACTACCGGCCGCGGGGCAGTGACTCTTGCCTCCCATGTGACTGCTACCCTGTGGGCTCTACCTCGCGCTCATGTGCACCCCACAGCGGGCAGTGCCCCTGTCGCCCAGGAGCCCTTGGCCGCCAGTGCAACAGCTGTGACAGTCCCTTCGCAGAGGTGACAGCCAGTGGCTGCCAGGGTAAGCAGGCTCCACCCATAGAGGGCTGGTTCCAGTGTGCCACCATCACATATCAGTGGCACACTTGGCTCCTTGGGGACTCTGGAAGCTTCTCCTGAGGGAGACCGCTTATATCCAGGGAACCCTACCTTTGTCCCAGTTTCTTTGCTGACCTGTCACAAAATCTGACAGGTCAGCTTCTGAGAAGCCAGCAGAAGTGGTGGGCAGTGGGCCTTGGGGTGGGTGGTGGAGGGACAGTGGGTGTGGCTGTCACTGCCTTGGACCCTGACTGCCTGGCTCAGCACCTCTTCTCTCTCTAGTACTCTATGATGCCTGCCCCAAGTCCCTGCGATCTGGTGTGTGGTGGCCCCAGACAAAGTTTGGTGTCTTGGCCACAGTGCCCTGTCCCCGGGGGGCCCTGGGTGAGTATGTGGGGGACAGGGACATCACTGAGGGTGGGCCTGTCCTCTGACTAACAGAGCCATCACTTCCTGAGTTGGGTGGCTTTGTTCCTGCAAAGAGGTGGAAGGTGGGTGGGAGTCCATGTGAGCCCCTCACTTTTTTTTTAACCCCTCCACCCCCATGAGCCTCTCACTACTGACTAGGGGCTCTGGGCCCCTTCCTAGACCCTCATTGAGCCTCCGTCTGTTTCTCTTGGCTTCTGGGCAGGATTGCGGGGTGCAGGTAAGGGGTACGTGTTTGCTCAGGTGCGCTGCCCCCTCCCACTGCCAGAGCTTTTGCAGACCCCTCCTGCTGCCTGAGGTCCCTGCAGACCCCTCCCTGCTGCCTAAAGTCCCTGCAGGCCCCTTCTGGCTATCTGAGGACCCCAGGGGCCCTTCCCTGATGCCTGAGGTCCTCAGAGACCTCTCCTCAGTTTCTGGGGTCCCCACAGGACTTTCCCCACTGCCTGAGGTCACAAAAGATCCCTCCTCAGTCTGAGGACCCTACAGCTCCTTCCTGCTGCTTGAGGGCCCCTCCCCACTGCCTGAGGTCCCCTCAGAACACTCCTTGCTGCTTGAGGTCTCTGCAGTGGCTGGACAGAGATTGTCTGTGTACGCATGCTCATGTATGTGTCTCTGTGCCTGTGCACGTGTCTGTGAGCCTGTTGAGGGGAGGGGATTCGGTGTTTAAGTTAGACTCTCTCATTGGTAGCTACACACTCTTTTAAGATCCAAGTCAATTCTCATTCAACCTCCATCCCAACCCCATAGACAAGGGAGAGAAAGGACAGCAAAGTCACCACTGGGGCAGTTAAAACTTGTGTGAGAATCCCCCCACCTGACTTTGGTCACGGATGTTCCTGGAAGCCCTGGTCTGTGTTGGCATGTCTGCGTGTGTGTGCGAGGGCATCATGTGTCTGTGTGCTGGTCTGGTCTATGCATCTGTGTGTGTAACTGGCGAGCATCGGTGTGTGTCTGTGTTTGTGTGTGAATTGGCACGTCCCTGAGCCTGTCCTGGCCCACATGGGTGAGTGTGTGCAGCCCCACCCTTGTGCTTTGTGTGGTTGCCAGTTGAGAATGGTCTATAGCCTTCTCAGGAATTGCCTGACAAGCAGCTGGGGCCTACCTGGCTTGCTGCTACCTCCAGGAGTGCAGCTATAGTTTCTCCTGCCTCTGACTTCTTTCTGCCTCAAGGATCCCCAGGGATAGGAGAGGATGCTGTGGTTATCTCCTCAGCAAAGGTATTCAGGCCCCTGGTCTGACCAGGGGTTGCCTGCCCCCAGGTGCTGCTGTGCGGCTGTGTGATGAGGCCCAGGGCTGGCTGGAGCCTGACCTCTTCAACTGTACCTCCCCTGCCTTTCGAGAGCTCAGTCTGCTGGTGAGACTGCCCAGAATTTTCCCTGTGCCTAAGATGTTCCTTGGCCTGTGGTGGGCCCCAGATACCACACCCTAGCCCTTGACCTCCTGAGCCTTTCCTGGTTGCCCTTTAATCTGGCAAGCCTTTCTCCTTGTGAGGCTTTGGAGAAAGGCCTAAGGGACCACAGAGCAACCAACTCCTTCTTGTCCTGGCAGCTGGATGGCCTAGAGCTGAACAAGACGGCACTGGATACCGTGGAGGCCAAGAAGCTGGCTCAGCGGCTACGGGAGGTGACTGGCAACACTGACCACTATTTTAGCCAAGATGTCCGAGTCACTGCCCGCCTGCTGGCCCACTTGCTGGCCTTCGAGAGCCATCAGCAGGGCTTCGGGCTGACAGCCACACAGGATGCCCACTTCAATGAGGTGGGGCTGTGCCCTTTGTTCTCAGTGCCCTGGCCCTGGCCCCCCAGCTCCCAGCCTTCTGCCCCTCGATCCTCAGATCAGGCCCCTGCTGCCCTCAGGAAGTGAAGGTCCTGGGCCCTCCCTCTGTCCTTGTCCTCTCCATCCCCACCCCCTTGCCTGTTGGGGCCCCTCTGAGCACCTGTACAGACCTCTCATGCCTGCCCTGTCCCCTCATACATCCTGACCACCTGGCTGAGCCCAACTCTATCTCCATCCTCCCAGAATCTGCTGTGGGCCGGCTCTGCACTGCTTGCTCCAGAGACAGGGGACTTGTGGGCGGCGCTGGGGCAGCGGGCCCCTGGGGACTCCCCAGGCAGCGCGGGGCTGGTGAGGCACCTGGAGGAGTATGCAGCCACGCTCGCAAGGAATATGGAACTCACATACCTGAATCCCATGGGGCTGGTGACGCCTAATATCAGTGCGTTGTGGGCGGGCTGGGGCGGGGCAGGGCAGGAACTTGAAGGCCTGATGGGCTATGGCTATCGATGCCAACTTTAATGGCAGGAGACTCTGCCATCACCCTCAGCATTTTGTAGGGACAGGCTCTGAGCTGGTAGCAAGGAAAACATTGTGGGACTTGGGTGCAGGATGCAAGAAAGAGTAGAACCCTTGGCACTGGGAAGAGGTCCGTGATGGGCCTCCCCTTTCTTTCTCCCGGGTAGTGCTCAGCATTGACCGCATGGAGCACCCCAGTTCTCCCCGGGGGGC
This sequence comes from Cebus imitator, assembly GCF_001604975.1. Classification (NCBI taxonomy): domain Eukaryota; kingdom Metazoa; phylum Chordata; class Mammalia; order Primates; family Cebidae; genus Cebus; species Cebus imitator. The sequence goes on from NW_016107315.1 coordinate 5,499,509, forward strand.
CCGTCGCTACCCCCGATACCATAGCAACCTCTTTCGGGGCCAAGATGCCTGGGATCCTCACACCCATGTGCTGCTGCCTTCCCAGTCCCCATGGCCATCCCAATCTGAAGGTGAGAGCCCCTGGGAGAACCCCTAGGCCAGGTCCTGTCTCTCTGTCCTCCCAACGAATTTTCCCTTTTCCAGGCCTCCCTGGTGTCAGACCCTCCCACATCTCCCCTCCACCCTCCACCTCACCACACCCTCACTTTGTCAGACCCTCTCCCTCATCACAGATGACCCCTCCTAGGCCTTGACTATTCCTTTCTGGATTCCTGCTATCCCTGCTCCCCAATTCTGCTCCTGCAGAGAAGAGACCCTCATGCTTGATTGGGTTCAGAGCTGGGTTGGCAGGTGCTTTGGGTCAGAGGTCACTGACAGAAGCTCCTCCTCCTCTCCTGGCAGTTCTGCCCACAAGCAGCAGCACAGAAAACTCCACCACCTCCAGTGTGATCCCCCCACCAGCCCCGCTGGAGCCAGAGCCTGGGATCTCCATTGTCATTCTCCTTGTTTACCGCACCTTGGGGGGACTGCTCCCTGCCCAGTTCCAGGCAGAGCGCAGAGGTGCCAGGTACTCAGGCCCCTCACCCCTGAGCTTCCTGTGACCTTCTCAGCCCAGCAGCCCCTTTTTTGGTGGGTAGATGCATAGGTTCGCAACACACAGAGAAGCTCCTGTGCGAGCCCCGTCCTTGCCGGGTTCACTGTGAATCTTGTTCTCTGGAGTTGTGCAGAGTAGCAGAGCCGCAGGCTGACAGACACACAGCCACAAACAGGAGGGATCCTTGAGCCAGGTACAGACAGGCCAAAGGGCTGACAGAGACAGACAAGGACAGGCTGACTGATGGCAGTCAGATGGGGGCAGGAGGGAGGGCAGTCAGAGGCACAGTCGCAGGTCCCCTGGAGCTGCTTAGCCCCTCAGCAGCCCAGCAGAGGCTGGAGGGATTCTTAGAAACAGCGTCCACTCTGGGGACATCCCAGACCCTGGGTCAGCCATAGCCAGTGTCATGAAGACGGGGTGAGGCAGGCAGGCTGAGTGTGGGGAGGTCAGCAGTATGCAAGGCTAGATGGGTATCTCCCCAGGCTTCCCCAGAACCCTGTCATGAACTCCCCGGTGGTCAGCGTGGCTGTGTTCCATGGACGCAACTTCCTAAGGGGAGTCCTGGAGTCCCCCATCAGCCTGGAGTTCCGCCTGCTGCAGACGGCGAATCGGAGCAAGGCGATCTGCGTGCAGTGGGACCCACCTGGCCTGTGAGGACCCCCATTCTGGAAACCCTTGGTTCCCTGTTAGCCCTTGGGAGGCCAACTAATAGTCTCAGCCTGCCCCTGGGACCCCCACTATTGTGCACTATAGTGCTATTGTGCAACTCAGGCTATGAGGAATGCTGCACCCCAACTCCAGACCTTCCCATGATCTCTCACAAACCCTTGCCTGAGAGTGGGTCACTGTCACGTCTAACTGCCCTGTGGCTGCAGGGCGGAGCAGCATGGTGTGTGGACAGCACGGGACTGCGAGCTGGTGCACAGGAATGGGTCCCACGCACGGTGTCGCTGCAGCCGGACAGGGACCTTTGGAGTCCTCATGGATGCCTCCCCCCGTGAGGTGGGGCTGTGTTCAGTGTTCTGAGGAAGTGGGATGTCGGTCAAAGGGATGGGGGGATTCTGTCCAATAGCCCATCAACCATCCCTGTCTCTGCAGAGGCTGGAGGGCGACCTGGAGCTGCTGGCTGTGTTCACCCACGTGGTCGTGGCAGTGTCTGTGGCTGCACTGGTGCTGACTGCAGCCATCCTACTGAGCCTGCGCAGCCTCAAGTCCAATGTGCGTGGGATCCATGCCAATGTGGCAGCCGCCCTGGGGGTGGCAGAGCTCCTCTTCCTGCTGGGGATTCACAGGACCCACAACCAGGTGCAGGACCAGGGCCAGGGAACTTGTATCGCAGTGACCCTACTGGCCCAGGAGGGCTGGGCCAAAACTCAGGGTCAGAGGTCAGGGATGCTCAGGTTGGGGCCAGGCTTTGCAGTGGGATGCTGGGATAAGATATTGTGGTTTAGGGGTCAGAGGTAGGAAGCAGATGCCTGGGGTAGGTCAGAGGTGGGTGAGGCAGGAGAGGTCCTGACACCCCCCCACCCTGCCCTCAGCTGGTGTGCACTGCAGTCGCCATCCTCCTGCACTACTTCTTCCTCAGCACCTTTGCCTGGCTCCTCGTGCAGGGGCTGCACCTCTACCGCATGCAGGTTGAGCCACGCAATGTGGACCGCGGTGCCATGCGCTTCTACCATGCCCTGGGCTGGGGCGTCCCTGCTGTGCTGCTGGGTGAGTCCCACTTACCCGTTCAGGGTTGTGGCCTCCAACCTCCATCCATCACATGGCCTGACCCCTGACCCTGTCCCCAGTCCTGATCATGACCCCCAACCTCAAACCCCCAAGCCATCTACTCGTAGGGGGGCTGTTCCACCCTCACCCTGCCTTCTCCCATATGTGGGCCCACCAGCAGCTTTGGAACACACCCCCTCAGTTCTACCCCTTCTCTTCCTAAGGCCTTGCTGTGGGCCTGGACCCTGAGGGCTATGGAAACCCTGACTTCTGCTGGGTCTCAGTCCATGAGCCCCTCATCTGGAGCTTTGCTGGCCCTGTTGTCCTAGTCATAGTGGTGAGTGCCCTGGACTTGGTTTCCACTCTGTGCTTCCCTCCCTCATGGGGGAAGGAGGGAGGCCTGCGGCAGGTGCAGTGGAGTCAGCTGAGGGTGGCCAGGTCTGCAGGCTTCCTGGGCTCAGCCTCCATTTCTGTCCTCTGGTCACAGTGACTACCTCCACTCAACTGGCATGGAGATGGGGGCACAGGGTCAGAGATTCAGCTCCTGTCCCTGCCTCTTGTCTTTGCATCTCTCTTTCTGTCTCTGTCTTAGTCGGTCTCTGGTTCTCAATTTCTGACTTTTTCTGTGATTCTAAGCAACTTTGGTATGTGTGTATATGTGTGAATTTCTCACTGGTTCTGCCTCTCTCTGTGACTCTTAGTCTCTGTGTCTCTCATTGTCCCCTTCTCTCTCTCTCTGTCTGCCCCCCCCGGCCCCACATGTCCGGCTGTGGGTCCAGATGAACGGGACCATGTTTCTCCTCGCTGCCCGCACATCCTGCTCCTCAGGGCAGAGGGAGGCCAAGAAGACCTCTGCACTGTGAGTTGTCTGGCTGGGTGAAGGGGGTTCTCAGGATTGCAGGTCCTTCCTGGGTGGGGTCTGGGCCCCCCAGATCATCCCTGGTGCAGGTTGGGCTCCAAGTTCTGGATGAAGGAATGAAGTCACACCTGCCCTAACCTGCGGTCCCTCTCTGGCGCCCTCACTATACTGTCACCCCACATATGCTTCTGCCCTGCTGTCTCTCCTTGTTCTCTGGGTCCCCCCAGAGTCTCTTGTGGCCTGGGTGGCTCACTTTGCCCCCTGCCCTGTGTGTTCCCACCTGTCTTCCATGCTCTCCCTTATGGCCCCCACACTCCTGTGTTTCCCCCCATGTCCTCTTGGCTCTTTGAGTGCTCTCCTGCTTCTCTGTGAGACCTCCCATCTCCCCTAGTGTCCTCCAGAGACCTCCATGTTCCCATGTGAGTTCCTTTTTTTCACATCCTGTGTGTGGCCCCTGCGTGTCCTCCCGTGTTCCCTGCATGAGCCCTACGTGAGCCTTGCGTGTCCTCCTGTGTCCTCCCATGTCCCCACAGCAGGACCCTTCGCAGTTCCTTCCTGCTTCTTCTGCTGGTCAGCGCCTCCTGGCTCTTTGGGCTTCTGGCAGTCAACCACAGCATCCTGGCCTTCCACTACCTCCACGCCGGACTCTGCGGCCTCCAGGTGACTCTGGTGCCCCTCCCTCACTCCAGAACCGGGTGGGCCTTCAGCAGGCTGGGGCCATCCCTAGGCAGATGCTGCCCCCAGGCCTAGAGCTGACTCTTACTGGGTAACTGTTGCCAGGCTGGGTGCTACCTCAGACCAGACGCTGGCCCTAGCTGCTGCTCCCAGGCCTGGAGCTGACTCAAAACTAGACACTGACCCCAGCCTGAGTGCTGATTCTGGATTAACCTTTACCAACAGCGAGGCTCCTGGCATCTTGCTGATCCACACGACCTTACCCACTGTAGCTACCGCTGCTGCTCCTGCCTCTCCCCTGCTGGCCTTCCCGGACTCCCTTACTGAGTGCTGCTTGGGGTCCTTACTGACCCACACTAGCCTGCAGTGACTGACCCCCATTGCTGACTCACAGTGACTTATACTGGTCCCTGATTGACCCCTGCTGACCCTGCTTTGACCCTCGCTGACCCACAGGGCCTGGCAGTGCTGCTGCTCTTCTGTGTCCTGAATGCAGACGCTCGGGCCGCCTGGACACCAGCCTGTCTGGGCAGGAAGGCAGCACCCGAGGAGGCAAGGCCAGCACCTGGGACGGTGAGTCGGGTTGGGGGCCCTGAGAGGCCAGGGTTTGAGGCTGCTTCAGGGTTGGCTCACATTCTGTCTCCACCATCCCCAGGGACCTGGGGCCTACAACAACACAGCTCTCTTTGAGGAGAGTGGCCTCATCCGCATCACTCTGGGTGCCTCCACTGTCTCCTCTGTGAGCAGCGCCCGCTCCGGCAGGACCCAGGACCAGGACAGCCAGCGGGGCCGCAGCTACCTCAGGTAAGAGGAAGGGCCTCCTTATGAGGGGCACACTCAGCTTAGTCCAGCCCCACCTTACCAGGGCTTGGCATGACCAGGTCCTAGGGCAGGTGGCTCCACCCATCTCAGCCATCTGGGGCCCTGCTGCTGCCTCTGCCCTAAATGCTTCCCACCACATACCCAGGGATGCCATTCCACTGGCAGCTGGCTGTGTACTCAGACACTCCAGCCTGCAAGGTACCCCATTACAACCCTCTTTCATTGTGGGGTGCTCCTGCATTTCCAGGGACGATGTCCTGATTCGACATGGCTCAGCCGCTGACCACACTGACCATAGCCTCCAGGCTCATGCTGGCCCCACTGACCTGGACGTGGCCATGTTCCATCGAGATGCTGGTGGAGTTGGGACCTGGGGCAGGGAGGAGGGAGGCAGAGGATCTCTCCCCATCCCCTCTTCTTCCACCCCATACTGGGAGCAGTGGCTGACTGGGCTGGGACGATCTCCCTGAGGTCCCTGCCTCAGGAGCCACCTACCTCTCCAGCCCTGGTTCTCCCGATTCACTCCTGATCCGTCCTTCCCTCTGATAAGTCCCAGCCCTTCTGCTTCTACCTCCGCTCCAAGCACTGCCCAGGTTCCCGTCCCTAAGCCCAACCCCCTTGCGGTACCCACCTTAACACCCTCAACTCCAAGTTCCCTTATCTCCAAGTCCCTTACCTCTGAAAGTCCTGACTTGCCCAACTCCAGGTGCAGACTCCGACTCCGACAGTGACCTGTCCTTGGAGGAGGAGAGGAGTCTTTCCATTCCATCTTCAGAAAGCGAGGACAATGGCCGGACACGGGGGCACTTCCAACGGCCACTCCACCGGGCAGCCCAGAGTGAGAGGCTCCTCGCCCACCCCAAAGGTGCTAGGCACCCTCTGACCCCTTGGGTGATCAAGGGATTCCCCATTTGTTATCCCTCTAGCTCCCCATCTTTCCTGCAGTTGGGGTTCAGCCTGGTCTTCCTGACCCCTCAGCCATCAGATTCCCCCACTTCTATAGTCTTTGTCCAGCTCCAATTAAGGGGAAGGGGTGACCAGTCACCCTCATCCATTGATCTCTGAGGAGATACCCTCCTTTTCCCACCTCTGCTCAATGACAACAGCCAGGGTTTCAAGGCTCATTAGGGTCAGGGGTCTTGAGCCACTGGAGTCAACCCAGAAGCTCCTGTAACCTGCCCTGGCTCCACAGATGTAGATGGCAATGACCTCCTGTCCTACTGGCCAGCCCTGGGGGAGTGCGAGGCAGCCCCCTGTGCTCTGCAGACTTGGGGCTCTGAAAGGCGCCTGGGGCTGGACACCAGCAAGGATGCAGCCAACAACAACCAGCCAGACCTGGCCCTGACCAGTGGGGATGAGATCTCTCTGGGCCGGGCCCAGCGCCAGAGGAAAGGTACAGTTCCTGACGCCTGGCCTGCACTACAGGACCCCTGGGGGCTGCTCATGCCCTGAGTCAATGGATTACAGCTTCCTCATCCTGGGGAGCTCCTGCTTCTCTAACCTGCTTCATGGTCCTCAGGGACTGTTCCTATCCTGACCTGGGAACTCTCTGTCCCCCTCTACCCTGGCCGGCACCACAGAGGGCCACTCCTGCCCCAGCCCGTCTATTTTTCAGAGACCCTAGGAGCTGCTGCCCCTGCTCTGATCTGGAAGGTTTCTGGCCCCTACTCTGCTTTATGGGAACCCCAAGAAGAGGTTTTTGCCCTTACCCTTGCATCACAGGGACCCTGGGGACTGCTCCTGCCCAACCCAGGGTGTTCCTGCATCTTTCAGCCAGGCCTGCATTGTCGAGACGTGAGGGCTGCCCCTCTTCTGACCTCAGGGAATTTGCCCCATCCCCTGCACCATGGGACCTGCCTCCCCAGGACCGCGACTGGAAGATTACTGCCTCTCCACTTTCACCCCTGTCCTGCTGCCTCTCTGGGACCACCAGGGTTGCCTCTGCTGCTTCCCAAGGGGTTCCTGCTCCCAACCCTGTGTTGCAAGGATCCCAAGGGCTGCTACCCCCCTAGACTCAGGAATTCCCGCCTGCCCTCCCCCTCCCACATACACCCTGACCCCCATTTTGTTGCTCCCGTAGGCATCCTGAAGAACCGGTTGCAATACCCACTGGTGCCACAGACCCGAGGCGCCCCTGAGCTGTCCTGGTGCCGTGCAGCCACCTTGGGCCACCGTGCTGTGCCAGCTGCCTCTTACGGTCGCATCTATGTGGGAGGGGGCACAGGCAGCCTTTCACAGCCAGCCAGCCGCTATTCTTCTAGAGAACAGCTGGACCTGCTCCTCCGGCGGCAACTGAGCCGTGAGCGACTAGAGGAGGCCCCCGCCCCTGTTCTACGTCCCCTGAGCCGGCCAGGGTCCCAGGAACGCATGGATGCTGCACCGGGCCGACTGGAGCACAGAGATCGGGGCAGCACTCTGCCGCGGAGGCAGCCACCTCGGGACTACCCTGGGATCATGGCTGGCCGCTTCGGGTCACGGGATGCGCTGGACTTAGGGGCGCCTCGAGAGTGGTTGAGCACGCTGCCCCCGCCCCGCCGTGCCCGGGACCTTGACCCACAACCCCCACCTCTGCCCCTATCTCCCCAGCGACAACTCTCAAGGGACCCCCTCTTGCCATCTCGGCCGCTGGACCCGCTGTCTAAGAGCTCGAACTCCCGGGAGCGGCTGGACCAGGCGTCTAGCCGGCACCCCTCACGAGAAGCCCTTGGGCCACCCCCACAGCTGCTCAGAGCTAGGGAGGACCCAGCCAGTGGCCCCAGCCATGGCCCCTCCACAGAGCAGTTGGACATTCTCTCCTCCATTCTCGCCTCTTTCAACTCCTCGGCCCTCTCCTCCATGCAGTCTTCAAGCACGCCCTCGGGCCCTCAGACCACTGTCACGCCTTCTGCCACAGCCTCTGTGCTTGGGCCCTCCACGCCACGCTCTGCCACGTCTCACAGCATCTCAGAGCTGTCGCCCGACTCAGAGTAAGCAGCCACCTGCTCGCACCCTCTTCAACTTAGGGCAACCTCCTGGGTACCCTGCTCTGTGTTCTGCCACAGAAGGGGATGAGGGTTCGCAGACAGTTGTGGGCTACCCTAGGCTCAGCACAGCCAGAGGGCCATAGGCTGAGGACAGGAATCTAGCAGGAAATAGGGGTGTGACTAGCAGGGACTTGCCGGCTGTGTGACTGTGGCCAGCCACCCTTCCCAGCATCTCCCAGGCTAAGGAGAGATAGATACCTTCCAATGGGTTGAGCAAGTGAAGGGGAGGGCAGGAGCTGAGGCCTAGAAGTGGGAGGTGACCTGGAATATGCAAGGGACAGTGTGGGAGAGCAGGAGGCCTTGCTTGGGAGGCTTCGCCTAGGGGATCGTATAAGACAAGGAGAGGCTAGAAGTGGTGCCAGGATATACCAGGCTGAAGAGCTTACTTTTTTGAGGATAAATCATTCATTCATCGATGTATTCAGTCAATATTGAGTTCCTCCTATCTGTGGACATTTTGGGGTGGGGCTCACAGGAACTGAATTGGGACCTGTTCATCTCAGGGGCATCTGGGGATGGGGATGGCAGAGAGACCCAGGAAGTAGCTGGATACACACAAGTCCGTGAGGGACTGGTGGGAGTGGGGAGGAACCAGGAGCTGCCAGATCTTGTAACCCAAGAGGAAAGTTGAGTTTCAAGGAGGAAAAACAGCTGAGTCAGGCTCTGGGGTTTTGTGGGACAAGAGATGGCTTGGGGAGGAAGAGGCCCCTGGGGGGTGGGACAGGGGACCAACAGAACTGAGCAGGACCCAGGGCAGAGAGAGCACAAGAAAGGAGGAAGGAACAGGGGTTTGGGGGTCCTGGGCCTGGGCACTGAGGGCTGCTGGTTGGTGGGGACCAGAGGGAGCTAACCCACTGCCTGGGCCCCCCTGCAGTGTAGCTTTGGGGTCTGGCTGTGTAGGAAGGTGACTAGGGGCTGAGCAGGGGTCCTGGCTCTGGAGTCCCACAGGTCTGAATTTGAGCTCTGTGTCTTACCTCATGAGGTAACCTCATGTGTGACGTTGGGCAGAGGCAGGCTTTTCTGGGCCTCAGTTTCCTCATCTGTAAAGGGGTCTGTAGTAACAAACTCTTTGAGATGTGGAGATCGATGAGACGATTGTCTATCAAGTGCTCAACATACCATCTGTACACAGTTGGTATTTTTGAAGCACTTAGAGAGAAGACCTGGGTAGCCAAGGAGCCTTGCCAGCGAGTCTAGGGATGTGGAATAGAGGACTCTGAGAAGGGGCTGGGGGCTGAGAGGCAAGGGCAGTGGTGGAGGCGAGGGGAGCAGCCAGGCCAAGTGTGGAGTCCAGTACCGCCTGACCGGGAGTCCTCGGCATCAACCTCTGATTTCCTCATGCGCCTCCAGAGTTCCCAGAAGTGAGGGTCACTCCTGAGGGGACGACAGCATGGATGAGGAACAGCTGAGGGTGACGGAGGATCTGGGCTAACAGGAGAGACTCCAGGAGTGGGGGTGGATCCCAAGGCAGCATCCTGCTCCCCAGCGGCGTGTGCCCCAGCTCTCTCCGGTGTGACAGGGCTGATGCTCCATGCGCATCTGTGAGCATGCGTGTGACAGGTGCGGGGGCGGGGGGGGGGGCTGGAGGGAGACTTTTATACGTTTTGTACCTTTGTAACCAGAGAGATGCTTATGTTATTTTTCAGCTTTTCTGTCTCCTGGGGGGTTTGAGGCTGGGCTGGGAGGGGAAGGGAGACAGAGGGAGACAGATGCAGTTTGGCCCCATTTGGGTCCTTAGCAAACCATATGCTCATCTCTCTCTTCTTCCTGGGGTGGAGTCAGATGGGTGGGACACATGCCTTCCTCCCCTTACTCCGCCCCCAGGTTGATCTGAATATCATCAGGGGTCAAAGTACAGAATTGTTCTTTGCTTTTTCTTGAATGCCCCAAGGTCCAAACTTCTGGGCCTGGGGGTTGGTCTTGGAAACAGAGGTCCTCAGACTTCCTTATGGGGGCTTGTTCATGCCGCCTCTCCTGGTGGATGTGTGTGTTTATTATGTGGAGTCCCCGCCACTTACTGCCTTATGACCTAGGACTGATGCTGTGGGGTGCTAGTGGAGCAGCTGATGTCGTGTTTACAGAGCAAGGCTTCCCTGCCTCCCACAGGGAGGGGCTCAGGCCTCTAGTCAGACATTCCTGCAGAGGGTTGGTGGAGGGGTCATTCACCTGCCCCTGCGGCGAGCAAAATTGTCTGTGGTGCCATTTGATTCCCTGACACTGCCCCCTGCTTGAACTGATTCTGAAGGGTAGGGTGGGAAGGTGAGCAAAGGGAGCAGAAACAAGGGAATTCAAGACCCAGAATGTAGGTGCCACTGCCTCCTATGTTTACAGGATCCTCCGTGGCCCTAGGCACCTGGGCTGCAGGAAGTGACTCCGTTCCACTCCTTCTTGATTCCCTTAAAAAGGGAAAAATGACTGTTAGGACCCTGTTCACAAAACTCTTACTTTTGCTATTTTGTCTGCTGTCCAGAACTGGAGACTTTAAAATTTTGTTACTGTTTACAAGTCCAGATTCAAAAAATGTTTTTACTTTGTTTACAATTCAAAACTGAGATTTTACACTTTGTTTACAGTAGAGAATTTCTTTTTCCTTTGTTTACAAATGAAAGGTAGGGAAAGTGGGAGAGGGACTTGGAGGACCCACCTGTGAGGACCCTGGACCTGGCCTCTTGAGGGGTTTTCTAACCCCCAGCTCTTTCAGGCCAAAGGTCAGCCTTGAGTCCCCTGTTTAACAGCAAACCGGAAGACCTTGAGAGTAGACGCCCTCTTACCACTGGGGAGTGGTTGTGCAGGGTTGGGGGGTGGTCTGTGCAGACACCTCCTCACCCACCACCCCATGCATACTCTTGGGAGGCAGTTTCCTGGGAGATTAGAAATTCTACTTCACTGACTGGAGCTAAATCCCACCAGCCAGGACCCCAAGCTCTCCCTACCCAGAAGGACCCCAGCTCCTGAAGGGCTGAGTGGCCTGCTGGGGGTGGGAGGGTGTCTTTGCTATGTCCTAGGTTTCCTAGATGCCCCTCTTTGGGGGTTCCCCACCTCCAGCCCAGCGGCCCCCTTTCCTGTCTGTGTAAATTGTTCCGTGAAGCCGCGCTCTGTTTTGGGAATAAACTTCTATAGAAAACAGTTGTTGCCTTTTCCTGTTGGGGGCTGGGGAGGTAGGATGGCGGCTGTGAAAGATTCAATCCAGACTGACCTTTGGGAGGAATCTGAGCCCCTCCCAGGAATATCCAGCTATTTTTAGCCCATTTCATGGCAGATTTGGACCAAGTCCCATCTCTTTCACCTTGAAATCCGGCCCCTCACCTTGTGATTAGGGCCCGAAGTTGGAGCACAGGTGCTGAGGAGAACCTGCCCCCTGGTCAAGGCAGCAGCACCAGGACTTGCTAATTCTTCAGGGTCTGCAGCCCTGGACCGGCATTTTTTACCCTCACCCGGAGTGAAACCAACCTGAGGAACTGCTCTTGCAGTTCCTGCCTTGCCAGTCACCAGCACTGACCCCCACCATCCTCCTCGGCGGCCCGCGCACGAACCTTATGGGAGCGATGTCCCGGCTGTACTTAATGCAGTGGAGGGGATCCTTCAACCATTTCTGGCCTGAGTGGCCAGAGTTAAAGGGGAAGTCTTGGGGACCGTCGGCTCCGGATCTCAGAGACATGCCTAGTCTCAGAAAGCCTGAGGGCGGCGCTCTCAGTTGGAGGCATGAGAGGCCCCACAGACCTGGATTCCCCCACGAGAGTTAAGGCTGGGGTTACTGGCCACACTCCTAGGCCTCCCGGTCACTGGAGTTTCCCTTTCCCACTCCTTGAGTACCTTCCCCAGAGCCAGGACCTAGGATCAGCCTCAAACTACTCAGGGCCTGGGGGCGCGGCAGGATCAGACTGCAGAACTGGAACTAAGCATCCAGCGCAGGTGCTTAGTTCCAGTTCTGCAGTCCTATCCAGCTGGGGCAGAGGGCCGGGCGAGAAGCTAGGGGCTGCACAAACCCCGGCAGCCGGGGAGGAAGCGGTTAAATCCTTCTTCTTAAGCTCGTCCCGCCCAGAGAGCGCCACTTAGGCCCCGCCCCAGCGCGCTGATTGGCCCAAGCCTCCCCGTCCTGCCCCGGGATTAGGCCCTGGGAGCGCGCCGCTGGCCTCGCCCGGTCCCGGCGGCGCCTTCCGGAGCGTAGCGGCCTCTCGCCCTAGCAGCAGGAGCCGCCGGCGCCGGCCTGCTTGCGAGCCATGGGGCTGGCGGATGCGTCGGGGTGAGTTCCGCGAGCGCCTAGCTGGAGCAAGCATTCTCCGCTTGCGACGCCTCGGTTACCTCTTTACCGATTTTCTGCAGGCGGCTGCAAGGGATGGGGGCGGGAGCCGGCGCGACCCCAGCCCCTTGGGCTGTGCGGAGAGCCGCTGGAGTGCTGCCCGAGGGACAGCTCGGGCCACAGGGTGGCAGCTGCATGCGGAGGAGCCCAGCCAGGAGATGTGCCGGCCGGGCTGCGTGGGGGCCGGAAGTCCCTGGCGGCGGCCAGTGGACTAGCTGCTTTCAGCTAGGGCCCGAGTCCACCCAGCTCCACTGACCTGGAGAGTGAGCACCCCGGCCTTTCTGGCCCGAGTTGCCCTCCTAAAGGGAGGGGCCAATGCTCAAGGCTCCGCCCTCCAGACGCGTGTCCCACGTTGTGCGGGGAGGGAGTCCTTTAAGAAACCTGAGTGACTCTCGTAGGAGGGGAGAGGGGGCTCTAAGATCTCCTTGAGACAGCGGTGCCGAGAATCTATGAGGATCTTCCTTGCACCCACTCCAAACTCCTTCAACCGTACAGCCAGGTTAGAGGCCCTCCCAGGTGAGTTCCTGTCCCTCGAGTGGGATCTTCTCCGCGGGTCAGGGCTTTTCCAAGATCAGAGCTTTCCTGACTGGTGAAAGCTTCCCACAGGCTAGAGCTTTCCCCCAGGTAAGATCCCCCTGTTAGATAAATTCCCAGGTGAGAGCTTTTCCCCTTTCCATCGGGAGCCTCCCCCCAGGTCAGAGCTTCCCCTAGGGAAGAGTTACCTCTAGGTGAGAACCCTCTTCCTCTAGGTCTTTTCTTCCCATGTGAGAGCTTTCTCTGACTTCAGGTAGGAGCCTCTGGGCAGAAGGAAGATTCCCCCTATGTCAGAACTTGCCTGGCTGGTAAACATTTCCTGGCAGGTTAGAGATCCCTCTAGCTGAGATTCCCCTTGAAAGCTTCTATTCCCAGGTGAGCTCTTTCCCCCACTTCAAGTGGGTACTTCCCTTTCCAGGTGGGGTCCTCTCCCTCTAGGTGAGAGATTCCCGCTCCAAGAAAGACCTTTTTCTCAGGTGAGAGCCATTCCTTGGCTTCCCCAGACCAGGCCTGAGCTGTCTACCACCTGGACCCTGGGGCTGGAGGCCCAGGGGCAAGCTTGGCCCCAATACTTTCCTTCCCTTAGAGAGGTGGGTCTCATCTGAGGCCTGAGGCTTGGGAAGGGAGTTGCTTGAGGAACTGGACCCCTGGTTTGCTGGACCCCTTCCCTGAATGTGCTCTCAGCCAGCACTGGGCTCCCAGGGCAGCTGGAGGAGGACCGGGGGACAGGACAGGGATTGGCTAGGGGAGTGGGATTGGCACGGAGAGGGGCAACCTGGTACTTGGACTGGTGGAATGTCCAGCACTGGGCAGCCATAACTTGGCTGGAGGTATAGATCATGCTCATCCTGCAGTCCCTTCTTGGGGAACTTTGTCCTAGAAGGAGGCTTCCACCAGCCAAAGTTCAGGTACTGCCCCTGTCTGGGTTTGGGCATGTGGCCCACAGATGCCAGCTGGGGGCTGGAATACTGTACCTTGATCTTGGGGCCTGGAAAAATCAGGTAGGTAACTCTCTAGCCCTAGGTGGAGGTATGGGGGAGGTTGGGCCAGGGGTGCCCTCACTGTATCTCTGTGGTCTTGCCACCCCAGACCGAGGGACACACAGGCACTGCTGCCTACAACACAAGCAATGGAGCTGCGGAAGCGAGACTACCACATGGAACGGCCGCTGCTGAACCAGGAGCAACTGGAGGAACTGGGGCACAGGGGCTCAGCACCTAGGACCCACCAGTGGCAGACCTGGTTGCAGTAAGGCCGAGATTGTGGTCTGGGGACGCTGGCAGGGCCCAGGTAGCCCCTGTTCCTGACCACCTACCCCTCATATCATGTCCCCAGGTGCTCCCGTGCTCGGGCCCATGCCCTTCTGCTCCAACACCTCCCGATTTTGGTCTGGTTACCCCGGTATCCTGTGCGTGACTGGCTCCTGGGTGACCTGTTATCCGGCCTGAGTGTGGCTATCATGCAGCTTCCACAGGGTGAGCCACCTTCAGTGCCTTGGCCTGGAAACCCTGTGGTCTGTGATGCCCAAAACTGAGGCCATGGCCTGTATCTTGGAACTGTGGCACCTGACCCAGGGCTGGGATTCCCTTATCTTTTCAAGATCCTCCCTCTAGGCCCACACTGCTACCATTCTACCCCTAGGCTTGGCCTACGCCCTCCTGGCTGGATTGCCCCCCGTGTTCGGTCTCTATAGCTCCTTCTACCCTGTCTTCATCTACTTCCTGTTTGGCACTTCCCGGCACATCTCTGTGGGTAAGTGGGGGCAGGCCTAGCGTTCCAGGAGGATGCCCACATCTACCATGGAGGACAGGGTGAGGGGGTGCTGAGCAGGGCAGGAGCAGCGGGGGAAGAGGGTGGCATTGGTGCTGCATCCTGGGCTAGCCCACGAGTCATTCCCAGGCAGGACTAGATCCCTGACCATAGGATCACAGAGGCAGGGGACCTCAAAGCCCTGGCTCCAGCAAGATGTGAGTGGGTGAGGTAGCCCAAGGGCCCTGGAACTTAGCAGAGGCCTGACCAGCCTGAGGCAAGCCCTGACCCCTTCCCTACTCTACAGAGAGTGTCTGTGTCCCTAGACCAGTAGACACAGGTGGGACAGAGTAGATGAGGCAGGGCCAGCATTTCTTTTTTTTTCTTTTCTTTTTTTTTTTTTTTTTTNATTCAACATAGTACTGGAAGTTCTGGCCAGGGCAATAAGGCAAGAAAAAGACATAAAGTGTATTCAATTAGGAAAGGAGGAAGTCAAATTGTATCTATTTGCAGATGACATGATTGTATATTTGGAAGACCCCGTCATCTCAGCCCAAAATCTCCTTAAGATGATAAGCAACTTCAGCAAAGTCTCAGGATACAAAATCAATGTGCAGAAATCACAAGCATTCCTATACACCAATAAAAGACAAACAGAGAGCCAAATCATGAGTGAACTCCCATTCACAATTGCTACAAAGAGAATAAAATATCTAGGAATACAACTAACAAGGGATGTGAAAGACCTCTTCAAGAACTACAAACCACTGCTCAAGGAAATAAGAGAGGACACAAACAGATGGAAAAACGTTCCATGCTCATGGTTAGGAAGAATCAATCGTGAAAATGGCCATACTGCCCAAAGTAATTTATGATTCAATGCTATCCCCATCAATCTATCACTGACTTTCTTCACAGAATTGGAAAAAACCACCTTAAAATTTCCTGTCTCTTTACTTGTGACCTCCTTTAATTCAAAGGCCATGTTTTATGGTTGCCCCAATACTTAGCACATTGCCTAACAGATTGTAAGCTCTCAATGTATCTTTACTGAATTAATGAAAGAACTATCTTCCCAAAGGTGTTTTTTTAAATTCTTATCAAACATGGAAATAATTTATAACTAAACATTTTGTAAGAATTCATAATAGGAGCTTCTCATTTTAATTAGCTGCTACCTATGTGCCAGTTCATTATATAACCCCTAATATATGTTATAAAGAACACCTGAGTAAGTAAAATCAATTATCATTCCCTTTTTATATATATGGAACCAGAGGTACAAAGAACCTAAGTAACTTGAGGAAGGTATCGGAATTAGGAAGTAATAAAGCCAGACAGTTTGACTCAGAGCCCTTGCTTAATTACTGTTAAAATGCTATCTTATAGTGAAAATTAAGAGAGAGATGCAAAAAGGTAAGGTTTTTGTTCTAATAAGC
The DNA here is from genome assembly GCF_001604975.1 of Cebus imitator. Lineage (NCBI taxonomy): Eukaryota > Metazoa > Chordata > Mammalia > Primates > Cebidae > Cebus > Cebus imitator. The sequence goes on from NW_016107315.1 coordinate 5,515,257, forward strand.
ATTGTCTTAAACTAATGTATTTTAAAATGATGTACTTTAAAATACTTCAAAATAAAAAATTAAATTATAGGCTAACTCATTCTGGACAATCCTTCCTGAAAAAATATACAAGAGTATTTGCTGAATCACAGTGTATGTATGCTCAAATCCTTTTTTTTTTTTTTTTTAATGGTGTTTCGCTCTTATTGCCCAGGCTGGAGGGCAGTGGCGCAATCTTGGCTTACTGCAACCTCCGCCTCCCAGGTTCAAGTGACTTTCCTGCCTCAGCCTCCCAAGTAGCTGGGATTAGAAGTATGCGCCACCACACCTGGCTAATTTTTGTATTTTTAGTGGAGACGGGGTTTCTTCATGTTGGTCAGGCTGGTCTCAAACTCCTGACCCCAGGTGATCCATCCACCTCGGCCTCCCAAAGTCCTGGGATTACAGGCGTGAGCCACCGCGCCCGGCAAAGCCAGCATTTCTAACCACCATTAAGGGCCCACGAGCTCAGGATTCACTCCTGGCCTGGCCATGCCTGAACCCCAGTACTGCCCCCATTCCTACAGCCATGGTCTGAGGATGTTTGTCCAGAAGTGGAAGTCTCCTGGCCTCTCTCTTAAGACTAGGGCAGGGCAGTGTCCTTTCCCCTTCAGACCTGCCCTGTGCCATCCTTACAGGGACCTTTGCTGTTATGTCTGTGATGGTGGGCAGTGTGACAGAATCCCTGGCCCCACAGGCCTTGAATGACTCCACGATCAATGAGACAGCCAGAGATGGAGATGCTGCCCGGGTGCAGGTGGCCTCCACACTCAGTGTCCTGGTCGGCCTCTTCCAGGTGTGGAACAGTCAGGAGGACGTGCCCCCACCATCACTTCTGCCCCTTCCACTACCCCATCTGCATTCCCCTGAGGGTCCGACCATCTTCATCCTCCTCTTGCTGCCCACTCATCCCCCTCCCATCCTACCTGCCCTGCGCTCCTTGTCGGCTACCCTTAGGACCCCTGCCTCCCCTGACTGCCCCTGGCCACCCCATAGGTGGGGCTAGGCCTGGTCCACTTCGGCTTCGTGGTCACCTACCTGTCAGAGCCTCTGGTCCGAGGCTATACCACAGCTGCGGCTGTACAGGTCTTCGTTTCACAGCTCAAGTATGTCTTTGGGCTCCATCTGAGCAGCCACTCTGGGCCACTGTCCCTCATCTATGTGAGTGAGGGCAGGGGGAGGGAAGGGTAGGTGTGCCTTGTGGCCTTGAGTGCTGGCTGTGACCCTGCCTCTCCTCAGACAGTGCTGGAGGTCTGCTGGAAGCTGCCCCAGAGCAAGGTCGGCACCATGGTCAGCACCATGGTCACCGCAGCTGTGGCGGGAGTGGTGCTCGTGCTGGTGAAACTGTTGAATGACAAGCTGCAGCAGCAGCTGCCCATGCCGATACCCGGGGAGCTGCTCACGGTTCGAGGGCCAGGGAACAGTGGGCTGGGGGGGAGAGCAGGTCAGGTTGGGTCCCTGCCACGCGGGCAGCATCCTGTGTTTGAGGGCCAGCTCGAGGGGGACTGGGAGAGTTCTTGGGTATTGTGGGGGTCACAGCAGAAAGCCCCTATGTTCATTTCTTCCTGCCCCTGACAGCATCTCCCCATACCCGAAATGGCGTTGCCCATCTCTCACCCCACCCCTGAAGAAGGGTTTGCCTGATGTCTCCCTCCTCACCCCACGTGGTTTACTCATCCCCCCAACCATGATGCCAGCACCTGCCTCCCTAACTGTGTCCTCTCCCACAGCTCATTGGGGCCACAAGCATCTCCTATGGCGTGGGTCTGAAGCACAGATTTGAGGTAGACGTCGTGGGCAACATCCCTACAGGGTGAGCTCTGGCCTCTGTCAGGTCAGGGAGGGTTGGGTAGCCAGGCCCAGACCTTGCTTTGGCCTCACAGATGCCTCTCACAGGCTGGTACCCCCAGTGGCCCCCAACTCCCAGTTGTTCTCAAAGCTCATGGGCAGTGCCTTCGCCATCGCCCTGGTTGGGTTCGCCATTGCCATCTCACTGGGGAAGATCTTCGCCCTGAGGCACGGCTACCGGGTGGACAGCAACCAGGTCTGGGTGATGTGGGACGTGTAGGAAGCATCTAGGTGTATGGAGGCACCAGCAACGGGTTGGGGGAGGAACAGGTGGGACATGGGGAGACAACAGATGTGCTGGGGCCATGGGGGGCACTAGGGGTGGGAGAGCAGGATGTGTGGGACAGCATCCAGTCTCTGGGGGCCACTGGGTGGGGATGAGATTGGGGATACACAGGCCTAGACACAGTGGGACAGCAGCCAGGCACTTCTATTAAGTCTCACACCCACACTCCCTCCATCAGGAGCTGGTGGCCCTGGGCCTCAGTAACCTCATCGGAGGCATCTTCCAGTGCTTCCCTGTGAGTTGCTCTATGTCTCGGAGCCTGGTACAGGAGAGCACCGGGGGCAACTCACAGGTGGGCTTTGGATGTGGGCATGAGGGTGGACATGGACGTGCACACTGCTTTGCCTGGGGAAGGGGGTCTCACCCCTTGCTTGCCCCCTCCCCCAACAGGTTGCTGGAGCCGTCTCTTCCCTTTTCATCCTCCTTATCATTGTCAAACTTGGGGAACTCTTCCGTTGCCTGCCCAAGGTGAGCCCCCAACCAGCCAGGCTTCAGGTCTTGGCCAGGCCAGGGCTCAGATCAGCCAGTCTAGGTTCAGGCGAGGGGTGGGGACACAGGTTAGGTCCTGTCTTTCAAGGCTGAGCTCTTCAAGGTGAGATTTGGAGTCAAGGGTCAGGGGTTAGAACCTTTCAGAGTCAGATCCAAGTGGTCAGGGTCAGGGGCTGAGTGGGGTTCGTGTCTGGTGTTCTGTCGGAGTGCTTGGGCTCAGTCTGGCCATGCCTCGATGGGGGGGTTGTCAGCATCGGGTGCCCTCAATGGCCCCTGGCAGCACTGCCCCCACCCCAGGCAGTCCTGGCGGCCATCGTCATTGTGAACCTGAAGGGCATGCTGGGGCAGCTCAGTGACGTGTGCTCCCTCTGGAAGGCCAATCGGGCGGATCTGGTGAGTGCTCTGGGAGTCCAGGGCAGGGACTGGGCAGCCCCATGGCTCTTTGCCACTCTTCAGCCACTGCCCTTTGTTCTCAGCTCATCTGGCTGGTGACCTTCATGGCCACCATCCTGCTGAACCTGGACCTTGGCCTGGTGGCTGCAGTCATTTTCTCCCTGCTGCTTGTGGTGGTCCGGACGCAGAGGTGAGTTCGCGATGTTGGTCGCCTCATTCCAGCTAGTGGGGGAATGCCACAGGGTTCCCCCCAGCTTTCCGCACATATCCAGGGACTTCAGGCTTCTTCAGACTTCTCTGCTGTACCCGTTTTCTGTCCCCTCTTCATTCATTCTCTCTCTCCTCCACAGGCCCCACTACTCTATCCTGGGGCAGGTGCCAGACACAGATATTTACAGAGATGTGGCAGAGTACTCAGAGGTGAGCCGGACGGCATGGAAGGGGAGACGAAGAAAGAATGGGCCTTTGTGGGTCTGTTCCACACTTGACCAGGACACTGGGGGCTGAGGACACTTTGGCTTTGGTTGTTGGGAGTTCAAGGGAGGAGATGGGGTCTACGATCCCCTCTAGAGGTATGAAGGGACAGAGGGAGAGTGGACAGAGATGGGGCTGGGGAGAGGTCTGTCATGGAGTCAACAGCCCAAGCTCTACCTGCAGAGCAGTCCCAGGTCAGACAGAGCCAGAGCAGCAGCTCCCTGGGCCACCAAGATGGAATAGAAGCATTTCCTGATCTGATCAGTGGAGTTACTAAATCCCCGGTCATCCATTGACCTCCTGAGAGGTCTTGGGCCAAGTGCTGGGACCATAGGTGGGGGGCTCTGGAAGAAAACAAGGCTGTTCCCTGCAACATGGGTGCAGTGCGATTAGGCGGTGCGGGGAGGAACTAAGGGGTCTGAGACATGGGAGAGGAGGAGCCCAGCCAGGTAGAAGAGGGGTGCTGCACCATGCAGGCCTGGAGCCCAGCAGAGACCTGGGCTGTGACCTAAATGGGGTGTGAGCTGGGGAAGGTCTGATTGGGGTGACAGCCTAGGAGGATCTCTGTCTGGGTGCAGAAAACAGACCAAAAGGCAGGGGTTGGAACCCCAAGAGAAGGGCTAAGAGCCTGTGAAACCTGCCTGGGTGGTGGCAGGAGAGGTGGGGAGGGAGAGGCGAGGTGGAGGGATGGGGATGACACTGCCGGGCTAGTGGCCCAAGTCCCTGGGAGGGCCTGGACTCTAGGCTGGGGAGCAGAGGCGTAGGTGGTGACAGACACTGGGCATGCTAGGGAAGGAAAGGCAGGAGAACAGGGTGAAGCCGGGAGAGGAGAGATCCAGCCCCCACGAGTTCTGCCCCATCCCCAGGCCAAAGAAGTTCCAGGGGTGAAGGTCTTCCGCTCCTCAGCCACCGTCTACTTTGCCAACGCTGAGTTCTACAGTGATGCACTGAAGCAGAGGGTGAGGCAGGGTCCCCAGGGTGGGTGTCAGGCCCCAGCTCCCCCAGAGCTCACCACTCCTTCTCTGACGTTTGGCTCCAGTGCGGTGTGGATGTCGACCTCCTCATCTCCCAGAAGAAGAAGTTGCTCAAGAAGCAGGAGCAACTGAAGCTGAAGCAACTGCAGAAAGACAAGAAGCTTCAGAAACAGGCAGGGCCCCTTTTGGCTGTCCCCTGCGCTCTGCTCCCCACCCCTGCCCCCTGCCCCAGCCTTTCTCCTGGCCTCTGGCCTCTTCACTCATCCTCACTCCTCATCCCTTCCCCATTCTCCCTCATGCTCCCAGGGACCCTGCTTCCCTCCCTAGCGGGTCTGGACTCTAGGTGGAATTTTGTTTCTCTCCCGTCGTCTGAACCAGTGACAGTGTGAACCGTCACAGTCCTCTTCCCTTTCATGGCTGTTCCAGGAGCTTCAGCCTGGCTGCCCCGGGTCCCACAGCTTTCAGTCCTGGCCCGGCTACCTGCCCAACACTGGGTCATCACCAAGGCCTATGTGACACGCTGTCATGGCAGCTGGGATAGCTGTTTCCCATCCCCTGTCTTCCCTGGCATAGGCTGCCTCCTCCAAGGACACCTCAGTTTCCATTAATGTCAACAGCAGCCTGGAAGACATGAGGAGCAATAACGTTGAGGACTGCAAGGCGATGGTGAGGCTGGCGGTGGGAGAGGAGGGGACAGCTGTGAGCTGCAGAGATGCAGCCTCCACGCATGTCTCATGAGGAACGCCATGGACCCAGCAGCTGTGGGCTCTAGGGAGCTGTGCCGATGGCAGGAGGAGTGGGAGCTGGCTCAGATACTCTGCAGGGAGATTCGTGATATGCCACAGAATCTAGGCCTATACTCTTAGACCTCAATGAAGATTCTGAATTTGTAGATGCCATTAAGACCCCCGCAGAGTCTGCTCATGGGTAGAGGAAAGGGATTGGGTGTATGGCAAAAAATCTAGGGGTCAGAGGCAGGTGTGTGGTGGTGTGCACCTGTAGTCCCAGCTTTTTAGGAGGCTAAGGCAGGAAAATCATTTGAGCCCAGGGGTTCAGGGCTGCAGTGCGCTCTGATGACACCTGTAAATAATCACTGCATTCAACCTGGGCAATGAGGCAACACCTCGTCTCTTAAAAAAAAAATCTGGGGGCCGGGCGCGGTGGCTCAAGCCTGTAATCCCAGCACTGTGGGAGGCCGAGGCGGGTGGATCACGAGGTCAAGAGATCGAGACCATCCTGGTCAACATGGTGAAACCCCGT
>NW_016107315.1:5521508-5525445 GCF_001604975.1 Cebus imitator
AAAAAAAAAAAAAAAAAATTAGGGTTCAAAGGTGATGCCAAGCTTAATTAGAGACTCAGGACAGGGCAGGGTGCCGAGGCGTGTGCGTGTGTTATATGGATGCCTGTGTCTATTCTGGTCTGCTCCTGGGCCCCCTCCCCTCTTGGACCTGGCTGAGGAGAATGGGACAGGGTCTCCCAGCACTGTCCCTTCTCGTGTCCCTGTGCAGCCTCGGTCAAGGAGGTAGCAGACCAGTATATGCACATCTGGGTGTGGCCTCCTGCGTGTCCCCACACATCTGTCCTTCCTGTCTTTTTATACCTATGTGACACCCCCATGTCTGGGTCCTTATGTGTCCCATGCATGCTCCGCATCTGACTTGCATGTCCCTACATGTCTGTGTGTGTCCAGTCCTGCCTTCACCCTCTCATGGGTGACCCTGGCAGCATGTCTGGCTCCCCATCAGGTGAGCCCAGAGGATAGGATGGAAGATGCAACAGCCAGTGGTCAAGAAGACTCCAAGGCCCTAGATGTGTCCACACTGAAGGCCCTGGGCCTGCCTCAGCCAGACTTCCACAGCCTCATCCTGGACCTGAGCGCTCTCTCCTTCGTGGACACTGTGTGCCTCAAGAGCCTGAAGAATGTAAGGACAGAGGCAGGCCAAGACCCCTCAAGCCTCCACACTGACCCCATAACTTTCCCTGAGAGCACTCCAAGCCTCTGACTCCCCAAATCCTCAAAGCTCCCCCTCTAAACTCCCTCCCCAAGCCTGCCCGAGCCGCCCATGAAGTCCCTGAGACTCCCTCTGAGGCTGGCCCCCTTTTCTACTACAGATTTTCCGTGACTTCCGGGAGATCGAGGTGGAGGTGTACATGGCAGCCTGCCACAGTAAGTAGGGTGGGGACAGCAGGAGGGACCTGGGAAGAAGGTAGGATGCTTTTGACCAAGGAGTCTTCCAGCTAGCACAAGGGAAAAATCTTTCTCTGGAACTGGAGGTCAGAGGTATCCTGGGAGACAGGATTCCAGGGTTACAAGTGATGTGAGTCCAGCTATAGTTAGCCTCAGGGGTGGAGGTCAGGGGTGCTGAGGTCAGGGGTGCTGAGGTCAGGGCATTCTGTTGGCTCCTGGGAGTTGAGTTCCTGGTGGTTCTGAGAGTCAGGGGAGGCCTACTCCTTGCCCACAGGCCCTGTGGTCAGCCAGCTTGAGGCTGGGCACTTCTTTGATGCATCTGTCACCAAGAAGCATCTCTTTGCCTCTGTCCACGATGCTGTCACCTTTGCCCTCCAACACCCGAGGCCTGTCCCCGACAGCCCTGTTTCGGTGAGTCAAGACCTCTGGCCTGCCAAGCTCTTTTTTGTTAATCTACTGCTTGTCCCCACCCTGGCCCGAGCTCCAGGGAGTCTTTCCTTGTGGCCATGGCGCCATCCCCAGTGGGCCCAGTGCTTTCCCTGCTGTCTTTGGATAAAGCTGTTCCTAGGGGCCGGGGTTGGTCTGTGTCCTTTGGAAACTGACTGGAGCCTCCCCTCCTCTGCCCCCCCCAGGTCACCAGACTCTGACTGTGCTGCAACCTGCCTGAGACTGTGTACCTTTGAAGGTTGTGACAGGGCACCCTTGAGAAGCTCCTCACCCCTAGACCACCTCCAGGTGCTACCCAGGAGGCCCCTCCATGTACATACACACAACTCAGGGATGGAGGTCCTGGGACTCCAAGTTCAGTGCTCCAGGCCTGGGACAGGGGACTGTAGTCAGGCTGGCACTGGCTGGGTACAGGGAGGGAACTGGTACATGTTTTAGCCTCAGGAATAAAGGTTTGTCTGGTCAACTCCAGGCTCTGCTGTGGCTTGGTGGGGACTTGGTGGCGGGTGGTCCACAGCTGTGGCTGCTGACCCTTCCTGTGCCCTGAAGGTGAGACAGGGTAGAAGGTGGAGGAAAGACTCAGGGAGGTCAGGGTACAGAGGAGGGGAGCTGTAGAGGCATCCACGGTTCAGTTTTCTCCCCAGCCATGCATAGTGCTCAGTCTCTATTACCTCAGCTGTGAAATAGTTGGAACTAGAGCTGCTTCTCAGGAATAACTCACTCTCAGGAATACCCGATAAGGTACAGGGCAGTGTGGGTGCCACTGGGCAGTCCCTGGAGGATGCAGAGTGATCACCTAAGAGCAGCTGTTCCCCCACATTGCTGCTCTATGCTTAAGAATAAGCATGAACCGGGCTGGGTGTGGTGGCTGACACCTGTAATCCCAGCACTTTGGGAGGCCGAGGCGGGTGGATCACTTGATTTCAGGAGTTCGAGACCATCCTGGCTAATGTGGTGAAACCCCGTCTCTACTAAAAATACAAAAATTAGGTGTGGTCACGCACGCCTGTAATCCCAACTACTTGGGATGCTAAGGCATGAAAATCACTTGAACCTGGGAGGCAGAGGTTGCAGTGAACCGAGATCTCGTCACTGCACTCCAGCCTGGGCAGATAGATCACCTGGGCTTAGTAGAACACTGTCAGTCAAGGAGTGTGTGTTGATTTCTGCCGTTAAATGCTGACATCCGAGCATGTGACCCAGCAGGCGGTGGGGCGTTGAGCCAGTTGCCACACAGTGATAGTAGGAGAGGGGCCGGGTCCTGGGATCTTTCTGGGCCTCAGTGTACTGTTCATCAGTAGAGTGTGAGTGGTCACAGTTCTTGCTTCATGGGTCCCTCAGTGAATATTAAATGAGTAGATGCTGGGCCTGTAATCCCAGCACTGTGGGAGGCCCAAGGCAGGTGAAACCCCGTGTCTACTAAAAACACAAAAATTAGCTGGGCATGGTGGCACATGCCTGTAATCTCAGCTACTGGAAAGGCTGAGGTAGGAGGATCGATTGAATCTGGGAGGTGGAGGTTGCAGTGAGCTGAGATCGTGCCACTGCACTCCAGCCTGGGTGACAGGGCAAGACCCTGTCGCAAAAATAAATAAATAAGGAAATGCCGGGAAATGCTTAGAACAATGCTGGGCTCAGGTCCTCTACTCCAAACATGTGAGCGCTGCTGTTCATCAGGTGGTGAGCAGGTGCCAGGCTCTGTGCTGGGGCCTGGGCACTGTCCTGAGAGTGGACAGAGGCCACCCTGCCCTTCAAATCTTGGAGGCAACCTTGCCTGGCTTTGTTTTATCATGATCTGTATTAGTGCCTGGCACCATCACCCCCCAAATCCCTGCCCTAGAAGCTCAGCCTCAGGAAGTAAGAGCTTTTATTTACTCTGTCACACCACATTCTAGCAGCAGCAATTATCCCTGGCAGCTGCTCAGTAAATAATGGTTGAATGAAGCTTATATGTTAGAGAGGGCAGCAGACCTCAAACAAGAAACTGCAGGTAGTTAGAAATGCTTTGAAGAAAATAAAGTGAGAGGTCACGTGAGAGACGAGGTCATGTTTCACACAAGATGCTCATGGGAAGGGGACTCAGGGAGCAAGTGATGCTGGAACTGAAACTCCAGCCATGAGAAGGTGACTTCCTAGGCATGGGAAGCTGTACTGTTGGCACTGGGAGCAGCGGGGATGTTGAGTGAGGCCCATGGGAGGCGGGGGCAGCATGAGCTGAGGTAAGGAGGTCGGGGGACCTCTCAGGCCAGTAGGAGCCTTCCAGCTTTGTTCTGACAGTGAGGGAGCTGCCCATGGGTTTTGATCCCACATCTTTAAGCACTCTCCCAACTGCGATGCAGACTGTGGGGCTGAGGCTGGGGGTGGGGGACCCGTGAGTTTGGTCAGCCTAGACAGGTGATGCCCCTGGTGGAAGCAAAAGGTTTTAGGAGCCATGTGGATTTTTTTTTTTTAATTGGGTCTTGCTCTGTTGCAAGATCACCACTCACTGCCGACTTGACCTCCTGGGCTCAAGCAGTCTTCCTGCCTCAGCCTCCTACATAGCTGGGACTACAGGCACACACCTGTATCACACCCAGCTAGTGTTTTTTTTTTTTTTTTTTTT
>NW_016107315.1:5526047-5528359 GCF_001604975.1 Cebus imitator
CACTTTGGGAGGCCAAGGCAGGCGGATCACGAGGTTGGGAGTTCAAGACCAGCCTAGCCAATATGGTGAAACCTTGTCTTTACTACAAATACAAAAATTAGGTGGGCGTGGTGGTACATGCCTGTAGTCCCAGCTACTTGGGAGGCTGAGGCAGGAGAATCACTTGAACCTGGGAAGCAGAAGTTGCAGTGAGCAGAGATTATGCCACTGCACTCCAGCCTGGGGGACAGAGCAAGACTGTCTAAAAAAAAAAAAAAAAAATTGTAGAGATGGGTTGTTACTATGTTTCCTCAGCTGGGCTCAAACTCCTGGGCTTGAGAGATCCTTGGCCTAAGGCTCCCAAAATGCTGGGATTACGCGTGTGAGCCACTGCAGGTGTTTGGATTTTAGGGGTTAGCTGATAGGTGAGGAGAAGGACGAGGTGAGAGTGTTACTGAGCAAAACAGCTCACTGCTTGAAGTGCTAGACACTAGTACTGTGACACTGGGTTTTGGGCTGAAGCAATTCTTACCATGTTGGGCTGATTTCATTAGTTTTTTGATAGTGGCAGGATCTCACTATGTTGCCCACCATGGTCTCACTCCTGGGCTGAAAAGATCCTTCTGCCTCAGCCTCCCAAACTACTGCGATTACAGTTGTGGGCCTGACACCAGGTTTGGGTTCAAACAGTTCTCCCACCTCAGTCTCCCCAGCAGCTGGGATTACATGTGTGTAATCCCTACAGAGTCTCACTCTGTCACCTAGGTTGAAGTGCAGTGGCATGATCTTGGCTCACTGCAACCACCTCCTCCCGGCTTCAAGCAATTCTTGTGCCTCAGCCTCCCGAGTAGCTGGGATTATAGGTGCCTGCCACCACGCCTGGCTAATTTTTATATTTTTAGTAGAGACAAGGTTTTGCCATATTGTCCAGGCTGGTCTCTTAACTCCTGACCTCAAGTGATCCACCCACTTCGGCCTCCCAAAGTGCTGGGATTACAGGCGTGAGCCACCGTGCCTGGCCTAATTTTTGTATTTTTAGTAGAGATGGGGTTTCACTATGTTGGTCAGACTGGTCTCAAACTCCTGACCTCAGGTGATACGCCCACCTTGGCCTCCCAGAGTGCTGGGATTACAGGCGTGAGCCACCGCGCCCGGCCAAGAAAAGCTTTTTATTGCAAGTCAGCTAGCAAGGAAGCAGGAGTCTGGCTCCAGTATGTCTCCCTGTGCTGGCATTAAGGCAGTGATTTTACTGGAAGAGCTTAAGGGGATGGATACTGGGATTAGTAGGTGATCGGTGGAAGGGATGGGAGGTCTGAAAAGTTCTCAGCCATGTGCACATGTGCAGTTAACTCTTCATGCCTCCTCATGGGTCCCCTGTGCAAATTCTGGGGGAGTTATATGAAACATAGTGGAAATTCAGGCTGTGATGTCAACAAGCTCTTTCTGTGCAAACTTGTTGGCAATAATTGGGTCTATCCGATTTCAGACAGTTTTGTTTTATCTTATAAGCAGAGGGAATTTCAGTGTTTCAGCAAGTTGTTTATTTTCTTATCTACCATCCTGTAAACTCAAGGATTTCTAGGGGCCAGGCATGGTGGCTCACAGCTGTAATCCCAGCACTTTGGGAGGCTGAAGTGTCAGGATCACTTAAGGTCAAGAGTTTGAAACCACCCTGGGCAACATAGTAAGACCCTCATCTCTACAAAATAAAGTAAATTTAAAAAATAAGTAAATAAATAAATTAGCCAGGCATGGTGGTGCATACCTGTAGTTTCAGCTGCTCAGGAGGCTGAGCCAGGAGGATCACTTGGGCCCAGGAGGTCAAGACTGCAATGAGGTGTCTCTTAAAAAAAAGAATTTCTGGCCAGGCACGGTGGCTCATGCCTGTAATCCCAGCATTTTGGGAGGCCGAGGTGGGCGGATCATGAGGTCAAGAGATTGAGACTATCCTTGTCAACACGGTGAAACTCTGTCTCTACTAAAAATACAAAAATTAGATGGGTGTAGTGGTTCGTGCCTGTAGTCCCAGCCACTCAGGAGGCTGAGGCAGGAGAATCGCTTGAACTAGGGAGGTGGAGGAGGTTGCAGTGAATTGAAATCATACCACTGTACTCCAGCCTGGTGACAGAGCAAGACTCTGTCTCAAAAAAAAAAGAATTTCTGTTAGTCTGGTTTCTTTAACTGTTTGTGACCTAGTTTCTTCTTTTTATTTTTATTTATTTATTTTTTTTTTTTTCTTGAGACGGAGTTTCACTCATGTTACCCAGGCTGGAGTGCAATGGCGCGATCTCGGCTCACCGCAACCTCCGCCTCCTGGGTTCAGGCAATTCTCC
>NW_016107315.1:5528904-5532076 GCF_001604975.1 Cebus imitator
AAAAAAAAAAAGACAGAATCTCACTCTGTCACTCAGGATGGAGTGCAAGGGTGCAATCACAGCTCATTGCAGCCTTGACCTTCTGGTCTCAGGTGATCCTCTCAATTCAACCTCCTGAGTAGCTGGGAATACAGGCATATACAACCACATCCAGCTAATTATGTGTATTTTTTTTATGGAGACAGAGTTTTGCCATGATGCCCAGGATGGTCTCAAACTTCTGGGCTCAAGCCGTCCACCTGCCTCAACCTCTCAAAGTGCTTAGATACCAGGTGTGTGCCGCCACACCCAGCCGAGGGCGCAACTTCAAAAGGAAGTGCTCCCTCAGTTTTGGGCCAGCCAGGGCCTGCTGGGAGAGTAGGACCCAGAACCCAGGTCTGCCATTCTTGTCAAGCCCTGGACCCCAGCCCCCTACCACAGCCAGTTTCTGGCCAGGCTGCCTCATGAAAGGCCACAGGCCTGGCTGGAACCTGCTGCCTCAGAGCCAGGCCTGTTACTGGGGGAGGGGTGTTTGCCCGTTGCCAGGTGCCTGAGTTCCGGCCCCTGGTACTAGCGGCAGCCATGCTGCACGTGCTGCCCTCGCTGCCCTTGCTATTCCTGCTGGTAATGCCTGCCCCTACCCACGCCTGGTCGAGACCCCTCTGGTACCAGGTGGGGCTGGACTTGCAGCCCTGGGGGTGTCAGCCAAATACTGTAGAGGGCTGTAGGGGCCGCCTGATCTGTCCTGGCTACTGGCTGGGCCCAGGAGCAAGCCACATCTACCCCGTGGCTGGGGTCACGATCACCACCATGATGCTGATGATCCGCCGTAAGATGCTGCAGTGGCGGCGGCGCTCACAGGCCACCAAGGGTGAGGTGAGCACAGCTCTTCTGTCTCCCCCACAGCCCCTGCCTCCTTGTACACCCAGTAAGCCTCTGTCTTCCACCCAGCCCTGTCCCATGGGGCCACACTGTGGCCTGTGGGCCTCCTACACCCCCACCCCCAGCTCACAGCCCATTGTCCCTGTGTCCACACACCTTTATGGAACCCACGTTCACCACCCACAGCCAGCACCCTGCCCCCAGCTCTCCCCTTTAGTACCCCTGCTCTCATCCAGCCCCTGTGGGCCCTGTGACCACCATAGCCCACAACAGACCCTTGGTGATCCTCTATCACCCTGAGTCTCCCTCCTATCCCATCTGGGCACTGCCCCACAGCCCTCACCCTGCTCCCCAGCTCCATCTCGGCCCCTCATCGCCCCTCCCTCTCGGCCCTCCACTCTCACTCCTGTCTCTTGGTCCTGTTCTCAGCATCCGCAGGTGGCCACTGAGCCTTGTGGCCCCTGGAAACGGCGGGCCCCAATCTCAGACCGCACCCTGCTCCGTGAGGTCCTGCACATGCTGGATGCCCTCCTGGTCCACATCGAAGGCCACCTACATCATCTAGCCACCCAGCGGCAAATCCAAATAAAGGGGACTTCCACCCAGAGTGGGTGATCAAACATGTGCCTCTCTTTGCCTGACAGCAGGAGGGTGGGGGGGGTTGGCCTGAGGTCCTGGGCCAGGTCTGTTCTCTCCAGGCCTATCTGGACCCTGTGCCCCTTTCCTACTTTTAGAGCCAGCTGATTTGGTGTCCAGGACAGGCGGGCAGGTGGGGCACAGGCTGACTCACACTGTTCCATTGCCCCCACCAACTGACCTTTCCTCCTTAAGGATCCTACCTGCAGATACAACTGCTGCTCCGGGGTGGGCGTGGTGTATCATGCTGTAATCCCAGTGCTTTGGGAGACTGAGGCGGGAGGATCACTTGAGCTCAGCCTGGGCAACACGGCAAGACCTCATCCCTACAAAAAATACAAAAAAAAAAAAAAAATGCTGGGCATGGTGGTGTGTGCCTGTAGTACCAGCTACTCAGGAGGCTGAGGTGGGAGGATGGCTTGAGCCTGGCAGGCAGAGGTTGCAGTGAGCCAAGATTGTGACACTGTACTCCAGCCTAGGTGACAGGGCCAGAACTTGTCACAAAACAGACAAAAACTGCTCCTCTGGCCTGGTCAGTACCCGGGGACCCCTAATGTGATGGGAGAGGACTCCCATCGGGACAGAATTGGGTGGCTTAGGGAGACAGAGGAGCTGACAACCTGGCTGAGCCCTAAAGGGAAATGGGTGTGGGGAAGGGAACTCCAATTGGAGGTCTGCTTCTGAGCAAAGGGCACGTGCTGTATTCGGTACTCTCTGCACATGGGCAAGGTGGGCAGTGCCCATGACAAAGGGTCTCAAGTGCCAAGTGAGGGTCCTGGGCCTCTCCAGTGCACAGGGGGAGCCGAGGAGGGACTGGTCAGCTGGGAAGAGGATGGGGCAGTGGTGAAGCTGTAACCAGATGCTAAGGATCTCTGATAGGGACTGAGAGCCCCAGGCCCCAGCCACCGTGTAGTCACCCACCATCCCTGTCACCACCTCAGGGAGGAGGTGACTTTAGTCCTGCCATCAAATAGCAGCTGGCTCTGGTTTCTTTCTTCCCAGGCCCTTCAAGGCCCTCCCCCAAGGGTCCACTGTTCTGTCTCCAATAGCAGCCCCTCCCCAGATCCCTCACTCCAGCAGCCCCAACCTGCAGTCAGGCAGGCCGCCCTAGTTGCCTTTGTTTCTATGGCAGCCTCAAACATGCTCTAGTGCCTCAGTGGCCATTGGTCCAAGGCCCCTAGAAAAGCTCCATGAAGGGACTCTTGCTTCTTAACTCCCTGCTTTCTCCTTTTTGGAGATTGAGTCTCGCTCTGTCACCCAGACTAGAGTGCAATGGTGCAATCTCAGCTAACTGCAACCTCTGCCTCCCGGGTTCCCGAGTTGCTGGGCCTATAGGCATACGCCACCACGCCTGGCTAATTTTTTGTATTTTTAGTAGAGACAGGGTTTCACCACGTTAGCCAGGATGGTCTTGATCTCCTGACCTCGTGATCCATTTGCCTTGGCCTCCCAGAGTGCTGGGATTACAGGTGTGAGCCACCACGCCCAGCTGAACCACCACCGCCCAGTCTCTCTCTCTTTTCTTTCTTTCTCCTCCTTCCCTCTCTCCCTCCCTTTTTTCTCTTTTTTTTGTTATTTTTTTCTGTTTTATTGACCAACTCAAGCAATCCTCCTGCCTCGGCCTCCCAAGTAGCTGAGACTACAGGCATACATCACCACATCCAGCTAAATTAAA
>NW_016107315.1:5532836-5534754 GCF_001604975.1 Cebus imitator
GAGGCGGGTGGATCACGAGGTCAAGAGATCGAGACCATCCTGGTCAACATGGTGAAACCCCGTCTCTACTAAAAATACAAAAAATTAGCTGGGCATGGTGGCGCGTGCCAGTAATCCCAGCTACTCAGGAGGCTGAGGCAGGAGAATTGCCTGAATCCAGGAGGCGGAGGTTGCGGTGAGCCAAGATCACGCCACTGCACTCCAGCCTGGGTAACAAGAGCGAAACTCCGTCTCAAAAAAAAAAAAGAAAAGTTAAACTTCCTAGCCTGTTGTTGATGGTGCCATGTAAATGTTCTGGATTGTTGTCAAATTTGAGAAACTGTCATTAGCCTTCTTTCATATGAGAACTGTGAAATTTGGAAGAATTTCCCACAGATGAACTTCTGGTTCCACACATTTCAAACCTTATTTTCCTTCCACGGCTCACGGTTTTCCCAGCACTGGGTGCCGTGGGGCATGTCCTTAAGGCAATAGGACTTTGCACTTCTGTCGCAGGATTTTCCTACGAGCCACGTTCCTAGTTTATTCTAGGACAAGACCAATAAGCTAACTTTACACAAGAGTGGAGCAAACCACATAAATATGTTCCTCTAAACCCGATGTGTCCCTGTGGTAGACTCACAGATATGCCACACGAAGGCCAGCTGCCAGCTGCTGTGGGGAGGGCCAGCAGACAGGTCCACTCTGGCTGTGCAGAGCCCCTATAGCCAGACTTCTTTGCCCAACCCTTTCCCTCCCTCCCTCAGGTGCTCGTCTCAAGAGACTCTTGTAAATATCTTGTACTCTGATCTTCCTCTTGGAGTCAGATTCCCAGAGAACCCAACCTGGAACCATCCTCAACTCACCTTTCCCTTGGCTGGACCCCGAAAATGCCACAACCTCTCTGATGTCCTCCAAGTGAGAAGTGGGCTGGAGTCAAGGACAGAGGTCCTAAGTGAGTGCTGTTAGATGGCTGTGTTTTTTGGGGTTTTTTGAGATGTAGTTTCGCTCTTGTTGCCCAGGCTGGAGTGCAATGGCACGATCTAGGCTCATCCCAACTTCTGCCTCCTGGGTTCAAGCGATTCTCCTGCCTCAGCCTCCTGAATAGCTGGGATTACAGGCATACGCCACCACGCCCAGTTAATTTTTTTGTATTTTAAGTAGAGATGAAGTTTAGCTGTGGGCCAGGCTGGTATCCAACTTCTGACCTCAGGTGATCCACCCACCTTGGCCTCCCAAAGTGCTGGGATTACAGGTATGAGCCACTGTGCCTGTCATTTTTTGTATTTTTAGCAGAGACAGGGTTTCACCATATTGACCAGGCTGGTCTCAAACTCCTGACCTTGTGATCTGCCCACCTTGGCCTCCCAAAGTGCTGTGATTATAGGCATGAGCCACTGCGCCTGGCCTATTTTTAAACTTATTATTTTTTAATGTACAGCAAAATACAATCAGGAGAATTTTTTTTAAAGAGGTCAATCTCTACTAAAAAGAAAAACAAAAAACCAAAAATTAGCCAGGAGTGGTGGCATGTGCCTATAATTCCTGCTACTTGGGAGGCTGACAGAGGCAGGAGAATCACCTGGGAGGCAGAGGTTACAGTGAGCTGAGACTGAGCCACTGCACTCCAGCCTGGGTGACAGAGTGAGACTCTGTCTCAAAAAAAAAAAAAAAGACAGGGTCTCATTATGTTGTCCATACTGATCTCAAACTCCTGGACTCAAGTGACTCACTTCGGCCTTCCAAAGTTCTGGGATTGTAGGCATAAGCCAGTGCAGCTGGCTGAAAAAGATTTTGACAGCAAGTATCCATCAGAAAGCCCAGGCATGCCGGGCGCGGTGGCTCAAGCCTGTAATCCCAGCACTTTGGGAGGCCGAGGCGGGTGGATCACGAGGTCAAGAGATCAAGACCATCCTGGTCAACATGGTGAAAACCCCGT
>NW_016107315.1:5538554-5539832 GCF_001604975.1 Cebus imitator
AAAAAAAAAAAAAAAAGAAAGCCCAGGCATTGGAATTATTAATCAAAAACAATAAATCAGCTGTCTTAATATGTTCAATGAACTAAGGGAAGCCATGGACAAAGAACTAAAGGAAATTAGGAAAATTATGTCTGAACAAAAAGAATATTAATAAAGGAATAATTTTAAAGGGACCAAACAGAAAATCTGAACCTGAAAATATAGTAACTGAAATGAAAATTTCACTAGAGGAAATTCAGCAGCAGATTGGAGCAGGCAGAAAGAATAAAGGATCAGGGAACTTGATAACTGAGGCCAGGCACCGCAGCTCACACCTGTAATCCCAGCACTTTGGGAGGCTGAAGTGGGCAGATCACCTGAGGTCAGAAGTTTGAAACCAGCCTGGTCAACATTGTAAAACCCCATCTCTACTAAAAACGCAAAAATGAGCCTGTGTGGCGATGTGCTCCTGTAGTCCCAGCTACTCAGGAAACTGAGGCAGGCAAATCTCTTGAACCCAGGAGGCAGAGACTGCAATGAGCCAAGATCAAGCCACTACACTCCAGCCTGAGTGACAGAGCAAGATTCTATCTCCAAAAAAAAAAGTCACTAAGGACCCGGCCAGCATGGGCCATGATCGCACCAAAACCGTGAAGAAGGCGGCCCGGGTCATCATAGAAAAGTACTACACGCGCCTGGGCAACAACTTCCGTACAAACAAGCGCATGTGTCAGGAGACTGCCATTAACCCTAGCAAGAAGCTCTGCAACAAGATGGCAGACTATGTCGCGCATCTGATGAAGCGGATTCAGAGAGGCCCAGTAAGAGGTATCTCTATCAAGCTGCAGGAGGAGGAGAGAGAAAGGAAAGACAATTGCATTCCTGAGGTCTCAGCCCTGGATCAGGAGATCATTGAAGTAGATCCTGACACAAAGGAAACGCTGAAGCTTTTGGATTTTGGCAGTCTGTCCAACCTGCAGGTCACTCAGCTTACAACTGGGATGAATTTCAAAATGCCTTAGGGATCTGTTTGAATCTTTTCTGCAATGCTGTATTATTCTCAATAAACTTAGGACAACAGCCAAAAAAAAAAGATAATCAAAATGTTCTAATGGTATACTTCAAAAATCAAACACCAAAAAAGAAAAAAAGGCAGTAATGGAGGAATAACAAAATATAAGATATACAGAAAAGCTAAACAGCAGAAGCAAATCATTTGTCAGTAGTAATCTCATTAAATGTAAATAGATTAAACTCTCCTATTTAAAAAACAATTTTCAGATTGGTTTTAAAAAAAGG
>NW_016107315.1:5541367-5548764 GCF_001604975.1 Cebus imitator
CTACTCAGGAGGCTGAGGCAGGAGAATTGCCTGAACCCAGGAGGCGGAGGTTGCGGTGAGCCGAGATCGCGCCATTGCACTCCAGCCTGGGTAACAAGAGTGAAACTCTGTCTCAAAAAATAAAAATAAATTAAAAAATAAATAAATAAACTATGTTCTAACTGCTGCAAGCGTTTTCTTTTTCTCCAGCAGCTAACCAAGCACTGGACTTGAGATAAACAATATGGAAACAGTTGCAGTTCATCCATCACCAAACACTGACCCCACTCCCTGTTCCACAAGCCATTAAGTATGGCTTTGATTGGACAAGAGACTGATTTTGATGACTTTTTCCTGATAAGAGACCACTGACCAGGGACTGGCTTTAGCTGGTTTATGGAGCCTGTGCACTGAGTGCTTTTGTATCCCTGCTTCATATTTTGACATATCGGGCTAATTGCAACGCATTTAAATGTTAAGTCTCCACCCCAAAGTGAACATGGGTCATATGCAACACACATGTTTATTCAGTATACTTGCATTAGGACCCCCTTCATGAGTATCCATAGCTCCTCCTGTAACCTGTTGAATATGCTTTTTTTTATTTTTATTTGAGATGGAGTCTTGTTCTATCGCCCAGGCCGGAGTGCAGTGGCACAATCTTGGCTCACTGCAACCTCTGCCTCCCACGTTTAAGCAATTCTCCTGCCTCAGCCTCCTGAGTAGCTGAGATTACAGGCTTGTGCCACCATGCCTGGCTAATTTTTTGTATTTTTAGTAGAGACGGGGTTTCACTGTGTTAGCCAGAATATTCTCAATCTCCTGATCTCGTGATCCGCCTGCCTTGGCCTCCCAAAGTGCTGAGAGGTGTGAGCCACTGCACCTGGCTGAATATGTATGTTTAGCCAAGCCATTCTACATAAAGCTCCTGCCCCAATCCCTCCTCTTTTGAAGGGCCTGTCTCTGGTTTTGAATAGAGGCCTGATTCCTAGCTTGCAGGTTTGTAACCCTTTATAAGAAATGAAGTCAGCCTGGCATGGTGGCTTACGCCTGCAATCCCAGCACTTTGGGAGGCTGGGGCAGGAGGATCACTTGAGCCCAGGAGTTCAAGATCAGCCTAGGCAACATAGTGAGACCCCTGTCTCTACAAAAATTTTTTAAAAAATTATCCGGGTGTGGTGGTGTGAGCTTGTGGTCATGGTGCCTGACCTGATTTTTACAAAGATAGTTTTATTTTAATTACAAGAGTAGTTTTTTAGTAAGATGTCGTGGCTCACCCCTGTAATCCTAGCACTTTGGGAGGCTGAGGCAGGCAGATAGCTTCAGGCCAGGAGTTTGAGACCAGCCTGGCCAACATGGCAAAACCGCATCTCTACTAAAAATACAAAAAATTAGCTGGGCATGGTGACATGTACCTATAGTCCCAGCTACTTTGGAGTCTGAGGTGGGAGAATTGCTTGAGTCCAGGAGGTGAAGGCTGCAGTGATCTGAGATCGAGTCACTGCACTCCAGCCCGGAGGACAAAGTGAGACCTGTCTCAAAAAAAAAAAAAAAAGAAAAGAAAAAAGGAAAAAAAAAGTAGTTTTTGGAAAGATAACAAATATGGAAGCAAAAGAAATAATATGTATCTGTAAGATAAAAGAATTCTGTAAGATAAAAGAAAAAGAATTCTGAGGTATGCTTTGTTATGTTAACTAAAGAAAAACCAGACTTTTAAATATTTAAAGTTAGTTCTATTCAGAAGTGTTATGAGAACCGCAACCCGGGAGAGCCTCTCAGGGAGTTTTCGCTAGACTGCTCCAAAACAGTGTTTCCGACACAGCTTATACACTGGTGTTGGCGGCTCTCCAACTGCTCAGAAGTTACATTAGAGGAAAATCTCATCAAGGTTTGGGTGTGAGAGTACATCTGGTTATAGGTTACAGAAGCATAATCATTAATCCTGTCAGGCAGTATCTTAGGTATAGGAAGAGGCAAGGGCTAGGATCATTGAATTTACCTTTTTTCTTTTTTTTGAGACGGAGTTTCACTCTTGTTACCCAGGCTGGAGTGCAATGGCGCGATCTCGGCTCACCGCAACCTCCGCCTCCTGGGTTCAGGCAATTCTCCTGCCTCAGTCTCCTGAGTAGCTGGGATTACAGGCACGCACCACCATGCCCAGCTAATTTTTTGTATTTTTAGTAGAGACGGGGTTTCACCGTGTTGACCCGGATGGTCTCGATCTCTTGACCTTGTGATCCACCCGCCTCGGCCTCCCAAAGTGCTGGGATTACAGGCTTGAGCCACCGCGCCCGGCCCGAATTTACCTTTTCTAAAGGTGTAGTGATCCAGGCAAGAGATGGGAGCCTGTGCTCTATTCTGCTTATTATCTTCAGGGCATTTTTCCAGAGGGCTATGCTCTGGATTCACTGAGCTAGGGGCTTTGTTAAATTCTGCTGGCAATCAGAATGAGGATTTTTTTTGCAACGGAGTCTTGCTTTGTCACCCACGATGGAGTGCAACGGTATGATTTTGGCTTGCTGCACCCTCTGCCTCCTGGGTTCAAGCCTCCTGAGTAGCTGGGATGACAGGTGCATGCCATGCCCAGCTAATTTTTGTATTTTTAGTAGAGATGGGTGTCACCATGTTGGCCAGGCTGGTCTCGAACTCCTGACCTCGTGATCCACCCGCCTCGGCCTCCCAAAGTGCTGGGCTTAGAGGCATGAGCCACCATGCCCAGCTGGGAAACATGGCTTCTTATGTTTACTACTTTGTCAAACAGTTATTTCAAGAGTAACTTTTTTTGCAAAAATTAAAAAATCTGCTTGAAAATAATACAGAAGTGTAAAAATGAAAAAATGATAGCCTCCTTTCTCTTCCCCTCAATCTTTTTTTTTTTTTTTTAAACGGAGTCTTGCTCTGTTGCCCAGGCTGGAGTGCAGTGGCACAATCTCAGTTTACTGCAACTTCTTCTCCCTCCCAGGTTCAAGAGATTCTTGTGCCTCAGCCTCTTGAGTAGCTGGAATTACAGGTGCATGCCACAGTGTCCTGCTGATTTTTGTATTTGTTTTTTCTTCTTTTTTTGAGACAGAGTCTCCCTTTGTCTCCCAGGCTGGAGTGTAGTGGCGCGATCTCGGCTCATTACAACCTCTACCTCCTGGGTTCAAGTGATTCTCCTGCCTCAACCTTCCAAGTAGCTGGGATTACAGGTGCCTGCCACCATGCCTGGCTACTTTTTGTATTTTTAGCAGAGACAGCGTTTCTCCATGTTAGCCAGACTGGTCTCAAACTCCTGGCCTCAGTGATCCACCTGCCTGGGCCTCCCAAAGTGCTGTGATTACAGGCATGAGCCACCGTGCCTGGCTGATTTTTGTATTTTTCTGGAGACAAGGTTTCGGTCAGACTGGCTCGAACTTCTGACTTCAGATGATCCATCTACCTCGGTCCCCCAAAGTGCTGGGATTACAGGAGTGAGCCACCTCACCTGGCCCCAGCTAAAATCTTATTGAAGGACAGGGAACCTATAGAATATTATTAAAGGATAAAATATGAATGAATGGAAAGAACTACATTTATTGTGTAGTGTGTGGTCCAGATCTCAACTCTCAGCTGTGCCTCTTTCTGAGAGGGTCCTCAGCAGAAGGCTGGCCGCCTCACCCAGTGTTAACTATTTCCTACTCCAAAGGTCATCTGGCACCCTCCCTGTTACTACCACTCCTTTCAGAGGTAATTACCATTCTGGCTTGTGTTGCTATAGATCAATCTCACTCATTTTAAAACTTCATATAAACTGACTCATACAATATGTGCTTTTTTTTTGAGATGGTGTCTCCCTTTGTCTCCCAGGCTGGAGTGCAGTGGCACTCCTCGGCTCATTACAACCTCTACCTCCTGGGTTCAAGTGATTCGCCTGCCTCTACCTTCCAAGTAGCTGGGATTACAGGTGCCTGACACCATGCCTGGCTAATTTTTGTATTTTTTTTTTTTTTTTTTTTTTTTTTTTTTTTTTTTTTTTTTTTTTTTTTTTTTTTGAGACGGAGTTTCACTTATGTTACCCAGGCCGGAGTGCAATGGCGCGATCTCGGCTCATCACAACCTCCGCCTCCTGGGTTCAGGCAATTCTCCTGCCTCAGCCTCCTGAGTAACTGGGATTACAGGCACGCGCCACCATGCCCAGCTAATTTTTTGTATTTTTAGTAGAGACAGGGTTTCACCATGTTGACCAGGATGGTCTCGATCTCTTGACCTCGTGATCCACCCGCCTCGGCCTCCCAAAGTGCTGGGATTACAGGCTTGAGCCACCGCGCCCGGCCTTAATTTTTGTATTTTTAATAAAGATGGGGTTTCATCATGTTGGCCAGGCTGGTCTTAAACTCCTGACCTGAAGTGATCCATCCACCTTGGCCTCCCAAAGTGCTGGGATTACAGGCGTGGTGAGCCACCTCCTGGACCCCTGAAACTATTTTTCAGAAGTCACCTGTCTCAAAGTTTACAGTGTGTTCCTCCAGATTGTGTGTGTGTGTGTGGTTACACACACAAGGAAAGGCATTTTTTTGTTTTGTTTTAGTTTTCTAAACAAGGAGTTATTTCACGAATTAAGTTGCTCCTTTTGGTTTACCAATATAGTTTTCTTAAACCAGGTCAACCATCTGAATCTACTTTTTTTTGGCAATGGAGTCTCGCTCTTGTTGCCCAGGCTGGAGTGCAGTGGCACGATCTCAGCTCAGTGCAACCTCCACCTCCCAGGTTCAAGCGATTCTCCTGCCTCAGCCTCCCGAGCAGCTGGGATTACAAGCATGCACCACCAAGCCCCGCTAATTTTTGTATTTTTAGTAGAGGCCGGGTTTCACCATGTTGGCCAGGCTGGTCACGAACTCCTGGCCTCAAGTGATCCACCTGCCTGGGCCTCCCAAAGTGTTGGGATTACAGGCGTGATCCACCGCTCCCGGCCTCTACTTCATTCTTTTAAAGAGAAAACTGGCTGGGCGCAAAACTGGCCAACATGGAGAGACCTTGTCTCTTCTAAGAATACAAACATTAGCCAGACGTAGTGATACGTGCCTGTAATCCCAGCTACTCGGAAAGCTGAGGCAGGAGAATTGCTTCAACCTGGGAGGCAGAGGTTGCAGTGAGCCGAGATCGTGCCACTGCACTCCAGCCTGGGCAACAGAGCGAGAACCTGTCTCAGGAAATAAAAAATAAATAAATAGAAAAAACTGACTTTCAGCACCGCCTTGCGGTCCTAGGTTAAGTTCCACGCTGGTACTTTAAGCCGTGGGGCTCAGACCTGCGGACACGCTGTGGCTGCGGCCCCGGCCCGCCAGACCTCGGGAGTACGCAGCGCGGCTGGTGAGAAACGCAGCGCGGCTGGTGATAAACACAGCGCAATCTGACTTCCACCCGCGGAAGGGGGAGCTGGACTGCACAGCGGGCGGACCTGCGTGGACTAATGGACCGCAGGTGGATTGATGTGCGCAGGGACCCACAGCAACGCGTACAAAACCAGCCAGCCAGCCAGCCAGAGCCAGGCCAGCACAGTAGACACAGCCCGCTCCCGCCAGGAGGCGGCCGAGCGCCAACTCTACGGTATTGCGCCTGCGCTTAGAACGCCAACGCGCCCACTCTACGCTTGCGCGGCAGCTTTGGGCCGACTGGAGCTGGAAAATGGCGGCGTCCGTAGTCTGCCGGGTCGCTTGCACCGGGGCACAAGTACTGCTGCGCACCAGCCACTGGGTGAGGTGGTGACAGCGCGGAGCTTCAGAGGATAGGGCTTCGGGAAAAGGACGGGTGCAGGCAGGTGGCAGTGGCAGGTCAAGGTGGGGAGGACGCGTGGGAAGGTCACGGCGGAGGGCAGGGAAAGGTGTGTCGCCGCTGGCCTAGGGGCGGGGACAGGGGTCTTCCTGAGGACCTGGGGGTTGAGGAGCGATTCCCCCAACCCAGTCCTCACTCGCAGCTGTTCCCTTCCACAGCCGGTCCTGCTGCGGACGCCAGCCTTGCGAAGTACGGCAACCTTCGCTCAGGCGCTCCAGTTTGTGCCGGAGACGCAGGTTAGCAAACTGGACAACGGCCTGCGTGTGGCCTCGGAGCAGTCCTCCCAGCCCACTTGCACGGTGAGTTGGGGACGCCACTGGGGAGAGGGCCTCCAGATTGGGCCTGCCGTCTTTTCCCAGGTTGGGGTGTGACCTTGGGTTCGAGTCTTCCCGTCTATGGTTTGGGTTCGGACTTGGGCTCACTCACCCCAGAATGGCCCCATTCCCGACCCCTAGCGACGCCTTGGCTTCACGGGACAATCTTCACTATAAGCCAAACGTTATTTAGCATATAATGCCCATCAGTAGGCGGTAGGCGGCCAAATTCTTCTCCAGCCTTTTGTTAAGGATCCCATATAAAAGAAGTGATCACTTCTCCTTTTACAATGCGGAAAATGGGATTCAGAGACCTTAGGTGACTTGCAGGGGTCCACGTCTGTCATCCTCACTACCCAAGGTCATAATCTCCAGCCTAGACCAGAAATGCATTTTAGGGGGAAATGCATTTGAAGAGTACAGTGAAATGTGTGATTTTCCAAAAAATACAAATTCTCAAAATTGACTCAAGGATAGAAATCTTGACTCACAGATAGATATGTGAATAGGTGAGAAGATTCCCAATAAATAATTATCTTCTTCCTTCCTTCACCCCCCAACCCCCAGCTCCAGGGCCAAATGTTTTTATTGACACATCCTTTTAGTTTTCCAGAAACAACCTCCCGCGATGTAAGTTGTTACTAAGCATAGGAAAAGGTGACCTGCAACTTCCTTGTTACATGGCACTTGTAGTAAAGAATGCTATATTACATGGACTCTAAAATGTGCTAGATTGTAAGGAGCCCTCTGTGCTCCAGTGCCAGAGAAAGAATCTTAAGAATCTTGCCAATTTTAATCAAAGGATACTATAGGTTGTAAAATGCCTCTTACATTCAAATATGTTAGATGTAAAATACATGTTATCTGAGATTGTGTGACATATGGTATATGCATTGATAGTTCTTAGGAAAGCAAATATCACATGTTCTCACTTAGCAGTGGGAGCTAAAAAAAAAAATGTGTACACACAGATGTAGAGAGTGGAATGATGGGCAGTGAAGACTTGGAAGGATGAAGGGGTGGATGATGTGAAGAAATTACTTAACGGGACCAGGTGTGGTGGCTCACGCCTGTAATGTCAGTACTTTGGGAGGCCGAGGCAGGCAGATCACAAGGTCAAGAGATCGAGAGCATCCTGGCCAACATGATGAAACACTATCTCTACTAAAAATATAAAATTTACCCGGGCGCGGTGGCTCATGCCTGTAATCCCAGCACTTTGGGAGGCCGAGGCGGGTGGATCACGAGGTGAAGAGATCAAGACCATCCTGGTCAACATGGTGAAACCCCATCTCTACTAAAAATACAAAAAAT
>NW_016107315.1:5549853-5576699 GCF_001604975.1 Cebus imitator
TAAAAATACAAAAAATTAGCTGGGCCGGGTGGCTCGTGCCTGTAATCCCAGCTACTCAGGAGGCTGAGGCAGGAGAATTGCCTGAACCCAGGAGGCGGAGGTTGCGGTGAGCCAAGATCGTGCCATTGCTCTCCAGCCTGGGTAACAAGAGCGAAACTCCATCTCAAAAAAAAAAATAAGAAAATTAATATCTTACTGGGTGCCAGGGCAACACTGGGCAGTGTTTGGTGTCCAGATCTGATTAAAAACAACACCAAAAAAGGTGTTACAGGAACAATACTTAGTGTGATAAAATATACACTGTAAACCAATAGTCTCTTCCTTAATGCTGAAAGGATAAAATCATCACCAGAACAAAGGCAGCGTGTAATTTTTAGGAAGGAAAAAATAAGTTGTTATTTGCAAATGTTATGTTGTATGCCTAGACAAATAATTAACTGAAAAGTGAGACTGAATTTAAGGATTTTCTATGCTGGTGAGACCAGGTAAATGTGCATAGTTAGAATTGCCTTGAGGGTCCTCGATAGCCAATCAGGAAAGCGATGATGCAGTGTGACTAGCCATTCGGCAGGCCCTCCGTTTCTCAGGCATGATTGTACCTCCAAGCACAGGGATCCTGCTGGGGCAGCTCTCCCTGGCTCCAGGACTCATGAGTCCCTGCCTGGGGCTTGTACTGAGTCACTTGGCATGGAGTGTGAGTAAGGGGCTGGGGAGTGGTTTGTGGGTAACCTTTGTCGGTGGCTTCTTGTCCAGGTGGGAGTGTGGATTGATGTTGGCAGCCGTTTTGAGACTGAGAAGAACAATGGGGCAGGCTACTTTGTGGAGCATCTGGCTTTCAAGGTGAGGCTCTTGAAGTCTGTCTCCTCTGGGCTTAGAGCTACCTGTTGTCCCTCCTGAGGATGAAGGTCAGAAAAGTTAGCCTGATTATGTGCCTCAGTTGTAGGGCTGATCTCTGGCTGGCCTTCCTAAAAGGAGCCACATGAGCTTAACCTCTCCTGAGTGGCATGTATCTGATGAGCCCCTGTATGAGGCCTTCAGAGCCAAGAAGAACCAGGAAGCCATAGGAGCCCCACTTTTCAACAGAGAAGTCAGGCCTGCGTTATGTGCATGCATGCAAGGGACTTGAGGAACACACATAGAAATGCGTGTGCATTGTAGCATACCCACAGACATGGGCATGCATGCTTGCTTGTGAAATGTTCTGCTCTTGTGGAATACCTGGGCATCCTTTGATTGTAAAGTAAAGACCCATGTTTTTTTATTTTTTATTTTTTAAAGCTGTGGTTTCACCCTGATGGCCAGGCTGGTCTTGAATTCCTGACCTCAGGTGATTCACCCACCTCGGCCTCCCAAAGTGCTGGGATTACAGGCGTGAGCCACTGCGCCCGGCCAAGACCCATGTTTTTTAGAGGAATGAGAAATTGGAGGAGTATGGGATGGTCAGGGCCATGGAGCCATAATGGGCAGCCCAGCCAGCTGCAGTGTCACAGATAAGTGTGCAGAATTAACATATGTGTGCATACCAAGAGATAGCAACACTGTTCTCCACACATAGGAGTAGGATTGGGTCCCACAGAAGTGGCCACTAGCATGTATACACAAACACATACAGTCATATGAATGGCATGGGAGGAGTGGGTTCCATCACTTGAACACAGGTGTGGGCTTAGCTGACCACAGCTGTCAATAAGAGGGGCAGGTATACTGGTAATGACCCCACCACTCATTGGTAAGCTGTTACAGGAGCTCTGGACTTTAGGCTACACTTGCTGTGGCCATGCCCTTCTGTCCTGGCCCTAGCTGTCTCTATTCTGTTGGCCCATGATGCCATGGCCTTGGTCACCACAAGGCCCAGTACTTGGTAAGCACAGACTCTGGGATCTATGTCCCCAGAGGCTATCCTGAGGGAGGTATCCGTGGACCAGTAGTCCTGCTGGGTCTCAGTAGCCTCTTAGGACAGGATTCTTGGGCTCCCGTGTGGCTCCTGATTGGTCCAGTTGATATCTGGTTCCAGGGAACAAAGAATCGGCCTGGCAGTGCCCTGGAGAAGGAGGTGGAGAGCATAGGGGCCCATCTTAATGCCTACAGCACCCGAGAGCACACAGCTTACTACATCAA
This sequence comes from Cebus imitator, assembly GCF_001604975.1. Classification (NCBI taxonomy): domain Eukaryota; kingdom Metazoa; phylum Chordata; class Mammalia; order Primates; family Cebidae; genus Cebus; species Cebus imitator. Next base: position 5,551,972 of record NW_016107315.1, read on the forward strand.
GGCGCTGTCCAAGGATCTGCCAAAAGGTAACACCTGGAGGAAGAGGTGGGGATGGAGGGCGGAATGGAGGGCAGGGGAGCAGAGCAGGAGCCCAGGAGCCCCTGGTTGACCACAGAATCATATTACCCTTGGTATATGGTTTGCAGCAGGGCAACTAGGTGTGGGCAGCAGAAGATGCCAGGCCCGGGGATTTTGTGCTGCCGTGGGTCTCCAGTGGTCCACCTGGTGCCTAAACATGTCCTCCTTGCATCTAGTTGTGGAGATCCTGGGTGACGTTGTGCAGAACTGTAGTCTGGAAGACTCACAGATCGAGAAAGAACGTGATGTGATCCTGCGGGAGATGCAGGAGAATGATGCCTCCATGCGAGACGTGGTCTTTGACTACCTGCATGCCACAGCATTCCAGGGCACATCTCTAGCCCAGGCTGTGGAGGGGACCAGTGAGAATGTCAGGTGAGAGGTGGCTGGGCTTGTGGGATGCATGTCCCTTTCTGGTCTGGGCAGATCCTTTCCAGGTCACATTTTTAGTTGGCTAGCTGTCTGTGGTGGTTATTTTCCCAAGTTATGCAATTGGAGACAGTTTCTATATCCATGTGGTCCAGTGAGTCTTTTTTAATGGCTTTGTGAGCTTCACTTGAATTTTGGGCTTTGTTTTAAGGTATGTTTCGGTGCCTGTCCTGACAGTCCAGGGGTGGGGGTGTCCGGTTGTCCCCTCCATGTGGTCTCTTGTCTCCTTTGGGGATGGCTCCCAGAGCTCTGATACTGCCCTTTGAGAGTCCCACAGTGTTGGCTCACACCTTATCAGAGAGGACTATGAGCCTATCCTCAGGTCAGGCGTGAGGCAAGGGCAGACGAGGGCTGCCCTCTGGGCCCTGGAGCAGGGGGTGGCAGAGATAAGGCAAGGGGGTTGGGGGGTGTGGCAGAGCCCACTTCAGAGAAACCATGCCTCTCCTGGTCTGCCTCATCAGTGCCATTCCTGTAGCCCAACTCACTCCAGTGGGAAGAGGTGCTGACACATTGGCCATATGTCTTGTAGGAAGCTGTCTCGTGCAGACTTGACTGAGTACCTCAGCAGGCATTACAAGGCCCCTCGAATGGTGCTGGCAGCAGCGGGAGGTGAGCGATGGGCTCACTGAAGCCCTGGGTAGGGGGGCCCAATGTTAGTTATCAGAGCCCAGGTCCTGGTTCCCACCATAAAGGACCTTCCACCCAGGGGACCCTGCCCCCACCTTATGCTTGAGGGTAATGACTTTCCTCCTGTGCTCTCTGAGGTGGGGTAGGATTCTACCCTGCTACCACCACTGGGACTAGTTATACAGGATGCTGTCCTTCTGGCCCAGGCCTGCCTTAGCCCCACCTGGTCCTTGGATACTGAGTTTATAGGTTTGTAGGGGATATAAGCCCCTGGCCTTGTTCCTTGTGGCCTTGCCCTTGGGTGAGCCCGCTGTTAGTTGTGTGGTGATGCATGTCTGGTACAGACTGAGAAGTGCCTTAAAAGGAAGGCACAGAAAGGTGGGGGAGATTTCATGGGGGACTTAGAGTTATACGTTGGGGAAGGGGCTTTTTAAAGCACCTGCCTTTTGAACAGAAGCCTAAACGGTGATAAGTGTTACTTAGATGGGGTGTGGAGAACTGAGCACAGGGGAAGAGCAGCGTCAAGGCCTGAAGTGTTCTAAGGTTTGCCCTGCTGCTATGTGGAGGCAGGCTGGCTCGAGAGGGGCTGTGGCAGGGACCTGGCAGGAGCGATGGGGAGCAGTAGATGGACTCCAGGTGATTTTATAGATGGAACCCGATTGGGGTCAGGGCATGGGTAGGGGACTGGGGTCAAGATGCTTCCATTTTGGCCAGGCACGGTGGCTCATGCCTGTAATCCTAGCATTTTGGGAAGCTGAGGTGGGTGACTCACGTGAGGTCAGCTGGCCAACATGGTGAAACCCCGTCTCTACTAAAAATACAAAAATTAGTTGAGCATGGTGGTGGGTGTCTATAATCCCAGCTACTTGAGAGGCTGAGGCAGGAGAATCGCTTGAACCCAGTGGGCGGAGGTTACAGTGAGTTGAGATCATGCCACTGTACTCCGGCCTGGGTGACAAAGTCAGACTCTGTCTCAGAAGGAAAAAAAAAAACATTTCAGCTTACCACCTTGGCAGCCGAGTGAGCAAAAGAGACCAATAGGAAGAGCATGACCAGAGGCTTTGGAACTGGCAAACCTGGGCACGAGAGCAGTCTGATGTGTCTGTCAGACTAGCAGGGCTTGAGCTCACAGAAGGAAGGAATAAAAGGTCAACGTAACTGGTGGCTGTCATCCTGGGGCAGCATTGCCACAGTGTTCACCAGTCGAGGCTCCACAGAGACCTCCTCTTGTGGTGGTAAGGAGGGGAGCTCCTTCAACAGGGAGTCCTGGGGTGTGTGTTTGTAACATTACTTGCAAATGTCCCCAGCTCTCAGGGGACCCCAGAGCTAATCACAGCCCTGCAATAGTGCCTCTTTCTGCCCCCTGACTTGCCACCCCTTTCAGGGCCAACAGCCAGATCTACTTGAGGGAGAGCTAGAGGGAAAAGGCAGGCCAGGTGGCTTTGTGCCCAGGGAGTACCAGTCTTGTCCTTGATGTAGGTGGGATGCATATTCTCGGGTGAGAACCTAATGCTTGCATCACCTGGCAGCCCATTTTGAAGCTCAGCGCTGCTGCCCTCCTGAGACTGAGGCCATGGGAGTTATCTGGCCCTGAGGCGCCTGTCCTGTCCACAAGGCAGGTTCTGTCTGTGGAGGACCCTCTCTCCTCACCCTGTTCTTTTTTTTTTTGAGACGGAGTTTCACTCTTGTTACCCAGGCTGGAGTGCAATGGCGCGATCTCGGCTCACCGCAGCCTCCGCCTCCTGGGTTCAGGCAATTCTCCTGCCTCAACCTCCTGAGTAGCTGGGATTACAGGCACGCGCCACCATGCCCAGCTAATGTTTTTTGTATTTTTAGTAGAGACGGGGTTTCACCATGTTGACCAGGATGGTCTTGATCTCTTGACCTCGTGATCCACCCGCCTTGGCCTCCCCAAGTGCTGGGATTACAGGCTTGAGCCACCGTGCCCAGCCTCCTCACCCTGTTCTAATGTCACATATTCCTTCCAGTTTCTCCCACTAAGACAGGACATGGGGGTCCTCAGCCTGTCTGTGAATTCCCCCACCCTGTGCCTTTGGCCCTGACTGGTCAGTAATGTACTGTCTGTCTCTGCAGGAGTGGAGCACCAGCAGCTGTTAGATCTTGCCCAGAAGCACCTTGGTGACATCTCTTGGCAGTACCCAGAGGATGCTGTACCTGCTTTTACTCCGTGCCGCTTCACTGGCAGTGAGGTGTGCTGCCTTTTGGACAGGGGTAGTGCTCTCAGCTGGGGGCCAGTGGGAGGACCCACGTGTGCATGGTTATCCTGGTGACTCCAGAGATACTTCAGCAGTTGGAAAGGAGTCCCGTGGCTGCTGTGTCACAGGCACACATGTTCACACACATGTACACACTCCATACCTGCCGCCTTTTCTGTTCCCCAGGCAGGCTGGGTGTCCTGCAGCTTTGTTATGTACCGTTTCAGATCCGCCACCGTGATGATGCTCTACCTTTAGCCCACGTGGCCATTGCAGTAGAGGGTCCTGGCTGGGCCAACCCGGACAATGTGGCCTTGCAAGTGGCCAATGCCATCATCGGCCACTATGACTGCACTTACGGTGGTGGCGTGGTGAGTGCCAGAGCAAGCATGGGACCTTGCCTCCAGGGAAGAGAGGTGCTGGGGCTTTGTGCTGCTGTGCATGGGGTCACAGTGTGTCAAAGATAAGAGGTGGGTGCTCATCACCTGTCCCCCCTGGCAGCACCTGTCCAGCCCACTGGCTTCAGTTGTTGCGGCCAAGCAGCTGTGCCAGAGTTTCCAGACCTTCAACATCTGCTATGCAGAAACAGGCTTGCTGGGTGCACACTTTGTCTGTGACCGAATGAAAATCGATGACATGATCTATGTGCTGCAAGGCCAGTGGTATGTGGCAGCCTGGTATTCCTAGGTGGGATGGGGGCTTTGACCAGAACAGTGGAAGGCTGGGAGACGACACGTAGGCTGAGAATGAACACCACCGCCTGCCCCCAACTTTAGGATGCGCCTGTGTACCAGTACCACGGAGAGTGCAGTGGCTCGGGGCAAAAACATCCTCAGAAATGCCCTGGTATCTCAGCTAGACGGTGAGTCCTGCAGCTCAGCAGGGAGGGGTAGAGAGCATCTTGCCAGCGACAGTCCCTAGGTAGCCACCACTCCTAACTAACCAAGGTTAGAAAGGAAAACTTTGAAGATCACACAGTGCCCCACCACCCCACCCTTGCAGAGGCAGGCAGGTGTGGGACAGGTCCATAGCCTGTCGCTACAATTAACAGGTGGCCATAAAGAGAGAGCTGTGATCTGGGTCAGCATGAGGTCAGGGAGGTCCTTGTCAGCCTCAGGCTGGAGGTTGTGTACCCGTGAGTCCAGGATCAGGCTGGGTGGACTTCTGAGCCTTCCCCCACCCTTAAAGGCACTACTCCTGTGTGTGAGGACATCGGACGCAGCCTCCTGACCTATGGCCGCCGCATTCCCCTGGCTGAATGGGAAAGCCGGATTGCGGTAACATGGGCCCCTGGGAGAGGTTCTGGAGTCTTGGCCTGGCATTCACCTGGGAGGTGCAGCGTTGGGGTCTGGCAAAGCAGAGAGCCTGCTCCTGTAGGCATCCCTGGTGTCCTAGGCAGCTGTCGCCTGCAAGGGTGGTATAATGGGATGGGAGGGCGGGGCAGAGGTGCTGATGGCTGTGGAGATGAGTGGGGCCCATGGAAGTCTATAGCAGGAATCCTTTCTGCCTTTCCCCTTTTGGGTTGGGGACAGCTGCACACTCCCTGTGGGAGATCTTGGCCAGCTGGATGATTCTGACTGGTTGAGGTGGTGGCCAGGTGCCTGTTGGCCAACATGCCCTCTACCTCACCCTGCAGGAGGTTGATGCCAGTATGGTGCGTGAGATCTGCTCCAAGTACTTCTATGACCAGTGCCCAGCAGTGGCTGGATATGGTAAGTAACCTAGGGGGTCTGCTTCCTGTGTCCTCAGGGCATTCTCTTGGCTTCCCCTTCCACCTCTGCTCCCCCACTCCCCAGCTTACACAGAGCAGCCAGTTAAGGCCCCCAGCAGCTCTCCCCAGTCCCCTGGCTGCCAGGGAGTTCTTGCTCAGAAAACCTGTCCCAGCAGCTCCTTGATTGCCTGCCAAGGTGCCTCCATCAACACCCTGCACCCGCCAGGTAACGGGCACCTCCATGTGGGGCGGGGCTTCAAGGGCCAGAGCATGAAGGGACAAGCTTAGCACCCCTGGGGGAATGTTCTCTTCCTCTTTCGACTCAAAGCCTGTCTTGTGCTGCTCTGGGCAGCAGCTCTGAGCTGGGTGCGGCACAGGGCCAGGTGTCCCTGTGCAGGCCAGGTACCCCACCCTGATGCTCCACCTTTTCCCCACAGGCCCCATCGAGCAGCTCACAGACTACAACCGGATCCGCAGCGGCATGTTCTGGCTGCGCTTCTAGGCAGGAAGCCTGTGTAAGCAAGAGGGTGGGGCTGGGGCTCGTGGTCCCCCCACCACAAATAGCACTCTGGCTCCTCCAGCCTGTGCCACAGGTGACCACCAATAAAGTCCTCTGCTGAGAAATGTGTTGTTCCTCTTTTGGCATTGGCATGGAGTCCATTGGGCAGTAGATAGGGAGCAAGGACTTCCTCGGCCCCTGGATCCTCCTGCCTTCTCACAGGCTGATGTGTCCTCAGCCAGGGGCAAGTGTGGGGGCTGCAGCAGGGTCCAGAAGTCTTTGATGCCTACAGGGAGCTGAGCCCAGATGTTTCCACTCAGCCACTTCCTCAGCCAGCCTGTCCCAGGAGTGGGCTGTGGGAGTCCATAGGAAGTGCAGACCCAACCTTTGCCCCTGTAGGAGTCCCAGCTTGGAATCTTTGCAGGCTCAGATGGGAAACTCCTCACTGGACCTTGTGCCAGGTCACCCTCTGGTGGTCCCTGGTTTGCTGGGATGGACCAGAAGGAGCCAAGGGCTGTCTCCAAGGATGCCTCTTTTCGTGTGTTTACTCTGGATTCTGGAAGGAAGATAGCCTGAGGCATAGTATTCCTATTTGGTTTCTAACTGCTGCCTAGACAAGCAGGGCAAGAATCCTTCCCTCCGCTGACTCAGGCTCCAAGAATAGCCCTGAGCTCAGTGGGGCCCAAGCCCCCTCCCTTGACTACATCTGTCCCAGGCAAGTCCAGAGCTGCTGGCCTGACAGTCCCCTTCCCATCTTCTGAGGCAGCCAGCACCCCGTGCAGCTCTTACCTACCTAGTCCCTCTGTTACCTATGTGGGCTCTGGTCCCCTTGGTGGGTGGGCAGGTAGGCCAGTCCTCCTGCACGCCCCCCCCCCCCACCATGCTTCCACAGTCAGGTTCTCTGGGATCCCAAGGGGAAGTTGAAAGCAAGGGGCCCAATTTTCCTTTGGGGAAGTTGCTGCCTGGCAGTCACAAGCAGGGTGCTGGGACAAGGTCATTTAGAAGAGGGCTATTCAGAAGTCCGTGCCCCCGCCCCCGCCCCCGCATCCTAGCTTGGAAGTAGCCCAAGCAACCTTATATCACTCTCACCCTGCCCCAGTGCCTTTCCCCCACCATTTGCTGCCGTAAGTTGCCAATTGGGAGACATTTGTCAAGCACCTTTTACGACCCAGGACTGGGGTACTGCAAAGATGATTCTGCTTTTCAACCAGCTGGAGACAAGACGCTGGGCAACGCAGAACCCTGATAGGCCCAACCCTGGGTGCTCATGGAGATGCAACACCCAGGCAGGGGAACAAGTGCCACATCTGTTGCCAAGTTTGAGCCCCTCAAGGATGGGGCTTGATTTCTCTTCTAAGCCCATGCCTGGCCCTTAGAGACTACAGGTGTGCTGAAGAGAGCTTGAGCTGCTGGGAGTGGTCTGGTTCTAAGGGACCTTGCATACCAAGCCAGGGACTCCACTCTTTACCCTGGAGCCATGTTGGGGAGGTGTGTTGCAGGTTACTGTGAAGAGAAGTGACTTAGTAGAGCTGAGACTCAGCATGGGGTCTCTTAGGCCACATTTCTGTATCAGTCCTGGTGAGCTATGCTGTGGCAGAGCAGAGGTCATGGCCATACAAGAACTGGAGCCAGCTGCAGGGGACACAGGACTGCATTCCCAGCAGGGCTGGGAGACTGGGCAGGAGTGGCTTGGAGGAGAGTAACCTGACATAATCCAGTGAGGAGTTTGGTGGTGTCCAGGGCACAATGGGATGTGTGGGGCTGGGATCTGATAATGAGGCCCTGGATGGAAACAGATGGGGAGAGGTACTGACCGAGGCCAGGGAAGGAAATGTTCAGGGAAGCTTGGGAGGGAAAAGGATTCACTCTGAGGGCTCCACCACCCTGATGCGGTTGTAGGTAGGCACTGGCCTCTGGGGATGTGCCCTAGGCTGTATGCTTGCCAGGAAGCCAGAGTTGAGGCCTCAGAGGGCCACACTCCAGCTCATGAGCCTCATAGGAGCTCCAGACATGGAGTCATTCCAATCTTACTCCTACCTTCCCAAAAGCCTCTCCCAGTACTCTTTGAGAGACCCCCTCACAGCAGCCCTTCCTTTTGGGGGCACCTCAATTCTGATGAGGTTCACCTGAGCCCTCACCCAGCTGGGCTTCCTGTCTCCCCGTCCGTACCGTACTGTTCATGCCACTGCCCTGCTCTCACCCACCCTGGCTGTGCAGGAGGTGACAGTCTCAAGGGGAAGGGGTTGCCTGTGTGATGAGAGCCTATCTGGTTCTCTGCAGCCCTCACCTGGAGCACACCTTGCAGGGATGGGGGTCCTGGCACATGGCTGGGGAGACCCTGACCTTGGAATAAGGTTCTAGGCCCCATGGGGTCATATCACTGTGCCCAGGATAGTTTGGGGGGGGTCAGTAATAAGGGATAGCCCCAGCCTTCCCTTGGGCAATGGGAAAGCAGGCAGCATGGATGGGCTTCACTGCCTCCAGCTCTGGCCACACCAGAGTCCTCAGGCTGTTGAGTCTAGCTAGTGCTGTCCCTGCAGATCCCAGGGGAGGCTGTGGGGCCGGGCATATTAGAAGGGACCCAACAGCCTTGGTGAGTATAGATGTGTTTTCTGGGCTGCCCAGAATTATCTGGATTAGCAGGAAAAAAAGCGGGGAGCAGGACCCAGATGGGACCTGCCCTTCTTAGGGTTCCTCTCTGCCTTAGTGTTACCCATCTAATGAAGAGATATGCATATACAAAGCCCCATCTCCTCAGGACACTGGCCCTGGCCTGGTGTGTGTTGGGGGACTGTCCATAGCCTCAGAAGCCAAGCTGGAGAAGGGTGGGAAGTCAGCCTGGGTAAGGGGAGAGGAGTGAAGCAGGGGGCAGTTATGAGGCTGGAAGCTACAGGTACCATGAGAGTGAAAGGAGGAAGGGGCCCAAGGGGACCTTGGCCTGGTGGGGGAGATGGGTGGCAGGGGCCTGTAAGAAGAGTCGATGGAAGTCGGGGATGCCTGTGGGTGAGGACATGTAGGTAGGGGGGACCTAGCCTGGGGCATGGAGGGCTGGATTCCTGAGAAATGAGCTGTCTCTGTGGGTGGTCCTGCCCTCCACAGATGGATGGCCCCTTTCCTGCAGGCACAGCTGGATTGCATCTGCCTGGGATATGGCAGGGGTGTGGGACATTGGGACGTATGCATAAGCATGACACAGGTTCTCTCCTCCCAGCTTATCCCCTACAAAGAGGGAGTGAGTTACTTGGGTCCGGGCCAAGGGGACCTTGGTTTCCCTAAGGCAGGCCCAGAGTCACTCATTTGTCAGGGCTGCTCGCCTGTCAAGGAGATTGGGGTGGGGCCCAGGGGGCCCACCAGACAGACAGAGGGATGGCTGAATCACAGGAGAGGCCGGCGGGACCCATGGCCTGAGGACTTGTCTGGGCACCCCCACCAGATTGGGGGTGAGTCATCCCCTGCTGTAGCCTCAACCCCCTCAACGGTCCTGCTGCCTTGTGGCTCTGCAGTAACCTGTCCACTCCTCAGCCTGGTCACTGTGATTGATGTAAAGCAGCTAAGACCTGTGACGTTACATGGGATTGGGGATATTCCCTCAGCATCTGTCCATGGAGAACCTTCTGGGAAATTCCCAGAAGCCAAGGGGGGCCAGGGGCTCTACAGTTAAGTGCGTCATATTGTTTGTCTGGGGGAGGGATGGTGGGGGCGGTGACCTCTCGGGGATGTGGGTGAGGGCGGGTGCCTGGGTCCCCGCCTGCCGCTCCGCCCCCCGGGATCAGGGACTTTTCTCTGCTCTGCCCACGGGACTGCAGCAGCGGCAGCGGCGGGAGCAGGCGGACGCGCAGGCAAGATCAGGACTCGGGCTGGAGGGGTGCTGGGCTCTCGGACCCGCCAAGGCAGCGGGGGCGGGGTAGGGCAAAGGACAGAGGTGGGGGTCCTAGCTGACTGCTTTTACCGCCCAGGATGAGGCTGCGGCTTCTGGTGGCCGCACTCTGCGCTGGGATCCTGGCAGGGGCGCCACGAGTGCAAGCCCAGCACAGGGAGAGAGGTGGGCACCGCCAGGGAGGACCCGGCCCGGGGCACTGCACCGTGTCACCCTCCGCTCCACTCGGCCTTCATCCCCGACACCCCCCCACCCCCACCCAGACAAATCCACCATGCCCCGCTGATTCCTCCTAACTCTGGGACTCCCCGAAGCCTTCGCGATCAGTGCTGGATTCCCTAAACCGCCTCCTATCCTGTTCCGACCCAAATTCTGGCTCCTTGGATGCGCACAGGGTCCCCTGCTTTATGCCGATCCCCGCCGTCCCCTAGAGGCTGACATCAGTCCCAGGTCTACACCCTTGCAGGCGACTCTCCCTCCCCTGCACACCCCAACCCTCCGCAGGAGTCTGGTCTGGGACCTACCCAGTTCCCTCCCTTCAAGTCCCCTAGGCTTAGGCTGACCTGGCCCTAGTTTGCATAAGCAGATGAGGCCTACTCTCCCCACCATCCCAAGTCCCAGCAAGGCTAAAGTGCGGGGAAGCGGGTGGTTGGCCTTCCAGAAGAGGCCCTGATCTCTCCTCCTGGCCCCAGTGACCTGCACGAGCCTTTACGCCGCTGACATTGTGTTCTTACTGGATGGCTCCTCATCCATTGGCCGCAGCAATTTCCGCGAAGTCCGCAGCTTTCTTGAAGGGCTGGTGCTGCCTTTCTCTGGAGCAGCCGGTGCACAGGGTGTGCGCTTTGCCACGGTGCAGTACAGTGATGATCCACGGTGAGTAGTGGCCCTAGGGGCTGGGGACCACGAGATCCCACCAAGACTCCTTTCCCGGAGAGGGTGGAGACCCTGGAAACCCCACGCCAGGTCTTTCCAGAAACAGGTTTTGGGGAACCTAGAGACTTCCTAGCCAGGACCTCCTCTGGAGACAGAGGTAAGGATTCCCTAGGTAGAACCTTCATGCCCTGAAACACCTCCAGGCTATTCAAGACGGGAAGGTGCACAACAGGGAGGCTGTGTTTTCTGACCTGGAGGTGGGGAGCACAGGAAGGGGCCCCCATGCCTGTTGGACTCTCCACGTTTGAACCCCTAACCCCTGCAGTCGTTCACCAGAGGCGCTCCTTGTCTGGCCGGCATCCACCTTCTTACATCTGCACCCTTCCTCCTGCAATTATTTAATTTAGCAGCATCCTGTTCCCCACAGGCTGTGAGCCCCTAGGGCTCCTTCAGGCCTGCCCAGGCCCAGCTGCAGAGGGTACACAAAGGAGCACCTTGAAGGTGGGGGTGTTAACCTGGGGGTTCCAGAGGCAAGAAGGTGTGGGGAATCACAGAACCAAGGCACCCCTCAAGAAAGCCTGACACCTATAACCCTCACCCTAGAGGCCTCCTCAAGGCCAAGGCCAGAAGAGGTCCTGAGTCCTAGCCTATTGCCACCCCTACCCTCCAACAGGACAGAGTTTGGCCTGGATGCACTTGGCTCTGGGGGTGATGTGATCCGTGCCATCCGTGAGCTCAGCTACAAGGGGGGCAACACTCGCACAGGGGCTGCGATTCTCCATGTGACTGATCGTGTCTTCCTGCCCCAGCTGGCCCGACCTGGTGTCCCCAAGGTGATCCCTACCCCTATCATGCCTCCCAAGATGACCCCAAATGAAGTGTCCAGGGGACCCGTGATCTGACCCCTGCACCTGTTCCAGGTCTGCATCCTGATCACAGACGGGAAGTCTCAGGACCTGGTGGACACAGCTGCCCAGAGGCTGAAAGGGCAGGGGGTCAAGCTATTTGCTGTGGGTGAGGACCGAGCCAGGGTGACAGGTCAGCTGGTGGGGGGCAGTCAGAGACCATGTGGTGACTGACTCCTGACTGGGCGTCACTTCAGGGATCAAGAATGCCGACCCTGAGGAGCTGAAGCGAGTTGCCTCACAGCCCACCAATGACTTCTTCTTCTTCGTCAACGACTTCAGCATCTTGAGGACCCTACTGCCCATTGTTTCCCGGAGAGTGTGCACAACTGCTGGTGGCGTGCCTGTGACCCGGCCTCGTGAGTTCCTGCCCACACGGTGTACCCTGACCTGGACCCCGGACCCACTCCCAACCCCTACCTGGGAGTACTGATTCCATCCTATGTGCTCCTGACCCCTGACCCCAACTCTGCACCATACATGCTCACCCCGACCCTCCTGCCTGATCCCCTGATCCCCCATTCCCAGCGGATGACTCGACCTCTGCTCCACGGGACCTAGTGCTGTCTGAGCCAAGCAGCCAATCCTTGAGAGTACAGTGGACAGCGGCCAGTGGCCCTGTGACTGGCTACAAGGTCCAGTACACTCCTCTGACGGGACTGGGACAGCCACTGTCTAGCGAGCGGCAGGAGGTAGGATGTCAGAAGTGATAGGTGGTGGCTGGGGACTTGGCTGGGCAAGACAAAGTGACCTTTGGTCTTGGGCAGGTGAATGTCCCAGCTGGTGAGACCAGTGTGCGGCTGCAGGGTCTCCGGCCACTGACTGAGTACCAAGTGACGGTGGTTGCCCTCTATGCCAACAGCATCGGGGAGGCCGTGAGCGGGACAGCTCGGACCAGTGAGCAATTCTGCCAGCCCTGATCCCATTCACCTAACCCCCCACCCTAGTGCCCCCTCCCCACTCCTGACTCCATGAATCCCTGGTGGGACTCTCTCCCAGCTGCCCTGGAGGGGCCGGAGTTGACCATCCAGAATACCACAGCCCACAGCCTCCTGGTGGCCTGGCAGAGTGTGCCAGGTGCCACTGGCTACCGTGTGACATGGCGAGTCCTCAGTGGTGAGTGAGAGATGTGGGCTGAGGGAGTCCCTGTGCCTCAGACAAGGCTGTAGAGTCCTGAGGCCCACTGGCCCCTTGGTGCCCCCCATGCAGGTGGGGCCACTCAGCAGCAGGAGCTGGGCCCTGGGCAGGGTTCAGTGTTGCTGCATGCCTTGGAGCCTGGCACGGACTATGAAGTGACCGTCAGCACCCTGTTTGGCCGCAATGTGGGGCCTGCCACGTCCCTCACGGCTCGCACTGGTGAGGAGGTTGGGCACTGTCTTCAGGCTGGGACGGGCAGGCAGGGCAAGGCCCAGAGGCCACTGACATCCCATGTGCCCTGGGCAGACACTTCTGTGGAGCAGAACCTGCGCCCGGTCATCCTGGGCCCCACATCCATCCTCCTTTCCTGGAACTTGGTGCCTGAAGCCCGTGGCTACCGGTTGGAATGGCGTCGTGAGAGTGGTCAGTGTGGGGGAAGGGGTGGATAGGCAGGGGTCAGGGCATGGCCTCAGCTGGCCTGACCTTCTCATCTTGCAGGCTTGGAGCCACCGCAGAAGGTGGTTGTGCCCTCTGATGTGACCCGCTACCAGTTGGATGGGCTGCAGCCGGGCACTGAGTACCGCCTCACACTCTACACTCTGCTGGAGGGCCGCGAGGTGGCCACCCCTGCCACTGTGGTTCCCACTGGTGAGGGCTCTGTGGGCTGGGCCAGTGAGAGGGGGAAGTGTTGGAGTCCCAGGCTGCCTCTATGCTGTGCTCTCCAACAGGGCCAGAGCTGCCTGTGGGCCCTGTGACGGAACTGCAAGCCACTGAGCTGCCCAGGCAGCGGGTGCGAGTGTCCTGGAGCCCAGTCCCCGGTGCCACGGGGTACCGCATCACTGTGCGCAGCACCCAGGGTGAGGTGGATGCAGCCAGCAACCTCCCCCCCACCACACACACACACACACACACACACACACACACACACACACACACACTGAAGTTCCAGCCTGCGGGGTCTGAGTGTACCTCCAGCCCTCTCCTTCCACACCTGGGTCCCTACAGCCCCCTCCCTGTCTCCTTATCCATCCACTTCCTAGGATGGCACTGAGCACTGAACAGGGTCTGTCTGCCTGCTACTCTGCCCCAGCCAGTCTCCTCCCTGCCCCACACCCCTGTCCATGGCTTTCACCCCTGCCCAGCCACAAGCTCAATCACCTAACTTTCCATTACCCTGGTGGTGACCACTGTCCACGCCAACCTCTCATTACACGTCCCCATCCAACACTGACCTCTGCCATGCGACATGAGTGTCTGTCAACAGCCTGTCAGTTCTCACTGCTGTCCGCTGACTCCTATCGTGCTACATCCCATCATCCCACTGACCCCTGTCCTCCAGTGTCCCCAGCCATCACCAGCCCCTTTCATCCCATGTCCTTGTCTTGCACTCACTTTTATCAGCCATATTCCATCTCTCTGGCCCCTATCACCCCATATCCCCATCCCCATGGCCCTTCTCTTCCTGTGTCCCTGTCCATTGCTGCCATAGTCCCACACCCCTGGCTCTTTCTGACCCCTGCCCACCTACCCTGACTTCTCCCTTAGGGGTTGAGCGGACTCTGGTGCTTCCCGGGAGTCAGACAGCCTTCGACTTGGATGACATTCGGGCTGGGCTTAGCTACACTGTGCGGGTGTCTGCTCGAGTGGGTCCCCGTGAGGGCAGTGCCAGTGTCCTCACCATCCGCCGGGGTGAGCACTACAGCAGGCTTGTGGAGGACAGCCGCCTGCCTCACTCTGGTCATGGTTCTGACCTCTGACCTCTGTCTTCAACCCCTAGAGCTGGATACCCCACTGGCTGTTCCAGGGCTGCGAGTTGTGGTGTCAGATGCAACGCAAGTGAGGCTGGCCTGGGGACCCGTCCCTGGAGCCAGTGGATTTCGGATTAGCTGGAGGACAGGCAGTGGTCAGTGTGGGCTGCGTGGGAGGGACCAATCAGGGTATGGGGGCTGGAGGGGACAGGTAGGAGCCATGCCAGCATTTCCCTCTGAAACCAGGTCCAGAGTCCAGCCAGATACTGCCCCCAGACTCTACTGCCACAGACATCACAGGGCTGCAGCCTGGAACTGCCTACCAGGTGGCTGTGTTGGCACTGCGAGGGAGAGAAGAGGGCCCCCCTGCAGTCATTGTGGCTCAAACGGGTCAGGGTCTGCCCCGTCCCTTGGCTCTCTGCCTCCATTGGCCTTTCAAACCCCGATGCCTCCCCTTGCAGACCCTTGCTTCTCCCCAGAACTCCTGTCTCCTCCTTCAGATTCCCGCTGCCTCCTCCTTCAGATTCCCGCTGCCTCCTCCCTCAGAGATGCTGCTTCCTTCGGTTTCAGCTGTCTCCCCTTAAGCCCTCCCCATCTTCAGATTCCCCTGCCTCTTCTCTAAGACTCCCATAGTCTTTGCCCTCGAATTTTCACCACCTTATCCCTCAGACCCCCACCCCTTTTTTGCTGGACCTAAACCTCCTCTTAGATTTACCCTTTCTCCTCCATCAGACCGCCTCACTGCTTCATAACACCTCCGTCTCCCCACTCCTCCACTGGACCCATTCACTGTCTCCTCCATCAGATTCTTGTCTCCTATTAGACTCCCATCGCCTTTTCCTGTCAGATAGCCCCACTCCCTGCCTCCCCCAGCAGACCCTTCCCTGCTTCCCCCAGCAGACTCCCCATTGCCCCATTGTCTCTCCCCACCAGACCCACTGGGCCCAGTGAGGACGGTCCGTGTGACTCAGACCGGCAGCTCATCTGTCACCATTGCCTGGACCAGGGTTCCTGGCGCCACAGGATACAGGGTTTCCTGGCATTCAGCCCATGGTGGGGACTGGGGTTTGGGAGGGGGCATTTCAGGGTTGAATGGAGGCTGGGGGTTTTTGGGGGGTCCAGGTGGGACACTGGGGGATAGAGTTTGGCTAGCCCTGGAGCTGCCTCCATCCCTGCTTCTAGGCCCAGAGAAATCCCAGCTGGTTTCTGGGGAGGCCACAGTGGCTGAGCTGGACGGACTGGAGCCAGATACAGAGTACACGGTGCATGTGAGGGCCCATGTGGCTGGTGTGGATGGGTCCCCTGCCTCCGTGCTTGTGAGGACAGGTGAGTGGACCCTGGCCAGCTGCTACCCACACTGCATTAGCCACCTGCCCTGCTGTATATTTCTGATTGCCCAGCTGCATCTGCGCCCCTGCTCAGTGACTGTCCTATCCACACTGACCGACCCCTCTCTGATTAAACATCCACCTATGATGACCTCCTGGTGGCCCCATGCTGCCCACCCGAGGCACTGACCTCCTCCCGCTCAGGGATGCCTACACTGACCTGTCCACACTAACCTCACGCTGACTTTCAGATCACCCCTATGTCAACCATGCCTGAATTGCCACTCTGTCCTGTCAGACCCCCAGTGACTCCTGCCCCTTACCTTGCCTCTGTCCCCAGCCCCTGAGCCTGTGGGCCGTGTGTCAAGGCTGCAGATCCTCAATGCTTCCAGTGACGTTCTGCGGATCACCTGGGTAGGGGTCACTGGAGCCACAGCTTACAGACTGGCCTGGGGCCGGAGTGAAGGTATGGCTCCCTGACCCCACCCCTGTCCTTCCTGGCTGGGACCTCCCACTCCTAACCATTGTTCTGCTCATCTGGCCAGGTGGCCCCATGAGACACCAGATACTCCCAGGAAACACAGACTCTGCAGAGATCCGGGGTCTCGAAGGTGGAGTCAGCTACTCAGTGCGAGTGACTGCGCTTGTCGGGGACCGCGAGGGTGCACCTGTCTCCATTGTCGTCACCACGCGTAGGCAGAGTGTGGGCTGGAGAGCCTTGGATGGGTGGTGTGGATGGTTTAGGGATTGGGGCTTGTGCACGGGATTGGAGAAAGGACCAGGGTTTGTAGTGAGCCTTTGAGGGCAGGGTCTGAGAGGAGGAAAGTGGAAGCCTGGGATAGTCAGAGGGATTGGCTGGGTGGGGTGTGTGTGCCAGGGTGGGCCTGGGATTGGCGCAGGGGCCAGTGGGGGCAGAGCGTCCCTGATTTCCATGCTTTCTGTCCAGCACCTGAGGCTCCGCCAGCCCTGGGGACACTTCAGGTGGTGCAGCGTGGGGAGTACTCGCTGAGGCTGCGCTGGGAGCCGGTGCCCGGAGCTCAGGGCTTCCTTCTGCGCTGGCAACCCGAAGGTGAGAGGTTTCCCGGGGAGGAGGTTAAGGACCAGTGGGGTCGGGGGTGTGGCAGACTCCGCAAGGTGGGCAAGGACAGTGACAGTGGGCAGGGTCTGTCATTGGGGGTCTGTGGGATCAGTGACAGTAGGTAAGATCAATCAATGAAGCGGGTGGGATCAATGAGTTCATGAAGGGTCAGTCTGGCAGGGTCTGTAAAGTGGGCAGGGTCAGTGAGGATGAGGAAGATCAGTCAGGATAGTGGACCCAGTTAACAGAGTCAATGAGGTGGGCGGGCCCATTAATGCCCCCCAGTGTCACTCTCCCACATGCTCTTGGTTCCCACCCTCACACCTGCCCCAGGTGGCCAGGAACAGTCCCGGGTCCTGGGGCCTGAGCTCAGTAGCTATCACCTGGATGGGCTGGAGCCAGCGACACAGTACCGCGTGAGGCTAAGTATCTTAGGGCCAGCTGGAGAAGGGCCCCCCGCAGAGGTGACTGTGCATACTGGTAAGCCTGCCTCACCTTGGGGTGCTCGTCCCGTGCTGATGACCCACTCTGACTTCCTGTACCCCAGACTCTGAGCGAGTCTTCCTGTACCCCCACCCCTCTACCATCTGACCCTGGGTAATCCCAGCATGACCTCCCATGATGCTTCAATAAGACAAACCCGACCCAGGATCTCACATCTCTCTCCTCTGGGTTCTCAGGACGCAGCCTGTGATCCCTGATCTTTCATTCCTCCTTCAGAATCACCTCGTGTTCCAAGCACTGAACTACGTGTGGTGGGCACCTCGATCGACTCGGTGACTTTGGCCTGGACACCAGTGTCTGGGGCATCCAGCTACATCCTATCCTGGCGGCCACTCAGAGGCCCTGGCCAGGGTGAGGGGGAGGCCAGGGTTGCAGCGGGCTAGCAGTTGGGGCTCCGTGGAGACTGCTTTTTAACCAAGTTCTGTCCTCTGCAGAAGGGGCCCCACAGACACTTTCAGGGATCTCAAGGTCCCAGCAGGTGACAGGGCTAGAGCCCGGCGTCTCTTATGTCTTCTCCCTGACGCCTGTCCTGGATGGTGTGCAGGGTCCTGAGGCATCTGTCACACAGACGCCAGGTATGGTGGGCCTAGTAGGAAGGGCAGAAAGGTGTGTTTGGGTGGGCTGCCGCTTAGGTAACTTGGCCCCCTTCTTGCAGTGTGTCCCCGTGGCCTGGCAGATGTGGTGTTCTTACTGCATGCCACTCAAGACAATGCTCACCGTGCAGGGGCTACAAGGCGGGTCCTGGAGCGTCTGGTGGTGGCACTTGGGCCTCTTGGGCCACAGGCGGTTCAGGTTTGGCCCTGGGAGCAGCCGGATTCCTACTTCTCCCTGTGCCCCCCCAACCCAGGCTCCATACCAGTGACCATCTCCTGACCCCCAGTAGTTCAGACAATCTCCCAGCTCTCCCACAGGCTCCAGACCTCACCTGCTGCGTGTGTGGCTCACTCCCTGACAGATAGTCAGGGTTTTGTCACATACTCCCCGATGTGTTTCTCTAGGCTCTGTGCACCCCCATCCCTGCTCTATCATCCTCCCCAGGCTCTGTGTCTCCCCCATCCCAGGTTGGCCTGCTGTCCTACAGTCACCGGCCCTCCCCACTGCTCCCGCTGAACGGCTCCCATGACCTTGGCAGTATCTTGCAAAAGATCCGTGACATCCCCTACATGGACCCAAGTGGGAACAACCTGGGTGAGAATGGCAGCAGGCATGGACTCTAGTGGCTACCCACTGGGAGCTTGGTGCCTCAGGGTTCTGACATGTCCTTCCTTCCAGGCACAGCCGTGGTCACAGCTCACAGATACCTGTTGGCACCAGATGCTCCTGGGCGTCGCCAGCACGTACCAGGGGTGATGGTTCTGCTAGTGGATGAACCCTTGAGAGGTGACATATTCAGCCCCATCCGGGAGGCCCAGGCTGCTGGTGAGGACTAGGCTGATGGGGAAGGGGTCTGGGAATAGGGGTGGCCCCGACAGGGTTATCATTCAGGCCACTGGACTCCTCCTCAGGGCTCAACGTGGTGATGTTGGGAATGGCTGGAGCAGACCCAGAGCAGCTGCGTCGCCTGGCACCGGGTGTGGACCCTGTCCAGACCTTCTTCGCCGTGGATGATGGGCCAAGCCTTGACCGTGCGGTCAGCGGTCTGGCAGCAGCTCTGTGTCAGGCATCCTTCGCTCCTCAGGTCTGGAAGAGGCCTCTGGGGGACTGGGTGGTAGGAAATAAGGGGTCTGGGGGTTCTTGGTACAGATGTTCAACCTCAAAGGGACTCCATGTCCACAGCCCCGGCCAGAGCACTGCCCGGTGTATTGTCCAAAGGTAAGAGTTCCGTGGCGAGACATGGGTGGAGGCTGCACTTGGGGCTAGCCACTGTGACCCGCATCTGACACATGTTTTTGCAGGGCCAGAAGGGGGAACCTGGAGAAATGGTGAGTACCCCTCAGGGGTGGGGAACAGAGAACTGGATTGAGTGTCAGGTGGGAAGGGGAGGTGGGCAGCACAGGCCTCACTGATCACTCTTCCCAGGGCTTGAGAGGACAAGTTGGGCCTCCTGGCGACCCTGGCCTCCCGGTGAGTGCCCCCCACATCTGTCCCTGCACCCCAACTGGCTTATCACCCCCTAACCTGCTCTCTTCTCTCAGGGCAGAACCGGTGCTCCTGGCCCTCAGGGGCCCCCTGGAAGTATCATTGCTAAGGGCGAGAGGGTGAGTGTGGAGACCATCAAGGTTCCTCTGAGGCAGTCCTCAAAGCTGTCTCAATTTTACAAGAGAGAAGGAAGAAGCAGTGTTAGAATAACTGGGAATTCCTAGAAGCCCAGCTGGAGGTTATAAACCACCCTGAGACTTTGGGGGGACACTCTGAAATAGAAGGGCCAGTGGGGCCTCAGCCCCATGCAGAGCCTGAGTGGCAGCTCTAAGTCCCAGAGGCAGGGAAGCTCTGCCTTGCTGGCCTTGTGCCTGGAACTGGGCTTCCTGCAGCTCTGAGGAGCCACTTCTCTACCTCACTGTTCTACTCCCAATAATACTTGGGGGCCGGTAGGGTAAGAGACCCCTTGTCGATGGGATGAGGCCCCTCTAGCAAACCAGGAGCCTTAGGGGAGGGTCCCTTCCTGCCCTGACCTCTTCACCTCCTCAGGGCTTCCCTGGAGCAGATGGGCGCCCAGGCAGTCCTGGCCGCCCAGGGACTCCTGGGACTCCTGGAGCCCCTGGCCTAAAGGTGAGCAAGCCTTGCCCTGTGGGTCAAGGTGGGCGCTGCCTGAGTGGGTAGGGTGGCTCCGACTATTCCCTCCATTTGCAGGGCTCCCCAGGGCTGCCTGGCCCTCGTGGGGAACAGGTAAACTGCCTTCCTTTCTTTGCTCTCAAAGTGTCTCCTCAGGGTTATTCCACAGGGTGGGAGCCTGGGGTGGTAGAGGAGTGCCCACGCAGACCCTTGCCTGAGACCAAGCACCACCCTCTGCTCCGTTTCATCCTCAGGGAGAGCAAGGACCTCGAGGCCCAAAGGGGGAGCCGGTAGGTGGAGGGGGAAGAGAGGCCGCTGGGATGTCCCAGGGAGGAGCAGGATTGCCCCATGCCACACCCTGAGCAGGACCTAAGGCGTGAATAGGAATAGCTGGGGTACCCCTAGGGGCTTCTTCCAGCTCAGGGCTCCCATATCCTGAATCCTGCCCAATGCCCTCTATCCCTACAGGGGCCTCCTGGACAAGCCACTGGAGGCCAAGGACCTGGGCTTCCCGGGCGGAAAGGGGACCCTGGACCATCGGTAAGTCCAGGGTATGTGTGGGCAAGTGATGTGTACTGGGGGGGACCAACAAGAGGGGGGCGAGAGTGGGGTCTGTGTGGTTGCACGTTATACTTTGTCTCTTCCATCAGGGCCCCCCTGGACCTCTTGGACCACAGGGGGACCCAGGACCCCGTGGCCCCCCAGGGCTTCCTGGAACAGCTGTGAAGGTGACAGCCTTATGAGTGTCGTGTGATGCAGAGATCTGGTGACCCCATTTGAATCCACATAACCCCTACCACTTACTCTGGCCCTTCTGACCCTTTGACCACCCCCATCCTTGTCATGATGCCTCAGCCATCCCAAGAACCTTGTAATCCAATTGGACCCCATGACCCTCATCCCTCTGGTATCTTTGGGAGTGAGATGTGGTCCAGGGTCATGGGGTCATGATCTGTTTTCTAGGGTGACAAAGGCGACCGTGGGGAGCGGGTAAGTGAGGGACAGGCTGTGCTGGGGGTGGCGTGGAGTCTGATTTCCCCTTTCATTCCCTGACCTGCTGTTCTCTCCCAGGGTCCCCCTGGACCAGGTGAAGGTGGCATTGCTCCTGGGGAGCCTGGGCTGCCGGTGAGGGGGTCTTGAGGCCCTGCTGGGGGCCCTGCTTAGGGGTGTGGGTCTCTGCTGGGGCAGTGGTTGGGTCCTGGGCTTCATAGTTCTTGGCTTCCACTTTCACTCACTTCCTCCTAGGGTCTTCCGGGAAGCCCTGGACCCCAAGGCCCCGTTGGCCCCCCTGGAGAGAAAGGAGAAAAAGTAGGAAGCCTGACTTCAGGATGTCCCAGTTCTGCGGTGGGAGGCTGGGTGCTGGGGGCAGGGCCTCCCCTGGGTCTTCCCACCCATGTGTTTCTCCTTCAGGGTGACTCTGAGGATGGAGCTCCAGGTCTCCCAGGACAACCTGGGTCTCCGGGTGAGCAGGTGAGTGGAGGGGTCAGGGGTTCTGCATGTGGTGGCACAGCTCCAGCCCCCACCACAACCATTCACCACTGCTCCATCCTCATGCTCAAACCCAAATCTCTGAACCCCCAAATTCATCCCTTCCAGGGCCCACGGGGACCTCCTGGAACTACTGGCCCCAAAGTGAGTAGTTTCTGGGGATTCAGGTGTGAGGAGTGCTACTCTGGGCTCCCCATGGTCTTAGGGGAGGCTGGAAGATCAGGAGATAAGAGTTCCCTCCAGGTCAGAGGTCGTGGTTTTAGAGGGAGTGGTTGGAATGTGAGACCCCTTGTCTGGGGTTTGACATTCAAGGCCCCCCGCCCACCCTCTCTCTCTCTGTCTCTCTTACCCTCTCCCTTCAGGGTGACCGGGGCTTTCCAGGGCCTCTGGGTGAGGCTGGAGAGAAGGTAAGTGCAACCTCAAGGGCTTCAGGCGCCCTGTAGGGTCTGGGCTCAACTCAGCTCTGGCTTCTTCTGTTCCATCAGGGCGAGCGTGGACCCCCAGGCCCCGCGGGATCCCGGGTAAGCCCACTGACCGCAGGGCTCATACCAGCTGACCTGGCGTCTGTGCCCTTTCTGGTTCTGACTTTTTGCCCTTGACCCCCACTGCCTCTGCTCTTCACCCCTCCTTGCGTGACCCCTTATCCCTGCCGATAGAGGCTCTAACCCTCAGCCCCAGGGACCTGGCTTTGAACCTCTGACCCTGCTGAACTGACCTTGACTTTCACTGACCTGATCTCTGTCCTGCCAAGTCTGACCCCTGCCAACCTAAATCCCAGTCTTCTCTGAGCCCTCTCCAGCCCCAACCCCAGCCTCTAGCCCTGTCTGCCCACATCCCCCGCCCCCACTCACTGCGCAGCTCTTCCCTTCCTCTTCTTCAGGGGCTGCCCGGGGTTGCTGGACGTCCTGGAGCCGAGGGTCCTGAAGTGAGTCTGTGACTGCGGCGGGACTAGGAGTGGGACTTTCATGTGTCCCTCCCCTTTCCCTTTCCCTTCTGGGCTCACACTTTCTCTACATTCAGGGGCCACCAGGACCCACCGGCCGCCAAGGAGAGAAGGTAGGTCCTCGGCTAGGGGTGTTACTGTCTGGTACTAGGGATGCGGCAGGTGGGACACTGGGATCTTAGGCTCCTAAGTGACTCCCTGCCCTGCCCCTGCCCCTATCCTCCCTTCACAGGGGGAGCCTGGTCGCCCTGGGGACCCTGCAGTGGTGGTGAGTGGCAGGAGGACGGGGCTCTGAGCACAGCACAGCCCTTGAGCTGTGACCCTCTTCTAGGACACTGTCTGGGCTGTGATTCCACAGTGCAGTGCTGGGTCCCTGAGTGGGCTCGGAGTTCTGTGGCTCTCCTTGTGCTAGAACCTACCTCCAGACTCCTGGCTGCGACCCCATGGCCTCCATGCAGGTCACGAGCTCTTTGTGTCAATCCATTTATCACCCCTACCCTGCTGTCGGTGGTGACCCTGGGCAGGGACTGAGCTTTATGACTTCCAATTCCATGTCACTTCCATTCCAATGAAGACTTTGGCCATACAACTCCCAAGGCAGGGCTAAGTTATATCTGTCCTGTTTGTTTTCAGGGACCTGCTGTTGCTGGACCCAAAGGAGAAAAGGTAAGCCTGGTGTGGGGTGAGGAGAGGTCACTACAGAGTTGAGGTCTAGGTCACAGGGCCTATCTGTGGGACTTAGGGGTCACAGGACTTGCTGGGTCAGGGGGGTAATTGGAGCCTGGTACTAGCACTGGTGGTCTTTGTCACCTCCAGGGAGATGCGGGGCCTGCTGGGCCCAGAGGAGCTACTGGAGTCCAAGGGGAACGGGTAAGTGAAGGGACGTGTTTAGGGGGCGGTTGATGAAGGTTGTCTTCCTGACTTCTTACCCTTCCATCCACAGGGCCCACCCGGCTTGGTTCTTCCTGGAGACCCTGGCCCCAAGGGAGACCCTGGAGACCGGGTGAATCAATGTGGGGATAGGGAGTGGGACTGAGGGAGATGAGGTGGTGGGACCCTGACTAAGTCCTGCCCCTCTTCTATCCCCTTCAGGGTCCCACTGGCCTCACTGGCAGAGCAGGACCCCCAGTGAGTACCCATGACCTTGGGCAACCTCCAGGTTTCCAGAGTCCCCTGCCCTTGAGGGCTGCCTGCTGTGAGCGTCCTGCATCACCTCCCTCTTCCCTCCTCCACAGGGTGACTCAGGGCCTCCTGGAGAGAAGGGAGACCCTGGGCGGCCTGGAGCCCCAGGACCTGTTGGCCCCCGAGGACGAGATGTAAGAGGCTGGAGTAAGGGGGGTCACAGCGGGTGGGGGAGTAGGGCTGTTGCCAACATCATGGGGGTTCTTGGGACCAGGGCTGACTCTCACGTTTCACAGGGTGAAGTTGGAGAGAAAGGTGACGAGGGTCCTCTGGTGAGACTCCTTCCCACTGTGGTTTCTGATCTTTTGCCCTTGAACTGGGATCCCAGTGGGCTGGGGGCTCCAGCTCATCCAGTCCATCCCTGCCTCCTGTCCGGCTGCCGCACAGGCCCTTCTCTGTCCCCTCTCCCTGAGTGAGTGAGATCCTGACCCCCCTGTGCAATATGACTTTTCTTTCTATCACTAGGGTGACCCGGGTTTGCCTGGAAAAGCTGGCGAGCGTGGCCTTCGGGTGAGACTTGGCGAAGAGAAGTAACAGGGGTGAGGGGAGGTGGACATGAAAGTCATAGGAAAGGCTAGGCGGGTGGTAAGGGAGGATGGGAGGCATGGGGTGATGGGAGCTCTGATGTGGATTTTGGCGTGATGGGGAACCTGGGGCAATGGAGGGGGTCATGGGGGCACCTGCAAAATACTGTGAGGGTCTGTCTCAGGCCAGCTGCTCTTCTTAGGGGGCACCTGGAGTTCGGGGGCCTGTGGGTGAGAAGGGAGACCAGGGAGATCCTGGAGAGGATGGACGAAATGTGAGTCCCAACCTATGACTCCTCACCCCAAACTCTGACCCCTCACCCCCAACCTTAACCCTCTAACCAGCCAATTCCCAATACCTGATCCTACCCCCTAACCCTGGAATGTTAAACCCTCCCGATCTTTACTTCCTGTGGCCTGAAGGAAGCCAACATTCCCATGAGTCCTCATGGTGCTTCCAAAGCTCCCCCAAACTGCTCCCTACCCTGAGTGGCCCTGACCCCAGCCTTTCTGCAGGGCAGCCCTGGACCGTCTGGACCCAAGGGTGACCGTGGGGAGCCGGTGAGTGGGGCTAGCGTCCTAGGCTCAGAAGGGCTGGAGGGTCCCCTGCACTGCTGCCAGTGCTCTGGTCAGTGTTCACGTGAGGGGCCTGGAGGTCAAGGTGGGAAGCACGGATGGCCACCCCAGGCCCGGCCTACCTGCTGGGCTGGCATTGGGGTGCTTCAGGGAATTTGGGGTCAGAGATGAGCCTGGGGCAGGCCGGGCGCGGTGGCTCAAGCCTGTAATCCCAGCACTTTGGGAGGCCGAGGCGGGTGGATCACGAGGTCAAGAGATCGAGACCATCCTGGTCAACATGGTGAAACCCCGTC
>NW_016107315.1:5576854-5602972 GCF_001604975.1 Cebus imitator
AAAAAAAAAAAAAAAAAAAAAAAAAGAGATGAGCCTGGGGCAAACTAGAGCCAAGCCCTGGGACCTGAGGGCTCCTGTTGACTACAATCATTTCCTTTCTCAGGGCCCCCCAGGACCCCCGGGACGGCTGGTAAGGGCTATACTGGGTCTGGTCCTCTGTCATCACCCTCACTTGCCCCTTTGGCTCCACGTCATGTCCCCTTGTTCTTTCCACCGACTCCCAGTTCCCCCACTGCCCCTCTGAAACCTCACAGACCCTGTCTCCCCTCACCAACCCGTCTTCCCCTTGCTGAGCCATTCTTCTCACTGGTCATTCCCCCCACAGGTAGACACAGGACCTGGAGCCAGAGAGAAGGTATAGGGTCTGTGGGGGGAGTGGAGGAAAGACCCCAGTGTCCCTCCCGACATGTTCTGTCTTGGGCATGCCTTGGCTCCAAGGCTGTTCCTCAGCAAGCTTGTCTCTGCCACAGGGAGAGCCTGGGGACCGTGGACAAGAGGGTCCTCGAGGGCCCAAGGGTGACCCTGGCCCCCCTGGACCCCCTGGGGATAGGGTGAGTGTGGTTGGTCCTGGGGGTGCAGGCCTAGCGGGTGCGGGCCCTCCCAGGCCTGCTCTGATTTCCTCCCCTATCCTCAGGGCGTTGATGGGCTTCGGGGACCCCCAGGCCCACAGGTGAGTAATGCACTTTGCCCTGTCTGCCAAGTCCTCATCTTGCCTTCACCTTTTATCTGACCCTGTTCCCTCCAGGGGGACCCTGGTGTCCGAGGCCCAACAGGAGAAAAGGTGAGAGGATGTGGAGGTTCCTCAGGACGTGAGCCTGGGTTCTCAGACCCACCTCGGACTTGGCGACCTCTTACCACTTTATTTTCCTCAGGGTGACCGAGGCCCCCCTGGGCTGGATGGCCGGAGCGGGCTGGATGGGAAACCAGGAGCCCCCGGGTCCCCTGGGCTGAACGTGAGTCTTGGTAGTCCCTGCCTGGTTTTCCCCTTCCACTGCCCCTTCACGTGAGGGCCTAGACTCCGGCATCGTTGGGTGGTCTTGGCCTTGCCGAGCTCTGGGGCCGCACGTGTTGTCTGCATCTTCAGAGCCCTGCCTGGGTGGGGCGTGTCATTGCCATGCAGGCCTTGGGCTCACAGGGACTAGAGCCCCTGACCCCATGACCATGATGAACTGACTTTGAGTCTCTCCTCAGGGTGCTACGGGCAAAGCCGGGGACCCAGGGAGAGACGTAAGTGAAGGGAGATGCTGGGCAGAGGGGCTCAGGGGCCTGCAGAAGCTCAGGGGCCAGGTCATCATAGTCACCGCATCAAAGAGAGGAGGGGAGTTGGTTCAGCCTTGTCTTTGGGAGGGGTCTCAGTCCCTGACAGACAGGTTTTAATAGAATCCCCCTTTCTGACCTTCTTTGCCTTGGGGGTCTTAATAGGCCTTCCAAATTCTGGTGGTTCTTCCCTTGAGAATCTCAGTAGGATCCCCCCATCCCCTGGGGTCTGTGCCTGAGGGATCTCAGTGGGACGTCCCAGTCCTGAAGGTTTCTACCCTGGAGGGAGATCCTATTGGGGTCTTCTAGTCCATGGGGTGTGCCCCAAGGGATATCTCTGAGGCCCTGTCAATCTTAACAAAGACTTTTTCCAGGGGCTTCCAGGCCTCCGTGGAGAACAGGGCCCCCCTGGCCCCTCTGGTCCCCCTGGATTACTGGTGAGTTCAGACTTTCATGCTACCCCCTTTACCCCTTACTACCCTCATCCGATCCCCAACATCTGACCAATGGTCTGTCCCCACAGGGAAAGCCAGGCGAGGATGGCAAACCTGGCCTGAATGGGAAAAACGTGAGTGTGTCCAGGGCAGCTGTGGCAAAACCTGCCAAGAAACAGCAGCACACGCACACAGCCGAGATCTGAGCAGCACACAGGGCACGCATGCAGACACAGGCATCCTGGCCCAGGCACAGATGCATCCAGAAACATAGCTCTTTTTTGTTTTGAAATGTGTTTCACTCTTGCTGCCCTAGCTGGAGCGCAATGGTGCAGTCTCCGCCCACTGCAACCCCCGCCTCCCAGGTTCAAGCAATTCTCCTGCCTCAGCCTCCTGAGTAGCTGGGATTACAGCCATGTGCCACCACGCCTGGCTAATTTTTTGTATTTTTAGTAGAAATAGGGTTTCTTCATGTTGGTCAGGCTGGTCTCGAATTGACCTCAGGTGATCTGCCCGCCTCAGCCTCCAAAAGTGCTGGGATTACAGGCGTGAGCCACTGCGCCCGGCCTGGAAACATAGTTTCATATGCACACACGGGTAGCCTCACAGACATATAGAGAGTTAGGTGAATGGGTCAGTTTGTGCCAGGATGGGCCGACACATGCCCAGATAACCCACCGCCACAGGCACAGGTGAAGGGCCACAGATTGGTCGACAGGCACAAACACTGGTTTGAAGCCACATTTGGGGCACTTAGAGACATGTTGCCACCCAGACGCATATATGTGCTGTCTGACACACGGACCCAAGACCTAGACCTCTGCCGAGTCGTGGTGAGCCACACATTGATGGCTCTAACCTGTGACATGTGCTGGCACATGACTTTATATCATCACCCATACACCTGTGGTCACACACGTTGAGCTACACACAGGAGTTGCAGACAGATGCCAAGACATATAGCTCTCAAGGCACTGGGGGCCTGTGGCGACATGTATGAGCCCATGCCCACATGCAGACATGGGCCAAGACGTGCAGACAGACCAGGACACAGACCCACGGGGACGTACGCTAAGACACACATGGATATGCACACACCCAGGACATATGGACAGTCACCAGCCCAGAGACACAGAAATGTGGAGCTGCCTCTGGAGAGTCAGAGACAGAGGACATGTGTGCAGTTGCCTGGTGAGCAGGCACACCTTTAGACATGCAGCAGCTCACTCCGACGGCCACAGGCCATGCTCCAAGACACGCACAGCCATGGAGCTACCGGTGCAGACATACAGTCACAGTCATCTGAAATCTGCCAAGATAGTGTCTTGCAGCCAGACACCAGTGAACATTTAGGCTGATGGGAGTCCTCTGCCCACAGGGAGAGCCTGGGGATCCTGGAGAAGACGGGAGGAAGGTAAAGTTCCCGACCTGGGGCCTCTCTGGTCTCTGCTTGGAGCCACGTCTGAAGCATCATTGTCTTCCTTAGGGAGAGAAAGGAGAGTCAGGTGCCCCTGGGAGAGAAGTGAGTGTTGGAGTTTTCTGCAACCTCTGACCCCTGACCCTGACCCTGGGGGATATGACTCCATTCTTTTCTGAGGTCTCAGTGTCCTGATGCTGGCTGCATCCTCCACAGGGTAGTGACGGTCCCAAGGGTGAGCGTGGACCTCCTGGTATCCTTGGACCCCAGGGCCCTCCAGGCCTCCCAGGACCAGTGGGCCCTCCTGGCCAGGTGAGTGTCGTGGGTCATTCTGGGATTTGAGAGCATTAGAAGCCATTGTGTTTCCATGGGCATCCCTCCTGGACAGCCATGGGCCTGTGTGACCCCTGTGTGTTCTGCTGTATCTCAGGGTTTTCCTGGCGTCCCAGGAAGCATCGGCCCCAAGGTGAGTGTGCATATGTTGGGTACGGGGTGCAGTGAGGGGTTGACCAGACTGGGGCACATTTCCCCACCTGGTCATTCTTGTTTTCAGGGTGACCGTGGGGAGACTGGATCCAAAGGGGAGCAGGTGAGGCCCCCACCTTTTCCACATGCCCAGGTAGCCACAGCACCCAGATATGCACACGCATGCCCCATAAGCTGGTCCCTAGCAGTTTGTCTCCATCGCTCTAGGGCCTCCCTGGAGAGCGCGGCCTGCGAGGAGAGCCTGGAAGCCTGCCGGTGAGCCAGGCTTGGAGCCTCTCAACTCTGTTTTGCCTGCCGGTGGGGGCCACCGCTCCATCCCCTTCCCCTTGCCACGAGGCTCCATGGGTTCTATGCTATGTGTTCAGTGCCCTGCCCCATTGGGGTTCTTGTAGCCCAAACTCAAGGGAACTTGGGCAGTGGGGACACTCCAGGAAGGGGCTCCCAGGGGTCTCCAGCCGTGCCTCAACCAAGTGCTAAAGGGTGCTGTGGGTGAGAGGCCTGGGGAAGAGTGTGTGGAAGTGCTTTCCTGAGGCCATGCCAGGCAGAAGGCAGGAGCAGCCCTTCACCCAGCCTTTGTCCCCAGAATGTGGATCGGTTGCTGGAAACTGCTGGCATCAAGGTGGGTTGTTTAGGGGCTGGGAGGGGGGGCAGGTGGGGGGCCCCTGGGGCTAGTGGTGCTTGCAGGTATGGGGGCTGCGGCGACACACCCCACTCCTCTGACCTCTTGCTGTCCCTCAGGCGTCTGCCCTGAGGGAGATCGTGGAGACCTGGGATGAGAGTTCTGGCAGCTTCCTGCCTGTGCCTGAACGGCGCCGAGGCCCCAAGGGGGACCCGGGCGAGCGAGGCCCCCCAGGGAAGGAGGTGAGCTGAGGTGGCTCAGTGGGGTGATCCCTGTGGGGGCATATCTGTGCAGCCACCAGTATTCCCTCTTCCACCCCTGCAGGGCCCCATTGGCTTTCCTGGAGAACGCGGGCTGAAGGGAGACCGTGGAGACCCTGGCCCTCAGGGGCCACCTGGCCTGGCCCTTGGGGAGAGAGGACCCCCTGGACCTCCTGGCCTTGCCGGGGAGCCTGGAAAGCCTGGTATTCCCGGGCTCCCAGGCCGGGCTGGGGGTGTGGGAGAGGCAGGAAGGCCAGGAGAGAGGGTGAGCCTGCAGGCTGGTGGGGAGAGTGAGGGAAGAGGGGTTGGGAGGGGTGGGACCCCCATGGACTTGGTCCTCACTGGCGCTTTGCATTTCAGGGAGAACGGGGAGAGAAAGGAGAACGTGGAGAACAGGTGGGCTGTGATGGGCTCTGTGGGGCAGGGCTGCCTGGGGGCTGTGCCGGGGCTGCCATCCCATTTTCTTGTTTCCTGCAGGGCAGAGATGGGTCTCCTGGCATCCCTGGAACCCGTGGGCCCCCTGGACCTCCTAGCCCCAAGGTGATCACCCCTAGGCTTATGACTGGTGACCAGGAAGCCACCCTTAGCTTGGGCCCCTAGAAATTCCTGTGATCCTGAGATCCATGATGACTCCGTCATGCCTCTGTGACAGAGACATCTCTCCCCTGTGACCTTGTGCTTGTAGGTGGCTGTGGATGGGCCAGGTCCTGGAGTCCCTGGAGAACAGGGACCCCCTGGACTCAAGGGTGCTAAGGTCAGTGTGTGGGATCAGCTCTGGGTCACCCTCTGCCTTGGCACTAGGGACTGACTTGACATCTTATCCCCACAGGGGGAGCCAGGCAGCGATGGTGACCTAGGTCCAAAAGGAGACAGGGTGAGGCCTCTCCCCACCCTTCCATAGAGTCTCCCTCCTGTCTAGGGCACACTAGGAGTGGTGTGCGTATGTACATGAGCACATGGCAGGGACTGGGGGCTCAGGGCATGACATTCTGCCTGCAGGGTGTGCCAGGTGTCAAGGGAGACCGGGGAGAGCCTGGACTGAGGGGTCAGGATGGCAACCCAGTAAGTCCTTGCCCGACAGCCATACATGTGCAAGAAGGTGGCTCTCACATGTGTTGTCCTGTGTGCAGGGCTGGAATCTGCACTTCCTGGGGCTGTCTGGGTCCTGACTCTGTCTGAGGGATGGTGGGTGGAGGGGAAGTTGCAACTGGGAAACTGAAGCCTTAAACCTGTTACTCTGCAGGGTCTACCAGGAGAGCGCGGTGTGGCTGGGCCTGAAGGGAAACCGGTGAGTGGTGGCTGAAGCAGCTGGCCCAGGCTCTGGACCCCTCCGCTAGGTGCTGCTGCTGTTGCTGTGTGCGCCTGTCTGTGTGTACATGTTTGGGTGTGTGCCTGTCTGTGTGTGCTGTGTCTGTGTGTGCCTGTCTGTGTGTGCCTGTGTATGTGTGTGCCTGTGTGTGTGTGTCTGTGTCTGTGTGTGCCTGTGTCTGTGTGTGCCTGTGTGTGTGTGCTGTGCCTGTGTGTGCCTCTGTCTTTGTGTGCCTGTTTGGGTGTGTGCCTGTCTGTGTGTGCCTGTGTCTGTGTGCACCTGTCTGTGTGTGCCTGTGTCTGTGGTGTGCCTGTGTATGTGTGTGTGTGTGTGTGCGCTATGCCTGTGTGTGCCTCTGTGTGTGCCTGTTTGGGTGTGCCTGTGTCTGTGTGTGTGTGCGCACGCGCGCGCGCTATGCCTGTGTGTGCCTCTGTGTGCCTGTTTGGGTGTGCCTGTGTCTGTGTGTGTGTGCGCCTGTGTGTGTGCTTGTGTGTGTGTGCTGTGTGTGTGTGTGCTGTGTCTCCGTGTGGCTGTGTCTGTCTGCCTCTGTGTGTGTGTGTGTGTGTGTGTGTGTGTGTGTGTGCGCGCGCAGGCCCATGTGTGCTATCTATTAGAGGCAGTCCCTGGGTACGTGTTATCTGTGCCTGGAAAGGGTGGAGTATGGAAATTGACCCCCAAGGAAAAAGCCCCCAGAGGCTGAGAACAGCCCAAATGAGGTCCAGACTGAGGCTCATCAGCGCCCTCTCTATTCAGGGTCTGCAGGGTCTAAGAGGCCCCACTGGCCCAGTGGTGAGTACTCAAGAACCTTCACTTCTGCCCCCATCCTGTACCCCGCCCCAAGAGCAGTACCGCCTCAGTTTTCCTGGCGGTGTGAGGCTAACTCCCCCTCATCAGACTATTTCCCCAACAGGGTGGCCGTGGAGACCCTGGACCGCCTGGTGCCCCGGTGAGTGACTAGGGCGCCCTGCCTGGTGAGGGTCTGGAAGGGCTGGGACAGCCACTGGCCACTGCTGATGAGCCAGGCCTTCTCTGTGTTAATCCTTGAGCCCTGTTCCCTGCCCTTGTCCCTTTTCTCTAGGGTCTTGCTGGCCCTGCAGGACCCCAGGGACCCTCTGGCCTGAAGGTGAGTCTAGGTGTGTGGATGGGAGGAGGAGGCTCCTTTGAGCCAGGTCCACGCCCAGGACCGGGAGTGTGTGCCAGCCTCCTGGGCTGTCATCTTCTGTGTGAGGCTGCGCTCCAGCAGTCCTGGCCACGTGGGCTCTGCTCACGCAGTCTCTGGGTTGTTTGCAGGGGGAGCCTGGAGAGACAGGACCCCCAGGACGGGTGAGTGGCCCAGCTCACAGGTTACGGTCATAGGGAGACGGATGGGGTTGGCACTGCCCTGAACTTTCTCTTCCTCCAGGGCCTGCCTGGACCTACTGGAGCTGTGGGGCTTCCTGGTCCCCCTGGGCCTTCAGGCCTTGTGGTGAGTGAGGCCCTCTGGCCCCCGCAGGGATACTGTGTTTTCACCCCTTGGGGCCCATGTTCTCTCTCATGTCCTCCAGTGTCCCTTGTCACCCTGACACCCGACTTGTTCTCCCTCAGGGTCCACAGGGGTCTCCAGGTTTGCCTGGACAAGTGGTGAGTTCTGGGGGTCAAGGGTTGGGCTCCAGGGGTCAGGGGTCAGCTGGCAGCCCTGACAGAGCTCCTCCCTCTCAGGGGGAGACAGGGAAGCCGGGAGCCCCAGGTCGAGATGGTACCAGTGGAAAAGATGGAGACAGAGGGAGCCCTGGTGTGCCAGTATGTGTTCGGCTTGCTGGGGCACAGTGCCCGGCTGTGGACCTGAACTGTGAGGAGTGGGGCAGCGGGGTGCTGGTGGAGAGACCCTGAGATCCTTATGCTGCTCTGCCATAGGGGTCACCAGGTCTGCCCGGCCCTGTTGGACCTAAGGGAGAACCTGGCCCCCCGGGGGCCCCTGGACAGGTGATCTTTGACCCTGACTTCCACCCCCCTCAACAACTCCTCTGCCTCACCCGCAAGCCTGTTTCCAAAAGCCATGGGGGTGGCAGGGTGGGGGCGGGGCGGAGGAGGCAGTAACTCACCAGCATTCCCCATAGGCTGTGGTTGGGCTCCCTGGAGCAAAGGGAGAGAAGGTGAGTGTGTGCAGGGGGGCAAGGGAGGGAGTCCCACAGGTGGGAGCCAAGGAATCCCACTGACCCCTCCCTATTACCAGGGCACCCCTGGAGGCCTTGCTGGAGACCTGGTGGGTGAGCCGGTGAGTGGGGAACTTATGACAGCAGAAGTTCTGGGGGTCCTGTCTCTCCAGTGGCCCAACTTCTAACCTTGACCCATAGTTTACCCACCCTCATGACCCTCAGTTTTCATAGTAGACCCCATATTTGAGCCCTGGCCTCATGCATCCCTGAGTCTCATGTCTGTGACTGATGCCTACGATTCCTCCTGACCTCTGTCAACAGGGAGCCAAAGGTGACCGAGGACTGCCTGGGCTGAGAGGCGAGAAGGTAAGGTAGGCTGGCCCCGGGGCCTAAGCATTGGGCAGAGAAGGCTCAGGCCAGACACCCCTCACTGGCCATTCTGTGCAGGGCGAAGCTGGCCGTGCAGGGGAACCCGGAGACCCTGGGGAAGACGTGAGTCCAGGGCCCGGGCAAGGGCAAGCCTGTCCTGAGAAGGGCAATGGTGGGCATAACGGGCCGCTCTTGGGCCTGGGCACACGTCTGAGCCCCTGAGTTGGGCCACATGCCCACATGTTGTCAGCTTCCACACTCTGAGCTCCGGGGGCCCTGTCTTGGCTTCTGTGTGCATGTCTTTGATCTTCTGTTCCTCACCACATCTGGGCACACGTGTGCTCTAATCTGGTCTCCTGGGTCCCAGGATGCCGCTGAGTTCCTGTGAACCTCTCCTTGTCCTGTGTCTTCGGTCTTCCTTTCCCCTGCCCCTGCCTGCCGGCGTTCAGCCTGTGGCCATGCCTGCTCTCCCCAGGAGTGGACATGTTTGCATTCCCCTCTGAGTGCCCGTGTACCTGCACTCCCGTCTGTGGAGCCAGGTGTCTGCGCTCGTGTGCACGCTCCACGTGCCTGTGGTCATGCCTGAACTCCTGCCTGTCTGTGGTCATATCTGAGCATCCCTCTGTCTGTGCCCTCCTGAGACAGGCCGTGGTCGAATGCCTGAGTTCCCCTGTGTTCATGATCACATCTGAGCTCCCCTGGGAATACTTCTAGGCCATGGCTGAGCTCTGTGCTCATGCTCCTACCCTCTCAAATGCTGTTTGCTGTTGTTTTTTTAGGGTCAGAAAGGGGCTCCAGGACCCAAAGGTTATAAGGTATGTGTACCCAGAATGGTCCCTGCTGGGGTCCTGGTCCTGAGACTCCATGAGCTTGATCTGATGCCTCTTTTCCTCAAAGGGTGATCCAGGAGTTGGGGTCCCAGGCTCCCCTGGGCCACCTGGCCCTCCAGGTGTGAAGGTAAGTCAATGCCCTATCACCAGTTGTGGGGGCATTGGGTTGGACGGCCGCTAGAGGTAGGAGGAAGAGGGAGCTCTGCTGAGACCTGGGAGGGGTCCTGCTGTGACCATTCCCTCCTTTGCTGTGTTTATTTCAGGGAGATCTGGGCCCCCCTGGCTCCCCTGGTGCTCCTGGTGTTGTTGGGTTTCCAGGTCAGACAGGCCCTCGAGGAGAGATGGGTCAGCCAGGCCCTAGCGGAGAGCGGGTAAGGGACTGGGAGCAGCATGTAGGGGCTTGGTGAATCGGTGGTGGGTGAGGAGGGGCCCCTGCTTTGAGGGTTCCCAGTCTTGAGGGAGCAGAGGGCAGGAGGGTTCCCAAGTCACTCTCTGCCTCTCTTGCCCCATTTTTCTGGTAGGGTCTGGCAGGACCCCCAGGGAGAGAAGGAGTCCCAGGCCCCTTGGGGCCACCTGGACCACCGGGGTCAGTGGTGAGTAGAGGTGCCCTAAAGCCCCACTTGCCTGATTGCCTGTCCTTGAGAGGACTTATGATGGGGGCTGTGCCACACTGTGGGGTGCTGGGGGAGGCGCTTTGAAAGCCACAGGACCCTCACCTCACTCTGACCCACAGGGACCACCTGGGGCCTCTGGACTCAAAGGAGACAAGGTAGGTGGGACACGTGCTACTGGCTGTCTCCTGTGCCCTTGTCACCCACTCCAGCCTTCACTCATCTCCTTTGACCCTGTGTCCCCCACTGATTCCCCTCACTGATCTCTGGTGTCCTGTTGGTCTCTAGGGAGACCCTGGAGCAGGGCTGCCTGGGCCCCGAGGCGAGCGCGGGGAACCAGGTGTCCGGGTATGTGTGTCCTACTCCACAGCCAGGAGCTCCATCTCCCTTCATCCCGCTCTTCCCTCTGACTTCCAACCCCTGAGTCAGTGAACCTAATGTTACCATCCAGGGTGAAGATGGCTACCCCGGCCAGGAGGGACCTCGAGGACTCACGGTAGGTCCCGCTGGGGAAAGTGCCAGCGGTGTGACTTCAGTCCCCTGCCTGTGCCCTCTGTGCCCCAGGACTCTCTGCCATCCTCCCTAGCCTTCTGGTCCTCTTCGTCTAACCCTGTCCTCTTTGTCTGGTCCCCAATGTTTCCCTCCTCCCCTGGATCCCCCTCTGTCCTCCACTGCCCCAGTTCCTGTAGCTCACGGTTGCCTTCTCTCACACAGGGGCCCCCTGGCAGCCGGGGAGAGCGTGGAGAGAAGGTAGGAATATGGGAAGGTCCTGGCGTGAATGGGGTGGGTGAGTGGATATTAGAATTCAGGCCGGGGACTCCCCAGTTTGGGTGGGACTCACACTCTTTCACCCAATAGGGTGATGCTGGAACCGCAGGATTAAAGGGCGACAAGGTGAGTGTCGGTGTGGAGAGGGCAGAGCAGGGGCCGGGGTGCTCCCGACTCCTCTGAATCCTGCCTGCCCTCTCAGGGAGACTCGGCCGTGATCCTGGGGCCTCCGGGGCCACGGGGTGCCAAGGGGGACACGGTGAGTAGGCCCACAGGCAGACTGGGTCTCCCCTGGGTTTGGGAGGAACCCCATGGGACTGGCCCAGGGTATCTAGGAGCTCAAACCTTCAGCCCCTTACCGTGACTTTTTACCCAACCCAGGGCGAACGAGGGCCCCGGGGCTTGGATGGTGACAAAGGACCTCGGGGAGACAATGGGGACCCTGGTGACAAGGTACAGGGAAGAGGGTGGTGTACTCTCTGTGGGGTCCTGTGGCTGTGGGGGTTTCACAGCATCTGTGAGGGCAGAAGGGGAGGAGGAGGCTTTCTGGGGCTCAGTGGGAAGTGTTCTGTGGCTGACTGTGGAGTGGCTGAGGCGGGGGGCTCTAGGGGAGTCAAGGTCTTGGTGTGGGGTTGGGAGGAGAGCTCTGTGAACTGGCCCTATGAGGGGCTCCAATTCTTGGGTGTCCCCATCTGAAGGTGCTTCAGATGGGAGGAGGAACCCAGTGGTAAGAGGGAGGAGCAAGAGTCTGGGTCCTTGGGGTGAGAAATGAGCCAGTCCATGGACCACAGCCCCCAGCTCCACCATGCTAGGCATGGGCTGGGAGGGACGTGATGCTGGGGCCGGTCGGGAGTGACTGAGCTCTTCCCTGGCTGGCGGGCTTGTTGTATTCCAAGCCCCCAGCCTGGTCTGGTCCTGATCGTGTCCCTCTCCTGGTTACTCCCACAGGGCAGCAAGGGAGAGCCTGGTGACAAGGGCTTGGCTGGGTCACCAGGACTTCGTGGACTCCCGGGACCCCAGGCAAGTCCTGCCCCAGGCCCAGGCCCAGGTCCAAGGCCAGCATCTCACACACACACCTATCCTGGGAGTCCTCTGGGTGCCAGGGGTCCTGGCTCCCTCGCTGTTGGCCCCATGTGTGTTTACCCGGGATCTGTGTGTGTCCTGGGCCCCGGCCACACATGCAGTGGATAGGCCAGTGTGGGGGACAGTCCCACTGAAGGGCTCCTCCATCTGTTTCTCACAGGGTCAACCTGGTGCAGCAGGGATCCCTGGTGACTCGGTAAGATGCCCCCGCTCCCCCAGGGTCTCCTGCCCCACAGGGCCCCCATCGCGATGGTAGTACCGCTGATGTGGTAGCCTTTGACCTTACAGTGACCCAGTGCTCTCATGGTGTACTCATGTTGCCCAGGGTCCCCCACCTCCACAGTAGCCCCCTATGAAGGTGTCCCCTGCCCATGGAGACCCTTGTCCCCTGCCTATAGTGACCCTTGTCCCCATGCCAAGCCCCAGTGGCTCTGGCCTCCAGAGGTGACTCCCACCCCATGGTGTCCCCTACTCACTATCCAGGGTGATTCTCTTTGGTCCCTCACTGACCTCCTCTGACCTCACATGGACCCTCTCCCTGCTAGGGATCCCCAGGAAAGGATGGAGTGCCTGGTATCCGAGGAGAAAAAGGAGATATTGGCTTCATGGGTCCCCGGGGCCTCAAGGTAGGACAGAAACAAGATTGTTTTTTGTTTTCTGGTCAGGAAGGCCTAATGTTGAAGGGTGAGGGGCTTGGGGTCCGATGTTAGGGTGCGGGGTCAGAGGCTGGAGTGTCAGGCCTGTCTGGAGAGTTGGTTTCAGAGTGAAGGGGTCACAGGGTGAGATGTCTGGGAATCACTTCTTCACCTGCTTTTCTCCCTCAGGGTGAACGGGGGGTGAAGGGAGCCTGTGGCCTTGACGGAGAGAAGGGAGACAAGGTACAGAGGGGATGGGACTGGGGGGCTATGGGGCCTGGGGCTTAAGGCTCACCCGACTTTGATGCCTGCAGGGAGAAGTTGGTCCCCCAGGCCGCCCCGGGCTGGCAGGACACAAAGGAGAGATGGTGAGTGTGGGCACACTTAGAATGAGGGTGCCACGGGTGGACCGGGCCAAGCTCATGTCTTTTTTTTCTCCAGGGGGAGCCTGGTATGCCGGGCCAGTCGGGGTCCCCTGGCAAGGAGGGCCTAATCGGTCCCAAGGTACAGGGTCTATGGACAGTAGACATGATGGGGGGTCAGGATGGGGCAGGAGAGCTCACAGTCACGTCATGGCGGTGTAGGAACAAGGAAGGCTGTGGAGGGTTGGGACTTTGCAGGATGAAATGGGGCTGGTCCTGAGGTTTCAAGGTGGGTTGGGATCACAGTGGAGTTAGGATGAAAGCACGGGAGGTGGTGGGGGCATGGGCATCAGGGCAGGGGGCTAGAGTGGAGTTGGGGTCATGGGGACCACATCTGGTGGGCTCACAGGTGCTTGGGTAATAGGTTTGGACATTGGGCCAGGGAGCTCATGGGAGTTCAGGGAGGTTCCAGAGCTGAGGGAAATCAGGTAGAAGGTCTCTCATGCTTCTTCCGTTCCCAGGGCGATCGAGGCTTTGATGGGCAGCCAGGCCCCAAGGGTGACCAGGGCGAGAAAGGGGAACGGGTGAGTTGAGGCCGTGGTCATGGTGAATTGAAGGGAGCATGCCCTTTGGGAGACAGTCCACCTTTGGGACCTCTGATTACTGACTCTGTCCTGTCTCTCTCCAGGGACCCCCAGGAATTGGGGGCTTCCCAGGCCCCAGGGGCAATGATGGCTCTGCTGGTCCCCCGGGGCCACCTGGCAATGTTGGTCCCAGAGGCCCCGAAGGACTTCAGGGCCAGAAGGTAAGGA
Source organism: Cebus imitator (assembly GCF_001604975.1). NCBI lineage: Eukaryota > Metazoa > Chordata > Mammalia > Primates > Cebidae > Cebus > Cebus imitator. The sequence goes on from NW_016107315.1 coordinate 5,590,242, forward strand.
GCCCCAGTTCTGACTCCTGACTACTGAGCCTTCCCTACCCTTCCAATCTCGTAACCATCCTCCAGCCTGCCTGCCCCAACCTCTGAAACTGTGACCCTCAACCTGCCTGACTCCTGACCCCCACTGCCTCTGACCCTGCTCACTTGGTCTCTGTGTCTGACAGGGTGAGCGAGGTCCCCCTGGAGAGAGGGTAGTGGGGGCTCCCGGGGCCCCTGGAGCCCCTGGTGAGAGAGGGGAGCAGGTAAGTAGGGATCCCTGGGCTTGGATCAGAGATTGGGGTGAACTCTGTTGTCCCTGAGATCAGAGGTCACAGCCTGGTCCTATCTGTTGGACATAGGGGCGGCCAGGGCCTGCTGGCACCCGAGGTGAGAAAGGAGAAGCTGCACTGACGGTGAGCATGGGCCTGGGTGGCCTGGGTGGGCTGGGGCCCTGCCTCCCTCACCCAGCACCCTGACCCCTGACCCCTGGGCCCTGGCTCCATGTGGTCCCTCTATGATCCCTGCATTATGCGCCCTCTGTCCTTCCTGTGAACCACGGGTTCTTCATGGTCCCCTTGGTCTTCTGCTCCCAGGAGGATGACATCCGGGGCTTTGTGCGCCAGGAGATGAGTCAGCACTGCGGTGAGTGGGGCCCAGGCTGCAGTCTCCCCGGTTCCACCCCTGCCCCACCCCAGCGCCCTAGGCAAGGGCAGGCAGGCCCCTAGAACTTACAGGGCAAGCGGTCAAGGAGATGGGGGGATGGGTGGATACACAGAAGGACACGCATGCTGCAGGACTGACACATGACACGTGTCCTTAATGGAGGAGAGACAGGCAGATGAGGATCGCCACACAGTGTTCTCGGATGTCCAGCTTGGCTGTGTGGGGAGCGGGATGATGGTGGGAGCAGAGCTGGCCCCCTTGGGCCTGACCTGGACCCGGTGGGATATGATGACTCTGAGGGGCATCAGAGTGAGGCTGTCTCTTCCCGTCTCTGTACCGCCTGCCTGTTTCTGAGGCTGGCCTGTCTCTGTCTCATGCCTTTTGCTGGCCTGTTCCCAACTTCCCTCTCCTCTGCCTTCTTCTCTTTTTCCGTCTCTCTGTCCATCTCCCACCCTCTCTCTTCCTCTGTCTCCTGTCTGTCACTCTCTCCTGCTGTCTCTTTATGTATTTCTGCCCCTCTGCATGTGTGTCTATCTCTCCATCTTCCCGTCCTTCTCTCTGTCATTGTCTCTCTACCCCTCCCTGCCCCCTCTAGCCTGCCAGGGTCAGTTCATCGCATCTGGATCACGTGAGTAGTTTTCTACTCCCAGAACTTTCTTCACCCCAGGCCCTGCCCTGCCTATCACCTGGGTCCTGTCAGTGGGGTTGGCTGGGATGGCTACCCATGGTGACCCCAGGGCCCTGAGGCCCCTGCTCTTGGCCCCAGGACCCCTCCCTAGTTATGCTGCAGACACTGCGGGATCCAAGCTCCATGCTGTACCTGTGCTCCGGGTCTCTCATGCGGAGGAAGGTGAGGACAGCTGAACCTGAGGGGTAGGTGTGGGTGGGGCCCAGACACGCCCATGGGTGCCCATGCATCCAGGGCACATGCCAAGCACATAGGGTCTGCATGCAGGACACATGCATGGGCTCTCTGTGCACACATGGGAGATGGGTGCTGCCCACCTCGCCCCGGGGCCGGCAGCCACTGCTCCCAGCACACCCTGCCTTACCTGCAGAGCGGGTGCCCCCGCAGGATGATGAGTACTCTGAATACTCCGAGTATTCTCTGGAGGAGTACCAAGACCCTGAGGCTCCTTGGGATGATGATGGTGAGAATGGGGGGCTGCACTCAGCAGAGCTTGGGGAGGGGCAGGCAGAGCTGATCCCTGCTGACCTCCCACTAACCTTTCAACCCTCTCTGATTCCCACCACCCCGCTAACTTGACGACATTGGCCAGACCCCTGCTCCCTGCCGCTGGATGAGGGTTCCTGTACCGCCTACACCCTGCGCTGGTATCATCGGGCTGTGCCAGGCGGCACAGAGGCCTGTCACCCTTTTGTCTATGGCGGCTGTGGAGGGAATGCCAACCGTTTTGGGACCCGTGAGGCCTGCGAGCGCCGCTGCTCACCCCGGGTGGCCCAGAACCAGGGGACAGGTATGGGCTGAGCCCCCCACAGTAGGGGACTGGGCACTGAGCCTACTCGGGTTCTTGGGGAGGAGTCCTTGGGCCAGGGTCCCAGGTCAGGGTCCTGGGGGAGACGCTCCCTTAAACTAGGGGACCTGGGGCAGACGCCCAAGCCAAAGAGCTGAATATAAAGCCCTAGCTGTGGAGCCCCCAGTAGGGTCCCCTTCCATGTTCCCTCCTTTAAAGACCTAAGCATGGACCCCTCTGAGGTCAGAACCCCACTTCCTGCTGTAGCCTCAGCTCCCTCCCCATGGGCGCCTCTGTCTGGGCGTCTCTGGGTAAGGTCAGATGGCTGACAACTGTTTCCAACCCGTCCTCACCAGGTGCTGCCCAGAGCTGAGGCCCAGATTATGAGCTGACATTCAGCGTCCCCTGGAGGAGTCGGGGTCTCAGCAGAACCCCGCTGCCCCTCCCCTTGGTGCTAGAGGCTTGTGTGCACGTGAGCGTGCGTGTGCATGTCCGTTATTTCAGTGACTTGGTCCCGTGGGTCTAGCCTTCCCCCCTGTGGACAAACCCCCACTGTGGCTCCTGCCACCCTGGCAGATGACTCACTATGGGGGGGTGGCTGTGGGCAGTGAGCGGATGTGACTGGTGTCTGACCCGCCCCTTGACCCAAGCCTGTGATGACATGGTGCTGATTCTGGGGGGCATTAAAGCTGCTGTTTTAAAAGGCTCCTATTGTGACTGTTTGGGAAGATGGGGGTGTTGGGGGGAAGGTTTTCCCTGGGGGGTCAGTACTATTCTGCATGGGTACAAAGTCCCTCTGCCTGGACCTGGTCACTGCCTTGTGATTCTCAGTCCCCAACTTGTCCCCAGAAAGGAGTAGATAGGGCAGGGGCTAAGGATGTGTCCCCACTGCCCCCCAGGAGGGATGAGTCATAGGTGGGGGGCTGTCTCATGCCAGGAGGCATGTCCCAGCTCCCACTCCAGGGGGCTGAGGGCGATAAATGGGCCCTGAAGTGGGGTAGAGGGTCAGACCAGAGGACAGCATTGCCTAGCTCCAGCTCCAGGCAGCCACAGCAGCCTGACTGACTCCAGGAGCAGCTGGTGGCGGTAGGACTGGGTTGGGTCAGGATGAGAAGGGTCTTGGGGGTTGAGTGGACCTGGGCTTTGGCTTTGTGGAGGGCTGGGACCCAGAGGGCTCTGGGATCTCTGGCTGCTTTTCTGCCTCCGAGACCCCATTCCCGCCCTTCTCTTTCCTGGATCAGCTGCAAGCTCTCCTGCTGAGAACCCCCTGTCTTCCCGTGGAGCCTCTGTGTTTCTCTGTCTGATTCTTTCTTTCCGTCATGCTCTCTGTCCCTGGGATGGTTTTTGTCTGTCTTCTTCTTCCAGTCTCCATTTTACTCTGCCTCCATCCCCTTCATCTCCCTCTCTTGCTGTCTCTCTGTCTCTGGATTTCTTTGCCTCCTTTCTTTCTGTCTTGCTTTCTGCCTGTCTCCTTCTGGCTCTCCTCTTGTCTCCCCTTCTCTGTCTCTGGGCTGGCCTGGCCTCTAATCCCTTTCTCCATTTCTTCCTCTCTCTCCATCCCCCTCTCTGTCACTCTGCCCTTGCCATCTCTCTGTCCATGGACCCCAGGTGACCTTGCCCTGAATCCGTTTTCTCCTTGCAGCCTGACCTCACGATGACCAGGTGGGCTCTGCTGGTGCTGATGGTCCTGATGTTGGGCAGAGTCCAGGTTGTCCTGGTGACCCCTATCCCAACCTTTCAGCTCCGCCCTCGGAACTCTCCCCAGACCACTCCCCGACCTGCGGCCTCAGAGAGCCCCTCAGCTGCTACCACACGCCCCTGCGCTGCCCAGAGCCGCTGCAGCCCCACCCGGCACCCCGGCTCACACATCGTCCTATCACTGGATGTCCCCATCGGCCTCTTGCAGATCTTACTGGAGCAAGCCAGGGCCAGGGCTGCCAGGGAGCAGGCCGCCACCAATGCCCACATCCTGGCCCGTGTCGGCCGCCGTTGAGCCTGAGGGAGGGGGTTACAGTGATGGGGCCACCCTGGATGGGAGGACCTGGGGGGCAGCCACACAGCTGGACAAATGCTGCCACATCTGGGCATACAGTGTCTGGACATTGCCACCTGCAGCCACTGCCATGCAGTGTCATATCACATCTGAGTGCCCCACAGAGTCACAGTGTGTCTGGACAGCCTGGACATTGGACATTGCTATGTTGGGTCACTGCCACATGGAGGTTCGCCATGCCGGTGTGCCCCACAGACCTAAAATACGTCTGGACAGCTTGGATGCCACCATGTAAGGTCACTGCTGCGGCGAGTCTTGCTATGTGTGGGTGCCTCACAGTCACAGAGTATCTGGACCCTGCCACATGCGGTCACCATCACATTACTTTCAGGAGCCTCAACACAAGAGCTCAACACTCCCTCCGAGACCAGTCCCTCTCAGGCCCACAGGTCTGTCCTCCCGTAGGCCACCACACAGGGAAACGCTGGCTGAGGGTCATTTGCTTGCTCTGTACCCCATGAGGCAGCACCTGCCCCAGATGGACGGGGCTGTGAAGGGTGACATGTGACCCTGTGACCATGGCAGCCTTGCCTTACGGATGCATGTGCGCATGTGTGGCTGAATCTCTGACAGCTGTGTGTGTGTGAGCAGGGTAAAGATGCATGGGGGGTCTTGGAGGAGTGGGTGCTTGTCCCCCAAACCTACATGAAGCAAGCACAACTCCCAGTCAGGCACTGTCCTCCCCATGTGCCCCTGCATCCGCAGCCTCAGCCCATGCACTTGCATGGTTCAGGGGAGACAGGGCTCAGGCTGCCGGGGCTCTGACCCAACTCTGTCCCCCTTCATGCACAGATTGTCCTGGGCAAAGGTTTTCACCTTTCTGAGCCTCGGTTTCCTTATCTGTAAAGCAGAGCGGCACCAGCAAGCATGTGAGCATTGTGTAGATAGCAGACATGGAGGTCCTGCAGCAGGAGGTCTCAATAAATGTAAAGCTATTGAAGGGTGGGATGTGTGAGAATCCCAGTCCTGTGTACACAGGCCATGACATGTAAGGGCTGAGTCACACCTGGCTTCTCTGCCTTCCTCCCCCACTCCCCACTTAAATGACCTGGTCCCTTGGTTTGGAAGGACTAGGTTCTGCCTGATTTCACAGCCCAACTCCATTGCTGGGCCAGAGACGAAACTGACTTTCTGGGTGGCATGGATCGGCCTGCCTGCAGAGTGGGCAGGCACTAGGTGGACATGAAGGCAGACACTGGGTGTCATGGGCAGCTCTGGTGGGAGAGGGAGGCCGTACTGGCTAGAGTGTGGCTGGCTGACTGGAGTGGGGGCACTGGCGCTGCCCTCATAGTTGTAAGCAGCCCTGTGGGGGCGGGCCTTGGGCGGGCTGGGGAGGCGGGGCTGCGGGAGCCGCTGCGCTCTCTCCAGAGTGCTGGGCGGGGTGACCCCACTCTGGAGCTGCAGGGGGCAGTGGCCCTGGCCAGTTTGGTTGCAGGATGGACAGAGGCTCTTTAGGAGGCAGCTCCCTGACGGACCTGGGGCCAGGGAGCAGCAGGCAGGGTAGGCTCGGGACAGTGTGGGGAGTGTGGGGAGTTAGGGAAAGACCTGGATGAAGTCAGGGTGGTGCTGGAGAGGTGCCAGAGGGTTGGGGGGGTCTTCCTGGTATAGGGGTGCTGGGGGGAAGCATTCTTCTGTCAGTGGCCTGAAGGAGGGGGAAAACTATCGCCTTGCAAGGGAGGGGGCTGGGCCAATGGGGAACTATAAATAGTGTCTTCCTCCAGCCCAGGGGGAGGGACCGCCAGCTGGAGCTGCCCAGGCCCTCCTGCTCTGCTCTTTGCTGGCCTCCGAGGGATCATGTTTGTCCAGGTCTCCTCTCAGGGGTCACACCAGTTTGGGGAAGTCTAGAGGCTCATTTGGAAAGGGTTTCACATGATGTGCCTTTAGCCCTTAAGCCAGCATTTCTAGGGTATCTGCTGTGTGCCTTGCCAGTCTTGAGCTTCTCTGAACACCTGCTGTGTGCTGAGTTTGGTCATAAACCTCTCAGAACCCTTTCTGTGTGCCCCTGCTGGTCCTGAATCCCTAAGCACCTACTGTATGCCCTGTGCCAGGCTGGAAGGAGGAAGTGCAGATCAGGGTTCCCAGGCTGCTTGGTGACATGGCTCTATGCCTCCAAGTCAGAACCTCACGCTCACTGTGAGCCCTGAATCCAGGGAGATACAGGGGACAATCCTTTGCTGGAAATGGCCAGAGGAAACTGGAATTCCTGGAAAATCCTGAACCTCTCAGTGGACAGCAGGGGTGGGAGTGGAGGGATATATGGGGAGGGAGGCAATAGAGAGAAGCAGGCCCCACACAGCCTGCCCGTCTCCATACACGCCGGGGCGCAGGGCTTGTGAGTGCATGTGCATCTGTGTGTGCATCTGCATGTGTGGTTGTGAGCTGTGCCAGTGTGTCTGTGCACATCAGTGTGTGGGCCTGTGTGGCACACACTGACACCCCGGGTCTTTATGCTGCAAAGGGTGGTTTGTGGGCCAGGTGTGGCGGCTCATGCCTGTGAACCCAGCGCTTTGGGAGGTTGAGGCAAGAAGATCGCTTGAGGCCAGGAGTTCAAGGCTGTAGTGAGCCGTGATTGCACCACTGTGCTCCAGCCTGGGTGATGGAGTGAGACCCTGTCTCAAAACCAAAACAACTGTGTGTGTGTTGCAGGGGGGATGGTTCAGCAGTTCTGTCAGGACTGGCCGGTAGATACAGGGACTGGGAAGGGTATGAGCTTTGAGGACTGGCCATCACATGGCTTCTAGGCTGGGACACTGGGAGGAAGTCCAGTGGTGAGTGCAGAGGGCACCATGGGAGCCAGCCAGGGTCAGGCTAGCCAGGGTCATGGTGGGCAGAGGCTGAGCAGAACATGTTGACACATGTGTGCACAGACAACCCAGCATCCTTCCCACGCCTGAGGCAGGACAGTGGCTCGCTGAGGAGGGAAAAGCCATGAGGGCCAGGGATTCTACCAGGCATCTGCTGAGGCCGAAGGAGCAGAGCCAGGACAGCAGCTCCACGGAGAGGACACGGTGGGGCAGGAGCACAGGTGTAGAGGTGGACTGTGTCATGACAGTGCAGTGTGGGAGGCGAGGTCTGGAAGGCTGGGAGTTGAGCTGAGTCCACGCTGCACTGTGAACTCACCCTGTGCACTGTGCCCTTCTCCCCCTTCCTGGCTGTCAGTTTCCCACCTGAGAAACAGGGCCATGGGAGAGGAGATGGAGAATATCCTCAGAGCAGATGTGGACCCTGGCCTTGGGGAGGAACCCCAGGCATCTCCTGATGTTGACCTGTGGCCTTCCAGCTGAACACAGGGACTTGAAGGAGGGTGCCTGGGTCAGCCCCGAGTAGACTTTCCGGGGAAGAGAGGGAGGTGCAGAGCTGTTGCATTTCCTGGGAACCAGGCTCATCCTGTCTGGGTGTGAGGATGTCTTCCCAGAGATAGCCCTGGCCCCCTGCCCAGGCCCGCTGTCTCTACCCCCAGCCCTTGAGTAGCATCCCAGGAGGTCTGGGAAGAGAAAAATTGACAGGCCGGAGGAGGCACTAGGTGTCTGTAGATGTCAGAGGAGATAGCTTTTGCAATGTGTGCTGTGGGTTAGACAGGGTGTGGATATGTGGTAATGAGGTCTCAGAGGCCACAGTGGCCCCGGGATGGCCTTGGCAGTAGCCAGAAGACAAGAGGACTGGCTGTGTCAGGAACAGAATGAGTGGCTTTGGAGAAGTAGGGAGGTCATAAGGGGCACCCAGCTCATCAGGAGCCGCCCATGGATGTGCTCAGATCTGCTGGGAATGGGGTGGAGGAAGGAGTGGGTGGATGCTGCAAAAGGAGGATGAGGAAGGAGGAAGTCATTGACTCTGCCTGGGACAGGGTGTTCCCAGGGCTAGTAGCTGGAGCTGGTTTAGGGGAGGGTCCAGGTGGGCGTCCAGCATGTGGACCTTCAGAATCTTCATTTCCCATGAAGTGGGCAAGACATCTGTGTCTATCATCTTTTTTTTTTCTTTTTGAGATGGAGTTTTGCTTTTGTTGCCCAGGCTGGAGTGCAATAGTGCAATCTTGGCTCATTACAACCTCTGCCTCCCAGGTTCAAGCTATTCTCCGGCCACAGCCTCCCAAGTAGCTGGGATTGTACAGGCATGCACCACCATGCCCAGCTAATTTTGTATTTATAGTAGAGTCGGGGTTTCTCCATGTTGGTCAGGCTGATCTGGAACTCCTGACCTCAGGTGATCCGCCCACCTTGGCCTCCCAAAGTGCTGGGATTACAGGCGTGGGCCATGTGTCAGTCATCTTAAGGGACCTTGCCAAGCTTTAAAGAGCTGGGTGGACTTGGACTGACCCAAGGCAGGGCTGTGGCAGAGAGGGCATGGGAGGGGGTGCTACACCTATAGTCCACGAGGCCAGTCTTGTTTCCCATGCCCTCAACACCTGGCTCCTGGCTGGGTATACATTGGACAGAGAGAACTTAAGGATGCAGGGCCCTTGCCAGGGGTGTTGTGGTTGACATCGCTAGAGGGCAGTGTGGCTCAGGTTCAAGCTGTTTTGGTGGGGGCTGGGGTAGACAGTGTACAAAGCTTGAAGAGGTGGGGCTGGGAGCCCGAGGAGGCGGGAGCCTGCAGGAGTTGGGTAGAGTGACAAGAGTGACCCAGCAATTTCCAAACTTCCGATCTCTCCCCTGTTCCTTGTCCGCACTGCATTTTCAAAGACAAGAGGGAGATACAAATACAGTAAAAGACAACCTTAACGTATTTTAAAATGGATTTCTTAGAGATTGACATATTTTATACTATAATACTGTAAGATTGACAATGTGCGCTGGGCACGGTGGCTCACGCCTGTAATCCCAGCACTTTGGGAGGCCGAGGCAGGTGGATCACAAGATCAGGAGTTCAAGACCAGCCTGGCCAACATGGTGAAACCCCGTCTCCACTAAAAATACAAAAATTAGCCGGGCGTGGTGGTGGTGGTGGGCACCTGTAATCCCAGCTACTTAGTAGGCTGAGGCAGGAGAATCCCTTGAACCCGGGAGGCGGAGGAGGTTGTTGTGAGCCGAGACCTTGCCATTGCACTCCAGCCTGGGTGACAGGGTGAGCCTCCATATAAAAAAAAAAAAAAAAGGTTGACAATGTGCACATCCCATCGTCCTGATAAAGAGAAAATATTAACATATTATTTTCAAAAAATATGTAAAAATTTAGTTGGGAAAAAAAGAAAATACTAAAAAACAAAACAAATTTAATTGGTAAAAATCAAATTCTGGAAAGACAATTAAGATATTGCCAGGGCTTAGTGAGTCCCCAAAGTACTTGGTTACAATGTTCCACGCATTTGCTCCTGGTGAGCTGGAGTTTAGCCCGAGCGCCCCAGCAGCCAAGGCAAAGAGAGAAAGAGGAACAATATCGAAATGTGTTTTGCGTCTCTATCCATGAGATAAAGTTTTCCAGCGTGGTTGAGCACACTGGAAAAGGAGAGTTCCGGGGCTCGGAGCAGTCAAGGGGGGGCCCCGAGCTGGGGCAGGAGGGCGCAGGGAATTGACGGCTGGTACAGCAGGCCTGGTGGCCCCTGTCTGCTCTGACCAACCTGGCCATACGGGTCACGTAGGCCTCGTCCCACTGCATACACAAACTCCTCCCTCTTGGGCGCCCTGGGCTCCCCGGCATAGCAAGCAGCAGAATCCACGCGTGCCGAGGCTCAGGGATGCAGCGCCAGGGTGGGGCCCGTAGGTGGAACCTATGCAAATCAGCGGAGTCAGGTACTGGGCGCTGAGTTTGCGCATCTGGGGCGGGGCCTGCACAATCCGGGCCTTGAACTGGGGCGGGGCCGGCACGATCCGGGAGTTGAGCATGCGCATTCTTGATCCTGGCCTGAAGATCTGGGCTCACTTTTTCCAAAACGGGCGGGTAGGTGAGTTGGGCATGCGTGGTCGGAGGCCGGGCCCTTTTCAGATGGGTGGAGCCGCCTCACACTCTGGGGCGGGGCCTGCGGGAAGATAGACATGGGCTGTCGCGGCTTGAGGAGGGGCGGGACCCGAGGGGCGGGACCTCGGGTGGCCCGAGGTGGCCCGGCTGCTGTGTTGGAAGCGGCGCAGTCCGACTCATCCCGGCCCCGGGATGGCGTCCCCACGGGAATTGACCCAGAACCCCCTGAAAAAGATCTGGATGCCATACAGCAATGGGCGGCCCGCTCTGCACGCTTGCCCGCGCGGTGGTGAGGCGAAGTCCTCCGGGAGGGGGTGGGAGGTGCACTGCGATGGGTGGGTAGGGCGGCCTGGGCGGGGGTCTCACATGGAGAAGGGGCCGGAGACAGGTGGGGAACCAGGGACAAGTGAGGCTGTCGTTACTGGCGAGGCTGCTGGGGTCAGGTGAGGCGGTCGTGACAGTGGTGGGCCAGAGACAGGTGTGGCAGAGCAGGGGGCGGGGACAGGTGTGTGGGGGCTTATCGGCTTGGCAGCGGCTAGGTCTGGCCACCATCACCTGGGGAGGGCGCTGGCCGCCTCGCTCCCCACCCCATCCCCATGGCCCCCAGCCTGGGGAGGACTCTATGGGCACCCCAGGCCCTTCCCTCTCTACCGGTCAAGGAGTGTGGGCAGGGTTGTTGGACTGGAACTGACCTGTGTGACCCTAGGCGAATTACTTGGCCTCTCTGAGCCCAAAACTTTCAAAGGTGGGCTAGTTTTCCAACAGGAGGAAGGGTGCCTCTTGGTCTTAAAGCTGAGCTTGGGTAGGAACTTCAGCACAGATGTGCTCAGTATAGAGACAGAAAAGTATGCCATGTGGGCCTGTGTCGGGTTCCCTAAGCATGTAAGCATCCACCTGGGGTCATGGGGGTACAGTAAAACTTGAGGGTGAAACAGCTAGGAGAATGCTAATATTCTTGGAATTGTTGAGGGGCTCACCTTTCCTAGAGTCCCAGGTGTTTAAATCGCTTCTTTGAGCTTCTCCCTGTCCTTAAATGAGCCAGCATTTTTTTTTTAAGAGATGAGTCTCGCTCTGCTGCCCAAGCTAGAGCAAGTGCAGTGGTGCGATCATAGTTCACTGCAGCCACCACCTTCTGGGCTCAAGAGATCCTCCCACCTCAACCTCTTGAGTAGCTGTGGCTACAGGTGCGCCACCACACCCAGCTTTTTTTTTTTTTTTTTTTTTTCTTGTCTAGAGACGGGGTCTTGCTATGTTGTCTGGGCTGGTCTCCAACTCCTAGCTTCAAGTGGACCCTCTGGCCTCAGCCTTCCAAAGTGTTGGGATTACAGGCGTGGGACCTGGCCTGTAACTTTTTTATTACCAGGAAAAAGAAAGATTTGTTTTAGGAGTAACTGAAACATTGTAGTGAATTTGCAACTTGTCCAGGACCTCAGAGAACATCTAGTATAACTGATGGTGAAGGGGAAATCAGGAGATTATGTGACATGGCTGGGTCTCCCTGTGATCGTGCCTCTGCTTATGTATGATAAGCGAGGGGAGAGTTCTTTGTGTTCATCCTGCTGCAGCAGCCTGGAGTCACCGCTTTGATCATGATATGAGTCTTGGGGGAAGGGTATTTCTGCTCACACTGTGAGTCCTAGTAGGGGAAGGCCATGTTTCTGACCAGACCGAGTTGTAGTAAGTCATGGCTCTGACTGTGGTAGAGGTCCCGGTGGGGCCGTGGCTGTCTACAGTGCACACTCAGTCCTGAGGGCGATGGCCAGCCTTCCTTTGAGACTCTTCTGGAGGTGCGGAGGCTGAGCCAGTCTGTGTTACTACAGCTGTGTGGTCCTGACTTAGCCGGGTAGCTGCTATTATTACATAGAGGAAAGGAGTGAGGGCCTGGACTTTGTTTCTGTTTGTTTGTTTTTTTAAGTCTTTGTTTTTTTTTGTTGTTTTTTTTTTATGAGACAGAGTCTTGCTCTGTTGCCCAGGCTGGGCTGCAATGGCATGGTCTTGGCTGACTGCAGCCTCTGCCTCCCAGGTTCAAGCTGTTCTCCTGCCTCAGCCTCCTTAGTAGCTGGGATTACAGGCACCCGCCACTGTGCCCAGCTAATTTTTGTATTTTTAGTAGAGATGGGGTTTCATCATGCTGGCCAGGCTGGTCTCGAACTCCTGACCTCTTGATCCGCCCACCTCGGCCTCCCAAAGTGCTGGAATTACAAGCGTGAGCCACAGCGCCCAGCCATGTTTTTTTTGAGGCAGAATTTTGCTCTTGTTGCCCAGGCTGGAGTGCAGTGGTGCAATCTTGGCTCACTGCAACCCCTCCTGGGTTCAAGCAATTCTCCTGCCTCAGCCTCCCAAGTTGCTGGGATTACAGGCATGCGCCACAATGCCCGGATAATTTTATATTTTTATAGAGATGGGGTTTCATCATGTTGGCCACACTGGTCTTGAATTCCTTACCTCTAATGATCTGCCCACCTTGGCCTTCCAAAGTGCTGGGATTACAGGTGTGAACCGCTGTGCCCAGCTAAGTCCGTGAGCCTTTAAGAAGCAGGTCCTCTGCCGGGCGCTGTGGCTCACGCCTGTAATCCCAGCTCTTAGGGAGGCAGAGGCGGGAGGATAGCTTGAGCCCAGGAGTTCGAGACCTGCCTGGGCAATATAGCGAGACCCCGTTCTCCACAAAAA
>NW_016107315.1:5603027-5630068 GCF_001604975.1 Cebus imitator
AAAAAAAGACAAAGAAGCAGGTCCTCCATAAGCGGAGTCAGGGTATTCTCTCATCACCACCATTCTTTCTTTGCTTCTCACTACATCCGAGTCAGGGATTGATGCATCAGCTCCAGCCAACCCCCATTATAGGTGAGAGGAAGCTGAGGCCTAATGGAAAGGTCTCGCAGCCCCTGAGGCAGGACCTGTGTTTCTCCAGGCTGTAAGTTTGGGACTGAATGTGGCTCTGGCCTGAGCTAAAGGGCTCATTCCATCACGATGTCTCAGGGTGTTGGGGTAGGCTGGGTTCTGGGTCCTCACTTTCTCCTGGAGGAGGAGGTAGCACCTGAGAGGCCAAAGATGAGACCTGGAGGTTGTGTGGGCATTTGGGCCTCAGCCTCGGGTCCCAGCTTCACCGCAGGGAGTGGGTAAGCGGTGAATGAACATGGAACCCGCCCGTGCAGCACCTCCAGCTCTCAAGGCCTGCTTTCGGGCAGCATTTTACCCTTTGCATAGTAGACTTGTAGGCTGAGTGACTGCAAGGACAGTCCAAACCTGGAGGGCGTGGGTCAGGGTGGAAGCAGATTTGGTCCCAGGGCTTTGTGGGGAGGAGGCAGCTGTACCCACTGCTGGTCTGTGCTTTGTACTGGGTTTTCTCTGGAGTCTAGTCCCCAGCTCCTCAGGGCCTCCGCTCCCACAGCCACGCCCCCACTTGATAAAATTTAGAGCCACACCTGAGGGCTGGGAGGCTCTTACCTTTCCCATCTTTGGCCTCTGAGCTCAGACCTGGAGGAACTCCGGGGGCAGATGGGGCCAGAGCTGACTCAGGGAGCACCTCAGAAAGGACCATGTTTGATGGCTTTTCTCAACTAAAAGGTGGCAAGGTGGCAAGTTGGCAAGACTCTTCCTGGGTCAGGACATGACTGGTGTGGGCACAGGGCAACAGGAGAGACGACTGTCAGTCCCCTCCAAACAGGGCCTTCATTTGAAAGTGCTCTGCTTTCCCCAGCCTGGCCTAAGGTGAGAGCGGCTGCGTTCAGGAGTCAATTCTGGCGCCCCCTCCAGGGACTTGTGGCTGCTCCTGTGGTGGAAGTGCCGGAACACACGCAGACACTGCCAGGCATGTCCAGGCCCCTTGGCTCCTAGGGCTTGTGGGGCCTGCAGCGAATTTACAGGAAAGGAATCCAAGAGGGAAGTTGGGCTGACATGTCTTCACATTTCCTTCCGCACATGCTCGATGTTATAAACAGTTTTTTTTTTTTTTTTTTTTGGAGATGGAGTCTCGCTCTGTCTTCCAGGCTAAAGTGCAGTGGCTCGATGTTGGCTCACTGCAACCTCTGCCTCCTGTGTTCAAGTGATTCTCCTGCCTCAGCTTCCCAAGTAACTGTGATTACCAGTGTGCACCACCACACCTGGCTAATTTTTGCGTTTTTAGTAGAAACAGAGTTTCTCTGTGTTGTCCAGGCTGGTCTTGGACTCCTGGCCTTTGGTGATCCGCCTACCTTGGCCTCTTGAAGTGCCGGGATTACAGGCATGAGCCACCATGCCCAGCTGTAAACAGTGTGTTCTGCTGTCCTGTTTGCTCAGTGTCAGGGTCCTGTGGGCTCAGAGCTGCAGTTGCAGCCGCACACCCAGCCCGCTTAGTCCACATGGTCTGTTTCAGTGGCACAATATGTTTTCTCCTTGTGCCTCAGTTGGCAATTCCTCACAGCTGGGATTTCCCCGGTGTTTTGCAGTGATAAGTAGAGCTGTTGTGATATATTGAACTTTGGTTTTCTTTTGGGTCATTTCCTTGGGAGCTTATCTTGGGGAGCAGAGGAGATAGGTATTTTATTGCTTTGTTTTGTGCCCAGGACTGATTTGCTGCCCTGCCTGCCCACCTTGTGCTGTGCATGTAGGTGGGAGGGGGAAGGGAAATGTCACCAAGTGCCATGGGAGGAGGCTGGAGCTGTCTCTGGGAAAATAGGAGATGTGGAGAAGGGGTACAGATCCCCAGTCCTGAGCTTCTGGGAGTGCCCCTGAAGGAGCAGCTGGCGGGTGGAATGAGCAGGGTGGGTGGGTGCAGGATTTCCTCCTGCTTGGCAGCAGCTGATACACTGCCCTTGATTGCTTGATTGCAGCCTGGCCAGGAACTGTGCAAACAGCTCGGGCCTCGACCGTCCACCAGCCCTGAGGAGGCAAGGCCTTGCCTAACTTGTTTTCCTCTCACCTTAGCCAATGCTGAGATTTCTCTGCAAGTTTCTTCACTCTCACTCAGTCAGTCTGTTTCATGGGGTCTCCTCCTTCCTGCCCCTGAGGCTCACCGGTTGGGCCACCTTTAAACAAGGGCCCTGCACAGGAGTGATGGAGCCCCCACTGGCAAGCAGGGCCCTTTGCTTCTCTGCAGGGCCTGCCAGGGGCCAGGCCACTGGCTCCATGCCCCAAGTCCCAAGGGCAGTCGGTGCTGAAGTACACCTGTGGCTTTAGCTCAGTATCTGCCAGGGCAGGTCAGAGGGCACAGCTTCCCAGAAGTGCCTAGGCTCTTCCATAGGGATAGCACTAGGCCTCTCTGAGGGATGATTGTCCCATTTTACAGCTGAGGACATCGAGGCTCAGAGTTCCCAAGATGGCAACCCAGGCCTGACCCCTGACCCCCCATGGAAGTGTTCCTGGAGCCTCTGTGCTCTGAGGGAGACAACTTGTTGCTGAGGACAGTCTGTCTAGGGAGGGCAACCAGGTGAAGGCACTTGCAGAGCCAGGTGGGCAGAAGAGGGGCAGTGACAGGTCCCCACATCTGTCCATCTGCCTGTCTGCTATGGTTTTACCTGACCCAGGTCCTAAGGATGAGGAAAAGGAAGCTTCCTGAGGCTTCTGACGTGAGATCATGTTTGATGGCATTGGAAACTGAGCTGGAGGCTGGGTGTGGTGGCTCACCTTGTAATCCCAGCACTTTGGGAGGACGAGGCAGACGGATCATCTGAGATCATGAGTTCGAGACCAGCCTGACCAACATAGTGAAATCCCATCTCTACTGAAAATACAAAAATTAGCCGGGTATGGTGACATGTGCCTGTCATCCCAGTTACTTGAGAGGCTGAGGCATGAGAATTGCTTGAACCTGGGAGGCAGAGGTTGCAGTGAGCCGGACGACACCGCACGCCAGCCTGGGCAAGGGCAACAGAGTGAGACCCTGTCTCAAAAAAAAAGGGCCAGGCACGGTGGCTCGTGCCTATAATCCCAGTACTTTGGGAGGCTGAGGCAGGTGGATCACCTGAGGTCAGGAGTTCAAGACCAGCCTGACCAACATGGTGAAACCCCATCTCTACTAAAATTACAAAAATTAGCTGGACTTGGTGGCACATGCCTGTGATCCCAGCTACTCAGGAGGCTGAGGCATGAGAATCGCTTGAATCCAGGAGGTAGAGGTTGCAGTGAGCCGAGATTGCGCCACTGCACTCCAGCCTGGGCAACAGAGCAAGACTCCATCCCAAAACAAAAAAAGAAAACTGAGCTGGATTCCATGAGATGAAGCTGGCAGTTCTGCTGCCTTGGTATCTGTCCTGGCCAGCTGGGGATTTAGGGGGCTGTATTCAGACCCTTCCCTGCCTCTAACCTGGCATCTTCTCTGGCTGGCACACTTACCTGTGGCACATGAATGGTGGTGGGTGGGCTGTCAGAGGGACTGTCCTTGTAGGCATCAGTCTGGGTCTCTGTTCTCAACCCCTTGTAGTCCTTACCCTGAGAGACTTCTAGATGCCTCTCTCCCTGATCCTGCCTACAATTCCTGAGCACCAGTGCTGTGCCCAGCCCCAGGACCCTGAATGGCTCAGATACCGCAAGCCTTCTGCTGCTGTAAGTGATCAGTCTAGAGAGAAGAGTGTCATTAGTGAGGTGACCAGGATTGAGGGTGAGGGTGTTCCTAGTGGCCATGGAGATGCCTTGGGGAAAGGACTCATTGAGGAAGCAGCTTTTGAGCTGGGCTTTGTGTGATGAAAAGAAGTTCACCCCGGGGGAGGGCATGCAGTGGGATTGTGTGTTCTGGGAGCACCGAGTGACGGCTGGGTGGGAGAGATGTGAAAAGTTTAGGGTATGGATTCCTGGTTGACAGAAGCAGGGTGTTGATTACCCTGCTGGGTTTTGGTCCTGTCCTTCATGCAGTGGGGACCCCCCAGCCATGTTTAGCCAGCGGCAAGGTCAGTTGACTTTATATCTGGTGATAAAGGTGCCATCAGGATGAGAAGGGCTGGAGAGATCTCACTGTGTCTGCCAGCGCCCAGGCGGCCCTGGGGAAGGGGGCATACCAACACTGGCTTGACCCTGGCATCTGGGGGCACTCTGGGAGCTGTGTAATGCTAGGAAGCCAAGAAGATACCTCTGGTGCCAGTCCCATGCCCTGAAGCTGAGAGACCACAGGCCGAGAGGGAGGGACGTGCTGGGAGGGTCCCGCCCTCATCTGACCCTGTGCTGCTTGCCTTTTAGTGTGCATGACCAACTGCCCAACGCTCATCGTCATGGTGGGGCTGCCCGCCAGGGGCAAGACCTATATCTCCAAGAAGTTGACTCGATACCTGAACTGGATTGGTGTGCCCACTCGGGGTGAGGCTTGGCCCAGCCGTCCAAGGGGAGATTTGTGGGGCACAGGGAAGAGAATAGAGAGGGCTGGCCTGGGTTGGGTAAAGGTCAGGGTTGGTTGGGTCGGGCAGGTAGGGGTTGCTGTTGCTGTAAATGCTGAGCCTCTCCTTCCCGCCAGAGTTCAACGTTGGCCAGTATCGCCGGGACATGGTCAAGACCTACAAATCTTTTGAGTTTTTTCTCCCCGACAATGAAGAGGGCCTGAAAATCAGGAAGTAAGTATATGTGTTGGGTGTAGGGGGAGAGGCTGTGAGGGGACCCAGTGTGGAGAAAGCTAACATGTTACTGACCATTTACTGAGAAGTCCCTGGAGTGGAGCTGCTGGGGAATGACTGAGCTATTCCTGAGCCCTGGCCTTGCCTGGCCCTGACGGCTGTGTGACAGGGTTGTGTGACCAGGCTGGGCTCTGGACCTCTCAGGATGTGGTGGAGGTGGAAGGTGGTGGGTTTGGGCATCAGAGGAGAGGGTGTGTTGTGTGGCCTCCTGGTGGCTGGGCCATTCCTGTCCTGGGGTTAAGGAGCCCTTGGGAAGGACAGCCTGTGGGAGGGGAGGACAGAGCTTCAGGGAGGTGAGAGGGGCTCAGCCCAGGCAGGTCAGAGCTGCTGCCTGGAGGTCACAGCGGTCACCCTAGCCCCTGTGGGGATGGGGAGCCTGAGTGAGTGCAGGCACACAGGCCTCAGGAATGCAGCTGGGGGTGGGGTATTCCTCCCTTGCTCCAGGATAAGCCCTCTTCTGTGTATTTGGAGCATTTTTTCTGTGCTGGCGATGATGTTCTGGGTATGTGATTGCTGGTGTGATTGGCTTTGCATTGAAATATCCTAAATGCTGCTGGGTGAGTAGTTCACACTCCTGCTGTTATTCTTGTGACAGAAATTTGTATATGCTACCCCCCACCCCCAACAACTTTCAGGCTTGAACTGAGTCCTTTATTCAAGGAACTGGGCATCAGCTGGTAGTCCGAGCAGCTATGCTGTGCTTTTCTCAGCAGGTGTTAGCTGGGGCTTGAGAATCTCCTTATCAACACAGGGTGGCTGAGACTTGCTCTCGGCCCAGTCATCAGGATAGGGCAGTAAGCAGAGGTTGACCCAGCTCTAGTGACTTCTCCAAATCAAGCCCAGCCCCAGGCCAGAGGCTACCAGGCTGCCACTGGGGTCCACACTAGGCTACCTGTTCCTTCTCTGGCCACCAGGGGGCAGGAACTCCTTGCCGTGGGCTTGGACCTAACCCGAGAGACTGCCTTTGTTCTTACTTGGGCGTGGCTGGGCATGGCTGTGACACCAAGGGAAGGGGAGCCTGACACTCAGGTTTCTGTGGCCAAATTGTGGGTAAAAATCAAGGCTGGACCCTCTGGTGATATTGAACCAGATAAAAGGTAGGGGACTAATATTTGAATCTGCTGCGTGCTGGGTTCTTGATGCCCATTGTCACCCCCGTTTTTACAGATGAGGAAACAGGCCCAGACGGGCCAGGACTGTCACACAAAATAGCAAGTTTACATCAGAGCCCAGACTTGAATCTAAGCCCATCTAACACTAAAAAGTGTCCATCAATCCAATATTCCTCAATAGGTAGGTCAAGGAACTTATCAAATACAAGTTTTATTTTATTTTATTTTTTTAAAGTTATTATTATTTTTTGAGATGGTGTCTCACTCTGTTACCCAGGCTGGAGTGCAGTGGCACAATCTCGGCTCACTGCCACCTTCCACCTCCCGGGTTCAAGCGATTCTCCTGCCTCAATCTTCTCAATAGCTGGGACTACAGGTGCCCACCACCATGTCCAGCTAATTTTTGTATTTTTAGTAGAGACGGTATTTCACCATGCTGGTCAGCCTGGTCTGGAACCCCTGACCTCAAGTGATCTACCCACCTCAGCCTCCCAAAGTGCTGAGATTACAGGCTTGGGCCACTGCACCCAGCCTATTTTATTTTTGACTATCCCTGCCAGATGCAAATTTTAAACAACCCCAAGCTATGGATGCTGATAGCCCAGCCTGTCTGATCTTCCCAGAAGCTTCTGTGTTGGGCAGTGCCTCACTTTCCCAGATGTTGGGACCAAGGCCAGAAAGTGATAGTGCCTTGGGTCACTCAGGGTTTGAATTTGAAGTCTGTCCTGTCTGAATCCATAGTGTTTGGGGGGAGAGTCTGCCAGCCATTCCTCTCTGGCTGCCCCTCTTAGGTAGAGATATTAGGATTAATTGAAACAAAGAGACCTAGACCCAGAGAGGCTGGGAAGCTAGTCCAAGGTCACCTGGCAACAGAAGCTGGGGTAGGCTCATTGCTGCCTTTCTGCAGGCATACCTTCTGGCTGCCCTAGAAACCCTCTGTCCTATATCCGAATCCTGGCTCTGGCTGGGCCACAGGTCCATTTCCTGTTAATCAGCCCAAAATTTTCCAATTGGCAAAATAAAAGGACAAGAGTTTTAAAAATTGAAAACCTGGGAAGAGACAGCTGTGTTTACCATGTGGGCACACTCATTCATACCCAGTTACTTACACGACGTTGAGGTCCACCTCTGACACTGGACACAGCAGAAGGTCTAGAAAAGTGCATGCAAGGCTGGGCGTGATGGCTCACACCTGTAATCGCAGCACTTTGGGAGGCTGAGGTGGGTGGGTGGATCACTTGAGGCCAGGAGTTTGAGACCAGCCTGGCCAACATGGCAAAACCCTGTCTACTAAAATTATAAAAATTAGCCACCTATGTTGGCAAACACCTATAATCCCAGCTACATCAGGAGGCTGAGGTGGGTGGATCACTTGAGGCCAGGAGTTTGAGACCAGCCTGGCCAACATGGCAAAACCCTGTCTCTACTAAAATTACAAAAATTAGCCACCTATGTTGGCAAACGCCTATAATCCCAGCTACATCAGAATTGCTTGGATCTGGGAGCTGGAGGTTGCAGTGAGCCAAGATCACGTCTCTATGTTCCAGCCTGGACAACAGAGTAAGACTCCATCTCAAAAAATAGTGTATGCAAGGGCATGAGTACACATATTCTAACAGGCACGCTCATACTCCTGCACACAGTCCAATGCCACACACAAGCCTCTGTACACACATACGCATGGGCACATGCACGTATGTGCATACCTCATTGGCACACATCTGGACACACATATACCATAGTGTGGGGTACATACACATGCACACCCTGTGTGTACCTAGTCACATTACACATGAGGATATATGTACATTTGTGGGTTCCTACACATATAAATACTTGAGCTCACTTAAGCCACACATGATTCAAGGGCAATTACACACATGCAGACGCACATGTTCTCATCCTATATACACACACACACCTGAGCACACTCATACATGATGTGTTGGGGGTCCCCAAGATTGCCCTCAGATTCAGTGATTTTGCTAGGGTGACTCCTAGGACTTGGCATATAGCTGGCCTCATGGCTAAGACTTAGTACAGTGAAATGACACAAAGCAAAATCAGAAAGAGAAAAGGGGCCTGGGGTGAAGTCCAGAGGAAACCAGGAGCAAGCATCCAAGATTCTCCCCCCAGGGAGTCACACAGGATGCACTTAAGTCCTCCTGCATCGAACTGTGACAGCACCTGTAAAATGCTGTCTGCTGGAGAAGTGCATCGGAGACTCAGTGATCACGGTTTTTATTGGAGGCTGGTCACATAGGCACCCTGTGCCTAGCATGTACCAAAATTCCAGACTCCCGGAGGGAAAGCAGGTATGTAACATGAACCATGTTGTTTGTATGAACACTCTATGCACAGTGAGCTCCTCTTAGAATTCAGGGTAAGTTTTAGGTCACTAGAGGGAACTGTTTACCATCCAGTTCCCAGACCCTGGCCAAGGGACAACCTCACAAGCAGGCCTTTTAAAAGGGACCATTCTCACACCTGCCGTGTTAACGCTTCCACACACATGCAGTCACCCACCACACATGAAGGTGGGTGCACACACACATGCATACCTCAGAGGCACGCACGTGGGCACATATACACTTGTGCTCAACCTGTATGCACATCTGGATCTATGCACACATACACACCAAGCATGATCACATATGTGCTCACAGTCACATAGCACATGAAGACATGTGTACAACACACACACCATGTGTACACACACGGGCACCTCTACATGCATACTCTGTATATGCCTGAACACACACACACAAACTTATACACATAGGTGCATACACACACATCCTGTGTACACTCATTCATACCTGTGCCCATTTAGTCACACAGTGCACACAGGAATTGTGCACACTCGTGCATATGCAGCTGTGCCCACACCTGAGCCCAGGGAATGCTCACACAGGTACACCCACATATTTACATGTACACATTTGGGCACAACACACACATACACACCCACACATGTGGATTCATGCACATATGCATCTCTCCACCCCATTCGCACTCACTCACACACACACACACACACACACACACACGCAGGCACACACAGGCTCGCAGTCTCTTCCCTTAACATGTCCTCTGGGGCCCTGAGGTCTGTCCTGCGTGGTGGAGTTATGGCCAGAGAAGCCCACAAAAGAGATCTTAGCCCAGAACATGGGATTCTAAATGCAGGTGATGAGAAATGTCCCTAGCAATGCCAGTTACCTGGACTCGCAGAGTTTAGATGTTTTTGACATGAGGAAGAAAGCACTTTGAGGGTTTAATTGAGAGACCCATTGGGGCACAGAATAGGTTACAAAGGCTGGGCATGGTAGCTCATGTGTGTAATCCCACTACAGGAGGCTGAGGTGGGAGGATCACTGGAAGCCAGGAGTTAAAGACCAGCCTGAGCTACATAGTGAGACCCTGGAGAAAGAGAGAAAGAGAGAGAGGAAGGAAAGAAGGAAGGAAGGAGGAAAGGGAGGGAGGGACGGAGGGAAGGTCACAAGGAGGCATAGGAGTAGAACTCTTTTCAGTGCCCTGGACTCAGCTCTACCGCTGATTTCTCTGTGGTTCCCGGATCAGCTTTTGCCTCTGTATTTTAGGCATACTGGTCTGATGAGAGCCAACTTTGATACGCCAGAAGTTTAAACACAAAATCCAAAGATCAACAAAGCTAGGTGGGCTAGGCGCTGTGGCTCATGCTTGTAATCCCAGCACCTGGGAGGCTAAGGAGGGTGGATCACCTGAGGTCAGGAGTTCCAGACTCATCTGGCCAACATGGTGAAACCCCATCTCTACTAAAAATATAAAAAATTAGCTGAGCCTGGTGGCACTTGCCTGTAATTCCAGCTATTCAGGAGGCTAAGGCAGGAGAATTGCTTGAACCCATGAGGTGGAGGTTGCAGTGAGCCAAAATCATTCCACTGCACTCCAGCCTGGGCAACAAAGTGAGGCTCTGTCTCAAAAAACACAAAGCTAAGAGATCTAGCTTTATCCTTACATATAAAAAGGGAAGATAATAGATAAAAAGGTAATTTATTTATCTCCAGACCTCATAGGAGAGATTGATAAGATGAGAACAGTTGTGGCTGGGTGTGGTGGCTCACACCTGTAATCCTAGCACTTTGGGAGGTCAAAGTGAGCAGATCACTCAAGGTCAGGAGTTCAAGATCAGCCTGGCCAACATGGCAAAACCCCATCTCTACTAAAAATACAAAAATTAGCCAGGTGTGGTGGCACATGCCCATAATCCCTGCCACTTGGGTGGCTGAGGCATAAGAATTGCTTGAGCCTGGGAGGCGGAGGTTGCACTGAGCCAAGATCACACCTCACCAGTGTACCCCAGCCTGGGCAACAGAGCAAGACTCTGTCTCCAAAAAAAGAAAAAAAAAAAATCCTCATGTGTCAATCCATTTTGCAGCAATAAATGAAAAAGCTGAGACCTTCTAAAGATTGTGTATGCCTGGGCAACACAGCAAGACCCCATCTCTAAAATAAATTTTAAAACTAGCCAGGTGTGGTGGCATACCCCTGTAGCTCCAGCTACTCTGGAGGCTGAGGCAGGAGATCGCTTGAGCCCAGCATTTTGGGCTGCAGTGAGGTATGACCCCACTGCTGCACTCCAGCCTGGGTGGCAGAGTGAGACCTTGTCTCAAAAAAAAAAAGAGAGAGATCTGAAAACTGTATAGTCAGTGGTCAGTCATAGGTGAGGGATTCCCATTCTGGAGGACATGGATATGATAGAGGCAGAGATGCAGAACCCTCCCCCAGAAGGGGTGGTTTGGGGAATTCTCTTCCAGGAAAGAAAATTGAACATGAACCCTAACACTGCCCAAAGTCCAGCCATAGTGCTCCTCCCCTCCCCACCAGCAACTCCTGACGTGCATACAAGAAAACAGCTGCTTTTAAAAGCGCTCATTTTGAAATGCAAAAATTACCCAGGTGTGGTGGTTCACGACTGTAATCCCAGCTACTCAGGTGGCAGAGGCACGAAAATTGCTTGAACTGGGAGGAAGCTGCAGTGAGCTGAGATTGTGCCACTGCACTCCAGCCTGGGTGACAGAGCAAGATTCAGTCTCAAAAAAAAAAAAAAAAAAAGGCTTAGTTTGATAATCAGGGAAAATTGTGGCAGTTAGAAATCATGAATATGGCACAATGACAGCATGGATTTGCATATCATGAGAAGATGAGGAGAAATACAGAAAAGTAGTGCTTAAAAAATATTCCTAATGGCTAAGCGTATATAGCCTTCTACTTTATAGGAGCAGAGTTAGCCAAACACTGAAAATTATCCCAAGGAAAGAGAAACTTTGAAAGGAGAGTAAGAGACCTCAGGGCTGTTCCTCCTTTCATGTCTTCTCCTGTTGTGTGTCCCTGGCCGCCCTCCTGCAGCCAAGTTCGGGTGCTGGGCTGACCCTGTG
This sequence comes from Cebus imitator, assembly GCF_001604975.1. NCBI lineage: Eukaryota > Metazoa > Chordata > Mammalia > Primates > Cebidae > Cebus > Cebus imitator. Next base: position 5,614,422 of record NW_016107315.1, read on the forward strand.
TTTTCTCTCTTGAAGGCAGTGTGCCCTGGCAGCCCTCCGTGATGTCCGGCGGTTCCTTAGTGAGGAGGGGGGACATGTGGCGGTGAGTGTGACACCCAGGTGACAGCTGGGAGTGACATATGGGAGCCCACCCACATCTGTGCCTTTGCTCATCTGGAGGGGAAGGCAGGGTGTGTATGCCCCAGATGCCGTGGGTGCCAGCTCTTGGGAGGAAGTCTACAGCAGCTATGCAGGAGGAAGCCAGAGGCTGGATGTGGGCCAGGACTTTCCCTCTGGGAAGGTGGTGGCTGCATTTGACCCTGCAGGACTTCCCTCTGAATACTTGTATTGTTGACCACCCCAGAAGTTACAGGTATCAGGTAGCCTAAATCTTTAGTAAATGTGATTTCTCCTGGTGTGGGTGGGGAAAGTCCAGCTCAGCATTACTGGTAATTGCAGGAACCCACTGAATCCTGGGTTAAAGGGATTCCACCTGTGTGTGGCCCCCCCACAGTCAGATGGAAGGGCAGAACAGGGCTGAGCTGGGGTGTCCTTTTTCTTCTTGGAGTCATGCCCTCTGGAGTTCTCTGTCCCCAGCTCCGATCTGTGCCTGTAGCACAGGCATCGCCCTTTTCTCTCCTGGGTTGAATATTCTACCTGTGGATCCCACATCATCCTCTCCTTGACGTGCTGATTTGTTTCATTGAAGCACATCCTCCAGTAACTTCCTGAGAAAGGTGCTTCTGGAGGTAAATTGTGTGAGATCTTGCATATCTAAAATGTCTTTTTTTTTGAGACGGAGTTTTACTCTGTCCCCCGGGCTGGAGTGCAGTGGGCTGGAGCGCAGTGGCATGATCTCAGCTCACTGCAACCTCCTCTTCCCAAGTTCTAGCGATTCTCCTGCCTCAGCCTCCTGAGCAGCTGGGATTACAGGCACCTGCCACCACGTGTGGCTGATCTTTGTATTTTTAAGAGAGATGGGGTTTCACCATGTTGGTCAGGCTGGTCTTGAACTCCTGACCTGAGATGATCCACCCACCTCAGCCTCCCAAAGTGCTGGGATTACAGGCATGAACCACCATGCCCAGCTGAAATGTCTTTTTTTAAATCCTCACATTTGATGGTTGGGTATAGAATTCTAGGTGGAAAGTGCTTTTCCCTTGGGACTTTTCCACTGTAATATCTTATGGCTTCTAGTGTGGCTGTGGAGAAGTCTCATGTCATTCTGATTCGCTGATCTTCCTAAAAGATTCATCTCTTTGAGGGAGCTGGGAGTTTCTCATGCCCCTTCCTCTTGGGAGGCCTTTAGGGTCTTCAAGGTGATGTGCTTTGTGGTGGGTCTTCTCTCTTCTACCATACATGGTCCTGGGGGGCCATTTTCATTATAACACTTGTTCTCCAAGTCAGGGAAATTGTCATGTAGTATTTTTTTTTTCTTTTTTTACATTTTTTTACTTTTTTTTCTGAAGGTCTTAGACTAACACGTCATGTAGTATTTCTTTGATAAATCACCTCTGCCCCTTTCTGGCAACTTACTCCATCCCTGCTCCCATTTTCTGAGCTGCTTTTTCTAGAACTCCTGGTGGCTGCATGCTAGCTTGATTATAATTTTATCTTTTTTCCCCTTATTTTCTCTCTTTGTCTTTTTTGTTTTGAGAGAGACTTCTTCAACATTATCTTACAAGTATATGGGTGTTGTTGTTTTCCTTGAGATGTGGTCTTGCTCTGTTGTCCAGGCTGGAGTGTAGTGGCTTAAATAGCTCACTGCAGCCTGTCTCTTGGGCGCAAGTGATCCTCCCACCTCAGCCTCCTGAGTAGCTGGGACTATAGGCACATGCCACTATGCCTGGCTAATTATTGTATTTTTCATAGAGACAGGGTTTCACCATGTTGCCCAGGCTGGTCTCAAGCAATTTGCCTGCCCCAGCCTCCAAAAGTGCTGGGATTACAGGCGTGAGTTGCCATGTCCAGCCCAAGTTCCTTTTTTTGGTTTGTTTGATTTCATTTCTGTTTTTCTTGTTAGAGGTTTTGCTGGAGTGTCCAGTGAGCCCTGGTTGGATGCCCTTTTTAAAAAAGTGGTGCTGGGCTGACATGATGGCTCATGCCTATAATCCCAGCACTTTGGGAGGCCAAGGCAGAAGGATTGCTTGAGCCCAAGAGTTTGAGACCTTCCTGGGCAACATAGCAAGACTCTGTCTCTACAGAATCTTTAAAAAATTAGCCAGGTGTGGTGGTACATGCCTGTAATCCCAGCTACTTGGGAGGCTGAGGTGAAAGAATCATGTAGCCCAGGAAGTTGAGGCTGCAGTGAGCTGTGATTGCCCCACTACACTCCAGCCTGGGCAACAGAGCAAGACCCTGTTTCCAAAAAAAATTTTTTTTAATAAAGACAAAAAATGATGCTGTAAGCCAGGTGTGGTGGTGCACACCTTAGTCCCAGGTACTCAGGAGGCTAAGTTTAGGGGATCTCTTGAGCCCAGGAGCTCAAGGCTGCATATGATCTTGCCTGTGAATAGTCACTGCATGCCAGCCCAGGCAACACAACGAGACTCCATGTCTGAAAATAAAATAAAACCTTAAAAAATAAAAAAGCGATGCTGTTAAAAAACTGCTTAGATGTGCTGGCTAGTGGCCGTGTCAGAGGATGCTTGTGCAGACCCCAGGTACTTCGCAAAGAGCTCCAGATGGGTCGTGCCAGCCGGATGGGGTTGAGAAGGGGGCCTGGGCCTCCAGCTCTTCTTTGTCAGCTAGCCAGTCCTCCCATTTCCTCTCCAGCTTTGTCCCTTTTCTTAGTGGTGCCGGTGCACACTCCTGAGTGCTCTGGTTGGCGAGCACCTATGCTCGGTTTCCTACGTGACTCTGAGTTTGTCACCATGGGTCTATCTGACAGAATTGTATTGGCATCTCCATCTCCCGTCCTCTCTTCTCTTTTTCTCTTTATCCTTCTGTTCCCATTTTACTGGGGAGTCAGGATGGAGTAGAAATAAACATAGGTTCAGTTCACCAGGTTTAACTGGTTTCACTAGAATTCCTGTTGGTCAAACACAAACTGAGTGCCCATTGTGTGCAGAGCAGCACTGAGTAGGTTCTTCTGTGCCAAGGGTCTGCTCCTCCGCTGGGAGCACAGGCATCCTCTCCTTCCAGCTTCCTTGGGGCATCCTCTCTAAGGAAGGGGAGGGCCAGCCCAGCCCTTGCAAGTCTGAAGGAGACTGGCCACGCAGGTGGCCCTGGCAGCAGCTGGTCCTCCTGAGAAATCCAGTCCCCAGAGAGCCTGTGCTGCAGCCCTCAGGTGCCTCCTACCTTCCCCAGGGCAAGAGGCCGAGTTAACCCTAGTTTGGTCCTAGGTTTTTGATGCCACAAACACCACCCGAGAACGGAGAGCGACCATCTTTAATTTTGGAGAACAGAATGGCTACAAGGTGAGGCCTCCTTGGCTCCTCTTCTTGGCGGAACTGTGGCATACCCCCTGCCCTCCAGGGCTCCTCTCATCACCTGCTGATGCATGAGGGGCATGGGGCTGGCATGGCTCCGGGGTGTAATTTGGGATGAGAGGGGCTGTCTCCAGCTGGGGTTTGCTTTCTGGGGAAGGGGCCTTGGCGGGACAATCTAGGACAGGGCAGCACCTGCTGTAGCTCTGGACTCCTTGACCCCGCCTCCAACCCCAGAAGCAGCGTTCAGGGCTGCTGGTCAGCATAGGCCTTGGGTAGTGGAGAGCTCTGAGGAGCAAGGCAGGAGGCCCTGAATGTGTCCGTGTTCTTCCCTCCTGCCACCCTGGCTCTTCTGGTCCTGCCGAAGACCTTTTTTGTTGAGTCCATCTGTGTGGATCCTGAGGTCATAGCTGCGAACATCGTGGTGAGTGGTGGATCTGACCTTGTCAGAAGGTGGTATGTGACAAGGACATCCCTTTTCGGGTTTTGGCTAACCTTAATTTGATCTTGAACCTTATGGAGGTAGGGAGGCAGTGTAACCTCAAATGTTGGGTCAGGTGAGCCTTACCTCTGTGGACCACCGTGTGGAAGGCTGGATGGCAGGTGGGCAACCCTCCTCCCCTCGTAACCACCTGGACAGTAGGAAAGCAGCTTCAGCAGGGGTAGGAGGGTGGGTGGGGGCATGTTTTATATTTCAGAGAAAGAAAGACTAATTCTTCCCTTCCCTTCCCCCAGTTTATCTCAGAAATGGCTATCTAGGTCTGGGGAAATGAGAGTTCAGGGTGGAGAAAGGCTCCCAGGCCTTCCCCTATACCACAAGGATGAGAGACTTCAATCCCAGGACCCTCAGTGATACCCTCTCGGCCCTGGTGGGAGAACTCGGAACAGGGAGCTGTTGGACTCGTCCTCATGGGACTAGCCCCCCAGCTTAGCCTCCAGCCTCAGGTCTCCGCACTGGTCTTGGGCCCAACCTCCTCAGCCCCTGCCCAGCAGCCTCCTTGCTCTCTGGCCCCCGATCCTGATATGTCCTTGCTCTGTGCCTGGCTCCGGCAGCAAGTGAAACTGGGCAGCCCTGACTATGTCAACCGTGACAGTGATGAGGCCACGGACGACTTCATGAGGCGCATTGAGTGCTACCAGAACTCCTACGAGTCGCTGGATGAGGACCTGGATAGGTGAGCGAGGGCAGCGCCGTGCCCTACAGCTGTGATGGCGGGAGGCAGGGGTCGCACTTGGCTGCCTCCTGGGGCTCCCCATGGTGGTGGCTGGGGGACCAAAAATCAGAGATGGTTTGACCTTTTTGTTTATTTCCTTGGGGCAAAAATTTTTGGTGAGAGGTGACTTGTGCAACACCTGTTACCTCCTCCGAAAAGTCAGGATTTTATACCATTTCATCATGAAATCAAGCCAAATGTCTTTTTTTTTTTGAGATGGAGTTTCGTTCTTGTTACCCAGGCTGGAGTGCAATGGCGTGATCTCAGCTTACCACAACCTTCCACCTTCCCAGTTCAAGCAGTTCTCCTGCCTCAGGCCTCCCGAGTAGCTGGGATTACAGGTGCCTGCCACCACGCCCTGCTAATTTTTGTATTTTTGGTAGAGATGGTGTTTCACCATATTGGCCAGGTGGGTCTCGAACTCCTGATCTCAAATGATCCTCCCACCTCGGCCTCCCAAAGTGCTGGGATTATAGATGTGGGTTACTCTGCTGGCCCAAGGTGAATTTCTATGCAGGGGGTCTTAGCGCAGGGGTTGGCAAATATTTTCTGTCAAAGATTAGAGAGTAAATATTTTATGTAGACCTTAGAGGATGTGCAGTCTCTGTTGCAGGCACTCAGCTCTGCTGTCACTGTACAAATGCAACATAGATAATATGTAAATCAATGGGCAGAGCTGTGTTCCAGTAAAACTTGATAAAAATAGCCCAGGGCTGAATTTGACTGCCTGGCCATAGTTCACCAAATTCCCTCTTACAGAACACATGGGGCAATGGTTGAGTAAATAGTAATTTAGCCCTTGGTAAAGTATTACTGTCGTCATCATAACTCAACATTATGGGGAGACATGGGAAAATATAACACTGCATTAAGTGAAAAGGCTGGACTACAAACTTGTGCTTGGGTTCTGTCATTCTATAAGAATGTGTGATACAGGCCAGGCAGAGTGGCTCATGCCTGTAATCCCAGCACTTTGGGTAGCTAAGGCGGGAGGATTGCTTGAACCCAGGATTTTGAGACCAGTCTTGGCAGCATGATGAAACCTTGTCTCTATAAAAAATATAAAAATTAGCCAGGCGTGGTGGCACATGCCTGTACTCCCAGCTACTTGGGAGGCTGGGGTGGGAGAATCACCTAAGCCCAGGTAGATCAAGGCTGCAGAGGTTGCAGTGAGTTGTGATTACAGCACTGCATCCCAGCCTAGTCCCAAAAAAACAAAAAATATGTAATGCACATGAACCAAGAAACGCAAGCAACTGTGAGATGAATGCTTTTGGGGTGTGCACAGAGCAGTGTCCTCAGCTGAGTTCTGGAGCCAGTGCAGGCCGGGCCTGAGCTGAATGGCATCTGCCGCCTGGGCCTCTCTGGCTTTCATGGTTCCCCCAGGACAGCATTTCTCCTCGTGGCTTCTGTGACATTATCCGTTTGTCTGGAGCGGCTCCTGTTGTATTTGTCAGTAAGCATTGTTCTTGCTTTCATTGGTGGTGTCATCATGACACCCTCAAACCAAGGTCCCACGGTCCAGACAGTAAGAGGTCAGTTGAGAATATCCAGAGGCTCTCAGCCCGAACCAGAGCCCACCCTGCACCCCCACACCCGGAGACAGATCAGTGCACTCTCCCAGCTGTAGTGCCGCACGGGTCCAGAGCAGGGCAAGTGGCTGAGCTGGGTTTTCCAGCTGCTGCCATCAGCACCCTCCTCCTGTCCTCCTGTGCTTCCTGTCTCATCCACCAGCTACCTAGGGTGGGGTGTGGCAGCCGCTAGGCACACATGGACTGGGCTCTAGCGGGAGGAGGTCACTGGGGAAGGAAAGTCCAGGTCCTTGGACGGCTGACCAGGAAGAGTGGGGGCGTGGAGCGTTTGCCGGCTACTCACAGGTCAACAACCCTGGGGAAAACCGTCTTTTGGTTCAAGTTACAGACAGTGCATTGAGAGCTCGAAGCTAGGCAACGAGGGGGCCCCAGGGGCACATGAGCAGCAGTGAAAGTCATGATGTGGTATGGCGGACCCCACACTTTGGATGTCACCTTTTAGAAGCATGATGAGTGATGAGCACCACCCCTCTCCCACGGGGTTTGCCTGTGCGTCACGTGTGCTGTGTTGCTCCCGCCTCACCCCCATCACTCGCACACCAGCTAACTGTCCTGAGGTTTGTATCTCTGGTGGTCAGAGGTGCAAGGCCTCGCAGCTGGACTCCGTGGCTGGCCAGACATGCCCTGAGAGGACCCTGGCCACACTCACAGGCCTCTTTCTACTTTCTCTCTGGAAAGGGACTTGTCCTATATCAAGATCATGGATGTGGGCCAGAGCTACGTGGTGAACCGTGTGGCTGACCACATCCAGAGCCGCATCGTCTATTACCTCATGAACATCCACGTGACCCCCCGCTCCATCTACCTCTGCCGGCACGGGGAGAGCGAGCTCAACCTCAAGGGCCGGATTGGCGGGGACCCAGGACTGTCTCCCCGGGGCAGGGAGGTCAGTACATGTGTGCCTGAGTGTGCACATGGGGCTGCGTTTGTCCATCTGCATGGCTGGGTATATGCATTATGTGCACTGGCGCTGGGCTCCCACTCTTTTAATGGGCAGTCCAGGTGAATGACCATTCAGTCTAGAATCTTCCCATCATGTAGGGAAGGTCACCAAGCACCAGGAAAATGCCTGGATCTCTGGTCTCCATGTGAGCTGTCACTTGCTGAGCCCCTTTCATCAGAGGCATGCCACCCTCAGAGGGACCTGAGTCCATGCAGTGTAGCGGATAGGTATGCCACAGTCCAGGGGAGGCAGTGAGGCCTCAGTGGTCACCTAGCACAGGGCGCACGGTTGCGGGGAGGCAGTGGCCTTGATGAGTCACAGCTGGATCTATGCTTCTGTGCTTAGGGCCTGGGAGGGTGCACAAGAACAGCACTTGTGGGCATGTGTGTCATCGACAAATTAGTTCATGCTTTTTACCAAACCTATAGTGAGTGTTCAAGGCAGGTATGATCTCATGGACTCTGTGGCTCTGGGATGCTTTAAGGGCAGCCCAGGACCCGTGGGTTTGAGTTTGCTTATGATGTGTTTCAGTTTGCCAAGAGTCTAGCCCAGTTCATCAGTGACCAGAACATCAAGGATCTGAAGGTCTGGACCAGCCAGATGAAGAGGACAATCCAGACGGCCGAGGCGCTGGGCGTGCCCTATGAGCAGTGGAAGGTCCTCAACGAGATCGATGCGGTAGTTACCATCCCTCCCTCCCCATCCACCTCCCAGACACCTGCTTTCCAGACTGTCGTGAGGATAGTGCTGAGGGGTAGGGAACACTTTATTCTTACATTCAGCATTGTTTTTCTATTTCTCCTTCCCTCTCTTTTGCATTTAACTATCTAGACCAACCAGTTTATTTTGATTCTCTGACAAAAGCCTTAAATCTGTTCCTTTCTCAGTCATCTATCTATCCTTTTCCTGTTGATTTATTTTACTTACTTTTATTTATATTTTTCTTTCTCTCTCTTCTTTTTTTTTTTTTGAGACAGAGTCTTGCTCTGTCACCAGGTACCAGGCTGCAGTGCAGTGGTGTGATCTCGGCTCATGCAACCTCCGCCTCCTGGGTTCAAGCAATTCTTCTGCCTCAGCCTCCCAAGTAGCTGGGACTACAGGTGGGCATCACCACACCCAGCTAATTTTTGTATTTTTTAGTAGAGACAGGGTTTCACCGTATTGGCCAGGATGGTCTCAATCTCTTGACCTCCTGATCCGCCCGCCTCGGCCTCCCAAAGTACTGGGATTACAGGCGTGAGCCACCACATCCAGCCTTCTCTCTGTCTCTCTCTCTTTTTTTTTTTTTTTTTGGTGCAGTGGTGCGATCACGACTCACTGCAACCTCCACCTCTCAGACTCAAGCCATCTTCCCACCTCATCCTCCTGAGTTGCTGGGAGACAGGTGTGCACTACCACACCCTGCTACTTTTTTCTTTCTATTGAGATGGAATCTTGCTCTGTCGCCCAGGCTGGAATGTAGTGGCATGATCTCAGCTTATTGCAACCTCCGCCTCCTGAGTTCAAGTGATTCTCCTGCCTCAGCCTCCTGTGTAGCTGGGATTACAGGCATGCACCACCATACCCAGCTAGTTTTTTGTATTTTTAGTTGAGATGAGGTTTCACCACGTTGGCCAGGCTGGTCTTGAACTCCTGACCTCAGGTGATCTGCCCACCTCAGTCTCCCAAAGTGCTGCGATTACAGGCGTGAGCCACCATACCCAGCCTACCCACGCCTGGCCTACTTTTTAAATTTTTTTGTAGAGACGGGTTTCACCATGTTGCCCAGGCTGAGCCACCATGCCTGGCCTTTATATTAAGTTCTTACATGTGATTTATGTATCTGTTCATGCAGTGGTATCACACCGTTTTAATTATGGTAGCTTTTTACTATGTTTATTGGTCATTTGGATTTTTTTTTTTTTTGAGGTCTTTTGTTTTTCCTTTTCCCTATTGGATTGTCTATCTTTTTCTTGTTGATTTTTAGGAGTTTTATGTATATTTTCTGGAGCTGATGTATGGCTGGTGATTTTTGATTAAGAGCTGGACATGTTGTATGAAGAATTATGGAGATTATTTGAGCTCTAGTTAATGTTCTCTTTCTCCAGAGGATTTACTTTTGCTTCTGGTCGAGAGCTAAGGGCAGATCACCTTAGCCTAGTCAGGGATGGAGTTGTCCCAGAGCTCCGATGTGATCTCTGTGGAGGCCCTGCGACTTTGAATTTCCTCCCCGTCCTGGGGTATAGCCTTTAAGGTTCTGACTGAAAACCTAGTGGGCCTGAAGCTTCTATTTTTTTGTCTTCTCAGCCCAAGATTGCTGACAGCCGTGCCAAAGGTCTGTCCTTTCTGCTTGGCTTCTCATTCCTTCAGCTGCCACTTTTGAATTGGCAAAACAAAGGAAAAAGTGATGCCATGTATTGGGTGCACCTCTTTGGGCTTCACTTTGCCCAACATCGTGGCCCTTTGAGTCCACTCTGCCTTTGTAACTCTGTGATGATGCTGAGCAGATTGAGACATTTTCCTTTCTGGCTTTTCTAGTTGCTCTTTCTGGATTGCTGGTCGGAAGCAAGCTAGTCCATCGTTGTCTGAAGCAGAAGTCTCCACTAGGATCAGCTCTAAGTCTTAGAAAGATCGTCCCCAGCAACTAGCTGGTATAGGAATGGTTTTGTTGGGGCAGGTAGGGAGAGAGGCTGGGGAAGGGAGACTACTCGGGGGTGCATGCAGTGGCCTGGTAATGTAATCGCATCTGGAACTTGGGTGATTGCCGAGGGAGAGGAATGTATGGATGTGAGGGATGTTTATTCATTTATCCATCACATATGAGCCTACCATCCGCCAGCACCTGGGCCAGATTCTGGAGCCTGATCTTGGTGGAGAAGTGATAGAGCCCATGGGGGGTAAAAGGGAGAGAAGTGGCCAACAGGAACCCATCTGTAAACAAATGTGCTGTTACCCAGGCCTTGTCCTTCCATTTCTAGAGCACAGGCAGAGTAGATTTAGCATCATTCTTAAGGGCCCTAGGATTTTTAGAATGGTAAATAAGCCGGCTGGGTACGGTGGCTCATGCCTGTAATCCCAGCACTTTGGGAGGCCGAGGTGGGTGGATTGCTTGACATCAGGAGTTGGAGACCAGCCTGGGTAACATGGTAAAACCCCTTCTCTATAAAAAAAAGAAAAAAGAAAAAAATATGGTAAATAAGCCAACCTCTGCTGGCTGCAAACTTTTCTTCAGCTTCCTCACCTTTCTCAGCCTTCATAGAATTAAAGAGAGTTAGGGCTTTGCTCTGGATTAGGCTTTGGCTTAAGGGAGTGTTGTGGCTGGTATGATCTTCATCCAGACCACTCAGAGTTACTCCCTGTCAGCAATAAGCTGTTTCACTTTCGTATGATTTGTATATTCATGAGAATGTTGCTTTAAATTTCTTTTATTTATTTATTTAGAGAGAGAGAAACAGCAGAAGGAGAGAGAAAGAAACAGCTAACTCTCACACTGAGTGAGAGAATCCAGAAAGATGGAATCCAGGAGAGGAAAGCAACTTCCACACTGAGTGGAAGGGAATAGAGAGAGAGATGGAGTTTAGGAGGGGAAGACAGGCTTCCATGAGAGAGTGTGGAAGGGGACTCTAGAGGGGAAATCCAGGAGAGAGAAAAACAGCTTCCACGAGAGCGTTCGTGGAAGGGGATCCAAACATGGAGTCCTGAGGATGTTACATTAAATTTCTTTCAAGCCCGGGTGCAGTGGCTCACGCCCATAATCCCAGAACTTTGGGAGGCTGAAGGGGGCAGATCACTTGAGGCCAGGAGTTGGAGACCAGCCTGGCCAACATGGTGAAATCCCAACTCTACTGAAAATACAAAAATTAGCCAGGAGTGGTGATCTGTCCCTGTAGTCCCTGCTACTCAGGAGGCTGAGACAGGAGAATCACTTGAACCCGGAAGGCAGAGGTTGCAGTGAGCTGAGATCACACCACTGCACTCCAGCCTGTGTGACAGAGCAAGACTCCATCTCAAAAGATAACAAAACAAAACAAAAATAAAATAAAATGAGAGACCTGGCTGAGCACAGTAGCTCATGTCTGTAATCCCAGCACTTTGGAAGGCCAAGGTGGGCAGATCACTTGAGCCCAGGAATTCGAGACCAGCCTGACCAACATGGTGAAACCCTGTCTCTACAGAAAAATACAAAAATTAGCCAGGCATGGTGGCAGGTGCTTGTGATCTCAGGAGGCCGAGGTGAGAGGGTCGCCTGAGCCCAGGGAGGTTGAGGCTGTGGTAAGTCATGATAGCACCACAGACTCCAGCCTGGGTGACACAGTGAGACAGAATGGAATAGAATAGAATATGTAAATATGGTGCCCAGGAGATAGTAAAATTGTTGGCCAGGCATGGTGGCTTGTGCCTGTAATCCTAGCCCGTTGGGAGGCCAAAGTGGGAGGATCACTTGAGCTCAGAAGTTCAAGACTAGCAACATAGCGAGATCCCCATCTCTTCTTAAAAAGAAATAAATATAAAAAATTTAATTGAGAGACCTGTGACTCTTTCTTTCTTTTCTTTTTTTTTTTTTGAGGCGGAGTCTTGCTCTGTCGCCAGGATGGAGTGCAATGGCATGATCTTGGCTCACTGCAACCTCAACCTCCCGGCTTCAAGTGATTCTCCTGCCTCAGCCTCTCAAGTAGTTGGGACTACAAGTGTGTGACACCATGCCCAGCTAATTTTTTTTATTTTTAGTAGAGACAGGGTTTTACCATGTTGGCCAGGATGATCTTGGTCTCCCACCTCAGATGATCTGCCTCACTCGGCCTCCCAAAGTGCTGGGATTACAGGAGTAAGCCACCGCGCCCTGCCAACTCTTCCTTTCACTTGAATACTTAGAGGCCATTGTAGGGTTATTAATTAGCCTAATTTTCATATTGTTGTATCTCATGGAATAGGGAGGCCTGAGGACAGGGAGAGAGACAGGAACGGCCAGTCAGTGGAGAAGTCAGAACACACACATTGATAGATTAAGCTTGCCATCTTATATGGGCACAGTTGGTGCCATTCCAAGACAATTACAACAGTAACATTGACTGGGCGTGGTGGCTCACGCCTGTAATCCCAGCATTTTGGGAGGTGGAGGCAGGTGGATCATCTAAGGTCAGGAGTTCAAGACCAGCCTGACCAACACAGAGAAACCCTGTCTTTACTAAAAATACAAAAAATTAGCCGAGTATGGTGGTGGGTGCCTGTAATCCCAGCTACTTGGGAGGCTGAAGCAGGAGAATCGCTTGAACCCAGGAGGTAGAGGATGCGGTGAGCTGAGATCGCACCATTGTATTCCAGCCTGGGTACGAAGAGCAAAACTCCGTCTCAAAAATAAATAAATAGGCCGGGCGCGGTGGCTCATGCCTGTAATCCCAGCATTTTGGGAGGCCGAGGCAGGCGGATCATCTAAGGTCAGAAATTCAAAACCAGCCTGATCAACATAGAGAAACCCCTTCTCTACTAAAAATACAAAATTAGCCAGGCGTGGTGGCACATGCCTGTAATCCCAGCTACTTGGGAGGCTGAGGTAGGAGAATCACTTGAACCCGGGAGACGGAGGTTTCGGTGAGCTGAGATCGTGCCATTGCATTCCAGCCTGGGCAATAAGAGTGAAACTCCATCTCAAAATAAATAAATAAATAAGTAAATAAATAAATAAACAGTAACATCAAAGATCATTGATCACAGATCATCATAACAGATATGCTAATAATGAAAAATCATTGAATTTTGCATAAATTATCAAAAATGTGACACAGACAAGAAATGAGCATATGCTGTTTTCCCAGTCAACTGGGAAAATGATGCCGGTTCACTTGCTCGATGCAGGGTTACCACAGACCTTCAATTTGTGAAAAGCTCAGTATCTGCAAAGGGCAGTCAAGTGAAGCACAACAAAATGAGGCATGCCTGTAGTTGAATGATAGATACACTTTGTCATTATAATTGTTTATTTTTTTTTTGCATATCCATTTTTGCTTTGTATATTTTATTTTATTCTTTTTTGCTTTATATATTTTGATATTTTGTTATGAAGTAATTAAAAACCCACAACTTATCAATTTGCGCAACATACAATAAAATAGATGCCTGTGCCCATTAGGCGAATTCAGTGAGGTTTATAAAGGGACTGTTTACAAAGGAATGGGCAGGGTGTAGGGAAACCGCAGGGCTGTTGCATGGTAGTGACCTTGTAACTACAGTGGCCATTGTTCCCCTTGGGCAAAGGAGAGGAGAGAGAAAGGATATAGGAACCTAGGGGCTGGGAGCAGACAGGAAAGGGCAGCCTGACAGGATGGAACATTGGCTGAGGCCCTAGACCATTCTCAGGAATGAGCCTGGTAATTAACACCTTGACCTCACTCTCCTCCCTCCCCGTGGCCCCCTGCTAGGGTTCCTCATGGTCTAGCTCAACAAGAAGTCAGCAGCCAGGGGAGCCAAGCCTGGTAGCTGCAGTCAGCCATAGCCAGCCTTCCTAGGATCTGGAGATACAAATGAGGTGAACCAGCACAATTACAACAGTAACATCAAAGATTACTGATCACAGACCACCATAACAGATATCCTAATAATGAAAAAGTATTAGCCTTTGTCTCTTTAAAGATGCTGTTCTGGCTTCGGGGTTGCATTGTTTCTAAGAGAAGTCTCATCTTTGCTCTCATGTTGTTCTTCTCATCTTTGCTCTTCTGAATATAATGTATCTCCGTTTTCTCTGACTGCTTTTAATATTTTCTTTTCTTCTTCTTCTTTTTTTTTTTTTTGAGAGGAGGTCTTACTCTGTCACCCATGCTGGAGTGCAGTGGTACAGTCATAGCTCACAGGAACCTTGACTTCTGAGCTCAAGCCATCTTCCCATCTCACCTCCTGAGTAGCTGGGACTACAGGCACGTGCCACCACACCGGGCTAATCTTTTCTATTTTTTGTAGAGACAGGGTCTCAAGATGTTGCCTTGGCTGGAATATTTTCTCTTTATTGCTGATTTTCAGCCGTTTGATTATGATGTATCTTGATATGATTTTCTTTATGTTTATCATGCTTGGGGTTTGTTGAGATTCTTGGAGTTGTGGGTTTCTAAATATAAAATTTGAAGAATTGTTAGCCATGATTTCTTCAAATGTATTTTCTGCCACCCCTTCTCCCATCCTGGACTCCTACTCTATGTATGTTACACCGTTTGGTATTATCCCACAGGTCACCGAACTTCTGTTTTTTTTTTTCTTCTGTTCATTTTTTTCTCAGTCTTTTTTTCCTTCTGAGCTTTAGTTTAGATAGATTCTATTGCTCTGTCTTCAAATTTTTTTTTCTTTTCTTTCTTTCTTTTTTTTTTTTTTAAGATGGGGTTTCACCATGTTGGCCAGGCTGCTTTTGAACTCCTGACCTCAGGTGATCCACCAGCCTTGGCCTCCCAAAGTGCTAGGATTACAGGCGTGAGCCACTGCCCCTGGCTGCTGTCTTCAAATTAACTTATCTTCTGCATTTTTATTAAACCCATCCAATGAGCTTTTCATATCAGATGTAGTGTTTTGAAGCTCCAGGAATTCCATTTTGTCCTTAATTGAATCTTCCATTATTTCTTTGTTGTGTTTGGCTCTGCTGCTGCCTCCTACCCTCAGCTTGTGTCCCTTCTCTCAAGGATCACAGTCCTGCTTATACTTAGTCTTGTGTCTAAAAACAGTTGTAAAACAGTTGTTGCATATGATTTGTCCTTTTTTTTTTTTTTTTAGACTGAGGTTTGCTCTTGTTGCCCAGGCTGGAGTGCAACAGCATGATCTCAGCTCACTGCAACCTCTGCCTCCTGGGTTCAAGCGATTCTCATGCCTCAGCCTCCTGAGTAGCTGGGATTACTGGCGCCTGCCACCACACTCAGCTGATTTTTGTATTTTTAGTAGAGCCAAGGTTTCGCCATGTTGGCCAGGCTCGTCTTGAACTCCTGACCTCAAGTGATCCACCCACCTTGGCCTCCCAAAGTGCTGGGATTACAGGTATGAGCCACGGCGCCTGGCTGATTTGTCCTTTTTTAAATAATAGTTGTTTTTGTTGGGACCAGAGCAAATCTGGGACCAGCTGCTGCATCATGGCTTGGTCTTTATTATGGGTGGTTCCCTTTTCAATATGAAAAACTTTTGCCATGGATATATACTTCGACTAATTTGAATGTTACCATCCCTGCTTTTGTTTTTCTAATTTTTTTTTATTGTGGTAAAATACACATAACATAAAATTTACCATCATAGCTATTTTGAAGTGTACATTTCAGGGTTATGAAGTACATTCACATTGTTCTGCAGTGTTCACCACCACACATCTCCAGAACTCTTTGAAACTTGCAAACAGAATCTCTGTAACCACTGAACAATAACTCAAGGCTGATATGCTGGCATATGCCTGTAGTCCCAGGTACTTGGGAGGCTGATGTAGAAGGATTGCTTGAGCCCGAGTTCGAGGCTGTAGTATATTTTGATTACATTCATGAATGGCTCCTGCACT
>NW_016107315.1:5632256-5634911 GCF_001604975.1 Cebus imitator
TTTTTAGTAGAGAAGGGGTTTCACCATGTTAGCCAGGATGGTCTTGACCTCCTGACCTTGTGATCTGCCTGCCTTGGCCTCCCAAAGTGCTGGGATTATAGGCGTGAGCCACCGTGTCCAGCCTTCTTTTTTATCTTTCAAGTTTTGAAACTATTGAGGTTTAAATGATCCATTAATCATATTTCTATGTTTATCTTTTCCATGTTTACCTTCTGATAAGCAGCCTTCGGCTTTTCTTCTGTTCCAACATTGTGACTTTTTTTAGTTGAATCCACAATTTATTGCCTTATAGTTCCTTAAAAAAATGATAGCTTTATTGAGCTATAATTCATATACCACGGAATTCACCCATTTAAAGTATACTGTTCAGGCCATTTTTGGTGGCACATGCCTGTAATCCCAGCTACTTGGGAGGCTGAGGCAGAAGTGCCTGAACCCAGGTGGTGAAGGTTGCAGTGAGCCGAGATTGTGCCATTGCACTTCAGCCTGGGAGACAAGGGGAGACTCAGTCTCAAAATAAATAAATAAACAAAGTATACAGTTCAGCGGTTTTTAATGTGTTCACGGGGTTATGCAACCATCATCACAATCAGTTTCAGGACATTTCATCATCCCGAAGAGAAATCCTGTGCCCATCAGCACTCACTTCCCATTTCCCTCCAACCCTTCCTTCAGCCTTAAGCTATCCTAATGTTTTCAAGGTACATTCACGTAGTGTGTAGCAGTATTTCATTCCTTTACATTGCCAAATAACATCCTATTCAATAAATATACCACATATTATGTATCCATTCATTAGTTGATGGGCATTTGAGTTGCTGCCACTTTTGGGCTATGTGGATAATGCTGCTGTGAACGTTCATGTCCAAGGTTTTTGTTTTGTTTTTGTTTTTGAGACAGGGTATTGCAATTGCAGGGTAGAGCAATACCCTGTCTCAAAAACAAAATAAAACAAAGCTGAGTGCAGTAGCACAATCTCAACTCACCGTAGCCTTCATCTCCTGGCCTCAAGCAATCCTCCCACCTCTGCCTCCCAAGTAGCTGGGACTACAGGAACTCGCCACCACACCTGGCTAATTTTTTGTATTTTTTTGTAGAGACGGGGTTTCATCATGTTGTCCAGGCTGGGCTCAAACTCCTGGGCTTAAGCGATCTGCCTGCCTTAGTCTCCCAAAGTGGTGGGATTACAGATGTGAGCCCGTGTACCTGGCATAAGTTTTTGTGTGGACTTACATTTTTATTTCGCTTCACTGTATGCTAGGAATAGAATTGCTAGGTCCGATGGTAATTCTACATTCAACTTTTTGAGAAACTGCCACACAGTTTTCCAAAGTGGCTTCACCATCTCACATTCCCTCCTGCAGTGTGTGAGGGCTCTGATTCTCCACATGCCTGCCTGTACTTATTACCATCAGTCTTCCCGGTTGTGGCCATCCAACATGGGAACTCAGTTTAGCCACATTCTCTGCCACTTTATAACAAAGATTACCTTTTCTCTAGGGTCCAGGAACAGGAACCTCATTTCCTTTTGTGGCCTCACAGAGGCACCTTTACTGTTCATATTTCTATCAATGTTCTTTTCATGGTGATATATGTATTCTTTAAGTTGGTGGAAGCTGGCCAGGCGCAGTGGCTCACGACTGTAATCCCAGCATTATGGGAGGCCGAGATGGGGAGATCACTTGAGGCCGGGAGTTCTAGACAAGCCTCGTCAATATGGTGAAACCCCGTCTCTATTAAAAAAACAAAAAATTAGCCAGGCGTGGTGGTCCATGGCTGCTGGCTGCTGTAAGAACTGAAAACGTGGAAGTGGTTATGAAGTGGGGTAGTGGGTAGAGCCTGGAATTTGTGGTGCATGATAACAAAAAGCTTAGATTGTCTTGAAGAGACTGTTAGCAGAAATATAGACGTTAAAGGTGATTCTGGTGAAGGCACAGAAGGAAGTGAAGAGGATGATAGAGCAAGCTTTCTTCATCTTTGTTTTTGTTTTTGTTTTGTTTTGTTTTTGAGACGGAGTTTCGCTCTTGTTGCTGAGCCTGGAGTGCAGTGGTGCCATCTCAGCTCATCACAACCTCCGCCTCCCAAGTTCAAGCAATTCTCCTGCCTCAGCCTCCCAAGTAGCTGGGATTATAGGCATGAGCCACCACGCCTGGCTAATTTTGTATTTTTAGTAGAGACAGAATTTCTCCATGTTGGTCAGGCTGGTCTCAAACTCCTGACCTCAGGTGATCCACCCACCTCAGCCTCCCAAAGCATTGGGAGTACAGGTGTGAGTCATCACACCTATCAGGGTCTCACTCTGTTGCCCAGGGTAGGGTGCAGTGGCGTGATCTCAGCTCACTGCAACTTCTGCAGGTTCAAACGATTCTCCTGCCTCAGCCTCCTGAGTAGCTGGGATTACAGGTATGCGCCACCATGCCCAAATTTTTTTGGTATTTTTAGTAGAGATGGGGTTACACCATGTTGGTCAGGCTAGTCTCAAACTCCTGACCTCAGGTGATCCACCGGCCTCGGCCTCCCAAAGTGAGCCGCCACACCCTGCCTAGATTTTCCTTTAATTTTTCCTTATTTATTTATTTATTATTATTATTTTTTTTTTCCTTTGGGACAGAGTTTCGCTCTTGTTACCCAGGCTGGAGTGCAATGGCGCGATCT
>NW_016107315.1:5635396-5638481 GCF_001604975.1 Cebus imitator
AGTAGAGACGGGGTTTCACCATGTTGACCAGGATGGTCTCGATCTCTTGACCTCGTGATCCACCCGCCTCGGCCTCCCAAAGTGCTGGGATTACAGGCTTGAGCCACTGCGCCCGGCCATGAGACACAGTTTTGTGCTTGTTGCCCGGGCTGGAGTACATAGCACGATCTTGGCTTACCGCAACCTCCGCCTCCTGGGTTCAAGCGATTCTCCTGCCTCGGCCTCCTGAGTAGCTGGGATTACAGGCATGCACCACCATGCCGGGCTAATTTTGTATTTTCAGTAGAGATGGGGTTTCTTCATGTTGGTCAGGCTGGTCTTGAACTCCCGACCTCAGGTGATCTGCCTGCCTCGACCTCCCAAAGTGCTGGGATTACAGGTGTGAGCCACCTCGCCCGGCCTATTTTTCCTTTTTGGTAGTCAGTGTTGCCCCCCACCCTGCCACCCCACCCACCAGGCTTTGTAGACAAATCCTAGCACAAAGGCAGGGAGCAGCAGCTTTGTATTAAGGGCATTCTATTGCTTCTTCCTCTCCCCAGGTATGTCTTCTCTGCTGACTCTTGGCATGAGCCTTGGAGGGACAGACACTGGTCAGTTCAAACATACCTGGCTCCTTGGCAGAAGAGTTGATTGGAGGGAGGTTATCACTCTTCACAGGATCCCCAGGAAGTGGTCCATATTGCTGCCCGTAATGTGGGCTTAGTCAACGGTGGTCATGGCTAGTGAGGTGATGACGAGACTTATTCCCAGTCTCTCAGGGCCCTTAAATGATACATCTAGTTTTTTTTTTTTTTAATTTATTGAGATGGAGTCTTACTCTGTTGCCCAGGCTGGAGTGCCATGGTGTGATCTCGGCTCTCTGCAAACTCTGCCCCCTGGGTTCAAGCGATTCTCCTGCCTCCTAAGTAGCTGGGATTACAGGTGTCCACTACCATGCCCAGCTAATTTTTGTATTTTTAGTAGAGACAGAGTTTCACCATGTTGGCCAGGCTGGTCTCAAAACTGCTGACCTCAGGTAATCCACCCTCCTTGGCCTCCCAAAGTGCTGGGATTACAGGCGTGAGCCACAGCGCCCAGCACATACTTATTTTCAATCAGTATTCTTCTTGGCTGTCTTTTTTTTTTAATGGCATTTGTAGAAGATGATCTACTCTGTGTGTGCGTGTGCGTGTGTGTGTGTGTGTGTGTATCCCAAATAACACAAGTGAAGTTTTGCTTCATAGTTTACATAACCTGTACTCACAAGCAGTATTTCCACAGCACATAAAAGAAAAAACACAGCCAGGCAAGGTGACTCACACCTGTAATCCCAGCACTTTGGGAGGCTGAGGCAGGCAGATCACCTGAGGTCAGGAGTTTGAGACCAGCCTGACCAATATGGCAAAACCCCGTCTCTACTAAAAATACAAAAAAAAAAAAAAAATAGCCAGATGTGGTGGCACATGCCTGTAATCCCAGCTACTCAAGAGGCTGAGGTAGGAGAATCACTTGAACCTGGGAGGTGGAGGTTGCAATGAGCTGAGATTACACCATTGCACTCCAGCCTGGGCAACACTAGCGAGACTCCATCTCAAAAAAAAGAAAAAACACGTCTGTGTTCATTTTTATGGCATAAACTGAATGGATGGGTGATGGATAGGTGGACAAGACTGTCCTGGTAGCTTTTTACAAACAAGGAACCACTAATGCTCAGTGTTCCTAGAGGGCCTCCCCTCCCTAGACAGGTTTCTGTTCCCTTGGCGCAGGAAATGCCCATGAACTTGCTCTCTTTTCCTTGATGCTACCTCCCCCCCAACCCCCGACCCCCTGCTCCCACTCCCAGGAGGCTCATCTTCTGGACCTTGCAGGAGGTGTGATGACTGTGTTATCTCCCTAGGGCGTCTGTGAGGAAATGACCTATGAGGAAATTCAGGATAATTATCCACTGGAGTTCGCCCTGCGGGACCAAGACAAGTACCGGTACCGGTACCCTAAAGGGGAGGTAGGTAGGGTTTGGGGCTTAGTTCCAGCCACCTACTGCCTGCCCGGGAGTACCCCCTGTGGCTGAATTGGGTAGCATAAGGGGCATGGTCTTGGAGGCAGGCCAGCCTGGGTGTGTGTTTCATCTCCACCACTTCCCAGCTATGTGGGCCGGACCTTAGTCCCTTCCTCGGGTTGGGGGTGGGCAGTGCCGTGTAGGGCAGGCCTTCAACCCAGAGACCTTTGGCTCCCTGCTCCACATTCTTGTTCCCCTTCCTGGGGGTGGAGAATTTGGAAGGGCAGGGCCTGAGGTGATGGGTCTGTGGTGTTAGGCTTTCCTGGGAACCCCGTAGACAGTGCACAGTCCCTTGGCATTCCCAGGCTAGCTCCTTTCCCAGGGAGTTGTTGGCCCTCTCTACGGTGCTCAAATGGCTGGGAAGTTGGGGACACCATGAAGCTTGGGACTAGGGTTTCAACTCGCTCGTGTTCCTGTCTCAGGCTTCACCCTTCCTTTAGATGCTTCCTCTTGTCACAGGCCGAGCCCATCCTGTCCTCTCTGTGGCTCTAGGCACCACCCGCAGCCCTGGCACCAGACCCAGGGAGACCTTCCACACATGAGCTGCGGCTACCGCAAGCCACTGCACTTGTCACCTTCTCTGACACAGGTCAGCCCAGGCCCCAGGTCAGAAATTCAGGGTCACTTTTGACTGAGGCATCTTCTTCCACTTCCAGGAGGTGGCCTGGGGCAGGGGCCGAATAAATATACCCCCCATCAACACACATATATACACATACATGTACACATGTAGAAACACCTCCACCCAGAAGCCAGGCTCACAGGCCCCTCTACTGTACCATCCTCAGGATAGTATAGCTCTTGGGAACATTCACTATTCCCCACATCATGTTGTAAGGCCAAGTTCAGATTTAGAACCAACCTGGATAACGGTCAGGAAAAAACAAAGCTGCTGGCTGCTCAAACTTGAGAATACAGGGAGGAGAATTGGTTGAGAAGTTCATGTTAGCAAAAGAATTGATCGGCCGGGCGTGGTGGCTCCTGTAATCCAAGCACTTTGGAGGCGAAGGCGGGCGGATCACCTGAGGTCAGGAGTTCAAGACCAGCCTG
>NW_016107315.1:5638836-5646891 GCF_001604975.1 Cebus imitator
AAAAAAAAAAAAAAAAAAAAAAAAAAAAAAAAAAAAAAAAAAAAAAAAAAAAAAAAAAATTAAAAAAAAAAAAAAATTGATCTAGGATTTTCCCAGAACTATACCAGGAGCCAGCACAAATCAGCGTGTCATTCTTTTTTTTTTCTTTCTTTCTTTAAAAAAATTTTTTTTTCTTTTTCTAAAGATGGGGTTTCACCATATTGGTCAGGCTGGTCTCGAACTCCTGACCTCAGGTGATCCGCCCACCTCAGCCTCCCAAAGTGCTGGGATTACAGTCATGAGCCACTGCGCCCGGCCAGCGTGTCATTCTTGCTTCCTAATCAAAGCTCAGGGCACATTCAGTTCTGACTACTGGAGGCCATTTTTGAAGGACCACTCATTGTGTGCAGAAGGATGAAACTGATGAAAATCTCCAAGCCTACCAGGGCAAGAGGCCTCTCAGGGGCCCAAACCATATATCACGGCAGGCATGGGGAAGATACTGGGCAAGTAGACTGAGGATAGTTCCTGGGGACCCCAGCTGTTCCTGATGAGTTACATCCAGGAAGTTCCAGGTCTTTCCTCTCTTCCCCGGCACTCTTGCCGGTGCACTCTGTTTCCTGTGGGCTGGAAGCGGGCAGAGTCTTCACCAGTCACATGAGTTCCATTGCTGAGGATTCAGTGCAGAGCCCCGTGGGTGGGCACTAAGGTGGACCCTGGGATGGAGCCTTAAGGTCTAGCTCTGCACTCTCAGTCCTACCAGAACCTGGGATGGGAGAGGTGGCCCCTTTCCTCAGGCGCCTACCTCCATGCCCTTAGAAGGCCAGGCTCGAGGGGGCCCAGCCACAGCTTCCCAGAATGGTGAACAGCTGCAGGAGTGGAAGGTGGCCCAGTGTCCAGGATGTGTCTGTCCCTCCCCTTAAGCCGGGCCTGAGGGACACCTCCCTGCTTGCCCTTGTAGTCCTACGAGGACCTGGTCCAGAGACTGGAGCCTGTCATCATGGAGCTGGAGAGGCAAGAGAATGTGCTGGTCATCTGCCACCAAGCTGTGATGCGCTGCCTGCTGGCCTACTTCCTCGACAAGGCAGCAGGTTCGGCCGTGCCCTAGGAGAGGTGGGAGGGTTGTGTGAGAAGGGAGGCACTGTCACCCAGCATTTCTGATGTGCTAACCATGCCCCTCTGTGTCTACAGAACAGCTGCCCTATCTCAAGTGTCCGCTGCACACAGTCCTGAAGCTGACCCCTGTGGCATACGGTAAGGAAGCTTCCTACACATTGACCATGGGTAACCATGACCTCTGCACAGTTCCACGATTTTCTCTGAATTCTTTGAAAATTGTGTTAGGAGCCCATTCCTCCGCCCCCTACCCCACTACCTTTCCCAATTTGCTTTTTTTTCTTTGAGATGGAGTCTCACTCTGTTGCCCAGGCTGAAGTGCAATGGCGTGATCTTGGCTCACTGCAACCTCCACCTCCTGGGTTCAAGTGATTCTCTTGCCTCAACCTCCTCAGTAGCTGGGATTACAAGCACCCACCACCACATCCAGCTAATTTTTCTATTTTTAGTAGAGACAGGGTTTTACTATATTGTCCAGGCTGGTCCTGTCTCCTGACCTCAGGTGATCTACCTGCCTTGGCCTCCCAAAGTGCTGGGATTACAGGCATGAGCCACCATGCCCGGCCCTAATTTGCTTTTAAAAAGTTTGTTGTAAAAAAGTTTATATGGCCACTGAAGGCCTCCCCAGTGACTTTGCTTAACCATTGCCTGCCTGGATAAGGGGCTTTTCTACTGATTTTTCCAAATTCCCATAAGGCCCCGTGGTCCCCAGGGCCTGGACTTTAAACGATTTTGGGTGCACGGCAATGTGAGTCCCACCCCTGCCTCTTGCCATACCAGCAGAGACCTTAGACAACTTCTTCATCTCTTGGGTCTTAGCTCCTCACCTTTAACATAGGTGCTCTTGCGGGAATGGCTGTGAAGCCCAGTGGCAGCCAGTGTCACTCCAGTGTGTGAAAATGCCCTTGTCCCCCATTGCACTGTGCACCTGGCACACGGTTGACTAGGCCTTGCATGGTAGAGTTGGGATGTGGGTGGTTTAGGGGCTCTGAAGATGGCGAGAGTCAGTGACCTCAGCTTAGGTCTGCTGCTCCCCCAATCCCTCTTGGTCCCGGGG
Source organism: Cebus imitator (assembly GCF_001604975.1). NCBI lineage: Eukaryota > Metazoa > Chordata > Mammalia > Primates > Cebidae > Cebus > Cebus imitator. The sequence goes on from NW_016107315.1 coordinate 5,640,989, forward strand.
TTGGGGAGCCTGGGGCCTCTGCGTGGCCCTGTCTGGGTCGTCACATGTGGATAAGCATGGGTCTGACAGGGTGCCTCATCCTTCCTCCCGGGGCTCCCCAGAGCTGCCTAAAGTGGAAGAACTAAAGTGAGGCTGAGGTGGCTGCTCCATTCCACATGCCCAGACCCCTCCAAGACAAGTTTCTAGCTTCTGCGGCTCAGCTGCCTTTCAGGAGTGAGGATGGATTTGCACCTTCCCTTTGGCAGGTTGTAAAGTGGAGTCCATATTCCTGAACGTGGCAGCTGTGAACACACACCGGGACAGGCCTCAGGTAGCACTGGGGTCTCTGCTGGGGTGGTGGGGTGTTCCTGATGTGGGAGTGTCCAGATGGCACACCCTCCAGGGCCAGGCCCAGCTGGGGCATGTCCCAGAGGGAGCCTGAGTCTTCTGCCAAGACTGTTGTCCTATCAGCAGGGCAGGGCCCTGGTTCTGGGTGTGGCCTACATCAGGCCTTCCCAAGGCATTTGCCCCAGGAATGGGGAAATCCCTGATGCTGGGCCACCAGGCTCAGGAGTGCCGAGCTTGGGTGTGGTTGGACCCCCAGGACTTGAGGAGCCACAGGGCTCCCCAGCAGCTCCTTGGAGGTCTGAGTCAAGGGGGCCCTTGGGCTCAGTGGGAAAGAGGCTGGAGGCTGAGAATGAGGCTTCTGTCCTTCAGAGTGCAGGGGGACACTCTCCCCTCTCCCCATCCCTGCAGCTGAGGCCTCATGAGCCCCTTTTCTAACCCCAGCACCTTTAAAAATTAAAATGGGATTATGCTTTTGGGGAAAGGACCACACAGATGCTAAAGGGGCCTGAGCATGGGGTAGAGACCTTGGTCCAGAAGAGCAGGTCGCCACCTATCTCCCCAAGTGCTTTGTATAAGGTAGAAGCTCCTCAGAGTGGAGCCCAGGACCACTCTTGGTCCCATGTGGGGTCCCTCCACCATGTTGGCTCCCTCTCCCACTGGGACCACTACACTTCTGGGAACCCTGGTCCCAGTTCCTGGAGTCCACTGCACGGAGAAGGCTCTTGGGACTCAGTCATGCCCGTTGCCATTCATGATGGGGCCTGCTTGGGCTCTGGGTCCCTGCTGAGGATGCAGGCCTTGGGCTGGACCAGGACATCTGGCCTTGGAGCCCACAGCACAAGTGCGTAGAAGTGTCCTATCCCTTCCCAACACCACTGCCCCCAAGCAGGACCAGTTACCCTGCAAGGCTCTCTTCCTATTGCTCTGAGAGTTCGTGCATGCCTTGGCCAAGTTTAGCCCAGGGCCAATTTGGCACCCACAAGTCACAGGGGAAGGCATCTCCCAATGGGCATCCTTTGTGCCAAGGAAAGCCCAGATGGCATTGGGCCCCCAGTGCTGACAGGGTGGTGGTAAGAGAGGCCCCTGGGCCTGGCAGCCCTTGGGAGCTGACCCTGCCAGTCCATCACCATAGTGTGGCTGGCGGTCACTCTGCCCACTCTGGGTGGGTGCTTCTGAGAGGCAAACTGCTGCTAACCCCAGGTTCCTGGATGGCTCCCTTTCAGGTAGACAGGATCCCAGGGGCTTCTGGCCCATCCGTTGGGGCAGGCTATGGTGGAATAGGGGGGCCTCAGGAAGCCTGCCCAGCAATAAGAATTGTACCTGCCCCTACAATTCCAGGGGGCCAGTCCTATGAGCCCACGCTGTGGGCCACGGGAGCCACGTGTCTCTCCCTGCAGATCTGGGCATGTCATGTTGCATGGGGCAGCAGCTCAGGTCATCAGTGACCTGCTCCTGCATGTGATGATTCCGGGGCCCACAGCTGGGAGGATGGGCCACCAGGCTCAGGGGCATGTATGGCAGCCTCAGAGAGCTGAGGGAAGTTTCAGGTTCCCTATTCCTTAGGCCTGAGATACCTTGAGCCCAACTGGCCAAGGATGGAACTGAGCTCTGCAGTTTGGTGCGGGCTGTCTACAGCTGAGGGCTTCAGGAGGCCCTGTGCCCCAGGGCTAGGGGAATAGAACAGGCTGTAGACCAGGAAATGTCTTTGGGCTTCTGGGGCTACCTCTGACACCTGTGTGCCAATACTCTAAGCCAGGAAGGAGGCAACCCCAGGAGCTGAACCCCTTCCCTGCCCCACAGATGAGGATAAGATCCCCAAGCCAGGGGTTCCTCCTCAATCGACCCAGCGCTGAGATAGGAGGTGGGGGCGGCCTTGCTTTGGATATTGCCTGACCTGGCTGCAGTGGAGCAGGAAACGAGGTGGCATCCTCCACCCCACCTTTGTATTAGTTTCCATCCACTCACTGTGTGGCACGAAGCTCTTGGCCCTGTGTTCTTAGGGAAGCTTGCAGTCTAGAGTCTTGTGGCCAGGGCTGCTACGGTGAGAAAGTGAAGCCTGATGGGCCACAGTGATGAGGAAGGCAGACAGCAGGCATCTCATCTATTTGTGCCATGGAGTGAATGCTCTGTGTTTTTATTGTACAGAACGTGGACATCTCAAGACCTCCAGAGGAAGCCCTTGTCACGGTCCCTGCTCACCAGTGACCATGTTCATCCACTGTGACGACCAGGCAGGCACTGGTCTCTGCAGAGGGGGTCATTCCAGGCCCTCCAGTCTGTGTGACAGTCACCATGCAGGGATATTCTTGAAGCCACACATGGCTGGGAACCCAGAACCCCCACCCCAGCCCACCTGGCTCTTTGCTGACAGTCAGCGACGAGGTTGTGCATGGTTCCTACCTGCTGCTGGAGTCACCTGACCAGACTGCATCTGTACGGGCTGTTCAGAGGTTGCCCAGCACCTGGTTCTTACGGCGCAGCTCTTAGGTGTTCTCTCTCGCCAGCCCAGCTGGCTTTGTGAAGCGTGAAACCCTACAATGTGAAGGCAAGTGCTTGCTGTGATATGCCTACTGTGGCCCAGTTGCCAGCAGGGCCTCTTCCATCCTCTCTTTGGCCATTTCCTGAGCCAGAGGCCAGATCTTCATGGGGCCCTGAGCTTCTGCTGCCCCTGGTGAGAGGGAGAGCCCTTCCCTTCCTTACCTACCAGAAACTAGAGCCCTAGGCACAGCAGATGCTTCCCGGGCAGCCACCGGCCAGGCCCTTATATCCATGTCACCCTTATTTGTGGGCATTTATGAAAGCAATGCACTTGCTTCGGCACATTGGGATGCACAGAAATGTGCGAGCAGGGGGCGATGGTGGTTGCCCTCCCCAGTTGTGCATGCACCAGTGTGCTTGTGGGAGCTGGTGGCCGGGCGCCCCTTCAGGCCTGCTCTCACAGTGAAACCACCTCAAGACAGGGCAGGGGTCCGAGCTACCTTCCTGGTGCACACACCAAAGTGCTTGAGGGAGAGGCTGCTGTCCCCTCTCCCCTTCCCTGGCTGTGCACACTGGCAGCCGGTGGAGAGGCGGCCTCTCGCCTGCTGCTTCCTGTGTCCACACGGGAATGTCTGCTGGTGGCAGAGACATGCAGTTGCCATGAATGATTCAGAAACACTTGCTACGGTCCTGTATAACCTTTTCTGGTATTTGTTGACTTCTGCCTGTGGGCCTGAGGAAAGGAGGAGGCAGAACCACAGGCAGTCCCTGGGCAAGGGAGGACTTTTCCAGCCATAGCATGGCCTTCCATTCATGTACACATGAGTCTAGTGAAAAATGGCCTTGTAAAGTCCAATGTCTGTCATGCCCCTGAGTTCTTTTGGTCCCAGAGAGGCAGCCTGGGCAATGGGTTTTGGCTGCATTTTACAGCTGGCAAACAGACTGGCTGGCAAGTGTGGGGCTGGGTCAGAAAGTGTCTGGACTTGTAGTCAGGTGCCCTGCTGTCCACAGGTGGACTTTGGGGAATTCAGGCCCTGGATCCCAAGTCTTTTGTGTCTGGAGCTTTTCCTGGCCTGTGTCTGGAGGGCAGCTCATCTTTCCAGCTCCCAGGGCTTTGCAGCCTCCAGATGCCACCTGCCCCTGAGAGAAGTTAGCGTCCCTGGTCCCGGCTGGTGGTCTCTCATCCTCGTGTGCTGTTCTGCTGAGAGATGTCCAAGGTGGAGCAGGGGCGGGATCCTCCTTCCAGACTCATCTGTCAGAGCCCCAAGTGCTTTAGACCCAGAGCCCACTGCCTTTGGGGGATGGGGACTGCAGCCTTTGCTTCTGTGTCATGGGGAGTTTTGGTGACTTTTGTCACCTGGGCGCACTCACTTGTTAGCCATAGTGGGTCCCCTTGGTCTTCAACAGGACATGTACGTCTGGATGTCACCTGAGGTGAGACCACTGAGGCCTTTTCTCTCTGTATACAGAGGGGAGTTAGGAGCTGCTGGACTGGATGCATTGTAAGGACTGGGGACAGGGCAGAGGGAAGTCCAGGGATCAGGCATCAGTTGGGGCCGGCCCTGGCATGGTCTCCACATACGCTATGATGTGCCTGATTGGCTGCCACGTTTCAGCCATGCTAGCTGACGAGCCCATGTTGCAGACATTTTGCCAAGGTCCCCAGAATGGATGGTATTAGATCTCAGCCACATGCAACACTGTGTCCAGCATCTTTGCAATAAATACTTTTAAAAAAATAATCACATCAGGTTGTATCTTGTAGCCAGTTCTCCATCTGTGAAGGGTTTTTTCTGGCCTGTTCTGTTGACACTTGGTGCTATAGTCCTCCTCTTAGGTCTTGTTGGGATCCTTGGTTCAGCTTCCACCCCCATGTTCATGCCTCACTGAAGAGGAATCGTGGCCAGGTGAGGTGGCTAATGCCTGTAATCCCAGCACTTTGGGAGGCCGAGGTGGGTGGATCAGGAGGTCAGGAGTTCGAGACCAGCCTGACCAACATGGTGAAACCCTGTCTCTACTAAAAATTCAAAAAATTACCTGGGCGTGGTGGCACGTATCTGTAATCCCAGCTACTCAAAAGGCTGAGGCAGGAGAACTGCCTGAACCTGGGAGGTGGAGGTTGCAGTGAGCCAAGATCATGCCACTGCACTCCAGCCTGGGCAACAGAGTGAGACTTTGTCTAAAAAAAAAAAAAAAAAAAAGAGGAATCGCACTGCCCTGGAGTGAGCTCTGGCCTGGCACACATGGGCAGGGGCCAGGGTCTTCCCTGGGCTGACCTGGGGTACAGGGCCCCTGCCCCTGAACAAGAGGCAGATGTGAAAGGGGCAGTGCAGCTGGAGTGGAGCACTGTTAAGAGAGGGATTCCGAGGTCCCTAGGAATGTGGGCTCCAAATGCAGCATCCTTGGGGAAGGGGCTCGGGGACTGGGTCAAGGATGGAGTGGCTGCATGAGGCTGTGGGTGAGGCCATGCTCACCAGTGTTCTGGTATTTTCTTTGTCACCTGCATCTGGGGTGTGTGGGGAAGGTGGAGACAAGGGACAGGGTGTTCCCTTCCCATGCCTTAGAATGTCATGGGCTGTTCATACTTCCTGCCCTGGGGCTGGCTTTCCCGGAAGCGGGCTGTGGGGGGCTCCTCTGTGGACAAGATGAGGCTGGGCATGGCGGGGTGCCCACCTGTGCTGCTCCCAGTGTGTCAGGGCAGAGGATGGCTGTGACTGGGCCACTTCTGGGTGGTTTGGGGTAGCCAGCAGCTATGTTTCTGCCTTCTCCAGCTATGCTAAGGGGTCTGAGGGAGAGGCAGCTCTACAGGACTCAGGTGGTGACTAATCTCCACCTGGTGGGATTTTGGGGGCAGCTCCGGGGTCCTCACCTGTGTCTGGGCACTGAGTTCCTAGGGCGGACACCTGACCTCCTTTGAGGCTTCTCAGCACGTTTTGAAGAAGGTTTTGAAGATTTTAGTAGAAAACAAAAGGAATGAAATATAACTGTATAGGAATTTTTCTTCAGGTCCAGTGTTCTACCATAACCTAGAAAGGGCAATTAGATTATTACGTTGAGGAATTTTGTAGTGTTTTGGGTTACTGGGAAATAATAGCCAT
>NW_016107315.1:5648206-5649582 GCF_001604975.1 Cebus imitator
ATTTTTAGTAGAGACGGGGTTTCACTATGTTGACCAGGATGGTCTCGATCTCTTGACCTCGTGATCCACCCGCCTCGGCCTCCCAAAGTGCTGGGATTACAGGCTTGAGCCACCACGCCTGGCCTCAGCATGTTTTCTTGTATCAACAAGAATGAGCTTGAGCCAGGCGCAATGGCTCACACTTGTAATCCCAGCACTTTGGGAGGCTGAGGAGGATGGATCATGAGGTCAGAAGTTCAATACAAGTCTGGCCAACATAGTGAAACCCTGTCTCTACTAAAAATACAAAAAAAATTAGCTGGGTATGGTGGTGTGCGCCTATAATCCCAACTACTTGGGAGGCTGAGGCAGGAGAATTGCATGAACCCGAGAGGCATAGGTTGCAGTGAGCTGAGATGGCGCCATTGCACTCCAGCTGAGGTGACAGTGCAAGACTCCACCTCAAATAAAAAATAAAAATTAGAAGAATGAGCTTGAAAGGATCAGATAATATTTGGATAGAATCAAATATTATTGCAAAGACATAGGTTTCAGCAATCTTGGATTTACATCTATAAATATATATATAATACTTTTTTACTTCCAGAGAAGAGTATTCCCATGTTTGGTTCAGACTGATCATTATTGAGTACATTATTGTTTAAACAAAACTATTTTAGTTTATTTTATTGTATTTTTGTAAAAACCTGGTCTTTCACTGAGCACAGTAGTTCCCACTTATAATCCCAGCACTTTAAGAGGCCGAGGTGGGAGAGTTACAGGAGCCCAGGAGTTTGAGACCAGCCTGGGGAACATACAGAGATCCTGCCTCTACAAAAAAGGTTTTCAAATGACTAAGTGTGGTGTCACATGTCTACAGTTCTAGCTACTTGGAAGGCTAAGAAAAAAGAATTGCTTGAGCCCAGGAGTTGGACGTTGCAGTGAGCCGGGGTCAGGTCAGGCCACTGCAACCTGGGCAACAGAATGAGACCTTCTTTCAAAAGCAAAAACAAAAACACACCCTGCTCTGTTGCTCAGGCTGGTTATGAACTCATAGCTTCAAGTGATCCTCCCACCTCAGCCTCCTGAGTAGCTGGGATTACAAGCATACACCACTGTATCGGCAAAACTATTTTATTGAAAGTGAAAAATGAGGCCAGGCCTGGTGACTCACGCCTGTAATCCCAGCACTTTGGGAGGCCGAGGTGGGCAGATGACGAGGTCAAGAGATGGAGACCATCCTGGACAACATGGTGAAACTCCGAATCTACTTAAAATATAAAAATTAGGCCGGGCGCGGTGGCTCAAGCCTGTAATCCCAGCACTTTGGGAGGCCGAGGCGGGTGGATCACGAGGTCAAGAGATCGAGACCATCCTGGTCAACATGGTGAAACCCC
>NW_016107315.1:5652212-5653825 GCF_001604975.1 Cebus imitator
AAAAATAGCTGGGCATGGTGACACATGCCTGTAATCTCAGCTACTTGGGAGGCTGAGGCAGGAGAATTGCTTGAACCTGGGAGACGGAGGTTGCAGTGAGCCAAGACTACACCACTGCTCTCCAGTCTGGGTGACAGAGCAAGACTCTGTCTCAAAAAAAAAAGAAAAGCAATCAAGGAGCCATTTCAACCCTAGTGTCTCACATTAGAATCCCTAACCTATGGAGAAGAGGGACTATGGTGCTTATTATGCAGCCCCCACCAATTTTTTTATTTTATTTTATTTTATTTATTTATTGAGACGGAGTCTCGCTCTGTCACCAGACTGGAGTACAGTGGTGCGATCTCTCCTCACTGCAACCTCCAACTCTCTGGTTCAAGCAATTCTTCTGCCTCAGCCTCCCGAGTAGCTGGGATTACAGGTATGTGCTACCAAAAATACAAAAGCTAATTTTGTATTTTTAGTAGAGATGGGGTTTCTCCATGTTGGTCAGGCTGGTCTTGAACTCTGGACTTCAGGTGATCCGCCCACCTCCGCCTCCCGAAGTGCTGGGATTACAGGCATGAGCCACCGTGCCTGGTGGATACATCATCTTATGGCTTTGGATTCTTTCCTTTGTGTTATACTAGAGAGCTTTTGGCACCTTAACTGCATTGAGTGAGATCCAGTTTTTATTCAGCCAACCAAGTAGACGTGTGGGAACAACCCCTGACAGCTTGAGCTGGTGCATGGAATCCAAATCCTTGCTAAGTGCACCCATACTGATAAATTCAGCCCAATATAAACTTATCCACTTGGTCTGGGATTTCAGTCTGTTCCCACACATATTGTCCATATTTTGGGAAACATAAAATAACAGTCTTGCAATTCTTTTGATAAGTGAGTCTCCCACCCTGGGCTTGACTTTATGAAAGGATCTCCAGACATGCTGAGATCTCCCTCTAGTTAAAAGCTCCGGAAATCATAAGGAATTGGGAGAAGAACTGCCTTCTTTCAGGGTAACTCCTTCATGATGTCCATGGTGCCTTTCAGGGGAGGACACCTTGCTTTAGCAGGCAGAAGAGGCTGGGGTTGGTGGGGATCTAATTCCTCTGAATTCTTTCAGGTGTCTTCATTCCACCTCATTCATTAATTTCATACTTGCGGGGGTTTTTTGTGTTTCGTTTTTGTTTTTTGAGACAATTTCATTCTGTTCGCCATGCCAGAGTGCAGTGATGTGCCCTCAGCTCACTACAGCCTGAACCTCCAGGGCTCAGGTGATCCTCCCACCTCAGACTCCCTAGTAGCTAGGACTATAGGCACACACCACCACAACTGGCTACTTTTTTTTCTCTCTTTGTAGAGATGGGGTTTTGCCATGTTGCCCAGGCTGGTCTTGAACTCCTGGGCTCAAGCGATCTGCCAACCTCAGCCTCCCTAAGTGCTGGGATTACAGTTTTGAGCCACGGCACCCTGCCTGTTTCTTTTGTTTGTTTTCTTTTTCTTTTTTTATATTATTATTTTTTTTCACCATGTTGACCAGGATGGTCTCGATCTCCTAACCTCAGGATCCACCCACCTCGGCCTCCCAAAGTGCTGGGATTACAGGCGTGAGCCACCGCACCTGGCCTGTT
>NW_016107315.1:5654595-5657003 GCF_001604975.1 Cebus imitator
GAGGCAGGAGAATTGCCTGAACCCAGGAGGTGGGGGTTGCGGTGAGCCGAGATCGCACCATTGCACTCCAGCCTGGGTAACAAGAGCGAAACTCCGTCCCAAAAACAAACAAAAAAAAACAATTGTTTTGTAGTGATGGGGGTCTCGCCTTGTTGCCAGGCTGGTCACAAACCACGGCCTGGAGCGATCCTCCTACGCTGGCCTCACAAAGTGCTGGGAATATAGGCATGAGCCATCTTGTCTGGCCAATTCAGCACATTTAGTAAGTGCCCACCATGTGCCAAGCAGTACGGATATAGGAGTAAGCATGACCCTGCTGTCAGCGAGATGACGTTCTGCTGGTAGGAGATACAGTAAGCAAGTAAGTAAAACGTGGAGTGCATGAGCGTGCTGGGATAGAGGGAACAGGCAGGGGTTGCAAGCAGGCCTCACTGAGAAGGTGACCAAAGCCTGGATGAGGCCATGGTACATTCCACAGCCAAAGCAAAGGCTGAGGGTGGCTGTGCCCTGTGAGTTCAAGAAACACAGAGGAGGCTGGTGGGGCTGGAGAAGAAGGAGGAGGAAGAGGAAGACGGGGTCAGAGAGGTCATGGGATGCAGAATATGTGAGGCCTTGGAAACGGGGGACCAAAGGGTTTTGAGCAGAGTGACTTGATCTGATGAACATTTAAAAAGAACTCCACTGGCTGCTACAGAATCAAAACCTGATCTGAATGGGGCTGAGTGGAAGCCAGGTCACTTGTCTGGAGGCTGCTGCAATCATCCAGGTGAGAGCAATGAGCTCCTGATAGAGCTGCCTAGAAGTGGTTGGATTCTGCATATACTTTTCAGGTACAGCCAAGTTTGGCTGACGATTTGGAGGAAGGCATGTGAGAGAGGCATAATGTCAAGGTCTGCAGTGGCCACCTATGGACATGTGAAAGCTGTGGGGAAGCAGCTGTGGAATGGGGTTGGCAGGTTGAAGGTGAGTTCAAGATGTAATGCCCATTAGGGCCAGGGGTGATGGCTCATGCCTATAATCCCAGCACTTTGAGAGGCTGAGGCAGGTGGATCACCTGAGGTCAGGAGTTCGAGACCAGCCTGGCAAACATGACAAACTCCGTCTCCACTAAAAATACAAAAATTAGCTGGGCATGGTGGCAGGCACCTGTAATCCCAGCTACTTGGGGGGCCGAGGCAGGAGAATCACTTGAACCCCGGAGGCAGAGGTTGCAGTGAGCCAAGATCATGCCACTGCTCTCCAGCCTGGGTGAAAGAGTAAGACTCCATCTGAAAAAAAAAAAAAAAAATTCTAGTTGTCTAAGCCTCCCAGAAGACTAATTGCTCTCTTCAACTCAGATGACAAAGATNAGCTTGAGAAGCAGTGTGAAGAGTATGTGATGGAAGAGGCTGTGGCCCACCCTGTCACTGAAGCTGGAGGGTCAGGGAAGGTAGACAGAGAACTGACCACTGTAGACATGCATGTGGAGTCCGGTTTCCCAGGGGCATGCTTTGTCTTGATCAGGGCCTAACTTTCATAGGAAAGAATGAGTGAGTGTGGTCAACAATGAAAGGAAAAAAAGGTTGGGCGCAGTGGCACACGCCTGTAATCCCAGCACTTTGGGAGGCCAAGGTGGGTGGATCACCTGAGGTCAAAAGTTGGGGACCAGTCTGGCCAACATGGTGAAAATCCATCTCTACTAAAAATATGAAAATTAGCTGGATATGGTGACTCACGCCTGGAATCCCAGCTACTCAGGAGGCTAAGGCAGGAGAATCGCTTGAACTGGAGGTTGCAGTGAGCCCAGATCACACCATTGCACTCCACCCTGGGTGACAGAGGGCAACTCCATCTCAAAAAAAAAAAAAAAAAAAAAAAAAAAAAAAAAAAAAAAAAAAAAAAAAAAAAAAAAAAAAAAAGAGAAGTAATGCCCATTGGATAGTGATGTTGACAGCAGGACAGTTGCATCTTTGAGTCTGGAGTGGGAGTCCTTGTTTGCAGGTAGGAGACGGCGTCATCATTGCATAGATGATATATATTCAGACCATTTTACTGGATGGGCTCTCCAAGGGGAATACAAATGCAGAAGAAATGAGTCCTAAGGACCAAGCCCTGGGCACCTCACCTGAGAGGAGGCAGCACCAGCAAAGCAGCTTGAGGGCTGGGTGCAGTGGCTCATGCCTGTAATCCCAGCACTTTGGGAGGCTGAGATGGGTAGATCACTTGAGGACAGGAGTTTGAGACCAGCCTGACCAACATGGTAAAACCCAGTCTCTACTAAAAATACCAAAGTTAGCTGGGTATGGTGGCTCGTGCCCGTAGTCCCAGCTACTCAGGAGGCTGAGGCAGGAGAATCGCTTGAACCTGGGAGGTGGAGGTTGCAGTGAGCCAAGATTGTGCCAGTGCTCTGCAGCCTGGGTGACAGAGCA
>NW_016107315.1:5659236-5665842 GCF_001604975.1 Cebus imitator
AAAAAAAAAAAAAAAAAAAGAATAAATAAATAAATAAAGGAAAGAAAAAAAAGACTGAATGGGGCTGTGATTCAACCAGCATTTTAATCTGGGACACATAATCAGCCCTTGGGTTGGATATTGGGCCATCTCAGCCCCATGGCTGCAAGAGGCTCATTTTAGCAGAGTTGAAAACGTATTCAGTTTGTGCCTTGATACAAGCGGCTAACAACTTGACCTCCTCGTGCCATTCTCTTTCTTTAAGCTGTTTGGTGCCATTGGAAGCAACTACCTGACACTTCACTGAATTTCTCAGGCCGTTCGTGCTATTGAAGTCCTTGCCTTCCATGAGCTCATCATCTGACTGGCCTGCTTTGGTGTCTTTTTTTCTGATACCAAACTGTCTGGGGTTTTCTACACCAACAATCATTTGCTCATTCTGACACCAACTGATGTCCAGCAATTCAATTCACATACCAAGTCCTGGAGTTAGCACGAACCCCATGGGTTAAGGGCTTATTCCCACAAGACTATCCTACTTCAGGTGCCAGTTGAAAGTCCCAGGGGGCCTGGTTGCCATGGCTTACACCTGTAATCCCAGCACTTTGGGAGCCCCAGGTAGGAGTATCATTTGAGCCTAGGAGTCCAAGACCAGCCTGGTCAGACTGGGTGCAGTGACTCATGCCTGTAATCCCACCACTTTGGGAGGCCTAGGCAGGTGGATCTCTTGAACCCAGAAGTTCAAGTCCAGTTTAGGCAACACAACAAAACCCCATTTCTACAAAAAAATACAAAAATTAGCCAAGTGTGGTGGTGTACACCTATAGTCCCAGCTACTCAGGAGGCTAAGGTAAGAGGATCGCTTGAGCCCAGCAAGTCAAGGCCACAGTGAGCTGTGATTGCACCACCATACTCCAGCCTAGGTTACAAAGCAAGGCTCTCTCTCTTTTTTTTTTTTTTAAGAGATGGGGTTTCTCCATGTTGGCCAGGCTGGTCTCGAAGTCCTGACCTCAGGTGATCCACCCACCTCCGCCTCCCAAAGTTTTGGGATTACAGGTGTGAGCCACCGCGCCCAGCCAGACTCTGTCTCTTAAAAAAAAAAAAAACGTTCTTGGGTGGGCCAACTTCTGACCAGCTGACTATAAATAAGGGGTTCTTACAACCCCCTCCTCAGGTTCTGTGATTCACTAGAGTAGCTCTCAGAGTTCAGGGAAACACTTTACTTATATTTACTGGTTTATTATAAAGGAAGAAAAGGATGTGACTCAGGAGTAGCCTGTTGCTGTTTTTCTCAGCACTCCCCTAACCACAGAAGGAACAGCTGTTAAATAAAAATTATGGGAGCCATTGTTTGGACTGAACTGCAGTAGGCCCCAGCAAACCAGACCAAATCAAAATGGAGTCACTCATGCTAAATGCCACATGATCAAACTGATCATGAGGTCAGGAGTTCGAGATCAGCCTGACTAACATGGTGAAACCCCGTCTCTACTAAAAATACAAAAATTAGCTGGGCATGGTGATAGGTGCCTGTAATCCCAGCTACTCGGGAGGCTGAGGCAGGAGAACCATTTGAACCCAGGAAGTGGAGGTTGCAGTGAGCCGAGATCTCACCATTGCATTCCAGCCTGGGTGACAGGGCAAGACGTCGTCTCTCTCTCTCTCTCTCTCTCTCCCTCTCTCTCTCTCTCTCTCACACACACACACAAACACACACACACACAAACACACACACACACACACACAGGCAAACAGATCTCCAAATAGACCAATCTTTTTTCTGAAAATCAGTTTACCTGAGCCAGTGCAATAAGGAAGTGATAGCAGCAGGAGGCATCCAAATGCCTAGGCAGAGAGCGAGTTGTCCCCAGTGAAACCCACCTCCAAGCCCAACACAGCTTAAAGCCTGAAAGCCAAGCTACCAATTAAATCCTCAGACCTGATTGAGAATGTCTGTTTGCCATGCTTTCCTCTGATTGATCCCTACCCCACCTGTTTTACATAGACCTGCCCTTTTGCAATTGGTTTTCTACACTGTTTTTTTTTTTTTTTTTTTGAGATGGAGTTTCGCTCTCGTTACCCAGGCTGGAGTGCAATGGCGCCATCTCGGCTCACCACAGCCTCCGCCTCCTGGGTTCAGGCAATTCTCCTGCCTCAGCCTCCTGAGTAGCTGGGATTACAGGCACGCGCCACCATGCCCAGCTAATTTTTTGTATTTTTAGTAGAGACGGGGTTTCACCATGTTGACCAGGATGGTCTCGATCTCTTGACCTCGTGATCCACCCGCCTCGGCCTCCCAAAGTGCTGGGATTACAGGCGTGAGCCACCATGCCCGGCCCCTAGTTTTCTACACTGTTGTGCCCACCTTTGAGTGATGTATTTGCTTTAACCTTTTTTGCAGATTCACAAACCAGTCATCATGCACTCACCATTATGAGTCCATAAAAGGTCCCAGACCCAGGCCAGGTGCGGTGGCTCAAGCCTGTAATCCCAGCACTTTGGGAGGCCGAGGCGGGTGGATCACGAGGTCAAGAGATCGAGACCACCCTGGTCAACATGGTGAAACCCCGTCTCTACTAAAAATACAAAAAATCAGCTGGGCATGGTGGCGCGTGCCTGTAATCCCAGCTACTCAGGAGGCTGAGGCAGGAGAATTGCCTGAACCCAGGAGGCGGAGGTTGCAGTGAGCCGAGATCGCGCCATTGCACTCCAGCCTGGGTAACAAGAGCGAAACTCCGTCTCAAAAAAAAAAAAAAAAAAAAAGTTCCCTGACCCAGCCACATGGGAGATTTTCCTGCCTTCAGGTAGGGAGACCACCCCCACGTCCCCTCTCTGCTGAAAGCTGTTTCCTCACTCGATAAAACTCCCTGACGCTTACTCTTGCATTGTCAGCGCACCCACGTTCTTCTTGGATGCAGGACAGGAACCTGGGAACCTGTGCACAGGAAACCAGTGGGCAGGGAATCCGTGTGCAAGCCAGACTTGGCCTGGGGGTGCCAAGTGGGTGGTCTTCTGCAGCAGGTTGTGTGGCCGAGCCAGGCCTGGGTGGGGCGTCACCAGAGGAGGTCCCTGGCTTGCAAAGTGACCCAGAAGAAAATCCTGCATCAGGAGTCCCCTCTATTGAAAAAGTAACCTGAAGTAAACTGATGTTAACCACATTTTTCCATACTGTTTCCTTGTTCCTACCTTACAAAACCCACCATTCTGCTGTTGGCCAGTGAGAAGTATCATGTAGAATGGAGACTGCCCTATTCATGAATTGTGAATAAAAGCCAATTAATTCTATAGTTAAATTCATTGTAATTTTCCCTTTGGACAAGCCAAATGAAGCCACACCTGGGGCAAGGTATGGGGGGAGGGGCACACAGCTTCCATGTTGTCTCGGAGCTCACCAGTCTTCCCTGCACCTCAATGTGTTGGCCAACCCAGAAGCTCCCAGACCTCACTCTTTAATGGTTTTTATGGAGGTTTCATTACAAAGGCACGATTGATTAAATCCTTGACTACTTGGTGATTGAACTCAATCTCTAGCCTCCCTCCCTTCCCCCGAGTTTGGGAGATGTGACTGAATTTCTAAAACTCTTTTTTTTTTTTAAAGATGGGGTTTCACCATGTTGATCAAGCTGGTCTTGAACTCCCGACCTTAGGTGATCCGCCCGCCTTGGCCTCCAAAGTGCTTGGATTACAGGCGTGAACCACCACGCGCGGCCGAAGTTCTAAAACTCTTATCCTTATTTGGTCTTTCAGGCCCATATGGTGAAGCTATCTAGCAGCGCTCTGATAGGAGTCATCCATTTGCATCAGAAGAACAGTAAATTCTAATGGGTTTAGGAACTTGGTGTCAGGCAAGAACTAAGACTAAATATTTAGTTTTTTCATCATGCCACAGCAACAGTAGCAGTGACTATCAGCTCGGACTCCTCTGCCTGCCACGGGTTGCCGGAGTGCTTTCCTTCCCCAGGGCTGGAGTTCCACTGCTTTTAGCTCCAACCAGGCAAATAACCAGTCCAGACACCCCCATTTCCCCGGGCATCTGCTACCATTCCTGGTGAGGACTTCTTTAACAAAAAAAAAATTTTTTTTTAGACAGTCTTGCTCTGTTGCCCAGGCTGGAGTGCAGTGGCACAATTTGAGCTCACTGCAACCTCTGCCTCTTGGGTTCAAGTGATTCTCTTGCCTCAGCCTCCTGAGCAGCTGGGATCACAGGCATGAGCCACCACGCCTGGCTAAATTTTTTTTTTGTTTAGTAGAGACGGGGTTTTTCTAGGTTGGCCAGGCTAGTCTCAAACTCATGACCTCAGGTGATCTACCTGCCTCGGCCTCCCAAAGTGCTGGGATTACAGGCTTGAGCCACCATGCCCGGTTGTGTTCTCCCTTTTTAAAATTTTTTTGCTTTTTGAGACAGAGTCTTGCTCTGTCGCCCAGGCTGGAGTGTAGTGGTGCAATCTTAGCTCACTGCAACCTCTACCTCCTGGACTCAAGCAATCCTCTGTGCAGCTGGGACTGCAGGCACGCATCACGTCACCCAGCTAATTTTTGTATTTTTTGTAGAGACAGGGTTTTGTCATGTTGCCCAGGCTGGTCTCGAACTCCTGTGCTCAAGAAATATCCGCACTCCTCTCCCTCCCAAAATGCTGGAATTACATGCAGGAGTCACCACTGTGCCCGGCCCTGATGAGAACTTCTCTATCAGTTGGAGGAAGCTGACTCTGCCCAACTTAATCAGAAACCCAGTTTATGAAGAGGAACTGTAGAGCCCTTGGAGCCAACAAGGCGTCTGGAAAGCAAGGTTCCAAGTTCAAGCAGTATCATCTCCAGCCCAAACCACACTGCTACGGCCTGGTGAGCATGCCACTGCTGCTGCCATGAGGGGTGAGCAGGGCCTTTGTGACCCACATACCTCCCCACAGGTGCGGACTCGTGCTGCTGCCACGCCTGCTGCAGCACTCCATCAAAGCTGGCCACCAGCCCCTGACTCCAGGGAGACTACCTTATATGGTTGGGCCTACGGCAAAAGCCCTTGCCCTGGGGCAAAGGAATCGGAAAAAGGTAATATTTAGCGTGTTCCTCCCTGATGTGGAGGAAAGGGGACCAGGTGCTGGATGAAGAAGAATTAGCAAGGGTCCTTGAGCAAGCATTCTACAGCAGAACTCACCAATCCAGGCCCTGCGGTCAGTTCTGGGGCTGGACTGATGGCCTCATCCTCACCTGGTCACTCTCACCTCGGGCTTTCCAAGCGTCAGTGGGTGTTGCTTTGCCCCACCAGCCCCATGCAGAGTTCTCACCTACAAACTGTACCCAAGATCCCAGAAGAAAACAGTCATTCCTATCAAGCTGGGTATTTGAGGAGAGTTTAATAAAAGTACTGTTGCTCTTTGGGAGGCTGAGGCGGGTGGATCACTTGAGCCTAGGAGTTGGAGACCAGCCTGGGCAACATGGAAAAACCCCATGTCTACTAAAAATACAAAAATTAGCTGAGCATGGCCGGGCGCACTGGCTCACGCCTATAATCCCAGCATTTTGGGAGGCCGAGGTGGGCGGATAACAAGGTCAGGAGATAGAGACCCCCTGGCCAACATGGTGAAACTCCATCTCTACTGAAATACAAAAATTAGCGGGAGTGGTGGCAGGTGCCTGTAATCCCAGCTACTCGGGAGGCTGAGGCAGGAGAATCGCTTCAACCTGGGAAGCAGAGGTTGCAGTGAGCCGAGATGGCACCACTGCATTCCAGCCTGGATGACAGAGCAAGACTCTATCTCAAAAAAAAAATAAATGAGCTGAGCATGGTGGTGAGTGCCTGTATTCCCAGCTACTCCAAAGGCTGAGCTGGGAGGATCACCTGAGCCTGGGGAAACTGAGGCTGCAGTGAGCCGTGACTGTACTCCAGCCTGGGTGACAGAATGAGACCCTGTCTCAAACAACAACAACAACAACAACAACGTGCTGTTTACAGAGCTGTAGGTAGGTTTGGGGAGCCGCCCAGCCTCGGTACAGCATCTGGGCCAAGTTTGGTTTCTGCCTTAGAGGGGCTGCTTTCCCCAGGCAACTTGTATTTCCAAGCTTTGCAGGCCTGACCCAGAGAAAATGCCTGACACCTGGGCACATGCCTGTGAGATGCATGATTGCGATCTCCAAGCTCCTGAGATAATCCCAGCCCCCACTCTCTTCTGCCCATGCACAGCCCTGGGCGGGGCCCAAAGCACCCACCAAGCTCAACCATGAGCTGTGGGCAGGTAAGGGGGTGTGGGAGAGCCATAGACCAAAAAGGCAGGGTGGAAGAGCCCAGGTGAGAGGCCCCTAAAGGATCTGGGGGTCGGGGCAGCAGAGTAGAGAGGCCAAAGGCAGGCAATGGCAATGGACGGTGGGAAAGAACAATTTTTTTTTTTGAGACAGAGTCTCACTCTGTCACCAGGTGCCAGGCTGAAGTGCAGCGGTGCGACCTCGGCTCACTGCAACCTCCGCCTCCCGGGTTCAAGCAATTCTCCTGCCTCAGCCTCCGGAGTAGCTGGGACCACAGGCACGCGCCACCATGCCCAGCTAATTTTTTTGTATTTTTAGTAGAGACGGGGTTTCACCATGTTGGCCAGGATGGTCTCAATCTCTTGACCTCGTGATCCGCCCGTCTTG
>NW_016107315.1:5667288-5668641 GCF_001604975.1 Cebus imitator
AAAAATTCTGTAGAGATGGGGTCTCCTTATGTTGCCCAGGCTTAGGACAACTCTTAGGAGCTTGGTTGGGGGCAGGAACTGGAAAACCAAGGGACAAGAAACCAAGCTTGCAGATGGTGCAAGCTTATGGAGGCAGAGGGCCAGGCACCCAGGGCGTGGAACACAGGATGGCTCTAGAGCTGGACATGAGGGGTGTGCAGTGGCCATTCTGCAGAAGGGGGACCCGGACTATACCCAACTTTGGAGAGTGGAGCTCAGGAAGCAGAGGTGGGATAATAAGGCTGGGCTGCCAGGGAGGATATGAGTCCAGTCCTTCACCAAGACTCTCCCAGAGTTCACCCTGCCTGGGGACAGTCATATCCCTGCCACCCACATGTGTGCTGAGCACAGTGAGTCTTAAGCCCTTCTTGGCCAGGAGGTGATGGGGGCTTATTGGAGACCCAGGCCTTCCTCTGCCTGTTCTAACATCCTAACCTGGGAAATTCCTGGGAACATCCCAGATTGTCCCCTTGGGTTTTTCTTTGTCCACAGTGATGTCTCCGCCTTTAGGTGAGAAATATATGGTGGCACACAGGGTGCACAGCCTGGCCTGGGTGCCCCGTTAGTGTGACATTTCATGTTTTCTGTCTGAAGTGCAATGTTCTAATTGTGCCAGGTGCAGAGTAGGGGTGGGTCATGAACTCTGGGCATAAAAGGAAGAATGACCCAACTCGCTGGTTCTGCCTGGACCCTTGCCCCGCAGTGGGGGGGAGTTGGCAGCCCCGGAACCCTGTGCGGGAAGTCGGCCTGGCTGTGCCCTGGGAGCTGCCAGTGTCTAGCTCAGTCCTGGCCCACTGCGCCAGTGCCGAGCCTGCATGTCACAGGCACGTGCCTATGTGTGCAAGGTTGGGGCCGGGGATCACCTTGGGATGAGGATGTCAAGATGGGGGCAAGAGATTGAGTGTACTCTGATCTGGGGGCTGGGCTTGCAGAAGGGAACCGGCAGGGCATTCGTGGAGTGTCTACTTAGTACGAAGGTCTGCGCTGGGCCCTGTCCCGGCACCGCCTCCCCTAGTCCTCAGGTAGTCCTCGGGCAAGTGTGGATCCACCGGGATCACGCTGGGAGGGATGGGCTGTGGCTGCCCCCAGCCCACTCAGTAGGCGCTCAGTGTCATGGTGCACATTCCTGGGGAGGCCCTCCGAGCCCGAAGGCTGGGGGCCGCCCTGCACCCTCCCAAGCATCCAGTGAGCAAAAGGCAACTCCGTGCATCGACCGGCGCCTGTCCGCGTCCGGGAAATGGGTCCCAAGTTTTCGCGCAGACGCCAGGTGCTGAGCTGGCCCCGGGCCTGGGAGGGATGTCGGCTTCCTTCCCT
>NW_016107315.1:5668986-5677948 GCF_001604975.1 Cebus imitator
CTCCTCCTCCTCCTCCCTCTTCCTTCTCCTCCTCCTCCTCCTCCTCTTCCTCCTCCTCTTCCTTCTCCTCTGCCCTCCGCCCCCTCCCGGGCGGGGGTTCCCGGAACCAGCCGGGCCGGGGCGGGGCGAGGGAGAGGAGCGGCCGCGCGGGTCGCTTAGGCTGTGGTGGCTCCGCGCCCGGCGCTCGCGTCCGTCTGTCGGTCCACCCTGCCATGGCCGCGCCGGCCCCAGCACCGCGGATCCTGTTGCTGTTGCTGCTGCTGCTACCGCCGCCTCCGGGTGGTGAGCCTGGGGGTGGGGGCGGCCCGTTCTGCCCTGGGACCCGGCAGGCACTTCCCCGCGCTGCCGCTCCAACCAGCCGGGCAGCACCAGCCCTGCCTTGCCCCCCACCGACCTCTAATTGCCCCGAGGCCGTCAGCGAACCCCCCACGACTACGGACCTCTCCTCCTCCCCAGCATCCTCCTTGCCTGAACAACCCTGCCCCGACCCCAGGCAGCTGCCACCCTTGTCTGTCCTGGAATGGTGGGGAGGAGTCTGCCCTCCGGTCCCTGTCCCTGGGGATGGGGTCCCCAGAGGCTGCGGTAGGATTCCCCCCGCCTGGCTATTGTCTGGACGGGGGCTGCAGGGCGGCCTGGCCCCTCCATCAGAGGCCTTTCCTCTTTGCCTCTGTTTCGTGTCTGGGAGCCCCCACCGCAGCCTCCTTGGGCTCTTGTGTTCCTGGAGAGCCCGGTGCTGAGGCTGGCCTCTGGGGTGGAGACACCACTGTGTGTGTTGGTTGCAGATCGGTGATAAACAGACTCTGGAAGGCTGGCTGGGGGCCCTTTAGGGGTAGGAATTGGAACAACCGCCTTCTCACCCTTTGGAGTGGGTGGCTTCCTGGAGGGGAAGGCTTTATTTCCTGAGTGCTGGGATGAATCCGGAGGCCCTGGGCTAGAGAACCTAGAAAGGGGAGACTTGTGCCCAGAACCTACCCACCCCTGGAGTGGGCCTGTAGGAGGGTCATTGATTCAGTGAGGTCTGGGGGTCAGAGAGCATTTGTGCCATGAACTCGGCCTAAACAGCCTCATCAGTGTGTCTTCAGCCCTAGCTCAGTAGCTCAGGCTGGGCTGTGAAGACCCTGCTGCATGTGGGTGCTGCATGCTACCAGCTTTCAGGTGGGCAGCTGGCCAAGCTGGGCTCATCAGCGGTTCAGTCCTTTCCTCCATGGCTTTGCCCAGAGCAGGGTTCTGCCTGGAGCTGCCAAGAAGTGCAGTTCACCCCCACTCCCCACTAAAGTTTCCTCCTAAGGAGGTCACTCGGTGTGTGTGTCTCTGGGCGTCACTCCACTGACAGCCGCAGGGTGCATGGTGCCCTGATCAGGCCTGGGCACCAGATGCTGCACACGGCCAGGTGCCTGGCCTGGCTGGGTCTCCAGAAGCCGTGTGCTATGCCAGACTGTTTCCAGGCAGATGTAGTTATGCCTCAGCGCTATCATCAGACCTGTGCCTTGCCTACTGCGGGCTTGTGGGCCTCGCTGAACTAGATGTCTCTTTGGAGTCTTCCCTGAAAAATCCCATACTGTTCCTTCCTGCTAGTGGGCTCTAGGTCTCTGCTAATGTAGCCTAAGGATACATGGGAACATTTGACTGTAGCATCTTCCTGGAGGTTTGTAAACCTTGTCATCCAAAACCCTGGGTTGTATTCCACATTTGTTGTCAGCCAGGTCCCCTCAGCACAACCTTGTACATTGAGACTTGTAAGGATGTCATTGGATCCCAACTCTGTGCTGAGAGCCCTGTGATGGCTCCAGAGCTCCAGATGGTGCCACTGCCTGGGAGCCCTGTTGCTTAGGCTGGTCTCAAAACTCCTGGAAGGCACAAACATTTCCTGGACAACTGCTGTAGGCCCAGCGGGGGGCTAAGTGCTTTATGAACGCTTGTATGATGGTTGTGACAATTTCTAACCAGGAGCTAGCCTGTTATCATGGTCGTGGGGTGGTCTGTGAGAGCTAGGCCTCTGCAGTTGTGCCCAGCAGCGGCTGAGGCTGCTGTGGCTGAGTGATGAGAAGGAATGAGGATTAAGAACCACACAGTCTGGTTGGGTGTGGTGGCTCATGCCTGTAATCCCAGCATTTTGGGAGGCCGAGGCGGGCGGATCACCTGAGGTCAGGAGTTCGAGACCAGTCTGGTCAAAATGGCAAAACCCCATCTCTACTAAAAATACAAAAATTAGCTGGGAATGGTGGCAGACACTTGTAATCTCAGCTACTCGGGAGGCTGAGGCAGGAGAATCACTCAAACTCAGGAGATACAGATTGCAGTGAGCCGAGATCGTGCCACTGCACTCTAGCCTGGGCAATAGAGCAAAACTCCGAAAAAAAAAAATGGCTGGTTGCGGTTGCTCACACCTGTAATCCCAGCACTTTGGGAGGCTGAGGTGGGTGGATCACCTGAGGTCAGGAGTTTGAGACCAGCCTGACCAACATGGCGAAATCCCATCTCTACTAAAAAATGCAAAAAATTAGCTGGGTGTCCAGGAGAGTGTCCTGCAATCCCAGCTACTTGGGAAGCTGACACAGGAGAATCTGTTGAATCCAGGAGGCAGAGGTTGCAGTGAGCCAAGATCATGCCACTATAAACCAGCCTGGGCAACAGAGTGAGACCCGTCTAAAAAAAGGAAAAAAAAAGAAATGGACAGTTCAATGTCCAGCCCCTGCAGGTGTTCAGCTGTGTGACTTCTCACCTGGGCAGTTTCTGGAGGAGGCAGCCTGGAATAGGGCCTTGAAGGATGAGTAGAGATGAAAGTCAGGGAATGAATGCTGGCTGGGCGTGGTGGCTCACGCCTATAATCCCAGCACTTTGGGAGGCCGAGGCAGGTGGATCATGAGGTCAGGCGTTCAAGACCAGCCTGGCCAAGATGGTGAAGCCCCATCTCTACTAAAACTGCAAAAATTAGCCAGGCATGGTGGCGGGCACTGTAATCTCAGCTACTTAGAGGCTGAGGCAGGAGAATCGCTTGAACCTGGGTGGCAGAGGTTGCAGTGAGCCGAGATCCTGTCACTGAACTCCAGCTTGGGCGACAGAGTGAGACTGTCTCAAAAAAAAAAAAAAAGGCAGGAGATGGGAAGCAGGCAAGAATGTAAGTGGAGTATGGACAGGTTGGAGAGCTGGAGTGATCTTCAGGGCCCTTTGCAGTCTAGGCCCTGCTTGCAAACTCGGGCCTTTATCCAGAAGCAGTGGGAATTAGGGAGGTCTGAGAGCAGCCTGTGACCCCATCAGACTCACACTGAGAAAGTTCACTCTCCCATAGGAGGCTGGTGCACTGGCGAGGGAGAGAGGATCCCAGTTAGGGCATCTCTAACTGTGTGGCTGGTGGGAGAGGGTAGGGCTGAGGGGGAGCAGCGGCCAGGGTCGGAAGGTGGCCTGTGGCTAGGGTAGCTCAGGGACGGCACAGCATGCGAGTGTGTGGTCTGGTGGCTGTGCCGGTGAGGGGCTGTGTGGGCTGGGGCCTGGCCCTGGGGGCACAGGTGAGCAGGTGTGTTTCTCCTCCCCAGCGCATGGTGAGATGTGTACAGCTTTCCGTGGACTCGGTCTCTTCCCTGAGTCCTGTCCAGATTTCTGCTGTGGTACCTGTTATGACCGATACTGCTGCTCTGACGTGCTGAAGAAATTTGTGTGGACCGAGGAAAGGTGTGCTGTGCCTGAAGCCAGGTGGGTGCCCTGGTGGGTCGCAGGGTGGGTGGCTGGAGCCTGTGCCCCACAGGAGAGTATGTGGAAGAGAAATGGCTCTGCCCCTCTGGCCTCTCAGCCCACTCCAGGCGGTGGCCAGAGCATTGGACCAGAGGGTTTAGGGAGCCCCTGTTCTGGGCTGCTCAGTTAGTCTGCTGTTCATCCCCTCTACCCTGACGACTCTGGCTCGCTGAGCCTTGGTCTAAGCAGGTTTCTTAGGGATCCTTGGCCTCAGCTGGTCCTGTGGCTCACCCCTGGGTGTGTACCTGTGTCAAGATGTCCTCAGGTTGGGTACCTACAACCTCCACCTTCTGGGTTCAAGTGATTCTGCCTCAGCCTTCCAAGTAGCTGTGATTACAGGCACCTACCACCACATCCAGCTAATTTTTTGTATTTGTAGTAGATATGGGGTTTCACTATGTTGGCCAGCCTGGTCTCAAACTCCTGACATTGTGATCCACCTGCCTCTTCCTCCCAAAGTGCTGGGACTACAGGCATGAGCCACCATGCCCGGCCACATATTTATTTTTGTGAGATGGAGTCTCACCGTGTTGCCCAGGCTGGTGTCAGACTCCTGGGCTTGAGCTGTCCT
This sequence comes from Cebus imitator, assembly GCF_001604975.1. Taxonomy (NCBI): domain Eukaryota; kingdom Metazoa; phylum Chordata; class Mammalia; order Primates; family Cebidae; genus Cebus; species Cebus imitator. Next base: position 5,673,287 of record NW_016107315.1, read on the forward strand.
CCTCCCTTAGCCTCCTGAGTAGCTGGGACTATAGGTGTGCACCACCGTGCCTGGCCTATGTATTTAATGAGATGGCTTATGACCATTTCATTCCCTTCCCACCCCACAGGCAACCAGTCTGCTACGTATAAGGAGCAGACTTTTTATCATTTGTGTTCTTGCAAAGTCAGTGTAGTGTGAGACCTATCCATGTTGCTGTGGCACATCTGGCCCTTGCCCACCACTGCTTTGTCCCTTTGGAGGGTGTCAGTCCACAGTGGTTGCCATGATAGATCGCTTCAGTGGGCCTCCTGGTATACCTCCTTTTATGGAGCTGTGTAAGAATTTTCTTGGAAACACATCTGGTTGTGGAGTTGCCGCGTCATGGAGAGGCACACAGCCACTAAGGACTTCCAGTTGCTCTTGGCAGTGGAGCACAGCTGCACACCTGCCAGTCACGCCTGAGGTTCCTGACAGGTCATCTTTTACCATTTCGCTTCACCTTTTGGCATTTTTATATTTTACAAATGTCTTTCTTAAAAAACCTATTGTGGTATTTGTTTTTTAAAAGCAGGAGCGTTTATTCTGTTTATTTATTTTGAGACTCAGGCTGGAGTGCAGTGGCTCAGTCTCGGTTCACTACAATCTCCTCCTCCTGCGTTCAAGCGATTTCCGTGCCTCAGCCTCCCGAGTAGTCAGGGACACAGGTGCACACCACCACGCCTGCCCTATTCCATTTAAATTTAATGTAAGGGCCAGGTGGGTGCCATGGCTCATGCCTGTAATCCCACCTCTTTGGGAGGCTGAAGTAGGAGGATCACTTGAACCCAGCAGGTTGAGACTGCGGTGAGCCGTGACTCAAAAATAAATAAATTAATTAATGTAATATAGTTATTGATATACTGGGGTTATATTTGCATCTTTTGTGTTGTCTCTCCCACACTTTCCTTTTTTTATTTCCTGTATTGTTTTGGTTTTACTCCATATTTTTCTTCAACTATTACTTCTTGTTTTCTCTTCTGTTTTTTATTTTAAATTTTTTATTTTGTCTTATTTTGTTTTTTATGTTTTTGAGATGGAGTCTTGCTCTGTCTCAGAGGCTGGAGTGTAGTGGTGTGATTTCAGCTCACTACAACCTCTGCCTCCCAGGTTCAAGTGATTGTCCTATCTCAGCCTCCTGAGTAGCAGGGATTACAGGCACGTGACACCACGCCCAGCTAATTTTTTTATTTTTAGTAAGAGATGGAATTTCACCATGTTGGGAAGGATGATCTCAATCTCCTGACCTCGTGATGTGCCCATCTCAGCGTCCCAAAGTGCTGGGATTACAGGCATGAGCCACCTTGCCCAGCGTGATTGCTTTTTTTTTTTTTTTTTTTTTTTTTTTTTTTTTTTTTTTTTTTTTTTTTTTTTTTTTTTTTTTTTTTTTTTTTTTTTTTTGCCTAGCACTGTAGCTCACGCCCATAGTTCCAGCACTTTGAGAGGCCAAGGCGGGCAGATCACATTGGTCAGGAGTTTGAGACCAGCCTGACCAACATGGTGAAACACCATCTCTACTAAATACAAAAAATTAGCCAGGTACAGTGGTGCATGCCTGTAATTCCAGCTGCTTGGGAGGCTGAGGCAGGAAAATCATTTGAGCCCAGGAGGCGGAGGTTGTGGTGAGCCGAAATTGCACTGTTACACTCCAGCCTGGACAAGAGCGAAACTTCGTCACAAAAGAAAAAAAAAGAAAGATTTTTTTTTTCCTTTTTGTGGAGAATGGGGTCTCGCTATATTGCCCAGGCAGGTCTCAAACTCCTGGGCTCAAGCTATCCTCCCACCTCTGCCTCCCTAAGAGCTGGGATTACAGGCGTTGAGCCATTGCTCTGGCCAGGATTTAAGTTTCTTGAATCTGTGGTTTTGTGTCTCATCAGTTTAGGAAAATTCTCTGCCATTAATTTTTTCTTTTCTTTTTTGAGTCTAAATTTAGCTCTGCCCAGGCTGGAATGCAGTGACACAATTGTGGCTCAAAGAAACCTCCTGCCTCAGCATGCCAGGTGGCTAGGTCTACAGGTGTGTGCTACCATGCCCTGCTATTTTTTTATGTGTTATTTTTGGTACAGATGGGGTCTTGCTATGTTGCCCAGGCTGGTCTTGAACTCCTGGCCTCAAGTGAACCTCCAGCCTTGGCCTCCTACAGTGCTAGAATTACATCTGGAATTCCTTTTTTTTTCTTGAGACAGAGTCTCGCTGTGTCACCCAGGCTAGAGTGCAGTGGCGTGATCTCGGCTCACTGCAACCCCTGCCTTCTGGGTTTAAGCTATTCTCCTGAGTAGCTGGGATTACAGGCATGTGTCACTGTGCCTGCCTAATTTTTTTTTTTTCCCTGAGACGGAGTCTCACTCTGTCACCCAGGCTGGAGTGCAGTGGCATGATCTCGGCTCACTGTAACCTCTGTGTCCCGGGCTCAAGTGATTCTCCTGCCTCAGCCTCCCGAGTAGCTCGGATTACAGGTGCATGCCACCACGGCTAGCTAATTTTTGTATTTTTAGTAGAGATGAGGTTTCACCATGTTGGCAAGGCTGGTCTCAAACTCCTGACCTCATGATCCACTTGCCTCAGCCTCCCAAAGTGCTAGGATTACAGGTGTGAGCCACTGTGCCCAGCTAATTTTTGTATTTTTAGTAGAGACGAGGTTTCACCCTGTTGGCCAGGTTGGTCTCAAACTCCTGACCTCCTGACCCCAAGTGATCCACCTGCCTCCACCTCCCAAAGTGCTGAGATTACAGGTGTGAGCCACTGTGCCTGGCTGTTAATCTGCTGTTAAACCCAGCCACTGAGGTTGTTTTATATGCCGTTAATTGTGAAATAGAATTCACAGAAAAGTGCACAAAATAAACATACAATTCAGTGATTTATCAAGAAGCAACTACTTACGACAAGCAGTTGCTTCTTGATAAATCACTGAATTGTACTATAGACACACACCACCACTCACAACTATATGCATTTATTTTCCTAGTAAAAGATGTAAGAATCAAGTTTCGTTTTTTAATATGGATATCCAGTTGACCAAGCACTATTTATTGAGAAATCCTTTTTTTCCATCACTTCAAAGTTTCAATTTTGTTGTAGATTGAGTGTTCACATGAGCATGGATATGTCTGTAGGCGTTATTCTGTTGCATTGGTCTGTTTTTCTATCTGTGAGCTAACAGCAGCCTCATAATTACTGTAGCTTTATAATAAAGCTTGATATTCTTCAATATTGTCTTGGCTATTTTTGTCTCTGTTATTTCCATATAAATTTTAGAATCAGCTTGTCAATAAAACTAACTTGGACTACAATGAGTCTATAGAACATTTCTGTGGAATTGCCATTTTACTATATTGAGTTTTCCAGTCCATTAACATGGTATATCTGCTCATGTATTTAGTTTTCTTTCCTTCTCTCTCAATTTTGTATTATATATATGTTTCTATTCAAAGTCTGGTTTATCTTTCATTTTTTCCTTTGTGTATTTTTATGGTATTATAAATAGTATAGTTTAAAATTTTTATTTTCTAATTGTTTATTGATACATAAATGTGGAAAAACTGGCTTGGTGTGGTGGCTCACACCTGTAATCCCAGTGCTTTGAGAGGCTGAGGCAGGCAGATCGCTTGAGGTCAGGAGTTCGAGACCAGACTGGTCAACACAGTGAAACCCCGTCTCTACTAAAAAATACAAAAATTAGCCAGGCATGGTGGTGTGTGCCTGTAGTCTTAGCCATTTGGGAGGCTGAGGCACCAGAATGGCTTGAACCTGGGAGGTGGAGGTTGCAGTGAGTTGAGATTGCACCACTGCACTCCAGCCTGGGCAACAGAGTGAGACTCCCTTTTACTTAAAAAAAAAAGTTTGTAAAGGAACGTATTTCTTTTTTTTCTTTTTCTTTTTTTTTTTTAAGACGGGTTTCACCATGATGGTTAGGCTGGTCTTGAACTCCCGGCCCCAGGTGATCCACCCGCCTTGGCCTCCAAAGTGCTGGGATTACAGGCGTGAGCCACCGTGCCCGGCCTCAGTTCGATGAGTTTTAACCTATGTATACATTTCATGTATACAACATGCTAGTCCAGATATAAATCATTGTCATTATGGAAGAAAGTATGGATGTTCCCCCAAAAATTGGAAGTAGAGCTACCATGTGCATATGATCCAGCCATCCTAGCACTGGGTACATATTCAAAGGATATAGAATCCATACCTCCAAGAAATACCTGCTCTCCCTTGTGCATTGCAGCATTATTCATAATAGCCAATGTATGTAATCAACCTACCTGTCCATCAATGGATGGATAGAGAAAATGTATATGTACACAATGAAATACCATTCAGCCTTAAAAGAAGGAAATCCCGTCACTTATGACATGGACATACCTAGAGGACATTATGTTAAGTGAAATAAGGCGCAAAAAGACAAATAAAGCACCATCTCACTTATATTTGGAGTGTCAAAGTCAAACTCATAGAAACAGCATAAAATAGTGGTTACTATAGACTAGGAGGTGGGAGGATTAGGGAGATGTTGGTCAAAGGACACAAAATTTCAGTTAGGAATAAGTTCAAGAGATCTATCATACATCATAATGGTGACTATAGTTTATAATAATATGTTGTATACTTGAAAATTGCTAAGGAAGTAGACTTTTTTTTTTTTTTTTT
>NW_016107315.1:5678238-5680658 GCF_001604975.1 Cebus imitator
AAAAAAAAAAAAAAAAAGACGGGGTTTCGCCATTTTGGTCAGGCTGGTCGTGAACTCTCGACCTCAGGTGATCCGCCCGCCTTGGCCTCCAAAGTGCTTGGATTGCAGGTGAGAGCCACCACGCCCAGCCAGGAAGTAGATTTTGAGTGTTCTTACAAAAAAAGATAAGTATGTGAAGTAATACATATGCTAATTACCTCAATTTAGCCATTCAATATATACATATTTAAAACATCATTTTTGTGCACCATAAATATATATATTTTTTGTCAGTTAAAATACAAATCGGCTGAGTGCCATGGCTCACCCCTGTAATCCCAACACTTTGGGAGGCTGAGGTGGGTGGATCACCTGAGGTCAGGAGTTTGAGACCAGCCTGGTCAACAGTGAAATGCTGTCTCTACTAAAAAATACAAAAATTAGCTAGGCACAGTGGCACGAGCCTGTAGTCCCAGCTACTCAGGAAGGTGAGACAGGGAGAATCGCTTGAACCTGGGAAGCAGAGGTTTCAGTGGGCCGAGATCATGACACTGCACTCCAGCCTGGGCTACAGAGTGAGACTCCGTCCCAAAAACAAACAAAGCAATAGATCAGAGCCATTTCGGTTTCCAAGGAATTTTTTTGTTTCTTTTGAGACGGAGTCTCGCTCTGTCGCCTCGGCTGGAGTGCAGTAGCGCGATCTCGGCTCACTGCAACTTCTGCCTCCGCGTTCAAACAATTCTCCTGCTTCAGCCTCCTGAGTAGTTAGGATTACAGGCGTGCGCCACCAGGCCCGGCTAATTTTTGTGTTTTTAGTAGCGGCACGGTTTCACCATGTTGATTAGTCTGGTCTCTTAACTCCTGACCTCATGATCCACCCACCTCAGCCTCCCAAAGTGCTGGGATTACAGGCATGAGCCACCGTGCCTGGCCAATTTTTTGTATTTTTAGTAGAGACAGTGTTGGCCAGCCAGGATGGTCTCAATCTCCTGACCTCATGATCTGCCCGCCTTGGCCTCCCAAAGTTTTGGGATTAGAGGTGTGAGCCACTGTGCCTGCTCTGTAGTTTTTTTTTTTCTGAGACAGGGTCTCACTCTGTCCCCCAGGCTGGAGCGTAGTGGCACAGTCTCAGCTCACTGCAGCCTCCACCTCCTGGGCTCAACCAACCTCCAACTTTAGCCTTCCGAGCAGCTGGGGACTGCAGGCATGCGCCATGGTGTTTGGCTAAATTTTGTTTATTTGCTGTAGAGAAGGGGTTGGTCTATGTTGCTGAGGCTGGTCCTGACTCCTGGGCTCAAGTGATCTGCCCACCTTGGCCTCCCAAACTGCTAGGATTACAGGCGTAAGCCACTGCACCCAGCCAAAAGTTTTAATTTTAGCAATTTTGGTGGTTGTGCTTTTTTTTTTTTTGAGACAGAATTTCGGTCTTGTTGCCCAGGCTGGAAGTGCAATGGTGTGATCTCGGCTCACTGCAACCTTCGCCTCCCGGGTTCAAGCAATTCTGCCTCAGCCTCCCAAGTAGCTAGGATTACAGGCATATGCTACCACGCCTGGCTAATTTTGTATTTTTAGTAGAGATAGGGTTTCACCATGTTGGTCAGGCTGGTCTTGAACTCCTGAACTCAGGTGATCTGCGCGCCTTGGCCTCCCAAAGTGCTGGGATTACATGCATGAGCCACTGCACCTGGCCGATTTCGGCACATTTTATGGCCCAGCATATCCTTAGTGAAACTTGAGGAAAGTTTCATGTGTGTTTTAGTCCATTCAGACTGCTTTTAGGAAATACTATCGATTGTGTGGCTTAAATAATAAACATTTCTCTCAATCCTAGAGGCAGGAGGTTTAAGACCAGGGTGCTGGTATGATCTTGGTGAGGGCCCTCTTCCTGGTTATATCCTCACGTGGCCTTTCCCTGGTTGTGGAGGCTAAAGCAACTCCATCTTGGATGTTAATCTGTCCATGTTGACTTCTGATTAACCCCAGTTCTGGGAATACCTCTAATGCCTTTCAGATAATTACCATAAATCCTGCCCTTAGACAAATTCCCCATGGTTTGTAAGCCCAGAATCTGGGGTTAATAGTCCCTATTAAATGTTTCTGAGAAACTGGATTTGTCAGCCTCTTTCTTTAGCTTCTCAGCTTCTTCGGCCTTTGGGCAAAGGTTTGTACAGACCTGCTCACCTCCCAACATGGGTGCATGCATGCAGAGAGAGATGGAATTTCTCTTCCTCTTCTCATAAGGACGTTAATCCCATCCTGGCAGCTCCACCCTCGTGATCTCATCTAAACCTAATTACTTCTTTTTTTTTGAGATGGAATCTTGCTCTGCCTCAGGCTAGAGTTGCGCGATCTCAGCAACCTCTGCCCCCACCCCAGCAGTCTTACTTCATTCCAGCACCAACTTTAACTCTAAAATGCAAAGTCTTTTTTTTTTTTTTTTT
>NW_016107315.1:5680713-5684264 GCF_001604975.1 Cebus imitator
TCACCGCAACCTCCGCCTCCTGGGTTCAGGCAATTCTCCTGCCTCAGCCTCCTGAGTAGCTGGGACTACAGGCACGCGCCACCATGCCCAGCTAATTTTTTGTAGTTTTAGTAGAGATGGGGTTTCACCGTGTTGACCAGGATGGTCTTGATCTCTTGACCTTGTGATCCACCCGCCTCGGCCTCCCAAAGTGCTGGGATTACAGGCTTGAGCCACCGCGCCCGGCCTGAAATGCAAAGTCTCATTCAAATATTATCTAAATCAGATATGAATGAGACCATAGGTACATTTCATCCTGAGGCAAAATTTATCTCCAGTTGTGAAACTTGTGAAACCAGATATGTGTTTCCAAAATGCAGTGGTGGGACAGGCAAAGGATACCATCCCTATTCCCAAAGGGAGAGAAATCAGTAGGAGTGTAGTCTGGGCAACATGGTGAGACCCTGTCTCTACTACAAAAAATAACCATGCGTGATGGTGCCTGTCAGTGGTCCCAGCTATTGGGGAGGCTGAGGTGGGAATATTGCTTGAGCTCAGGGGGCAGAGGTTACAGTGAGCTGAGATCGTGCCGCTCCACTCCAGCCTGGGACAGAGCGAGACCCTATCTAAAAAAAAAAAGAGTAGGAAGTGATAGGTACTGTCGACGAAAAGAGTCGAACTCTGTAAAATATTCGAAGAGATTTATTCTGAGCCAAATATGAGTGACCATGACCCGTGACACAGCCCTCAGGAGGTCCTGAGAACATGTGCCCAAGATGGTCGGGGCACAACTTGGTTTAGTTTTTGTTGAGACGAAGTCTTGAACTGTTGTCTGGGCTGGAGTGCAGCGGTGCAATCTCGGCTCACTGCAACCTCTACCTCCCAGGTTCAAGCAATTCTCCTGCCTCAATCTCCCGAGTAGCTGGGATTACAGGCACCTGCCACCACACTCGGCTAATTCGTTGTATTTTTATTTTTCAATTTTTAAAAAAAGATGGGGTTTCACCATGATGGCCAGGCTGGTCTTGAACTCCTGACCTCAGATGATCCACCCACCTCGGCCTCCCAAAGTGCTGGGATTACAGGCGTGAACCACCGTGCCTGGCCATTTGTTGTATTTTTAATAGAGATGGGGTTTCACTATGTTGACCAGACTGGTCTTGAATTCCTGATTTGGTGATCCACCTGCCTTGGCCTCACATTATACATTTTAGAGAGGTGTGAAGTATCTATCAAATACATTTTAGAGATGCATTGGTTTGGTCCAGAAAGGTGGGACAAATCAAAGGGCGGGGTGGGGTGGGGTGGGGGAGCTTCCAGCCTATAGGTGAATTTAAACATTTCCTGGTTTGACAAATGGTTGAGTCTGTCTAACAAAGACAAAATTGATTGATAGAAAGGGAATGTTCAAATTAACGTAAAGATTGCAGAGACCAAAGTTCTTTTGAAGTCTTCTACTGGCTGCCCTTAGAGACAATAGATACAAATGTTTCCCTTTCGCATCTTAGTAAATCTCTTTAGGCTTGGAAGGGTCTGGAAGAAAAAGATCTACTCTTCTTAGTAGCGGTTCTTTGCAGATGCATGTTTTCCCACACAGAGAACAGCTTTGCAGGGCCGTTTTGAAATATGGCAAAGAAACGTTTTGAGATAAAATATTTTGATTTGCTTCCTTGTCTCATAATGTCATGCCAGAGTCAGGTTGGAAAGTAAATCACGATATATAGGGTTAAATAAAACCCATTTGATGAGAACTTATGATTTGTAGGTCATGACTCCCCAGACCCCTTAGGAATTTGGGCAAGATAAAAAATCAGAGTTTAGCTCTCAGTGCCAAGCAATTCTAAATCCTAGCAAGACAATCCCCAGTAGACTTTAAGGCTTGTGAATAATCCTCTTTAACTGGACACTGCCCTCTGGACCTACTGGGGTGGGGACTACCCTCCCATGGCTCTGCTGGGTGGTGGTCCTGGCCTTCACAACTGAGGTGGCGGCAACCCTGTCCCTGGCCTGTGCATTCTGGGCCTCTGGTGGGAGTGGCAGCCCTGATGATTGAATTGTCTTTGGGGTCCTTTACTTGTCTTTAAGAACACTGCACCTTGAAAATAGCTCTGCCAGTCATGATGGCTGATGCCTGTAGTCCCAGTACTTTGAGAGGCTGATGTGGGAGGATTGCTTGAGCCCAGGAGTTCAAGACCAGCTTGGACAATGTAGTGAGAACTCATCTCTATAATTTTTTTAAAAATTAGCTTGGGATGGTAGCACGCATTTGTAGCCCCAACTATTCAGGAGGCTGAGGTTGGGAGGATTACTTGAGCCTGGGAGATCAAGGCTGCAGTGAGCTGTCATCACACTGCTGCACTCCAGCTTGGGCGGCAAAGTGAGACCATCTCAAAAAAAAAAAAAAAAAAAAAAAGCTCTATAGCTCTGGTAGGGGTGTCCAATCTTTTGGCTTCTCTGGGCCACTTTGGAAGAAGAAAATTGTCTTGGGCCACACATAAAATATACTAATGATAGCTGAAGAGCTTAAAAAAAAAAAAAAAAAAGGCCAGGTGCGGTGGCTCATGCCTGTAATCCCAGCACTTTGAGAGGCTGAGGTAGGTGGATCACGAGATCAGGAGTTTGAGACCAGCCTCACCAACATGGTGAAACCCTGTCTGTACTAAAAATATAAAAATTAGCCAGACATGGTGGCGAGTGCCTATAATTCCAGCTACTCAGGAGGCTGAGGCAGTAGAATCACTTGAACCTGGGAGGCATAGGTTGCAGTGAGCTGAGATCATGCCACTGCACTCCAACCTGGGTGACAGAATTAGACTCTGTTTTAGAAAAAAAAAAATTTGTGTTGGACCACATGCAAAGCCATCCTGGGCTGAATGTGGGCCGCTGGCCACAGGTTGAACAGGCTTGCTCTATGGCCTGCTCCTGTAGGACCTTTAGAAGTCCGACAGCCCTCCTTCACTTCATCCCATCTCCGTCCCCTCTGGCAGCTGCTAGGGTGACTAATTCGATCTGTGGTTCATACCCATTCTCATTTCCTTACCTGGTAGATTTTGGACTACACTGAGTATTACAGTATGAATAAGGTGAGAATTGTCCAAATCTTTAAATTCTGGTTCTTTTTGCTTAACAATTCATTTTTCTTTTTTCACATTTTACTATAAGCAGTCAAGAGGATCCAAGCTGCTCCTTCAACACTAAATATCCCATATATTTCCAGTTTTCTCTGAATTGCTCAGTCTTTTGTTTAATCTCTTTCAGTTCTTTTTTCCTTTAATCTCACTATGCAATCTTTAGACAATGTACGTGGGTTTTTCTTTCTTTTCTTTTGTTTTATTGCTCCCTCTGTGACTCCAGCCAAAGAACGTGTTGTTATTCTAATATCAGTGTCTGATGAATTCAGTATTTTAAGGCAAATTTTTCTCTTTAGCTTTACTGGTTTTCCTTCAAATGTATTCATACGGGTATAATTGTTTTTAATGCTTTAAAATTTTATTTCGTTTAACATCTAAAGAAATACCCCCTCATGGATATTTTTTTTTTTTTTTTTAGACGGAGTTTCACTCATGTTACCC
>NW_016107315.1:5685211-5686639 GCF_001604975.1 Cebus imitator
AAAAAAAAAAAAAAAAAAAAATGTGAACTATGTATTTATAAAACATATAAACTATAAACATTAATGCATATAAACTGTATGTTCATAAAGCATATAAACTATAAAATACGTAAGACATTGTTACAAAAAAGTTATAGCCCTAAATAAATGAAAGCATAGATAGGACTCTTGAATTGGAAGATCATATTTTAAAGATATTGATTCCCCTCAAATTGATATTGGAATTTGTTCAATTTCAATTTAAGAACAACTCTTGGCAGGTGCGTGTGTGCGTGCGCGTGCGCGTCTGTGGGTGTTATTATTGTTAAAATGTGTGCGCTTAATCAAGAGACCCCCCCCCCCAAACAGGCTTTGTGTGAGTGACATGGCTGTTTATTCACCTGGGTGCAGGTGGGCTAAAGGGCGTCAGCGAAGAGGGGTGGGATAGGAATTGCTTTTGTAGGTTTGGGGTGAACAGTGGCAAGTTACAGAAGTTACAGTTGGTGGTTTTTTGCAAGTTGGGAGGGGGTCGTAGGGTGGGGAGTCAGGAGGTTGGACCAAGGTCAGTTACAAAGTCCAATGGCCTTGTCAGTTGAGGCCCGAATAAGAAACAATAGAAGAATGTCTCAGGTTAGTTAGGCCCTGCAGGGTTCGATGGTTCTTCCTTCCAGCTACTACAGGTTTTCTAATTCTGGAAGGCCCTCCAGAGGTGTATGTGCGGTTCATGAGGGTCGCCATGCTGTCCACAGTGGGTTAGACCTTACGTTCCTGTCTTTTCATATTAGTAATATAAAGGAAAAAGAAATGAAGAGTGGAGGGCAGTGGAATATTAGGAAGGCTGGCAACAGGTTGATGGGGTGATGTTTCTCAGGGCTTCTTCAAGCGGGATTGGGGGTGGCACGGAAACCTAAAATGGAAAGCAATTTGGATTCTTGGGAGATCTCGGGGCAAGGGGTGATACTGTGGGTTGTTAGAAGGAGCATTTTTCATATTGACTGGTTGGTTATCGCTTGTATACAATTTTGTAGGAATTGAGAAATTAATCAGAAAACACAGCATCCAAATAAGAGAAGGATAAAGATAATGTCAGAGGATGAAGGATTGGAAGAAGCCAAGACTTCCAGTTAGAGAGTGTCCAGTCAGTCCAGCCAGGTCCAGAACAACCATTTGCCTGACTAGCAGGCTTCTGGGCTCTGTCTTTTAATTTATTGATGGCATAATATATGAGGCTGGACTGGCTTACATAAAAACAACGTTCTGGCCAGGCGTGGTGGCTCAAGCCTGTAATCTCAGCACTTTGGGAGGCCGAGGCGGGTGGATCATGAGGTCAAGAGATCGAGGCCATCCTGGTCAACATGGTGAAACCCCGTCTCTACTAAAAATACAAAAAATTAGCTGGGCATGGTGGTGCGTGCCTGTAATCCCAGCTACTCAGGAGGCTGAGGCAGG
>NW_016107315.1:5686770-5693845 GCF_001604975.1 Cebus imitator
ATTCTTCATTTAGGAAGATGCAAAGATCTCCTTTTTCAGCAGTCAGTAGATCAAGACATCTGCGGTTTTGGAGGACAACCGCAGCTAGGAAATTTCCTTAAGCTTCAAGAAGGGATAGTGACGGAGTTAATTCTGCAATGCTAGCAGAGGAATCATTAGAGAGGCTGGGGAAGGTGCCCACTGAAGTGGTAAGGCCTGCTATGCCTGTGCCCAGTGCAGTAGTAATTCCTAACCCTACAAGTAAGGGGATTCATGGAATGACCTGCTTGTGTCGTGTCGGGACCACGAGGGGAGGCAGGAGGCTTTCATCCCTGTTGGCAAACTGAATTTTGGGAGTAAGGAAAACTAGGTACAATTGCCTGTCCAGTTGGTAGAAAGCAGATGTAAGAAGAAGAACACAGGGAAAAAAGGCCCTTGGCTTAGAACTGGAAGTGTAAACTGAAAGGGTGAGAAAGTGGTCTGCGGGGGCCGGGGCTTTGGCCCCAAATGCCAAGGGAACCAGCGAGGGCTGTGGCTGTTAAAGTCTGTAGCGGGGCTTGATAGGGTCACTGTGGGGCAGAGCCTCGGTTCTCATGGTGTACGAGGAAGCGTGTGGGATCTATAGGCAGCCACTCACTTTCATTAAGATTGGGTATGCGCAGAGAACGGGAGCCAGGTTAAGAGTGAAATATCAGCTGTAGTTGCTGGGAGGAAAAGTGTAAACCAGCAACTGAAGCAAAAGCAGGGCGTGTAAAAGCAAATGAGTGCGGTGAATCTGAGCACAGTTACACAGAAAATAATAGAAACGGACTTTCTGCGGTGTGGTTTAGGTAGTAGGGTGCCTGCACAGCGCTGGAGAGGGTGAGGGGCTGAAAGGAAGTGTGTGAGGTGTAGAGAAAGCTTTGGAGGGTGTGAGAGCTCTAGAGGGTAAGTGGGGCATAGCCCGTGCTTTCGAGGGATTCTAAGGGTAGCAGGGCGGCAGCTGCTGCCGCGTGTGGACATGAGGGCCAGCCCAGGACTGTGAGGTTAAGTCTTTTGGATAAAAAGGCTACAGGCAGTGGGCCTGGCTCCTGTGTAAGAATTCCGACGGCACAGCCTTTGATTTCTGCTGTGTAGAGAGGAGTTGGGGAGCGCTAGGGTAGGGGCTGTTTCTAAGGCCTTCTTTAGCAACCGAAAGGAAGAATGGGGGGAAAAGTTTTGGTTTATGGGGTCAGCTAAATTTCCTTTTGTAGGTTCATAAAGTGGTTTGGTTACAGGGGCAGAAACCCGGATCCAGAGGCGAAAGCATTCTACAGCACTTAGGAAGGAGAGAAGCTGTTGTTTAGTGGATGGGGCTGGGGTTTGGGAAATTAACTGGATACGGTTGGCAGGGAGAGCTTGTGTACGCGGTGAAAGATTATAACAGATGGGGAAGAAATTTGGGCTTTAGAAAAAAGGGTTTTTGAGGTCAAGAACAGAATAGAGAGTCGTGGAAGGGGGCATGGAAGGTAGGAGGCTATGGGGTTTGGTTCAACCAGGTGGATGGGAAGTACAGTCTGATTGATGAGGTGGAGGTCTTGGACAGGACTGTAGAATTTGTCCGGTTTTTTAGACAGCTAGGATAGAGGAAGACATTTGGGCTTTGGAAGGGGATACGCGATACCCCTTTGAGTGTAGATGCTGAAGAAGCAGGAGGGTGAATTAAAAGGCCATGTTGCAATAGATGGGTGATAACACGCTTTCAGCCTTTTAAATCCTGTTGTGGGATGGGGTACTGGTGCTGGGCAGGCTAAGGGTGTTTAGGTTTTAAGGGGATGATGAGGGGTGAGTGACTTGTAGCAACGGAGGGGGAGGTGGTGTTCCGCATATGGTTAAGGTAGGGGGACATAAGGGGAGCTATTGAGGGAGGTACGGGTTTGGGGAGGAGAGCAGCAATGAGGCGTGGCTGTAGCCCAGGAATAGTCAGGAGGCAGACAGTTTTGCTAGGATATCTTGGCCTCACAGGGGAACTGGACAAGTGGGATGAGTAGGAAAGAATGTGGAAAGGAGTGCTGGCCTAATGGACACCAGACCTGGGGAGCTGTGAGAGGCCTGGAGGCCTTGCCGTCCATTCCCACAACAGTTATGGGGACCGAGGAGACAGGTCCTTGAAAAGAAGGCTGTGTGGGGTGGGTTGCCTCTGTGCTGATTAAGAGGGGGATGGACTTCCCCTCCACAGTAAGAGTTACGCGAAGCTCTGTGTTGGTCCATGATGGTCCAGGGGGCTTCCGAGGTGTTCTGGCAGTGTCAAGTCTTCAGCCACCAAGCCGAGGAGATCTGACAAGGATTCGATCCGGGAGCTCTGGGAGCAGCGACGTGAGTCAGGCAGTGCGACTTCCAGTGAGGTCCCCCACAGAGAGGACACAGCTTAGAGGGGGCCTTGGGCTGTGAGCATTCTTTAGCCCAGTATCCAAGCATTTGGCATTTGAAGCAGGAGGGAGCCCCAGGCTGTGGGCACTCCCGGGCCCAGTGGCCAGTTTTCTGGCATCTGAAGCAAGGCTTTGGGGAAGAGGTCCTGAAGAGAAGCCTGGACGCTGTGGATTTGGTGGTCGGAAACTTCTGTGAGCTAGGGTCTGTTTTACAGTGGAGACAAGCATTTGTAATTCTGAAATACGCTGCCACCTGGCAGCCTCTTCTCGGATATTAAACACCTTAAAGGCAAGGTTGAGTAAATCCTGTTGTGGGTTTTGAGGGCCTTGGGTCTAGTTTTTGAAGTTTGTTCCTAATATCGGGGCAGATTGGGTAATGAAATGCATATTAAGAATAAGGCCACCCTCTGGCCCCTCTGGGTCTAGCACTATGAAGCGTCTGAGAATTTCTGTTAGGCAGGCCATGAATTGGGAAGGATTTTCATGTTTGTCCTGGGTAGTTTCTTTAAGCTTGTCGTAATTAGCAGTTTTGTAAGCTGCTTGCTTAAGTCCCTCAACTAAGGAAGAGACCATATAATCAGGCTTGGCGATGTCAGGTGAGCCCACCTGGTGTTGCCATTGGGGTTCTTCCCTAGGTACTGCCCTGACGCCCTCTTGGAGGGCTGGCTCATGGCATCCGCGGGTGTCAGCGTAAGACTGAGCCAGAGGATAAACCCCATTTCGTCAATGTGGAGAAAGAGTAGGGGTTAGAATGACATTTAAGTCATTCCAGGTTAAATTGTAGGACTGAGTTAGATATTGGAACTCTTGGATATATTTAGTGGGATCCGATGAAAAGGATCCTAAGCTCTGACTCATTTGGGACAGATCGGAAAGAGAAAAAGGAACATGTGCCCTGACTATGCCCTCAGCTCCGGCCACTTCTCGAAGGGAAAACTGTTGGGTGGGGGAGGGAGAGCTAGTTTTAGGACTGAATTGTGTCCCGAGCAGGTGTGGGATGAAGCGACAGAGGAGGTATAAGAGGGAGGGGATGGGGCGGTGGGGAGATTAGAGTAGATTAGAGTCTGGTTCTAATGAGGGGCAGACTGAGGGGAAGGGAAAGGTGGGGCGGGTCTGTTGAGAGTGAAGGATCTTCACTGGCAGTAGGGACAGGGGGCACGGGTGGGAGGGACAGAAGGAGAATTTGAGAGGGGTCACACTGGGAGCAGAGGCTGGGAAGGGAGCGAAGTGTGGAAAGTGCCTGGACAGAGGGGACTTCAGCTCTTTTACCCATTTTACGGCAAAAGCGGTCTAGATCCTGCAGGATAGAAAATTGAAGGTACCGTTTTTTGGCCATTTAGAGCTATCGTCCAATTTATATTGTGGCCACGCAGTATTGTAAAGAAAATAAGATGCTTGGGTTTTATGTCAGGTGACAGCCGGAGAGGTCTGAGGTGTTTGAGAACGCAGGCCAAGGGTGAGGAGGGAGGAATGGAGGGCGGGATGTTCCCCATAGTTTAAGAAGAGCCTCGCAGACAACGAAAGTGAATGCAGCTTAGCAGGCGTCCCAGATTCAACCTTGGTCTGAACCTGGGGTGAATCAGTCGAAAGGGGTGTCCCCCGTGTTGATCCATCACCTATGAGTGTGAGTCAGTGACCAGAGCAGACATCTCCGCGATGATCAGTCACTGAGGGAAGACTGTCTTCCTAGTTCTGTGACTTGTTATTCTCGTCCAATATTACTGAATATTAAACGCATTTTTTTTTTTTTTGGAGACAGAGTTTCACTCATGTTACCCAGGCTGGAGTGCAATGGCGCGATCTCGGCTCACTGCAACCTCCACCTCCCGGGTTCAGGCAATTCTCCTGCCTCAGCCTCCTGAGTAGCTGGGATTACAGGCACGCGCCACCATGCCCAGCTAATTTTTTTTTGTATTTTTAGCAGAGACGGGGTTTCACCATGTTGACCAGGATGGTCTCGATCTCTTGACCTCGTTATCCACCCGCCTCAGCCTCCCAAAGTGCTGGGATTACAGGCTTGAGCCACCGCGCCCGGCCTATTAAACGCACTTAATAAAGAGATCTTCCAAACAGGCTTTGTGTGAGCAACATAGCTATTTATTCACCTGGGTGCAGGTGGGTTGAGGCCGAAAAGGGCGTCAGCAGAGAACGGTGGGGTAGGAGTTGGTTTTCTAGGTTGGGGCAATTTTTTTTTTTTTTAATTTTGAAATTAAAAAAGAAAGTTGGGGTTTCACCATGTTGGTCAGGCTGGTATTGAACTCCTAACCTCAGGTGATCTGCCTGCCAAGGCCTCCAAAGTGCTTGGACTACAGGCATGGGCCACCACGCCTAGCCTAGGGGCAAATATTTTTGGGAGGGGGCAGGGGTGTTATGGAGTAAGATCAGTTACAGTGGTGGGGGTAGGGGCAAGAAGTATACCTTACCGTAAGTTCAGTTACAATGGTGGGTGGGGTAAGGCATAACAGTAGTTAAAATGGTATGGTGGGGCGGAGGGATATTCACAGAGCAAGAACAGTTAAGATGGCAGGGTGGGGTGAGGAGTGTTCATATTATCATAATAACAGTTAAGATGGCAGGGTGGGGTGAGGAGTAGTCACATTATCATAATAACAGTTAAGATGGCAGGGTGGGGTGAGGAGTGTTCATATTATCATAATAACAGTTAAGATGGCAGGGTGGGGTGAGAAGCTTATTGTCCAGGGGAAGCTCTGCTGGGCGATCATGGATAATAGTGAACACCGGCAGGGCTGGGGGTGGTGGTGATCAGCCGGGGCAGGCACGACTTCAGAATTTTTGGGTCCGTATTTGCACATGGAGGCCTGACAAGACCTATGTAGGATTTTTTCCGGTCACCAACGTCATTGAAAGCCCTGTCTTTCTTGTCTCCATTGAAAGGGAGAGAAAAATGAAACTGAAGGCAGAAGGAGGTTGACAGGCAGTGAGAAGGGCGAACCACTTACCTGATCTAAGGATGGTGAGTGGGTGTGCCAGCGGGTCTGATGAGCCTAGGTCATAGGTAGGTCTCTTCAGGGAGGGAGCACAAGGAGAATGGGGACGGGCGTTTGGTCTCTCTTAGGAGTTCCCCCGGGTTTCTGGCACCAAATGTTAAAACGCACTCTCTTAAAGAAGAGACCCCCCCAAACAGGCTTTGTGTGAGCAACTTGGCTGATTATTCACCCGGGTGCAGGTGGACTGAGGCGGAAAAGGGCGTCAGCGAAGAGGGGTGGGATAGGAATTGATTTTATAGGTTTGGGGTGAACAGTGGCAAGTTATAGAAGTTACAGTTGGTGGTTTTTTGCAAGCTAGGAGGGGGTCGTAGGGTGGGGAGTCAGGAGGTTGGGCCAAGGTCAGTTACAAAGTCCAATGGCCTTGTCAATTGAGGCTGGAATAAGAAATAAAAGAATGTCTCAGGTTAGTTGGGCCCTGCAGGGGTTGATGGTTCTTCCTTCCAGCTACTACAGGTTTTCTAATTCAGGAAGGCCCTCCAGAGGTGTATTTAGGTAGGCAGATCACCTGAGGTGAGGAGTTCGAGACCAGCCTGGCCAAGGTGGTGAAACCCTGCCTTTACTAAAAATACAGAAATTAGCCGGGCTTGGTGGTGCACACCTGTAGTCCCAGCTACCTGGGAGGCTGAGGCAGAAGAATCGCTTGAACTCAGGAAGTGGAGGATACAGTGCTTCAAGATCACACCACCGCACTCCAGCCTGGAGGGCAAAGGGTCCTGTCTCAAAAAAAAAAAAAAAAAAAGGTGGCGGGGGGGGGGCTCTTTAAATGTTAGTATTTGGCTGGGTTCAGTGGTTCACAACTGTAATCCCAGCACTTTGGGAGGCTGAGGTGGGAGGATCACTTGAGTCTAGGAGTTTCAGACCAACCTGGGCAACATAGTGAGACCATATCTCTACAAAAAATTCAAAAAAGTAGCTAGATATAGTGGCATGTGCCTGTAGTTCCAGCTACTCAGGAGGCCAAGATGCGAGGATCACTTGAGCCTGGGAGAGCATGGCTGTAGTGAGCTGTGATCACACCACTGCATTCCAGCCTGGGCGACAGATGAGACCCTGTCTCAAACAAAACAAAACAAAATAAAACGAAAAAACAAAAACCGGAGTTTTCAATGCGAAAAATGAGGTCCTTGAAGGGAAATATATAACTGCTATTTCCTTTCCATTGTAAGGGAAATATAACCACTATTATATTTGGCACAGTTAACAGTAATTCACTGATAGCTTTCAATACTGTGTTCAGTTGCCTCCACTAGTTTCCAAAATGCCTTTTCATGGATGGTTTGTCCAAATCAGAATCCAAACAAGGTTATTATGTTATTTTATTGATTTATTGTTTTTGAGACAGTGTCTCACTCTGTCGCCCAGCCTGGAGTGCCGTGGCGTGATGACAGCTCACTGCAGCCTGGAACTCCTGGGCTCAAGCAATCCTCCCACTGGAGCCTCCTGAGTAGCTGGGACCGTACGCATGTGTCATGCACTTGGCTGCCCTCCTTTTTTGTACTTAGTCTTGTCAGAGGTCTGTCAGCTTTAAACCAAAGCTAATCTTCTCTATTATTCTCTATGGCTGTTCTATTTTTTTTTTTTTTTTAAAGACGGGTTTTCACAACCGTGTTGGTCAGGCTGGTCTTGAACTCCCGACCTCAGGTGATCCGCCCGCCTTGGCCTCCAAAGTGCTTGGATTACAGGTGTGAGCCACCATGCCCG
>NW_016107315.1:5695760-5698198 GCF_001604975.1 Cebus imitator
TTGACCAGGATGGTCTCGATCTCTTGACCTCGTGATCCACCCGCCTCGGCCTCCCAAAGTGCTGGGATTACAGGCTTGAGCCACCGCGCCCGGCCTCTACATACTTGTTAATTTTCTTCATGACTTCTTTGTGATCATGGTATCTTCCCTGCCAGGTAAATATCCTTTATGATTTCTTATTTAACACAATATAACTCAAGAGGTTTTGATTTTATTTTGCTTTTTTTTTGTACCTTCTTAGCTTCCCAAGGTAGGAGACTTTTTTTAGTAATTGTTTTTTAACTTTGTGGCAATGTAGTTACTGATTTCTAACTTCATCCTGTTGTGGTCAGAGAAGATACTTTGTATGGTATCTGTCTTCTAAAATCTTCTGAGGCTTGTTTTACCGCCTAACATATGCCGGATGGCCAGCTGAGGATGTGTGGCTGTGAGATCCTGGTGTGGGCAGAGTCCCCCTCTGGAAGGCCACTGCAGGCACTGATTCATGGTGGCTTCTGTGCACATTTTGTGGTGCCCTAAGGTAGTGTTCGTGCTGGCACGCTCGGTGGGGCTTCATCGTGTTAATCACGAGGTTTCCTGTTTGCAGTGTGCCTGCTGATGTAGAACCGGTGGAGCAGCTGGGCTCGGCGCTGAGGTTTCGCCCTGGCTACAACGACCCCATGTCAGGGTAAGGAAAGCCTGCAGGCTGGGGACATCATCCTGGCAGAGGTGACGAAAGGGCTCAGGGGGACCAGTGTGTATCTAGGGGATTGGGATGATTTGGTTATTGGGGTGGAGCCCAAGAAGCTGTCACCATATCTGACCACAAGGACACTTGCTCCTTATATTGTGAAGGTGTCTTCATTGGTATACTAGGGTGGTGGGGACGTGGGCCACTGTGGTCAGAGGTTGACATTTGAAGGGCCAGATGTTGGGGTCATATTGACCTAGATGCTGGGTTGGGTCAGTGGCTGACTGATGGGTCCCGATGGGGGCAAGAGTGACAGGAATGGGGCTGTAGTGGGCAGCGGATGAGGGTAGATGGGGGTGGGTGTATTGCAATTGGGCGTTGGTGACAATGGTGATGGTGATGGGGTGACAATGGTGGGGAGAGGTCCTGGGACAATCAATGATGCCACAGTTCGTGTCGAGCTTTGTGGGTCATGGTTACTGTGCCGGGGCTCTCCTCTCAGGGAACCAGGGAGCAACCCCAGCCGTCAAACCCCAGTCCCCTTGGCTGGGCTCCGGCCTGTGTTGTTGCCACCGTAACAGGTGTTGTGGCGTCTTCCTGGGGGTGGAATGGGTGTAGGCGGGCTTTCCTGGCTGGGTCTGTTCCACTTGCTGTCTGCCCCCTGCCCTGGTGGATCCAGAAGCCACTTTCAAAAAAGGTCTGCCCAGGAGGGCAGGGTTGCCCCTTTGGAGGAAGAGACCTTGGGCTCTGGGCCTGGGTGGTGGGGGGAGCTTAGGTTCTTATTTTGCCCCTTTCCACCCTGTAGGCCCAGGCAGGTGTGGGGCCTCGCTGGCTACAGCAGAATCAGGGCAGGGCTCCTGTATGTGGAGGAGTGGAAGAAGGGCAGCGGTACCTCTCCTCAACACCTCGGGGCTGGTTGGAGTCTGAGACCTCTACAGGCCTTCCCCTCCACGTCCTGCCCCAAGGCCCAGGATCGTGGGCTTTCAGATGGCCCCGTCGGAGATGCCTACGCCCAGCCCCTGTGGGCCTTATCCTGAGGACAGAGGGCATCATGGAGGGTTCTGGGAGCCCTGGGGACTGAATGGTGTTTTAGGAAGGCCGCACTGGCTGCTCTGTGGAGAATGGAAAGAGCAGATGGGGCGGGTGTGGCAGGTGGGAAATCATTTCTATAGGAGGTGGCCTCAGGTGGCTTCCTGGCTAGAGGCTCGAGAGGCCATAGAGAGCCAGGGCTTGGCGGGGAGAGGCGAGGATGGAGACTTATACAGCAGCTGCCTGGAGGAGGGGGAGGGAGGGAGTGGGAAGGAGCAGGGGCTGCCCAGAGCTGTGCTCTAGAGATGGGTCTGACGCCCAGCCCTGTGTGGGGACGTAGGAGGGACACGGGACCAGGGCAGGCTTGGAGTGAAGTGCACTGTGGAATGGAGATTTCACATCACGGAGTCCATGACACCCTGGGCAAGAACCAGGCAGTGGAGCTGATTGAAGAGTGGTTGGAAATTGTATGCTGGTAGCAGGAAACTCCATGGAGAGTTTTGGCTGTGAATGGATGAGGAATAAGACAGGCATTGACGTGGGGCACAGTAGCACACGCCTGTAGTCCTAACTACTTGGGAGGCTGAGGCAGGAGGATCGATGGAGGCCAGGAGTTCAGGGCTGCAGTGAGCTCTGATCCTGCCTGGGAATAATCCCTGCACTCCAGCCTGGGCGCCATAGCAAGACCCTGCTTTTTTTGTTTTGTTTTCTTTTGGTTTTTTTTTTTTTTTTTTGAGAC
>NW_016107315.1:5698454-5702848 GCF_001604975.1 Cebus imitator
TTGACCAGGATGGTCTCGATCTCTTGACCTCGTGATCCACCCGCCTCGGCCTCCCAAAGTGCTGGGATTACAGGCTTGAGCCACCGCGCCCGGCCCCTTTTGTTTTGTTTTTAAAGGGAGGCTGGAGGTGGTGTCTCATGCCTATAATCCCAGCACTCTTGGAGGCTGAGGCAGGTAAATCACCTGAGGCCAGAAGTTCAAGACCAGCCTGGCCAACATGGTGAAAACCGGTTGCTACTAAAAACACAAAAATTAGTTGGGTGAGGTGGCGCCTTGGCAGGAGAATCGCTTGAACCTAGGAGGCGGAGGTTGCAGTGAGCCGAGATCACACCACTGCACTCTAGTCTGGGCGACAGAGTGAGACTCCATCTCAAAAACAAACAAAGAAGGAGTTGGAGAATCCATATGAAGGGTTTTTTGTGTTTTTTTTCCAATGGCAGAGATTTGAGCTGGGACAGCAGGGAGGAGACAGTGCGGAACAAGCTCTTAGAGGGACATAGGAGGAGGAGTGGCTTCCTGCGCTTGTGGCAGCAGGGAGGTGACTGGGGCCAGGTGAGAAGCACCTCTGCCTCTCCAAGGTGTGCATGTGGGACCTCTTCTGTTGGCCCAGCTGCTGCCACGGTGTGTACAGCACTGGGCCTCATGTGCTGTGTGCTTGGTGTGCCCCGATGCCTCCTGCCCCAGGCTGTTTTGCCCATGCACTGAGAAGAGCAGGTGACTGGAGTGAGGCTCCCCTCCCACGCCTCATGCCCGCTCTTGTCCTCTGCTTGGTTCTGAGCCCCAACTCATGCATAGGTCCTGCTTTATAAAGGTGCAGGGGCGAGAGAAGTGGGTGCTGGGAGGAGGGAGGGAGGCAGGGTCATCAGTGGCTCCTCTTGAACCCCCTGGTGGCTGCCTGTCTGGGTCCCAAGGAGACATCCTCTGCTGGGCATCCGTGTGTTGCCTCCTTGGCCAAGGGCACTGTTGGTCCACTGGAGAGTTGGCTCCTTGGTGAGGGCCTGGCCCCTGCTGTCGAGGCCGTGGCCAGGAGCTCAGGAGAAGCCAGGCAGGGAAGACCCTGGGCCAGGGGCCCCACCCCAGCTCTGCCCCATTCCCTGCCACTGACCCATCCTCTTCTCCTCCTCATTTTGGGACCCTTGCCTCTGGGCTACATTTTTTTTTTTTTTTTGAGACAGTCTCACTCTTGTTGCTTAGGCTGGAGTGCACTGGCATGATCTCAGCTCACTGCAACCTCTGTCCCCTGGGTTCAAGTGATTCTCATGCCTCAGTCTCCTGGGTAGCTGGGATTACAGGCATGTGCCACTATGCCTGGCTAATTTTTTATTATTTTTATATATTTTTAAGACTAGTCAAGTGCAGTAGTGAGAAGGGGGAAAGAGTAGAACAAGGAGTTCGATCTGTAACTGACTGTGAACAATCAATTGAGATAACTCACTACCTTTTTCTTTTCATTTCTTTTTTTTTTTTTTTTTTTTTTTTTTGAGACAGGGTCTTGGTGTGTCGCCCAGGCTGGAGTGCAATGGCACAATCTCGGCTCACCGAAACCTCCACCTCCTGGGTTCAAGCTATTCTCCTGGCTCAGCCTCCCGAGTAGCCACCACACCTGGCTAATTTTTGTATTTTTTAGTAGAAATGGGGTGTCACCATACTGAACAGGCTGGTCTCGAACTCCTGACCATGATAGTGTGGTGCTTTCAAAGCTGAAAGGAGGGGGATGGGAATGAGCACAAAGGTTGAAAGAGGGCAGCAATCCCAGACCACACACAGCTTTGTGGGCCTACTAGGGAGTTTTATTTAAAGTTTTAATTAAAGACTGGCTGCGCGCCTACCACCTTAGCACAGTAGGCAGTGCATCGGTCTCATAATCTGAAAGACTGAGTACGGTGGCTCATTCCTGTAATCTTAGACTTTGGGAGGCCAAGGCAGTCAGATCACCTGAGGTCAGGAGTAAGAGACTAGCCTGGGCAACATGGTGAAACCCCATCTTTACTAAAAAGACAAAAATTAGCCAGGCGAGGTGGTGCCCACCTGTAGTCCCAGCTATTTGGGAGCCTGAGGCACGAGAATCGCTTGAATCCAGGAGGCAGAGGCTGCAGTGAGCTGAGATCACACCATTGCATTTCAGCCTGGGCGACAGAGAAAGACTCTGTCTCAAAAAAGTAAAATTAAATAAAAAATTAAAATTTTAATTAAAAATTAAAGTTTATCCTGGACAACACAGTGAGACCCCCTCTACACACAATGAGACCCTGTCTCTACAGAAAATAAAAAAAATTGGCCAAGTGTGGTGGTGCACGCCTGTGGTCCCAGCTACTTGGGGGGCTGAGGTGGGAGGATCACCTGGGAGGTAGAGGCTGCAGTGAGCTGTGATCATGCCACTGCATTCCAGCCTGGGCAACAGAGTGAGACCCTGTCTCAAAAAAAAAAAAAAATTAAAATTTCCTTTATTATGTTTTACTGTCTGGTGAGGTACAGCCCAGAATTTTCTTTTCTTCTTCTTTTTTTTTTGAGACAGATTCTCACTCAGTCTCCCAGGTTTGGAGTAAGCCTCCTAACTTGGATCACAGGTGCATGCCACCATGCTTGGCTAATTTTTGTATTTTTTGGTAGGTAGAGACGGAGTTTTGCCATGTTGCCCGGGCTGGTCTCGAACTCCTGGGCTCAAGCCTCCCAAAAGTCTTGGCCTGCCAAAGTGCTGAGATTACAGGTGTGAGCCACTTTACATGGCCTCTTTTCTTTTTCTGTTGTCAACTATATGTACAGGAAAGCACAGATGCACACGCTCAGTTTAGCATGTAATTATAAAGCAAATTCCTTTGTAATCCCAAGAGCTACAGGAGCCATAGCAGGTGTTTGAGCAGGGGGTGACATGATGGATCCTGCATGGTGGCCCCAGCAGGGTGGCCGGGAGAACAGGGGGAGACAGATTGGAGGGAGTGCTGGTGGGAGAGGAGGAGCTGAAGGGATAGGCTGGACTTTGCTCCTTGCTCCTGGGTCAGCCAGGGCCCCAGGGTCGCCCTCTGGGCTAGATGGGTGCAGAAGCTCCTCCTGGAGTTTGGTGGAATGGGCCGGTGGGTCAGGGGTGGGGATGCTGCTGAGCTAGAGTGTGGTTGGGGCCCACAGAGGCTGGGGTGGCTCTCAGACCCCCTAGTGGCCAGGCTGCATTCCGAGACCGGGCCCGCAGGCTCGGCCTAGAAAGGCAGCTCTGGGAGGCAGCTGGGGTGCTTCTGCTTCCCCTCCTCCCTGGCCCCCACCCCTTGGCTCCTTGGCTGTTGGCTGGCTGCTGGGCGGGGCCATCCTGTGTCTTTAAGAGGGTGGAACGGGCCTCGCGTCTGTCCTTCCTGTGGCTGACGTCAGCTGGAGGAGATTTGCTTTCCTTTTCTCCAAAAGGGGAGGAAATTGAAACTGAGTGGCCCATGATGGAAAGAGGGGAAGTCCAGGGGAACAGGAGGCCTCTGGGTGAAGGCAGAGGCTAACATGGGGTGAGCTTGGGTGCCATGCTGTGTGTGTGCGAGGTGTGAGAGACAGACGCCGAGACAGCTCTGGAGGGATGCTGACGGCCTTGCGGTCGCGTGTCACTGATGGCATGTGAATGTGCGTTTCTCCATCCTGCCTCTGGCCGGGCAGGAAGCACCTGTGGTCTGCTGGTCCTGTGTTAGGGCCTTGTTCTGGATGACGTGGGCCTGATGGCTCCTGCTTTTGAGAGTCCTGAGGGGTGCTTTTGAGCCTGGAGTCTTTAGCTCTGTCCCTGGGCTGTGCTGTGGGGCCCTGCGGAAGTCGTGCGGCCCCAGGACGGGGTAGGGTGGGACCCACACCCACCTTGGGCCTCTCGGGGTGGAGGTTGGGGGGATGCCCTGTGGCTAACAAAGCTCTTACAGTTTTTGAATGTTTGATGCAGTTAACAAGTTTTGCCTTTTGTTAGAATAAAGCTTGGGTTGGGCATGGTGGCTGACACCTTTTAAAAAACTTAAAAAATTTTTTTTTGGAGACAGAGTCTCACTCTGTTGCCCAGGCTGGAGTTCAGTGGCCCTATCTTGGCTCACCGCAACCTCCACCTCCTGGGTTCAAGCGATTCTCCTGCCTCAGCCTCCAGAGTAGCTGGGATTACAGATATGTGCCACTTCGCCAGCTAATTTTTTTATTTTTTATTTTAGTAGAGACCGGGTTTCAACATGTTGCCCAGCTCGTCTCAAACTTCTGACTTCAGGCCATCTGCCTGCCTCAGCCTCCCAAACTGTTAGGATTACAGACATGAGCCACTATGCCTGACATATTGATTTTATTTATTTATTTTTTATTTTATTTTATTTTTTTTTTGAGACGGAGTTTCGCTCTTGTTACCCAGGCTGGAGTGCAATGGCGCGATCTCAGCTCACCGCAGCCTCCGCCTCCTG
>NW_016107315.1:5703138-5718819 GCF_001604975.1 Cebus imitator
GTAGTTTTAGTAGAGACGGGGTTTCACCATGTTGACCAGGATGGTCTCGATCTCTTGACCTCGTGATCCACCTGCCTCGGCCTCCCAAAGTGCTGGGATTACAGGCTTGAGCCACCACGCCCGACCTGATTTTATTTTTTAATTTTTTGAGACTGAGTCTCCCTTTGTCACTCAGTCTGGAGTGCAGTGGCGAGATCTCAGCTCACTGCAACCTCCACCTCTTGGATTCAAATGATTCTCCTGCCTTAGCCTCCCAAGTAGCCTGGAATACGGGCTTGTGCCACCACACCTGGCTGATTTTTTGTATTTTTAGTAGAGACGGGGTTTCACTGTGTTAGCCAGGATGGTCTCCATCTCCTGACCTTGTAACCTGCCCGCCTCGGCCTCCCAAAGTGCTGGAATTAAAGGCGTGAGCTATTGCACCCAGTTAATTTTGTATTTTTATTAGAGATGGGGGTTTCACCATATTGGTCAGGCTGGTCTTGAACTCCTGACCTCGTGATCTGCCTGCCTTGGCCTCCCAAAATGCTGGGATTACACACGTGAGCCACTGTACCTGGTCATGCTGACAGTTTTAATCCCAGCACTTTGAGAGGCCAAGGCGGGAAGATTGCTTGAGGCCAGAAGTTCCAGACCAGCTAGGTAACTAGTGAGACCCCTGTCTACAAAAATAAATGTGGTAGTGCATGCCTGTGGTTCCAGCTACTGGGAAGGTTGAGGTGGGAGAGTCACTTGAAACTGGAAGGTGGAGGGTACAGTGGACTGCGATCATGCCTCTGCACTCCAGCCTGGGTGACAGAGTGAGACCCCATCTCAAAAATAAAAAAGAAAAAGCCTGGGCGTAGTGGCTCGCGCCTGTTGTCCCAGCACTTTGGGAGGCTGAGGGGGGCAGATCATGAGGTCAGGAGTTCAAACCTGGCCAACATGGTGAAATACAAAAATATTCTAAAAATACAAAAATTAGCTGGGCATGGTAGCATGTGCCTGTAATCCCAGCCATTCTGGAGGCTAAGGCAGGAGAATTCTTGAATCGGGACCTGGGAGGCAGAGGTTGCAGTGAGCCGAGATTGCGCCATTGTACTCCATCCTGGGTTAAAGAGCAAGACTCCTTTAAAAAAAAAACAAAAAGAATGAAGCTTGGCCTGGGCAGGGTGGCTAGGAAGCGGCTCTGTCTGCATTTGGAAATCAGTTTTGGTGAACGTCCCAGCCCAGGGCCTGCTTTCTCAAAGGGCAAGCCCTCTGGTCTTCCGCCGCAGGCCTTTGTGTCCTCCCCTTGGCTCTTGGCCCTCTCACCTGTGGAAATGGCTGTGCACGTCAGAAGTGGGGGGCCCAGGGGTCTGTGTGACCCCTGGCACAGTGCATGGCACACAGCAAGCTTGCAGGCAGAGGCAGCTGTCCTCATCACTTGGAGGCCAGCCTCCCTGCCCTAGGGCTGTCATGGAGTGGCCTCAGGGACCACTGGGGGCCTCCTGTTCTGGTCACACTGGCCTCTGCCCTCCTGGGGCTTCTCCATCTCTTCACCTCGTGCTTCCTGAGCCATTTTATCTTCACTGTCTGCCTCCTCCTACACTGGACTGTGGGCTCCCAGAGGCCAGGGCTGGCTGTCTTGCCTACTGTTTTTTGGCTGAAATCACAGTGCCTGGCTTGTGGCATGTGTCCGATGCCCATCTGCTGATCAGTTGGTTGTGTGGTGGACATAACAGATGTATGTGTGTGGGGGTGGGCTTGAAGAACTCCTTCCCAAGCCTCTGAGGGTGGGACAGGTGGGGCAGACCCAGGGTGAGACGGTTACAGAGACTCACACGTACCCCTGTTCACACACGAGGAGCAGACCGAAACAGGTGCAGGCCATGCACAAGGAAGTGGCTCCGTCCGCAATGCCCAGACCCCTTCTGGCAAGAAGGGTGTGCTTGGGAGCGGGTAGAGCGTGGTTGCTAGTCTGGGGAGGGGCTCCAGGTCACATCCAGGTCTTTGGCAGGTTCGGAGCAACTTTGGCCGTTGGCCTGACCATCTTTGTGCTGTCTGTTGTCACTATCATCATCTGCTTCACCTGCTCCTGCTGCTGCCTGTACAAGACATGCCGCCGACCGCGTCGTAAGCATGCCCACCCTGCCCCACTGACCCCCTCGGGTGGCAAGAGGAGCTGACCAGGCCCTGCCTTGGCTAAGCTGGAGGGATGGGTGGCAAGCCTGGCCCTCAAGACCTAGGGAGATGGAGGAGGGCCCTGACTGGAATTCTCTTTGCAGCGGTTGTCACCACCACCACGTCCACCACTGTGGTGCACGCCCCTTACCCTCAGCCTCCAAGTGTGCCGCCTAGCTACCCTGGACCAAGCTACCAGGGCTACCACGCCATGCCCCCTCAGCCAGGGATGCCAGCAGCACCCTACCCAATGCAGTACCCACCGCCTTACCCAGCCCAGCCAATGGGCCCGCCGGCCTACCACGAGACCCTGGCTGGTGAGTGCCCCTGCCTACTCTAGCCCTGCCTGACTTCCTGAGCCCCTGCCAGCACCCCTCAGGCACCCATCCCAGAATACATCGCTGAATAGGCCTCTGTCCCTTTCTGCTTGCCTGCCACTGACATGGCAGCCCGCCATGCTCACAGCCAACCAGGGTCCTCTCTGCTTTCAGGAGGAGCAGCGGCACCCTACTCCGCCAGCCAGCCTCCTTACAACCCGGCCTACATGGATGCCCCGAAGGCGGCCCTCTGAGCATGCCCTGGCCTCTCCGGCTGCTACTTGGTTATGTTGTGTGTGTATGAGTGATGTGCAGGCACTCATGGGCGTAGTTCCCTACGCCCCATGCGTGCTGTGTGTGTCCTGCCTGTATATGTGGCTTCCTCTCATGCTGACGAGGGGAAGAACAATCCTTGCCAGAGTGGGCTGGGACCAGACTTTGTTCTCTTCCTCACCTGAAATTATGCTTCTTAAAAATCTCAAGCCAAACTCAAAGAATGGGGTGGTGGGAGTACCCTGTGAGGTGGGACCTGAGGAGTGGGGGGCTCTCCAGGGCACATCTGGAGTTCTTTTCCAGCTTACCCTAGGATGACCAAGTATGGCCTGTTAGACCAGGATGGCGCAGCTATATGATGCAGATGTGTCCTGGTTTCAGCAGTGTAGCCAGCTGCTGCTCGAGGCCATGGCTTGTCCCCAGAGTTGGAGGTACCCTTTGCAGAGTCAGGGACCTGATGCAGGTGAAGCTTGGGATCTGACCAAGTTGGGCTTTGATCCTCTCAGCAGATGTCCATTGCTCCCTGGGGCCTGTGTCATGCCCATTAGGGGTCAGGAAGCCTCTTGATGCCAGAACACCTCAGGCAGAGCCCTACTACCTGATACCCTGTGTCCTCCCTGGGACCACCTTAGGGCCACATGCACACACAGCCTAGCTGCCCACAGGTAGCTCTCCTGCCCTCGCTGACCCTGCCCTTCCCGCAGGTGAGCAGGGCAGCCTGTCCACCAGCACACTCAGGTCTCTTCCCTGCAGTTTTCATTTTATTTTAGCCAAACATTTTGCCTGTTTTCTGTTTTGAACATCATAGTGATGTGAGGCTGAAAGCCCTGGGTTGTGGAGGGAAATTGGCTCGGAGGAGGACAACCTGGCAACTGTGAGAGTCCCTGCTTCCCCTGACACCAGCTCATGGAAGATGCAACTCCTGTACCCCAGTCCAGTGTGTTCTGGCAGCAGGGACACCTGGCCAACCGGCCATCTGGACCAAAGGTGGGGTGTGGGGCGCTGGATGGCAGCTCTGGCCCAGATATGAATACCTCGGTGTTCCTCGTCGTCTGTTAGTTTCACCAGAGCTGTCTTAGCTTCGTATCTGTTGTGTTTCTGAAAGTCTAGGATCTGCACCTGTGTTTATAATAAATGCAATTGTTTGGAGCTGCTGCCCCCTTTCTTCTGGCCTCGGCTGCCGGGACTGGAATCAGGCGGTACTGTTTCCATCCACCATTTGGGCTTCTCTGTGTTTTCCCTACTTTTATCGGTCTCAGATAGTTGACCATCCTGCCAGAGAAAGTGAGAGACAAACACTATGCCCTCCTCCCCAGGTCCCTGGGTGTGGGGCAGAGGTCTGGGCTGCCAAGAAGGGTAGGAGGCAAGTGACCACTCAGTGCTATGCCGGGGGTCTTTATTCCTCAGATTTTCCTTCTTGGCTTACTCCCCAGGTGCAGCCAGGAATAGTCCATACAATGTGGCTACTGCCAAGGTCAGGACAGCCAGCAGACCCAGTGGGACCAGCAGCCCCTCCCTGGGTGGGGCTTCAGAGTCCTTCACTGAAGGAAGATCCTTGGGTCTCCTGCTCCCTTCAAGGCTGGGACTAGCGTTGCTGGTTGTGGCCAGGTGTAGAGTGGCTGTGACGGCAGATGGTCTTGGCTTGGTCCTAGCAGCGGCTGTGACTTCATACATGGGCCTGATGGTGCTGAAGGGCCTGGCGTGAGCATCCACCCACCGCAGCAGGGCCTGTGGTCTCCACTGACAGATACTGAGCAGGGCCAGGACGTCGCCCTCAGCCGTGTGTGAGTCCGGAGGGGGCTTCCCGTACAGGCGTGTGTAGATGCTGCCCAGGCTGTAGCTCTTTCTTGGGCCATGCTCTGAGGGGCTGCCCGCTCGCTCCAGGGCCTTCAGTGCAGTGATGCTATCCACACAGAAGGCACCATCCAGAGCACCGGTGAGGCCCAGCATAGCCAGCTCTGCTTGGAGCAGGGGGAAGTCGTAGCGGTCACCATTGTGTGCCACCAGGCACCAGGGCTGTGGCTGGCGCTGCAGGAAGGCTAGGAGCAGGTTGGCCAGGTTGTCATCAAAACACTGACGCCCATGTGCTGCCAGCACAGCTGTGCTCAAACCTGTGATCTCGATGGCTGCAGGGCTGCAGGCCTTCCTGGGAGCCACACACAGGGAAAGCTTGTCCACCACACGTGGTGGTGGAGGAACTATGGGAGGTGGCCCCTGAGACGTAGGGGGGTTCTCCAGGGCACATCTGTGGACAGCCAGCAGGCACAGCTCCGTGACCTTGGGCTGGGAGAAAGGCAAACCAGTGGCCTCCATGTCGAAGAAGATGAGGGTCTGCATGGGCCCCGGGGGCAGGGCCTGCGAGCCCATGGTTGGGTAGGTACCTGCCGCTGAGCCTGGGGAGGAGCATGGGGTGGGTAAGTGCCCAGTGTTAAAATTTGAAGAGGATGGAGTGGGGTAGGGGTGGGCAGAAGCACATCTCAGCCTTCCTTGGACAATCCTGCCCTGTCAGGGCCCATTTTCAGGCAGGAAGTTGGAGAGGGTGGGGTGGTTTCCTTAGTGGGATCAGCACATTGGACTGTCTGAGAGAGGGCTCCCTCTTCACAAGACTTGGCCCCTCCTCTACTGCCCCCTTAGCCTGGGGTGGGGGAACCCACGGCCTTCTTGCGCTGTCCCATCCCCTTGGGGGGCCACACTCACCACAGCAGGCAGGCAGCAGTGACTCGGCTGCACTCTCCCTCGGCTCTCGCTGACAGCAGTGGTGGGAAGTGAAACGGCATGGGCCCGCCCACAGGCCCACGTGAGACAGGCCCGCCCTGCTCGTCAGCCTGCCTGGCCTGTCCCTCACCAACATTCATCCCCCCACCCACCCCCTGCCCCTGAAGACCCCAGAGGCCTTCCCAGATCCACAGCTGTGGCCTGCTGGTGGCACAATGCACTGGGGCCCTCACACCAGTGACAGGCAGCTGGAAGGACCAGGTCAGCGGCGCCGGGCCAGCTCTGCGTCTTACACACTGCTCGGATCCCCTGCCTGGGCCCTTTGATGACCACCTGTGAGTCCCACTTTCTCAGGCTTTCCTGGTTTGGGCTTGGGCCAACGACCACCTCTTTCCCTCCCACACAATGGTTTCTTCCCATGGCTCTAGCCCAAAGCAATGACTCAGTACAATTCCACAGGCAGGGCAGGGCTCCTTCTTCAAGGCAGATCAGTTACCATGGGGACTGGGGCTCAGCGGCAGCCAGGACAGGAAGAAGGATCCCAGCCTCTCAGGGTCGCAGTCCCACTCCACCCCTCCCTCTCTGCCAAAGAGATCAGACTCAGGAAACAAGGCCGGCCAGTTCTCTGGGCAGTTCCTGCCGGGCACTGCTTTAATTGGTTGATGTAGTGAGGAAAGGAGCTGATGCCACCATGTGGCTGGATGCTCGCAGCCTCAGCCACACTCCATCTCGGGGTCGTCCACATCGGTCTCTGCGGCACAGAGGTCATCCAGGGCTGCCTCTGAGACAAAAAGGAGAGGGTTCCATGGTGAGGGCCCAAAGGTGCCAGGGCCTTAGGCAGGTCCCACCTCTCATCCCACAATGTCCACAGGAACTAACCAGTCCCTTCCACACTCAGGCCTTGCTCCCTCAGCTACTGCAAACAAAGTGATACAAAGGCAATTCAGACACGGGTATTTCCAGAAAAACCATGGCTCTGCCAGGCACATTCAACAGAGAGGAGCGAAAGGCCACCCAATATGCTTGGAGAAGAACTGGGCAGAAAGATAAAGAAAACTGCCCCAGTGCCAGAAAAGGCTGCAGTGGGAGGGGCCCAGGAAGCTGACTCATTGGAACCCCAGGGAGAAGCCATGGGGGCTGGGCGGGAGGGCCTCTGGCAGGCTCACCTTCACAGTCAGTCACGTCAGGAAGCCCTCGGATGAGCATGCTGACCCCCGGCATCACCTGGTCATACTGATGCAGGACCTCCACGCAGTGCATCATGAAGAGCTTGTCCTTCTGGGACAGGCCGTGCAGCAGCAGCACTGTGTCCCGCAGACAGCGCACTGTCCGCCTTTGCTGGTTGGTCCTTGGGGGCCCTCCTGCCCTCCGCACTGTCAGCCACTGTCTGTGCAACATCACTGTGAGCGCTCTGACCACCTGGGGGAGAGGGGGCGCAGACGGTCTGCTGTCACCATGGCCTGCACCCTAACAATCTGCTCAGCCTTACCACCTCAGGTGAGGGGGTTTGCAGTGGGGCCTATAGTCCTTGCACAGGGCCCCTTACCACCCACAGAGCTGCCAGCTGTTGGCCCCTGCCCACTCACCTCTACATTACACTGGCAGTTGGAGCCAGTGACTGGGGGCAAGGGGCTCTGCACACCAAGCTTAGCCAGGAGCCACACCACCTAGAACAAGAACAGATTGGTTCCATCCTGGGCAGAAGGAGACTAGTCCCCACAAGGGCTTTCTCAAGCTTCTTCAAGAATTCAATTGCTTCAGCAACTGCTTGTCTGCACAAATGGGGTCCAAGAAGTGGTGTGGGACCTTCCCAGGCCACACTCAGGATGGGCACCCATGTCTCACCAGCAACCCACCTGCCCCCAGCCCCCAAAGCCAGACAGGATCAGTCATCAGGCAACTCTGCCAAGTCCCGCCTAGATTGCATCTGTGTAGTACACAGACCCCAAACTGAGTTTACCTCTTTTGCTGCGTGATCTTGTTACTAAAACGAATTAAAGCTCCTTTTCTCCCCAGAGGAAAGAAAGGAGATTCTGTCGGTTCTTAGGATGGGATGGGGTGGGGGACAGCGTCCAGAAGGGGCTCTGAAGTTTTTACCTCTTGTTCTAGTTTGAGCCACTGTGTCTCCGAGGCCACTCTGTCAGGCCGTGATGTGATGTACAGGTACAGCAGCAGCAGGAGGCAGCCTTCTGAAAAGGACAGCCCGCCTTTCTCTCAGGGTGCCCTTTCTCATGCAGAGCCTGGGCTACCTGCTGCAGAAGCCCTCCGAGGCCCTTGAACCTGTCCCCAGCCCCTCCCCTGATCTGCAGGAGCAGTCCAGATGCCCACCCCACCATGCTTTACCTGAATGGGAACAGAGCTGAGGCACCAGTTCTTCATGGTCCGCCAGCAGGGAAAGGAGCTCAACAGCTAGCAGCACGCTAGGTAGAGGTGTTTCTGGGCTGAGGCACTTTGGCAGCACTTTGAACACACATTGGAACCTAAAAGATGGGGACCCAGAGAGATGTGACACTCCCCAACCCCAACTCACTTTAGAGCATAACCTCCCCTCACATTCCACCAGAGGTAGCAGGAAATTGAGCAAGGCAGTAGGAAGAGGAGAGTTAGTGCGGATAGACTTGGATTTCAGTGCTGGCCTGACCCCGCTTACTTGCTATGAAACTTGTTTCATGTAACAAGTGGGCAGTCTCACTGCAGGACAGGCCCTCATCTGGCGTAGCATCGCCCAGGAAGTGGGATGACTTCCTGAACCTCGGATGCCTGGCTTTCACATGTTCCCAAACAGGGATGCAGGTCCTAACTTAGGTGTGAGAGAAATGTTCTGTGCCCACAGAAGGACCAGCCAAGGCTCCAGGAGTGACAAACATGGCCTTGGCTATAGTTGGATCTTATGAGAACTCTTACAAGCAAGGAAGACCATTTTTTTTCTACCTGTTAGAAAGCACATCTGCTGCCAGTGGGAGAATGTGCCTACTGTGGGCTGTGCAGGAGGGAGGGGTTCCGGGCACACTGCCCCATGTCTCAGGGACAAAGGGAAAACTATTCCCAAGAAGCCAGGCCGCAAGGCAACTGCTGCTGTTTGCCCAACTCACATAGCCTGGAGGAGCATGATGGACTGGCCTTGTGGGTGGGGAGAAGGGCAATTCTATGGGGTCTGGCCAGGTGTGTACCCCTTCAGACATCTGCAGTTTCTGAGCACATAAGGTAAAGATATCCCTCAGTATGTCCTTAGGAAGCAAGGTCTCACTGTGTGGGGTGAACTCACTTTAGAGCAAATCCTG
Organism: Cebus imitator; assembly: GCF_001604975.1. NCBI lineage: Eukaryota > Metazoa > Chordata > Mammalia > Primates > Cebidae > Cebus > Cebus imitator. The sequence goes on from NW_016107315.1 coordinate 5,711,867, forward strand.
CATAGCAGACAAAAAGTTCAATGCTTTTTAGTTGCCAGGGTGTGCAGACCTTTGTGAAAAACTGGAATTTAACCTGGCTGTTACATGGTTTCATTATTGGGCTGTAAGAGGCCCAATATCTGCCACTTGCAGAGGGTATCTGCAAGGAAAATCTACCCTTATATATAACACAGTGGTTTCCAAGTTATTTTTGGATAGCATAAGAACCTTTTTTTTTTTTTTTTTTTTTTTTTGAGGGTTTTCCTTTTTTTTTTTTTTTTTTTTTTGAGACGGAGTCTCGCTCTTGTTACCCAGGCTGGAGTGCAATGGCGCAATCTCGGCTCACCGCAACCTCCGTCTCCTGGATTCAGGCAATTCTCCTGCCTCAGCCTCCTGAGTAGCTGGGATTACAGGCACGTGCCACCATGCCCAGCTAATTTTTTGTATTTTTAGTAGAGACGGGGTTTCACCATGTTGACCAGGATGGTCTCCAACTCCTGACCTCAGGAGATCCACCTGCCTTGGCATCTCAAAGTGCTGAGATTACAGGCATGAGCCACTGCGCCTGATCTAAATAAAATTTTATGCAGGTCAGAGCTCACTGCCACCATGCCTGGCTAATAAAAAAAAACTGTAAAGATGGAGTCTTGCTTTTTTGCCTACGCTGGTCTCAAACTCCTGGGCTCAAGTGATCCTCCCTGCCTTGGCCTCCCAAAATGCTGGGATTACAAGCAGGAGCCACTGTGCCCAGCTTGGGATTCATTCATTTAACAAACATTAAACAACCAAGGCTGGGCGAGGTGGCTCATGCGTATAATCCCAGCACTTTGGGAGGCCAAGGTGGGTGGATAACCTGAGGTCAGGCATTCAAGACCAGCCTGGCCAACATGGTGAAACCCCGTCTTTATTAAAAATGCATAAAATTAGCCGGGAATGGTGGTAGGCACCTGTAATCCCAGGTTCTTGAGAGGCTGAGGCAGTATAATTGCTTGAACTTGGGAGGTGAAGGTTGCAGTGAGCTGAGATCACGCCACTGCACTCCATCCTGGGCAACAAGAGTGAAACTTCATCTCAAAAAACAACAACAAAACCAGCCACTATGAGCTGGTCCCCTGATGGGCACTTGAGTGCTGGGTCTGCCCGACCCCACTGCCCACATTACACTGTGGTGCTGTCCAGCTCTGAGCACTTTTAGCATAGGCCAGACGAAAAATATTTGGGTGAAAACTGGGATCTAGGAAACAGCAGTGCTGAGCTCAGAGACGAGATGATTTAAGATATATCCAGCCAGTAGACTTATTCCAACATAGAAACTGGCCTCTTGGTGGAATGCTGAGAGGGAGACTGGATTACTGGATGAGGGGGTGGGCTGGCTGTGTTCACAGTTCTCCCAGTCTTAGGGCTCTGGAATCCCAAGGGAGGAATTTATGATCACAGTGTTCATTCCCTAGGTTCACTGTGCTACTACTTCCCACAAGCCTTAAGAGGAACAGGCCACCCCAGACACATGCTAAACATGGGCACAATATCAAGCAGACACTCCCCACAAGGTCAGCCTGTGGGCCCCTGCTTCCTTAGGGAACCCACTAAATCCTCTGCTTAGGATTCCTTAGGGAACCCTTCCTACATCCTCTGCTTCCGTAGGGAACTCACTAAACTTCAATGTGTTTGTGATATGTGGTCTTCACGTGACCCACTTCTCAGGTTCAGAGGCCACTTGTCTCAGCCCTTGCCCTGGGGCAGGACCCTCCTCCACAGGGGTTAGCAGCCTCCTTTAATCATGTGTGCCTTTTGCTTATCTGTTGTTCAGAGGCAGAATTAAACCAAATAAACCAATTCTTTGGTTCTCCCAACGGTTGACCCCACTTCCCATCACTTCAGAACTCCCTGAACCAAGCCTTAAAACTAACTAGTGTAGGCCGGGCGCGGTGGCTCACGCTTGTAATCCCAGCACTTTGGGAGGCCGAGGCGGGTGGATCATGAGGTCAAGAGATCGAGACCATCCTGGTCAACATGGTGAAACCCCGTCACTACTAAAATTACAAAAAATTAGCTGGGCATGGTGGCGTGTGCCTGTAATCCCAGCTACTCAGGAGGCTGAGGCAGGAGAATTGCCCGAACCCAGGAGGCGGAGGNGGCTGAGGCAGGAGAATTGCCCGAACCCAGGAGGCGGAGGTTGCGGTGAGCCGAGATCGCGCCATTGCACTCCAGCTTGGGTAACAAGAGCGAAACTCCGTCTCCAAAAAAAAAAAAAAAAACTAACTAGTGTAGATAAGCCAAGATGTGAGCAAAGTACAAGGGCCACAGGTTACACCTTAAGAGGTCAGGTGAGACCCACAAAGCATCATGACTCCTGTGCTGCTTTATACCTGGGCAAGAAATCAGAGGAAGTGTTTTCGGCTAATTTCACCAAAACCTTAAGGCACTGGCTCAGGACACTGGCTTGAAGGTGACCTGCTGCTGCAGAAGAGAAAGCCAACAGCTGAAGAAGCATCTTCAACAGTGGGTGCTGTCCTTGGTCATCAGCAACCCCCACTGGGGCTGAGGTCATATCTCCATTACAATGCCTGTGAACCAGGCTCTTGTTTCCTTCCCCAGCAGCAGAATCTGCCCCCACTCCTGACAGTAATAGGCAGACGACTGCTCTGCTGTGGCACACCAGGTGCTGAAGAATGCTAAGTGCAGTCACAGAGAAGCCTTCCAGGATGCACATTGAGTCCTCAGGGTTGGTCTCCACCCCAGAGCTCACGCAGGAGGAATGTGTCGGTGAGTCCCCAGGTGCTCCGCTTCTCTTAGCAGCTGCCAAGTCTTGCAGGGCCTGGCAGTGTAAGCCGATGAAGAACTGTACAAGGGGGAGGAAATGCACGGCCCCAGGAAGCTGGCAGAGTGGGAAGGCCCTTCTGCCTCCCTCTGCTGCGTCTCCATCATGTGAGCATTCATTCCTGGCAACCAGATTCAGTCCAGTGAATGCCAGGTTCTGTGCTTCTCTCAGGGCTGAGAGGGAAAATGACCCATCATGAGAACCTGTGGTCCTGAGGCCTAACGTTCCAGCCAAGGTACTGGCAACGAACACAAAAGAAAAATAAGTAAGTGTGGGATGGAGATAAGGTCGAGGGCCCCCAACAGCCTGCCTGCCACGTTCTCCCAGCTCCCTGCCCATCCCCCAGACTTCCCAGGCTGGCCAGGGCCAGAAAGGAACTTCTTTCCAGGAAACTCCTTCCCAAGCAAGCTTTCCAGGAGTCTTATGCTTACCTGCCAAACCCTGGTGGCTGCAGGGAGGTGCCAGCAGGAGACTCAGAACAACTACTCAGGAGGTGGCAAAGACTTAGGGATGACCCTGCGATCAAAGGCTGCTTCAGGAGCAGGTTTATCAAAATGGAACCTGCAGAAGACAAGGCGGCTCTAGAAGGTTCTGACATGGGACATCTTTTCTGTGGCCTCAGAAGGAAACAGTAAGGATTCTTTGGATGCCAACTGTCCTCTAAGCTGCCACTAAGCCCAGGAAGATGCCTGTTGGTGTGGAAGGCTCTGGGACCTACCTGCCCTTGGCCCTTTCCACTTTATAAAGTCTTCTGCTTAAGCACATACTTTGACTTCCCTGGACTCTCTGAAGGACTGCCTGGGGCGCCGGTTCTCAGAGGCCTGGGCAATTCTTCTGCATATCACTCAGAGCCATGCAGCCCCCTGCAGGAGAAGCAGGATTCTGGTACCTTGAGTGTCTGATCTCTGCCTCCAGCTGTCAACAAAGGTTTTCTGGGCCTTTTCTTGCTTTATGGAGTCACCTCTCAGACTGTGGGTCTTACTGTCTGAAATGAGATAAAATGTAAATCAAAACTTGAGCACTAAAGCACAGGCATGTCAGAAACTTTTGCATGTAATGAGTTTAAAACACAAGTTGTTCTACTTCTTTGACCTTGGATCAAAGAAAGAGCCAAAGTAGTTCAAGAGCCCTTGCATCTTTTACCTTCCTCATGTAAAATAGGAACTCATACAAGGAAAGGAAAAGAAAATCAAGCTGTTTGCCTCACTAAAAATAAGGCAATTAGATAAAACAGTAACCACTAACATTGACATGGTGCTCGGTATGTGCTGGACACTGTTCTAAGAGCTTTACACACATCAGCCCATTTGTTCCTCAGTGACTCTATAAGGAGTTATCATTAGCTCTGTTTTACATAGGGAAACTGAGGCACAGAGACTAAAGGACTTGGCCAAATCATGTAAGTCAGTAAGTAGCATTACTGGGACTTACACCTAGGCTACTAGGCCCAATTGCCTGCCCCTTTAGTTGTTAGATGCCAAAAATGTAAGTGGGCTGCAGTTTCTCAGAAGTGTATGATGGCCAAGGATTTGAAAGGCTGATGGTGAGAAATGGCTCAATGTATCTGATTTATAAGATACACTGGTATAGCAGTCTGAAAACCTACTGATGTTAGATTGTCTCTCTCTAGAAAACAGCAGCATCCCCTCAATCTGAACTGAGTTATAAAAACTCAAAAGCTGGACTACAAAAGGAAAACATGTCCCTTCATACTAGCTATGTTTTTGGCATGGCCAATTGATGCTATTATGTTTTAAAAATATGCCCACAAATGCTTTGACATACCTCCCTTCAAAAGGTATAGCTTGGTTTCCTCTTCCCTGAACGAAGCCCAGACACAGTGACTTGCTTCTAACAAACAGAATGTCGCAGAGGTGGGCTGGGCGTGGTGGCTCACACTTGTAATCCCAGCACTTTGGGAAGCTGAGGCGGGTGGATCACCTGAGGTCGGGAGTTCAAGACCAGCCTGGCCAACATAGTGAAACTCTGTCTCTACTAAAAATACAAAAATTAGCTGGGCATGGTGGTGGGCACCTGTAATCCCAGCTACAGGGAGGCTGAGGCAGGAGAATCACTTGAACCCAGGAGGCAGAGGTTGCAGTGAGCCAGGATCATGCCATTGCACTCCAGCTTGGGCAACTAGAGTGAAACTGTCTCAAAAAAAAAAAAAAAAAAAAAAAAAAAAAAAAAAAAAAAAAAAAGGCCAGGCGCAGTGGCTCACGCCTGTAATCCCAGCACTTTGGGGGGCCAAGGAGGGTGGATCACAAGGTCAAGAGATCGAGACCATTCTGGTCAACATGGTGAAACCCCGTCTCTACTAAAAATACAAAACATTAGCTGGGCATGGCGGTGTGTACCTTTAATCCCAGCTACTCAGGAGGCTGAGGCAGGAGAAATGCCTCAACCCAGGAGGTGGGGGTTGCGGTGAGCCGAGAGCGCACCATTGCACTCCAGCCTGGGTAACAGGAGTGAAACTCCGTCTCAAAAAAAAAGAATGAGGCAGAGGTGATGCTGTGTGACTTCTGAAGCCAGGCCATAGAAGGATAGCTTCTCCCTGGTTCTGTCTCTGGATTTGCTATCTTTAGAAGCCACTACCAGGTTATAAGGACACTCTGTATCCATGTGCAGAGGCCTATGTGGCAAGGAATTACACTGCCAGCCATGTGAGTGAGCCACCTTGAAACAGGTCCTCCAGCTTAAGATAAGCTTTCAGTGATTCCAGTCCCTGCAGAGATTGTCCCCACTGTGCCCTGTCAGAACTGCTGATCACAGAAACTGGGAGAAAATAAATAATAATTGTTGTTTTAAGCCACAAATTTGGGCAGTTTGTTATACAACAATAGATGACTAATGGACTTACCCTCTCTGCCCACCGGAGGCTTGCATCCTGGCTCTGTCTGGCAGGCGTGGGGAAGGGACATGTTAGCACTAAAAGACTCCTTTGTAGGAAAAGATGTTTTTCCAAATTGTGGTGAACATGCTTCTGGCTTTATAACCACAGAAGGGTTTTTCCTAGGACTGGAAAAAGTTGACTATGAAAGCAAAGTAATGATTCTGCTAAAACCATTCAAAATACCTGGTTACAAAATTTCTAACAAACTTTAAACTTTTCATGTCGTTTTAACCAAAGGTTTTATCTATATATGTCTACCATTCTTTGTCAGGGAAGCAGTGCAAAATACTAGGCATTTTTTTTTCCTTTTCTTGGGACAGAGTCTTGCTCTGTCATCCAGGCTGGAGTGCAGTGGCACAATCTCGGTGCACTGCAACCTCTGCCTCCTGAGTTCAAGCAATTCCCCTGCTGCAGCCTCCCAAGTAGCTGGGATTACAGGTGCTTGCCACCACGCCCAGATAATTTTTTTGTATTTTTAGTAGAGACAGGGTTTCGCCATGTTGCCCAGACTGGTTTTGAACTCCTGAGCTCAGGCAATCTGCTGCCTCAGCCTCCCAAAGTGCTGGGATTACAGGCGTGAGCCACGGTGCCTGGCATTTTTTTTTTCTTCTTGAAATGGAGTCTTGCTCTGTCGGCCAAGGTGGAGTGCAGTGGTGCGATCTTGGCTCACTGCAACCTCCACCTCCTGGGTTCAAGTGATTCTCCAGCCTTAGCCTCCCAAGTAGCTGGGATTACAAGCGCCTGCCACCAATCCTGGCTAATTTTTCCTTTTTTTCTTTTGAGACGTAGTTTCACTCTTGTTGCCCAGGCTGGAGTGCAATGGCGTGATCTCGGCTCACCGCAACCTCTGCCTCCAAGGTTCAAGCAATTCTCCTGCCTCAGCCTCCTGTGTAGCTGGGATTACAGGCATGTGCCACCCCCCCCCCAATTTTGTATTTTTAGTAGAGATGGGGTTTCTCCATGTTGGTCAGGCTGGTCTTGAACTCCCAACCTCAGGTGATCAGTCCACCTCAGCCTCCCAAAGTGCTGGGATTACAGACGTGAGCCACCGCACCTGGCTTAATTTTTGTATTTTAGTAGAGATGGGGTTTCACCATTTGGCCAAGCTGGTCTCGAACTCCTGACCTCAAATGATCTGCCTGCCTCAGTCTCCCAAAATGTTGGGATTACAGGTGTAAGCCACTGCACCCGGCCAATGTGGAACAAATTTTTTTTTAACAGTCATAAGATTTCCAATAGAATTTAAATGCAAAGAGTTTA
>NW_016107315.1:5719210-5720457 GCF_001604975.1 Cebus imitator
CCATGTTGACCAGGATGGTCTCGATCTCTTGACCTTGTGATCCACCCGCCTCGGCCTCCTAAAGTGCTGGGATTACAGGCGTGAGCCACCGCGCCCGGCCATATATCAAAAATTTTATAAACCTGTTAGGTGTGTTAGAAACCGAACAGCTTCTCAGTGCCAATGTCTTTATGTCAGAGAAGCAGTGTTAACCCTCTGATCTGATCATATACTGCTGAGGCCTTTCTGTTGCTGATGTGTGAAGAGGATCCCCTCAGTTCTCTTGTCTTATGTGAACAATGCAAGGCATGAAGAGTTAGTTTCACACTCTGCCCATTATGAGCAAAGGCGGCAGAACGTTCAAAACCAGAGAAGATGCCTTGACTGACACTGTTCAAATTTCAAGGCTGGTTCGGGAGTGGTGGCTCATGCTTGTAATCCCAGTAGTTTGGGAGGCCCAGGCTGGTGGATCATTTGAAACCAGGGGTTCAAGACCTGCCTGGCCATAGCGAAACCCTGTCTCTACTATTTTTGTAAAAATACAAAAATTAGCCAGGTATGGTGGTGCATAAGTGTAATCCCAGCTACTCGGGAGGCTGAGGCAGGAGAATCACTTGAACTTGGGAGGTGGAGATAGCTGTGAGCTGAGATCACACCACTGCACTCCTGCCTGACACAGTGAGACTCCATCTCAAAATAACAACAACAACAACAACAACAACACCACCACCACCACACACCAAATTTCAAGGCTGATACTGATAGTGCCAGACATCTCTGGAAGGCATAGGGCAGGACAGATCATTAACAAGCTGAGGCCGGGTATGGTGGCTCATGTCTGTAACTCAGCACTTTGAGAGGCCGAGGTGGGAGGATTGCTTGAGCCCAGGGGTTCAAGACGAGCTTGGGCAACATAGTGAGATCCTGTCTCTGTATAAAAACAAAACAATCTAAGTCATGGCATCAAAACAAAAACGAAAAAACAGAACAAGGCTGGGTGCGGTGGCTCACGCCTCTAATCTCAGAACTTTGGGAGGTGGAGGTAGGTGGATCACCTGAGGTCAGGAGTTCAAGACCAGCCTGGCCAACATGGTAAAACTGCTCTCTACTGAAAATACAAAAATTAGCCAGGCATGGTGGTATGTACCTGTTGTCCCAGCTACTCAGGAGGCTGAGGCAGGAGAATTGCTTGAATCTGGGAGGTAGAGGCTGCGGTGAGCCAAGACTGCACCACTGCACTCTGGCCTGGATGACAGGGCAAGACTCTG
>NW_016107315.1:5720597-5724279 GCF_001604975.1 Cebus imitator
AAAAAAAAAAAAAAAAAAAAAAAAAAACAAAAACACACTTGGCCACAAAGGATGGGGCTGTTGGGCTGTTGGGCTGTTGGACAAGGGTCCCCAGGCAGCAAATGAGAAAAAATATTCCAAGTGGCTGGAAGTAAAATATACTCATGCTTGCAACAAAATCAGTTAAACAAATTACATAAAAGTCAAGACCGGTCCACCCTAAAATTTGTAGATCATTTTTCTGGTCATTCTAGTCCAGAGGAATTATGTTTATAGAGTCCCATACAGAGGCACCATTTCTAGAGTATGGGCCTTTTATGCTATGATGCCTCAAACCACGTAGGCTCCATCTAAACCACCTCTGAATCCTTCAGGAAAAGGGGATCTCTGCCCAGGTGGCAGGGTCTAAATGGCCTTCATTTAGGACTAGCCTGACATTGTTTTGCAGGTTTTTTACTAAATAATGCAAAACTGAATTATCCCTCCAGCACCATCATTACCTGACATGGGAAACAGAGGGAGCAGCCAGTTTATTTCCTCGTTCACTGCTCTGGAGCTTTGTCCTTAATTCATTCATCTCTGCATCTTTAAACTGGAGTTCAGACTGCAATGATTGGAGCTGGAAGGCAAAAGAAACATGCTTGTAGTGGCCCCCTCATACACACTAAAATATCTCAGGGCTTCAAAATCATAAGCCAGTAAAAGACAAACAATGAAAAATACATATGAAAGTCTGCTGTGATATAAACGTCCTAAAATATCAAACATTAACTTTCTTTTCTGAAAGATAATATAGTACTCTAAAAAGATACTGTGCTCTATTGTAAAGGAAGCTTGTGAGGGTTCAAATACCGGCCCTGGCCGGGTGTGGTGGCTCAGGCCTGTAATCCCAAGCACTTTGGAAGGCTAAGGCAGGAGGATTGTTTGAGCCCAGGAGTTTGAGACCAGCCTGGGCAAAAGAGTGAGACCTTGCCTCTACAAAAAAATAAAAAAATAAAAAAAAAGAATTATATACCAGCCCACTATTTACTTAACCTCTTTGAATCTTAGCTTATATATTTTTTATTTTTTTAACTTTTTTTTTTTTTTTAAACAGGGTTTCACCATGTTGGTCAGGCTGGTCTTGAACTCCCAACCCAGGTGATCCGCCCGCCTTGGCCTCCAAAGCGCTTGGATTACAGGCGTGAGACACCATGCCCAGCCGAATCTTAGCTTATTTGTAACAGAAAATATCTATCTTCATCATAGTTGGGAGGACTAAGTAGAATGATGAATGTAAAATACCCAGCATAGAGCTTGGTAAGGTGCCCTATCTCAGCAGTAACATGTTGACTTTTTATTAATGTACGCGATGGTACACAATTCCATGTCTTTGTCAAAGTTTGGGCAGAGAAGTTGGAATATTTATCAAGACACTGTGTAGTATGGAGAGACCTGCTGCTCTGGCCTGCAGGTGCTATAGCTGATAGTAACTGCCATCATTCCCCAAGCACACTCTGCGCCAGGCCCAGCACCAGACACTAAGTGCAAGAATGTGTGAGTCTTCCAACAACCTTTGTGGTTATGTTTTGGAACAGATGAGGGAAATGAGCCATGTAGCTTAAATTATTACCTTGAGGTCACCACTTATGTGTGATGAAGCCTGGATCCAAACTCTGGTTTGTCTGACTGCAAATTCCTTGCTCTTCATCACTTATATAGGAAATTATTGCTGTTAGTGTTGGGCACAGGTAAGTGCTTATTTAAGGTTTTCTAAGTTTGCTGAATGAAACAATGAGAGAATAATATCCCATGGTCCTTGAGATTGAAGCATGGAGACGTGCTGAGGGAAAGTTGTAGTATGTACTGGATACCTACTGTTTTTCTTTCCAGAATGGCATTTTCCTCTCCATGAGAAACAGACTGAGCATAGTGGCTCATGCCTGTAATCCCAGCAGTTTGGGAGGCCAAGATAGAAAGATTGCTTGAGCCCAGGGGTTTGAGACAGCCTGGGGAACATAGCAAAACCCGGTCTGTACCAAAATTTAAAAATTAGCTGTGCCTGGTGGTGTGTGCTTATAGTTCCAGCTTCCTGGCAGGTTGAGGTGGGAGGATTGCTTGAGCCTGGGAGGTCAAAGCTGCAGTGAGCTATAACTGCACCACTGCACTCCAGCCTGGGCAACAGAGTGAAACCCTCGACCCTGTCTCAAAAAACAAAACAAAACAAAACAAAAAAATCATTTCCCTACCTCTGACTATTTGATTAGAATGGAAGCTGTCATCTTTTTGCTTTTGGTTGCTTTTGGTAATAGCAATTGGCCAGAGACAGACACTTGACTCAAGTTAGACCAATCAGAGCCTTTCTCAGAATTTTAAAACTTGAGAAGAGGGAGCCTGTCTTTTTTTGAGACAGGGTCTCGCTCTGTTGCCCAGGCTGGGGTGTGATGGCATGATCATGGCTCACTGTAGCCTCAACCTCCCAGGCTCAAGCAATTCTCCCACCTCAGCCTTCTGAGTAGCTGCGACTACAGGTGCATATCACCATGCCTGGATAATTTTGTTTATTTTTTTTGTAGAGATGAGATCTCACTGTGTTGTCCAGGCTGGTCTCGAACTCCTGGCTCAAGTGATCCTCTCACTTTAGCCCCCCCAAAATGCTAGATTACAGGTGTTAGCCACTGCACGTGGCCCTAGGTCTTAATTCTGCTCTGTAGTTATAAAATGAGCCCAGGAGCTTCTGGAGAACACATCCTCTACCATAAGGATAGAGTCTGTTTATAGCATAGAGAAGAAAAATGTCCTGGCAAGATTTAAGACATTCAAGGCCTCAGCACACCATTTTTCCCAGAGTTGGATATGGAAGCCAATACATTTCCTTTTAGTCTAAGCTAGGTCAGTTGAGTTTCTGATCTACCAAAAGAGCCCAAATACAAGCCTATTTCTAGAAATTCTAAGCTAGTTATTGATTTCTGCCAAGACCAACTACCATAGCACAGTAGAGTTTCACCTAATTCCCTTTCCAAACCATATCCAGACCCTGGAAGAAGAGTGTATGGCAATTAGGTGATAGCAGAAAGTATTTAAGACAAACAAGTGTTGAAATCTCCCTGGAAGATTTACAGGCAACCCTGGTCAAAGGAACTCAGTGAGCAGGCAAAGCTGGTGCAAAACAAATGCTCTGGGTCACCTTTTTGGAGAATTCCTTTTCTTTGTCACTGAGTGCTTGGGTTTTCTCTTGCTCAAGAAGAAAATGTGATCTTCTCTGTTCCTCTAGAACGGATTCTGTTTGATGTAGTGAGTCTCGTAAAATTTTAATTTCTCCATTCTTAATGAGAACTTCTTCTTCCATTGCTTTCATCTGTAAATCCCAAATTAATCTCGTGAAAAGTTTGTAAGAGAAAATTACTTATGTACTTTGTTTTAACATGTAGCTGGGGAGATGAAGAAAGCACAGGAAAAATACGTCCTACAGACCAATGAGTACTCAAAATATATCCACAGCAACCAGACGTCACCATGATCTGCTAGGCCTATTCATGGGACAGGTGATATTCATTAAGATAGCTTAAGGATAGGCCGGGCGCGGTGGCTCAAGCCTGTAATCCCAGCACTGTGGGAGGCTGAGGCGGGTGGATCACGAGGTCAAGAGATCGAGACCATCCTGGTCAACATGGTGAAACCCCATCTCTACTAAAACTACAAAAAATTAGCTGGGCATGGTGGC
>NW_016107315.1:5725429-5732070 GCF_001604975.1 Cebus imitator
TTCCTGGTTTTCTTAGGGACCTACAGATGGTGATACGAAGGGTGTCTGCTTTCTTGCAAAGCTGCTAATGGAAATAGCAACCATTATGATGTTGTATTCTTCACATGAAGATATATGCTATAAAATCGTCTCAGTGGCCTAACAGTTTGTATCTCTTTTTGGATCTGGTATACAGTGTTTTTCTTCTTGCCTTTCAGCCTAAACTTTCTGGCTGTCTTTCCCTAGTCTTTTCCCATGTCATGGTGATGAATGTAGACACTTGTTTTACAACTTTTGTATATTTTACTGTACAATGCTTTAAAACACAGGAATAAGTGAATGAGTTAGCTACAAAAACCACAAGTTAAGTGTCACTTACCTTTTCTTTAAGTTCTTTGTATTGTGCCTGAAGTACCTCAAATTCGAAATTATCTTTAATTGGAACACTTTCTCTGTTTTTTCCTGCAGGATTTTTTGACATGCCATCTAATCTGTGGACTTTATGATCACCTGTAAAAAACAGTTCCATATACATTTCAGGACCCAACATTTTCCCACTTTAAATACCCACTCTTTTTTTTTTTTTTTTTTTCTTTTTTGAGATAGGACCTTGCTCTGTCACCCAGGCTGGAGTGCAGTGGTGCGATCACTGCTTACTGCCACCTCGACCCTGGGTTCAAGTGATCCTCTTGCCTTAACCTCCTGTGTAGCTGGGACTACAGATGTGTGCCACCATGCCTAGCTAATTTTTAAATGTTTTGTAGAGATAGGGTCTCGTTATATTGCCCAGGTTGGTCGTGAACTCTTTGGCTTAAGCAATTCTCCTGCCTTTGCCTCCCAAAGTGCTGGGAAAAATTACTCTTGAGAACAAAGCAGAGAAAGATCTAGTAAGTAATATAGGTATTTTCCAGCCTAAGAACATGGTTCAAACTCATAAACGATTGCTGTCTCCCAGGGTGGAGTGCAGTGGCATAATCTTGGCTTACTGCAACCTCTACCTCCTGGGTTCAGATGATTCTCCCGCCTTAGCAACCTGAGTAGCTGGGACTACAGGTGCCCACCACCATTACTGGCTAATTTTTGTATTTTTAGTAGAGACGGGATTTCACCATGTTGGCCAGACTGATCTTTTTTTTTTTTCCCTCAGGCGGAGTCTCGCTCTGTCGCCCAGGCTGGATAGTGCACAGTGGTGCAATCTTGGCTCACTGATACCTCGGCCTTCCAGCTTCAAGCGATTCTTGTGCCTTACCCTCCTGAGTAGCTGGGATTACAGGCATGTGCCACTATGGCTGGCTAATTTTAATATTTATAGTGAAGATGGAATTTCACCATATTGGCCAGTCTGGTCTCAAACTCCTGGCCTAAAGTGATCAGCCTGCCTTGGCCTCCCAAAGTGCTGGGATTACAGGCTTGAGCCACCATGCCCGGCCAAAACTCATAAACGATCTTCTAAAATAGCAGATCCTATCTCTATTTCCCTATCCCTCACCCAATTCCAAGAGTTTCACCTAAAGCCTGAAAGGTGCTGTGGAGATTTCACTGGTCAGAACTCAGTGATCTATTTATTATCAACAACAATTACTGACCACAAACAATATGCCAGACATTATGTTAGGCTCTAAAGGTATAATGGTGAGCAAAATTGACACTGTCCTTACACTCACAGAGCTTAAAGAACATTCGACAAATAATCACACAAATCAATGTCAAATTACAACTGTGATAAGAACTGTAAAAGAGAACAAATACAGGAAAGCCTGTAATGGGACAGCAATCTGACCTAAGTGGGATGATTGGAACATTTCCCTAAAGAAGACTGGAAGGAGCTGGGAGCTGAAGGACAAGTAGGAATTAACCAGATGACTGCAGATGAATGAATGGAAAGTATACTCAATGTACAAAGAAAGCAATGTATAAAGTAAGGAAGCAGAAAGAATTAAAAGAATGAAGAAATGTTAGTGTAGCCAGAACCCAGAGAGTGAGAAAGGGCCAAACCAGGCTTGACCTTGCAGGCCATAAGGATTTTGGTCTTTATACTAGAAGCAGCGGGAAATCATTAAAGGGCTTTCAATAGGGGTGTTCATGGCCAGGCACGGTGGCTCATGCCTGTAATCCCAGCACTGTGGGAGGCCAAGGCGGGCAGATCATCTGAGGTCTGGAGTTCAAGACCAGCCTCGCCAACATGGCGAAACCCTATCTAAAAATATAAAAATTAGCTGGCTGCGGTGGTAGGCACATGCAATCCCAGCTACTCAGGAGGCTGAGACTACTTGGGAGGCTGAGGCTACTCGGGAGGCTAAGGCAGGAGAATTGCTTGTATCCGGGAGGTGGAGGTTGCAGTGAGCTGAGATGGCACCACTGTACTTTAGCCTGGGTGACAGAGTGAGACTCCATCTCAAAAAAAACTAACTAAATAAATAAAATTAGGGGTGTTCAGGTATATCTGTGTAAGACACAGCCAGATTTGAGTTTTGAAAAGATCACTCAGTATGTGATGTGAAGCCTCACTTGTAGCGAGTCAAGGTTGGAAATGGGAAACCAATTTAGCGGACTATTTGTTCAAGGGAGGACTCATGGTAGCATACATCAGGCAGTTGGCAGAAGTGATGTGAACAGGATGGATTCCAGAGATGGATTAAGAAGGTAAGCTTGACAGGCTTTGCAAAGAAATTAGATGTAGAGTCAAGGAAAGGGGATGAGTCGCCTTGCACCACTGGATGGAGACTGGTTCTGGTTACTTCCTTCTGGAATATCTGGTCATCATGGTCTGAATGTCTGGTTTGCCGGCACCATGCTAGAAATGTTGAAGGAGGACTGGGTTTCCAGGAAATGATTATGTTGAGTTTAAGATGCCTTGAGACACCCAAGTACAGGTGCAAGGTGCACTCAAAACGTTTCTCTTTCTGGGAGTCCCTGAGACTTCACTCATTCCTCAACTAGAATGTAAGCTCCAGGAAGGGCAGAGTTTTTGTATTTTGTTCATTGTTAGGTCAGCTGCAGTTCCTAACGTTTGGGCACCTAGCACAGTTTACTGGTTGTATAAAAGAATAAATTTATTTCATCTTTTGCCTGTATCAGGCTCCTCCCACGCTCACACTGCCCAAGGGAGACAGTGGGCTTCATGAGATCTAAAGCCTCTCAAACTTGTCACAAGAATAGGTCCCCATGCATCGGTAGTGATGGTGATGGTGGTGGTAGGTGTGTTCCAAGGATCTCTGCTTAGAATCAAGAATGAAGTGTCCTAAACTTTAGAAAATAAAATGTTAACCTAGCTTCTGTGTTTCAAATCGGCTGTTTGACCTTGATGATGCATTTCCCCCTAAAATCAAAGGACCTTTTGGAAGACAGCCGTTGCTTAAATCAGGGTGTTCCCATATTTTAAAAAGGGGAAAGGGAAGTGCTGGCCCCGAGGTTCCGAAGCCACAGCCATCAAGGGGATTTGGAGCGGTCTGCAACTCCTTCCGGGAAAAAGGCCGCGAGGAGCACTCACTGGACACGTCCCGAGCCGCGGCTGGACATTGGCTCAGGGCCTGTGACGCGAGGGTGTCAAGCTCCTCCAGGTCGTCGGCGGTGAAGTCCCCATGCGCGCCAAACGGGTCGTCAGGGTCTGGGACAGCGGCCGCGGAGAAGCCCCGGGCCCGCTTGCTCGGTGGATGCTCGGTGCCGGGCGGCGGTCCGGGGCGAGGCGCCAGGGGCTCGCTCCGCCTCCTGCTGCCCGGCGCGGAGGTCCCCGCCATGCCTACCGCTAGCCCCAAGTATCAGACAGCGCCGAGCCTGACTTGCCTGTCGCGAGCCCCGAAAGCTGGACCAACCGCCCGCGCGCCACCGCTAGCCTCAGCCGCGAGTGCCCTGCCCCCGGCTCAGAGGCCAATCAGCTGGCAGGCGGTGGGGCGCGGAAGAATGACGAACGTCCGAGTGCGCCGCCACGCCCCGCCGACGCCCGGTGCGGCTCGGTGGCGCCCCGCCCCGCTCGCTACTCCGAGGCCAGGGGCCGAAATTCTGCAGGTTTGCGACGAAGACTTAGGTGCGGCGCGACGCGTTATCGGAGAGGCGGGCGGGTCCGAGGCGCACCAGTTCCGTCGCGCGGGTGGCTTTGCGCCCCTTCCCTGGCACTTCATGAAGGAGGGCCGCGCAGGAGCAGCTTGCCCAGCATTCACAAGTGTTTCGTTTCAGTCGAGCCAGGCAGCATTCAGGGATGTGGTCTCCGAGACCTCGCTTTCGTTTTCCCGCCAGACCCACCTCCCACAAACCCCCAGGCTTTCTTGAGGAGAGTGGAATATGTTGGGTGAGGATTATGAATAGAGCTGCCGTGTGCAGACACCTTCGGGAATAGTGAACATTTGAGGTATATGTTTCATATGTGTACATTTGAGGTAGGCCCAGGGAGGAGGAAAGTCCAGGGAGGAGTGATGTTTGGAGATGTTCCTGTGTGGGAGGGGGTCGGAGCTGCTCAGGCTGTTAACATTAATTCCTCTGAGTGGTGGAATGTTTTTTCCCTAAGCTCTGGTTGTATGGAATGAGGCTCAGGAGGTCAAAGTAGTCCCCATGTAAATGGCACCTGGGCTGTCGTATAGGTTGAGTGAAGTTAGCAGGATAGAGGGCTGGCACATGAGATAATTCTACATTGAAAGGCAGGCCATACAAAGGCCAGGTAAGAGTTACCTGTGGCGAAGACAGAGGTAAAATTTCACAAAGGAGCAGCAATTTGAGCTGGGTTTGCGTGACTGACAAATTTTACTGGGCAGCAGTGGTGTGCAGAACAGTTAGCTGCAATAGAGAATTGGCGGTGTAGAGTAACAGGAGCAAGACTCAACCTTACCTGCTCAGTGCCAAACTTTACTTGTGAGTGTCCTAGGAGTGTTTGTGAAGGCATTAAATAAAAGGAAGATTAAATGAAAGGGAGATTGCTGTCAGGGTCTACAACGTCTTAGGAGTTTAAAGTTTTTTGGAGTAACTGGTAGTCTTCCTCAGCTGCCCAAATATTGCATGCTTCGTTGCTGCAGGGCTCTCTTTGGTCTTGGAAAGATACAGGATTGTTCACTTGTTAAAAGAGGGGTAGGTTCCACTAAGTAACTTGCTCTCAGCAACAGTGTGAATCACTGGTGCTGAGGTTTGTTTTAGCAGGATAGGGCATCAACTTGGAGCATGTGTGCCAGCTGGCAAGGCCCCATAGGGAATGCCTGAAGCCTAAAGAAGGGTGCTACTGGCTATGCAACTTTCTGGAGAGGACCAACGCAGGCTTCCCCCTGCCCCCGCCTCCCGTGTTAATATCTAGTACAGTAATCATGAAAGTTTTCAGTATACCAAAACCTTTTCTAGTTTTGATTTAGCAAAGTCTCATAATGGTTCCAGAGCTCCTCTTTGAAAATACATTCTCAGAGAAAGCTTAGTATTATTAGCATAGTTGTATCAAGGGCCTGGAAGAGAAATCCAAATACTTGTGCCTCTGAATTCTTTTTTTTTTTTTTTTTTTTTGGATACAGGGTCTTGTTCTGTCTCTCAGGCTGGAGTGCTGTGGTGTGATCTTGGCTCACTGCAGCCTTGAACTCCTGGGCTCAAGGGATCCTCCCACCTCAGCCTCCCAAATAGCTGGGACTACAGAAGTGCACCACCACACCCAGCTAAGTGCTTCAATAGATATTTAGCATACATTATGGATGGTCTCTGTCCTTTTTGCATTTAGTGAGGGGCAAGTGGCAGGTATGCCTAGGACTCCAGTGCTGGGTAGCAGGTGGCAGAGTGAGCCCACATTTTGCCTTGCCCCGAACCCCTTACTTGGCACTGGCACCCCCTCCATCTACCAGCAAGTGGGCTGGGGCTTCCTGCAGCTGCTGCCCTGGACGTTTGGTGTGCGTGGGGACTTCACTGCCATCAACTTGGAGCATGTCATTTGCCCTGCCCTGCCTCTTCCATGGTAGAGAAGTTCCTTGACAACAGGAACTGCTCCCTGGTACATACCCCAGTGCCTGCACATAGCAGACTCCTTACATGGACAGACGACTAAGTCCCATTAAAACATAAGACAATTTGGATGTCACAACATAAAAGTTGGGGTTTTCTTTTCAAAATGAAAATTCTGGTCGGGCACAGTGGTTCATGCCTGTAATCCTAGCACTCTGAGAGGCCGAGGCACGTTGATCACTTGAGGTCAAGAGTTTGAGACTAGCCTGGCCAACACTAAAAATACAAAAAATTAGCTGGGCATGGTGGTGGGTGCCTGTAGCCCCAGCTACTCGGGAGGCTGAAGTGGGAGAATAGCTTGAACCCAGGAGGTGGAGGTTGCATTTTATAGAGATGATGCCACTGCACTCCAGCCTGGGTGACAGAGTGAGACTCTACCCCCTCCCCCACCAAAAAAAAGTGCAAATTCTTCTAATCTCATGTAACATATTCTGTCAGGTGTATAACCACACAAGAACAGCATCCTTTCAAACCAGTTGGTTTAATTTCAGGTGATACAAAGTTTAAGGTAGAACAAGGACCAAAGAGCAGACTCTGGCAAGACTCTGAGCTGGTTTTACTTTAAATTCACAGTTACGGTAGGAATGACTTAGTGAAAACAACAAAAAAGATGATAAGCCACTGTAAGTTTTTTTTTTTTTTTTTTTTTGAGACAGAAGTTTTGCTCTTGTTACCCAGGCTGGAGTGCAGTGGCGCTATCT
>NW_016107315.1:5732836-5734470 GCF_001604975.1 Cebus imitator
CCCCCCGCTTTTGAGATGGAGTGTTGCATTGTTACCTAGGCTGGATTGCAGTGGTGTGATCTCGGCCCACTGCAGCCTCCACCTGCTGGGTTCAAGCCATTCTTCATGCCTTACCATCCCGAGTAGCTGGGACTACAGGTGTCTGCCACCATGCCCAGCTAATTTTGGTATTTTTAGTAGATAGGGTTTTACCATGTTGGCCCAGGCTGGTCTCGAACTCCTGACCTCAAGTGATCTGCTCACCTCAGCCTCCCAAAATGTTGGGATTACAGATGTTGAGCCACCGTGCCAGCCAAAAAAGAAACCTTATTGTTAGGTATTGTTCAAGGTATGTGACAAGCCTGGATGCTAACCTGAGTTGTCTGACTTCAAAGTCCACATTCTTAACCGCCACATTACACTACCTTCCACATTATGATCCTGGCACCTGGTATGCTCTACCAATTTACAAATGACCATATGTGTGAAACCCAGCAGGCAATTTAAGAAACAGGGTAAGATTAAGTATGCCTAATACAGGAAAGAGATCCAAAAGGGCTTGACAAAATAAAACTTAAAAAAAAAAAAAATTAGATGATGCTCAGTGAGAAACTAGCATAGAGTTACACTAAGGACTGACCTTTTCCCTATACACAATTACAGATTAAAAGAGGGTGCAAGATGCCTTTTTTTTTTAAATTTAATTTTTTTTTTTTTTTTAAAAGATAGGGCCTTACTCTATCTTGCAGGCTGGTATACAGTGACACAATCACAGCTTACTGCAACCTGAACTCCTGTGCTCAAATAATCCTCTTACCCTGAACTCCTGTGCTAAGCAACGCTGCCTCAGCCTTTTAAATAGCTGGGATTACAGGAAATAGGTACCACCACCATGCCCAGCTAATTTTTAAATTTTTCTGTAGAGACAGGGTCTCCCTATGATGCTGTGAACTCCTAGCCTTAAGCAATCCTCCTGCTTAGGCCTCCCAAAGCACTAGGAATACGGTCTTGAGCCACTGTGCCTGGCCCCTTACACCATTCTGAAAAGGAGTCTCAAGAGCTAGAATCTCAGTGCTGGGTGGGTAAACAATAATGGATCAAACCCACCGGGAGAAGTCTTGGGAAGCCCCGGATGACACTCCCACCCTCCTTGTCTCCATCATGCGTATCGTGGCTCACAGTGCTCAAACAGGGCATAAACAACTGTGGAGGAAATAATCACTAGTTCGATGAATGTAAAATAATGTTTAAGATGTACATACAATACTAAAACTGCTGGGCCTGAAAAATCTTTTGAAATGTAATGAATTCCTCTTACATAAAAGAGGTAAAAGGGTGGAGGATTCGGTTAGAAAAGCATATGGAGGCCGGGCGCGGTGGCTCACTCACGCCTGTAATCCCAGTACTTTGGGAGGCCGAGGCGGGTGGATCACGAGGTCAAGAGATCGAGACCATCTGGTCAACATGGTGAAACCCCGTCTCTACTAAAAATACAAAAAATGAGCTGGGCATGGTGGCGCATGCCTGTAATCCCAGCTACTCAGGAGGCTGAGGCAGACGAATTGCCTGAACCCAGGACGCGGAGGTTGCGGTGAGCCGAGATCGCGCCATTGCACTCCAGCCTGGGTAACAAGAGTGAAACTCCGTCTCAAAAA
>NW_016107315.1:5734490-5740363 GCF_001604975.1 Cebus imitator
AAAAAAAAAAAAAAAAAAAAAGAAAAGAAAAGCATATGGAGCAACAGCACACCAAAGAGCCTGGATTTGGCACATCCAGAAGTAAAGACTAAGGAAGCAAAAGCATTTATTACAGACAATATGAGCAGGAAAAAGAAAAAAAAGGTGGCTGAGCACGGTGGCTCACCCCTGTAATCCAAGCACTTTGGGAGGCCAAGGCGGGTGGATCACTTGAGGTCAGGAGTTCGAAAGCTGACCAACATGGTGAAACGGTCTCTACTAAAAATATAAGACAATTAGCCAGGCGTAGTGGCAGGTGCCTGTAATCCCAGCTACTTGGGAGGCTGAGGCAGGAGAATCGCTTGAACCCGGAAGGCATAACCGAGATCGCGCCGCTGCACTCCAGCTTGGGTGACAGAGGGAGACTCCTTCTCAAAAAGAAAAAAAGCTGTAAGTCAAGTAAGGTTCAAACACTAAGAAGACAGTAAAATACGAATTTGGGGCAAGAGATTACGGAAGACACCGGGAAACTAAACTATGAATCTGTGTCTGAGGTAAAACATTTCAATGTTTCCGTTTCTGCAGCTCTTCCCTAAGAAATGGAAGCCCAGATTGCCTGGGAGTCAGGAGACTTCGTTTCCAGCTCCCGCCCCTTACTGCTGCTGCAAATCCATGACTGGCCAGAGACCATCCGCTGCAGCGGACGTCGGAAACCGAGAGCTCGCAGTTCAGGAGGCAGGAAAAAGACATGCCCGCGCTCTCATCCCAACAGGTGCCTCATAGCGTTTGGCCAGCGTAAGCTCCGTTCGGCCCCCACTTACCCAGGGGCCCCTTCCCCGCGGCCTTTGCTTTTAGCTCTTCGAGTTTCTTCTGCTCTTCTTTTTGTTTCTGCTTGAAAGCCTTATCTTCCTGGGGAGAAGAGGAGCGGGTTCAACTCAGACCTGTCTCCCAGCCCCTCCGCACCCGCCCGCGCCTCCACGCCCGCCCTCACCTCGTCCATCTCCTTGGCCTGCTTCTTGGGCTGTTTCAGGGGCTTCTTCTTGCCACCTGTGGGCGACACGAGCACATTCGGCCTGCCCCCGCCGCCTGGTCCCCGCCCCACCGTCCCCGTAGCCCTCACCGTCCAGGAACACTTACCTTCCCGGCCGGACATGGCGCCTGCCGCCCCTTTCCCAGACCCTGCCACCGGAAACGGAGCGCCTGCCCCTACCCGCTTTCGTAGGCAGGGACGCAGCCCCGCTGATTGGTTCCTAGTCAGGAAGTTGAACTCTCGCTACCGGATGCGGCCTGCCAGGGGCGGACACTAACAGGTCAGAGGTCAGTTGAGTGGCAGACGCTCTGTCGGGCCGCGCCAGGTACGAGGAGCTAGGGTGGTCCTGCCAGGGTAGAATCCGGAACCGCAGAATGGGTACTTAATCGGAAGCCCCCCGCCCCGCCCCGAGGCCTGTAGCTGTGCACGGGAAGAGCACTGCAGGTAGACAGCAGGGCATGTCCATGTGTAAAAGGCCTTGAAGCTCGGCGCGTTCCTGGAACCAAAGAAAGCACAGCTTGGGTGGAGGGAGATTAGGCGGGGAGGTGGCAGAAGTGGACGGGAGTTATATCTCCTGGTCCTATAGCTTTGGAAGCCCCTGTACAAACTGTAAGGAGTTTGTTTTATAATATAGTCAGGGGTGCAGCAGTTTGCGAATTCTGTTTATTCATCCAGTACATATGTACTGTATGTAGGTACCAAGCTGACATTCTAGTAAGTGAGACGGACTATAACCAAGTAAGTGAAATACGTAATCTCAGGTCATGGGATATGTGCATGGAAAAAATAAAGCAGGGAAAGTGGATCAGGAGTGCCAGGGTGGGAGTGGGATGGCCATATCTGATAGGGTGTATGGGGAAGGCCTCCCAGGGGCCTACTATGTGAGCAGGACTTGAAGAGGTGAGGAGCAAGCAGCACAGATAGCAGCTGGCATGAAGGCCCTGAGGTGGGGATAATCTGGTGCGCTCCAGTAACTTCAAGAAGGTCCATGTGCTTGGAGTGGAGTGAGGAAAGGGAGACTAGTGGGAGATGAGGTCAGAGACGTATGAGAGCCAGTGGGTAGATTCCCTTTAGGGCATGGAAAGGACAGGCTTTTACCTTGAGAGAAGTGGGGAACCGTTGTAGGGGTTGAGCAGAGAGACATGGTCCCAACCTGTGTTTGGAAAGGAGCACTGACTGCTCCATAGACAATAAATTGCAGGGGCTGGAATAGAAGAAGGGTGACATCTGTCAGGAGACTCTTGGGGTAATCCAGGCTAGAGATGTAGGTCATTGGGACCATTTGGGAGCAGTGGCAGAGGTAAGAGGAGGAAGGATCCTGGATTTAGAAAGCCAATGGCATTTGCTAGATGGATGTGAGGTGGGAGAGAAAAGTGGGGAATTGCAGGTAATGCGAGGTTGTTGGCCTGAATATTTGAACTTGGGATTGCCCTCATCCATGATGGAGAAGGCTGTGGGAAAAACAGGTTTGGGACAGGAAGATGAGATCCCCATTAGGTTTTCAGGCAGAGATATGGGTTGGGAAATCTGATAAATGAGCCTGGAACCCTGGGGAGAGAGGTCTGGGCTGGAGGAGTCAAGAGTGTAGTTTTGTTTTGTTTGAGATGGAGTCTTGTTCTGTTGCCAAGGCTAGGGTGCAGTGGCATGATCTTGGCTTACTACAACCTCAGCCTCCCGGCTTCAAGCGATTATCCTGCCTCAGCCTCCCAAGTAGCTGGGATTACAAGTGCCCACCACTGTGCCTGGCTAAGTTTTATATTTTTAGTAGAGATAGGGTTTCACCATCTTGGCCAGGCTGGTCTCAAATTCCTGACCTCGTGATCCACCTGCCTTGGCCTCCCAAAGTGCTGGCCTCCCACAGTGAGCCACTGTGCCTGGCCAGTTTTTTTTTTTGTTGTTGTTGTTGTTGTTTTTAAATAACAGCTTTATTGATATATAACTTGCATACCATAAAATTCACACAATATGTACAATTCAGTGGTTTTAGTATATTCATACAGTTGTATGTCTGTCACCAAAATAAATTTTTTAGACCATTTTTATAGATGAATTTTAAAGCCCCAGGACTAGATAAGAGAGGAGTCTGAGTGCTGAGCGCTAGGGTGCTACAGAGTCTGGACAGTGTTCAGAGGTTAGGCAGATCAGTGGGGACTGGAAACCAAGTGAAAATGGCATGTGAGGGAGGAGGGAGTGAGGCCGCATTAGTGGGAGCTGGATGGAATCAGTGAATTCAGGCAGTCTGTCAAGGAGTTTAGTTATAAAGGGAAGCAGAGAAATGGGGCAGTTGGTGGTGGGGGTGTCAGATTGATTAGCGAGCAATGTCTCAGAAGGAGAGAGGATTTGGGACCTGGGGCACAGGCTGGTCTTCCCTAGAAGCATGGTGTTTTTTTTTGTTGTTGTTGTTGTTTTGAGATGGAGCCTCACCCTGTCCTCCAGGCTGAAGTGCAATGGCGCAATCTTGGCTCACTGCAACCTCTGCCTCCTGGGTTATAGCGATTCTCCTGCCTCAGCCTCCTCCCAAGTACCTGGGATTACAAGCACCCACCACCATGTCTGGCTAATTTTTGTATTTTCAGTAGAGATGGGGTTGGTCAGGCTGGTCTTGAACTCCTTCAGGTGATCCACCTGCCTTAGCCTCCTAAAATGCTGGGATTACAGGCATGAGCCACTGTGCCTGGCCTGAAGCATGGTTTTTTTTTTTTTTTTTTTTTTATCCTGAGGATCAATAAATGAGGTGGAAATGGGGCAGTTACTAGTGGTTGGGAAGGTATGGTGGGAGTTTGTGGAAGTTCTCCAATTTTTTATTTTCTTGGTGTAAAATGAAGCAAGCAGTCCATCAGCTGGAAGTGAAGATGAGGAGCAGATAATAGAGGCTTGAGAAAAGGGCAGTTGGAAGAAGACAGCCATCTACATAGAGTAGGAGAATGGATCTGAAGGGGCAGAATTCTGAACTTGACTCTTAGGGCCCTGCTTCACCTGTCTAACTTCTCCATCCACTCTTTGCTTTTGCTTTCCAGCTGCACTGACTGCCTTTCAGGTTTTGGCTGACCTCAGGCACTTTCCACCTTTTTCCTCTGCCAGGAACATCTTCCCCTTGCTCGTTGAAGGGCCTGTGAAACATCTAAGTGGTGACATCCTCAGGGCTGAGAAACAGGGCCCAGGATTGGGGGCTGGTGGGGTGGTGGAGAAGGAGGGACCGGAGTGGAGAAATAGCTTGGGAATTATTGCTACATTCCTTTATGAAGTCTCTGCTGCCACCTAGCTTGTGTCCTAGTGAGAGAATAGGCAACACGTAAGCAAGGAAATGTGTCCATCAGGAGGCAAATGAAGCAGAGAAGGTAGTTGGGGAGGGAGTGGTCAAGGAAGTCTTACTGAGGTGATATTTGGGCAAAGATGAAGATGTTAGGGTGAGCCGAGTAGACTTGTGGTGGAAGAGTCATCCAGCTGGAAGAGCACAGAGGCTGGAGCAGAGTATGGCAGTAGAAGGAAGAGGATGAGGGCTGAGAGGTCTCAGGGCTTTTGGCCATTGCCAGGTGAAATGAGAGCTGTTGGGGGGGGGTTGATCAGAGGGATATAATCTGATTTATGTGCTACAGAGCCTTGGGCTGCCATGTGCAGAACCTGGGTGTTGGGAGAGCAGGGGAGAAAGCTGAGATTGCGTAGGAGACAGTAGTTGTCATCTCTGCCAGGAATAGGTGACCTTCCTGGGGTCCAAGAGTGGGTAGCTAGTAGAGGAGGTGCTGGGAAAGGAGGCTGAGAAGGTTCTGGAGGAAGCCAAGAGGGGCAGTGATGTTGGGAAGAGGGTGTTGAAAGTGGTGCCAGGCATGGCAGATGCTGCATGCTTTGTTTGCTTTGATGAAGGATACACCTGCAGGGCTGTTATGGGGTTCCAGCCTGTGTGTCATGGGTGCTGGCATTAAGGCCTGGGAGTCTGACTGGGCTGCTGGGGCCTGGATGGTATGTAGCCTCATGGGCATGGAACCCAGCCTTATGAATGGGGCCCAGGTGTTTGGGTGTGGCACCAGCTTGGGACCACTGTCACAGTGATGTTCCCTCCTGAGGCTCTCAACTCAGGCCCACTTTGCCCAGAAGCCATGTTCCTACCCAACCAGCTGTTTTCAACAGGCCTGAGCTTCTCCAAAGACAGTTCTTAGCACAGCATGATGGAGAGGAGGCTGGGATGCTGTGGGCGGCCTCTGTCTCACATCATTTTCCATCAGGAAGCCCCTTTCTGTTCTGTATCTGGAGCTCCTTCAATCCCTTCCTGTCTGCAGCTCTCTCTGCCTTTCTCTCTGGCCTGCTCTGTTGGCCACCAGGTGTCGCTCTCACAGCCAGGATCAGCACTTAAGGACTTCGAGGTGTGGTTTGGCCAGAGGAGGGTGCTGTTAGCTCAGCTTTTTCCAGGAAAATGGGTCACCTGGCCACCTTTTTCGGGGGCAGGGGGGTCCTCAGAATCACTGCCACTCTTGGGGTCAGGTGAGGCCTGATTCTGGATAATGGGAGACTCCTTGCTGTTCAGGTAATGAAAAGCAGGCCCAAACATCAAAGCAGATGCAAAAAGGAAAGATTAGAGAAACCTAACCCACTGGGTGCAGTGGCTCACGCCTGTAATCCCAGCACTTTGGGAGGCCGAGGCAGGTGGATCATGAGGTCAGGAGTTCAAGACCAGCCTGGCCAAGATGGTGAAACCTACTAAAAATACAAAAATTATCCAGGCGTGGTGGCAGGCGCCTGTAATCTCAGCTGCTCAGGAGACTGAGGCAGAGAATTGCTTGAACCCAGGAGTTGGGGGTTGCAGTGAGCTGAGATCATGCCACTGCACTCCAGCCTGGGCAACAGAGTGAGACCTAGTCTCAAAAAAAAA